>NW_027211626.1:22810000-24010000 GCF_022749685.1 Semicossyphus pulcher
ACTCTGCTGAGGTAAACAGCAGAATAAACCTCAGCGGCCCACAGAGGTCAGAGGTCAGAGGTCACAGTCAGATCTAATCAGAATTAAGTTTATCATCACCTTCTTTTCTGGATACTCTGTCTTGATCTCAGCAGCCATCTCTACACCCGTCGATCCTCCTCCAATCACCAACACTGAGTCTGCTTCCTGGACCTGAACACACACACACACACATGAAATGGACGGTGATGACCTTGCTCTCTGCAGACCTATCCCAGTTTTCTGTCCCGCTGCGTACCTGCTTTACAAAGTCCTCGTACGTTTGGATGGCGGTCTGATGTGACGCCACGGTGTTGAACTTCCCGGGGAACGCTCCATCAGTCCCAGTACACAGGAGGAGGTGGGTGTACTGGATCTCCTGCAGCACAGAGGAAGGAGCTGGATGTTAACGGATCACAGATGCATTTCATCAACAAGGATTCTATTATGTTTGATTATTCAGCCCTATTTGTTCGAACCGGGAATCTTCTAGCTGTGAGGCGACAGCGCTAACAGAAAACAGAAAATAAAACCTCTTCAAAATAAAGTACATTTTGTAAAGTAAATAGGAAAAAAAACACACACATTCAAGAATATATAGAAAATATAATTATCACAAGAATAAAAGTAAAACTTGAAAAATAATTTAGAGTTAGATTAGAATTTACAGTTTTTCAACTAAGACAAAGAAGGCAAAGACATCATGGTGCTGCTCGTCCTGTCAGAGAGAGCAGAGAGAGAGTTCATGCAGTCACAGACAGCTGCTGTCTAATTACTGCAGATCTACAGAATGGCTGATTGGACTGTAACTATATAAGGATAAGGTAGCATGCAAATGTTGACAGAAGAAGAGGCAACACAATCTTTGTTTAATAACGGGGCATAAAGTAACTCAGTTTATCAGTTTCGGTATCAGTGAGGTGTGTGAACTGGCCTGCAGACTGGAGGCTGCTGACAGGTGTGACGCTGGCTCATATGAACAGGACCAGATAGTGTTGAATGTGCATCTGTATCTGCATATCTCATGAAAGAGATGACTGTGTCCTCGCAGTAATTTAGTTTTGCTGTGGATGCTTTGACATGTCAGTGTTTGTTGTCTATTGAAGTGTTAAATGTTCTAAAATCAGTATGAAAGTCTGTTTATACTTATTATGAAAAAATCATCCTGGACATTCAAATTACTTCCAAAACTATGAACGTCACTCAGCAGTTAGTATGACATCAATATATAGACTGACTTCCAGCGTTTCCTGTACCAGCACCTCTAAAGCTCACTCATTAAAACATTCAATCTTAAGTTTAAAAATACTACGCAGGATTATGTGAGGGACTATTTCTTGGCTGTTCAGTCAACAATTCTGAGCGAGTAAGTCTGCTCATTTAACATCTTCGACTTTAAAAACAAGACCACATAAATACTTAAATACATAAATACACTAAATTATTCTATTAACAATCCTAATATTTTACTGGAGATTGTTTTCTGAGTCTCACGGCTTTAATTCATGAATTCTTTAAAATGGAGATTGTCTACTCTTTAAAGTGACAGTTTAACATTGATCAGGTGGTTAGATGGATATCAGTTTCAATAGTGCAGTGCATAGACAGGGTCAGGGCAGGTTTAGCCTAGCTTAAAACAAGACCAACAAGAAGACGAAAGAAAGGGGAAACTTTTCACACAACTCTCTTTAAAAGAGAAAAAAATCCATCATTTGTGTTATTTTCATGTTGTAGGAAGTAAATAGATATCCACCTGAAACATCTGACTCAGAAGAAAAAAGACTGGTCTTCATTAAAATGTTGTAAAGCGCCTTTAGTCCACACGCACACACGCACACACAGACTCATGAGTCCTCACCTTCCCTTCCTCCAGGACGACCATCTTTCTCTCTGTGTCGATTCGCACAACCCGACCTTGAACAAAACTTTCTCCAAACGTCTCGGCATACGGGATGAAGGTCCGCTGAGCAAAGCCTGCAGGATGACAAGGGGTCAAAGGTCACAATCTGCACTCTGACTTCATTACACACAACGTTATTATTAGTCAGGATGACTGTTAATGGCTAAAGACTCCTGTGTGGTAAAGTTCATCAGTCCGAGTCACCAAGACTGTCTGAGCTCACTGTGACTATTTTAGTATTTAGTTAGCAACATGTTCTTGTTGTTCTGTTTTTTATTTTGTAAAGCACGCTATGAAATAAATGTTCCATACAAATTAAGTTTAAAAGCCAAATAAATAATTAAGTGATAATGATAATAATAGAAATAAAAATAAAACCAATGAATATAAAATAATCATAGAAATTAAATAAAACATAAATTACAATGAAACAAAGACACAAGATGATCATGAAGAAAATCATTGAGGTACCGGGCTTTACAGACGCTCTGAGTGCAGCCACGTTGTGATGAAAAGCGTCTCTCATGTCGATCAGAGTGAAGCTGAATCCTCGAGATTTCAGCTGCTGAGCTGCTGCGATGCCTCCGAATCCACCGCCCACAACGACAACATGGACGCCCTGCACTGGCTGAATGGCCTGACTGGCTTGAATCCCCATCTCTGTGGAGAAACATATAAACAAACTTGTTATTGGCTTTTACAGGGATGTTACGTTGACTTGAGTCAGGTTACATTCAGGTTCACCCAAAGGGATAACCTTTAATGGTTATTCCTGTGGAAACCTTTCGTGAGTCGCCTTAATGTGAGGTGGTTGGCTTTATGTCCCCACAACATAATTCAGACATGCAGCAGCAGTTCATCTGTTCACACGTCAGTGCAGATCAGAAACTAGCTGTTGCTTCACTTTTAGAGCCACAAATCGGCGCAATGGTTGTAAAGATAACTCAACCGACTCTGTGAAAGCTAACGTTAGCCTGCTAATTTCTGAGCGCTTTAGAGTAAAAGAGGTTATGTAGTACGGTCGTCATATCTGATCTGAAACTTGATAAATGCTGTTTAGTTTGATGACAATCAGGAAGGTTTTATATCACATTTTTACAACAGTTACCAAGTTATTTGATAGGACAAGAGGCATTCCATGTGTGCTGCACTTTAAAAGTTCTGCTTCAGGTGTTCTGAATTGAAGGAGCCAAATGAATAATTCAATAAACAAAGACTAATAATAGGTTGTGGCTTATTACTGTTTACATACAGCCCCCCGTAGAAATGTATAAAAACATGATCAAACTCATGGCTGTGCTGTTGTGCTGAATATCAGCCAAGCTGTGATTTGACAATGACAGCTGTGCTGATTTTCAGCACAACAGCACTTCATCTCATGTTTTACTTTTTCACAAAAAATACATTACAATAAAAACATTGCACTAATGAGTAAATAACTAAATAGATAAGTAATATCTTAGCATTATCAGATATTTTCTATACTTCAAACTGTATAATTACTACTAACTGAAACAAAGATTTATTCAAGCATTCAGACAGAAAAAAACAACAAATTCCTTGTGCTAGCTTGTGATGCTATAGTGACTTCCTGTCCTCAAGCTGATTGCTACTGACTGGACAGCGCTACAGATGTCTCCTGGCGACAGATTGGCAGATTGTCACATTACAGCAGTCTCTACAAGCTGATAAATAAGTTTTAATGGTGCAACCTGATTAAGAAAACTGCTGAATACCAAACAATATAAACACAAGTACTACATTAAAATCCTACTGAAGTAAAATGAATCAAGTATTAAGCGAAATATACTTAAAGGGAGTAAAGGTACTCAATTTGCATGGCGTTTATTTTATACATTATACATGAGCTGATGCAGTCCTGAAAAACCTTTATACTCTCAAAACGTCCCCATAACTTAAAAAAATATTGACAATAATAACAATGTATGGGATGATAGCTCTGCGGTTCAATTCGGTTTTGAGGCACCTTTATCATTATTTTTAACTTCTACTCTGCTCATATTTTCCGATTTACTGCACTGCATTTATGTATTAATTTGACATTTGTGTGTTCACATTAAGAGTGTGTGTACAAAACACACTATGGTTTTATAAAATATGATGTTATGTAATAAATTGTACCAAACACTGAAATACTGAATACTTATACATTAGCTGGTAGTCTTCATTTTAATGGTAGACACACAGAGGTAGAGACTTTAAATACCTCCTTCCTGTTTGTTTTCAGTGAGGTTTCCTCACCACCTCCTGTTGCTTCATGTAACAGCAGTAGCCTGCGGTAGCTCACCAACAGTCCGTCAGTCTGTAGTCTCGTGTCTAACAACACAAATAGGAAGAGAACTCACCTGCTGCCGGTAGAAATGACAGATAGTTTGGATCCCTGGATCGTCTCCCAAGTCTCGCACTCTCCTGCCCTGACTCACTGCTGCTGCTTCTCTCTTGCTGGGCTTTCCTCCTCAGGACCCCGCGCTGACTAACCAATCACAGCACCGCACAGCCCACCTGAAGGGAGGGGGGCGGGGCGGGCTCTTCCGCTACCTTCAGGAGCTGTAGGAAATGTTGAAGTTTTATCTGAAAATTTACTCTTTGAAGAGAAATTCAGCATTAAAAACGCGTACATAGATACATAGGAAAGTGACAATATGTTTTTTATTGTTTAAAGCATAAAAAAACCCGTACATTTCACATGTAAACATTCCGTATAAGTTGCTGTAGATATTTCAAATGTAAAAACTTAGGCACCACATCTAAAAAACCGTTTTCGTCAGTTTAGTTCTCATTTATACAGTCTATGGTTTAGTTCAAGTAATTTCATAACCATTTAAAACTAAGCCAACTTAATAAATTTTTTGTTAATTTATGACTTTTAACTTGTAGCTAAGTAACATGATTAAATACTGCTGCCTTGTTTATGCACTGTTTTATGTCATGTGTTTTGCATATTTGGAAAATTTTATGTTGTTGTCCTGTTTGTGTTAGAGCCTGCTATTAAACCCTTCCTTGGTCTACTTGTAAAAAAGTTTTTTATCTCAACGTGACTTCCTAGTTAAATAAAGTTTAAACTTGATATATTATTTGCAGAAGGGACCATGTACAATATTAATCTTATATGTTACCGTTAAGATGCATTTAAGGGTGAATTATCTCCACTCAGACACTCCCTCAGCTGCCTGACCACCAGCTGACTCAGCATTACGTGTTTATTACGTCACTGTTACAAAACCATTTCATGGTGAGTTAAAGATAGCTGCCTTTGACTCAGAATCATGAATGTGTCACAGTAAAGATGCTGATCAACATAAATTATTCTGTGACAACACATACCTTTGTCTGTACAGAGTTCAGTGAATACGTTATTGTTTTTTATTAGTTCTAATGCTCATTATGTGCTTTAGCTGTGACATTTGACCCCATGAAGTCAGAGAGCGTATTAGAGACATATAGATGAGAGACATTAGAGGCTAATAGATGGATGAAGTACAAAATGCATTATACAAAGTTGCAGGTGCATGAAGAAACTCAAGTGCATTGTGAGAGGTGTTTACCTGCATCTTCAGGTCCAGCGCAGTGCATTTAAGACTCTCCGGGTAGCGATAAACTGGAATGAATTAATAGATAAGAAGAGTGCCAACATAACACAGTCTCTATTTTCCTGCATCAAGGCACAATCAAATAACACCCAGTGAGTCCCTCAGTGTGGGGCAGTGCGGTTGATAATTCAGGAGACACAGGGTTAAACAGTTTAAAGGTCAGATATCTGTTGGGACTCAGAGGAGCCACTGCTATCATGACAAATTGATTCCTCATATTTAAAACTGAAAGTAAGAGCTATTACTAAAAGGATGGTCAAATATACTGACTGTCTTGTGGCCTTTTAAGAAACTCAAAAGGAAAATGTTTAAGATACAAAGAATGTCATAAATGTACAGTTGCATATTCATACTTTTATAAGAAATTAAATGCATTTGGTGTTTGAAAAAAAGGCATATTGTACGCTATATGTATGTTATATTTCAAAATCCTCCCTATGAATACTTATACAGCAATAATAATAAATTCAAACGTCGGCAAGTACATTCAATATTTGAGAAAATATAATTGTCTTTGGAAGAAACAGCGCCCTCCAGCGGCTAAATTTTACACTGACTCTCCGAGCATCGTCAAGACGCCACAGTGAAACAGTAAAGACCGGAAATCATGATTGTATATTATTCAAAATAAAATGGCCAACATTTTGTTGCTTTAAGACGGCATACTTTCATAATTAACACGCTAAAGACTTAATCCATTATAAGTCGAGTATGTTGTTAGCAAATACAATCATCATGTTTCTTTAAAATAAAAATGTTATTGTAGGCTGTGCCATGTATATTATAGAGAGGATGGTCTAACACTGCAACTAAAGGCAGTGAAATTGAGAATATTTTATCTCAATTTACTATGAATAAGCCTACATATTATTATTGTTATCTATTTTCCCCTCTATGGTATGCTAATGATTTCCGTGATAATTATTTTCTTCTTGTTGATTAAATAACATTTTTACTGTGACTTTTAAAAAAATCTCAGCAGCACATTCCTTTGAAAATATATTACATCAGTATTTTGACCTTGCAAAAAAGGTTTCCAAAACAAACAAACAAATAAACAGTAAATGAGTAATGAATAAGAATTTGAATGGAACAACTCTCAAAGAAAATTAATCTGGAAAAAAATAACTGCTTTAAGCTTAATAAAACAAACTAAACTAACAGTGTCACATTTTTTAAATTTAATCTCTCATTAGTTATTAACACATTTTAGAAAACACTTTTTTTCAAAACATCTCGGAAATGATAACATTTTGGATCCCTTATACAAAAATACAGTAAAGATGTTAAAAATGGTGGTTTATCAATAAATACAGTTTTATTCTACAACAGGAACATCCTGAGTGGCCTTTTCTTGTGAAACGTCTTACCGGAAGTGTCTCTCAGTGTGACTCCGGTAGTTTCACTTGGCGGTTGTTGGTCGGTGCCAGGCTGCCCCGTTACTCTCAGTTGATGTCGGTAGGTTAACGGCGGACAGTGCGGAGCTCCAGGAAAACATTCATGGAGGAAACGTGAAGTTTTACCGGAGAGGACCGGAGGAGGAGAAGGAGGAGAACTTTTCCCGCGGTAAGAAACAACGAGCGTTGACTCTAGCTCACCATCATTTACCGTAAACTTTGTTGTCTTTTAGTAACCGGACAGAGAAAACTTTCCGTTAAGCGTCACCGTTTTAAGGTCGCATGAAATGGTGCCGAAACAGAGTTAATTTATTGCATTTTGTTACTTCTCTGTGTTGTGGTCATTTCGCCGCGAGCCTTTTGTTCGTGCGGCTCGCGGCTCCGTTCCCATGGTGAAGCTTCATCAGCTCGCGAGACTCACCGGAGACGTTATCATTTGTTATCGGTATGTTTTCATTGTAACGTGACACTTCAGCTGTTTCTACTGTGGAGAACATGCACTTTTACTGAGGTGTTGAACCTTAACCATTTTAAGACACTTGTACTTAACCTCAAAATGTACTACTTTACTCTTCTGCCTCTAATGTTACACCTCAGTAAAGGTAGTAACACCACAGTGGAGAAATACAAGACACAATTTACTTTTACTTCAGAATCAAAATATTCTTAAGGCTCCAAAAGTAAAAGTACATATTAAGGATAATGATACAATTTGATAATAATTATTGATGCAACAGTATCTTTATTGCTTTTGTTTAATCTGTTATAATATACAGTATAATTTACAGATGTTTTAATATTCTGTTTTAACCTGAATTGCTACAGGAAATAGGAACTATATTAAGTGTACAAGTACAAATATAACATTTGCCTTTGAATTAAGTTGAGGAAATATATAAAGTAACATAAATGGAAACACTCATGTATTTGCTTTTAAAACGTTGTGAAAATAAGTTTGACTTAATTTAAGTACTTGAGTGAATGTAGCCTACATCAATTTCACTGCTGGTTTTGGAATACCAGTAATTTTATGTATCAGAAAAAGACGTCAGTTATGTATTTTATCGAGGTTCAAATTTGGGAATCAAGAACTCCAAAGTGATTACATAAAGACGTCTTGTATTAAATATACATGAATATAGAACTGAAATATTTATGTGTTTCATGCAGGGGTGTGTCTGGCTGTCAGGCTCATAATTTAGGGAGAAATATTTCACAGATTAGAGGCAGGCTATTTATTTTAACTCAGGATAAAATTGGGTGATTATTGATCCATTATTATCAGTCTGATTCTTCATTGATTCCTTTATATATTCATGATCAATTTTCTTTGTGGGGGGAAAAAGTAGGTCTGCACAGGTTTTCAGCATCAAGGCAGCTCAACATTCATTTTCTTTCTTTCTTTAATTATTTACCAGTAAAAATACACAATAATCAAAAGTTCTGATTATTCATCAATAAAATTGTTCAATAAATACAGCATAAAATAAATACAAAGAAGTACTGTTGTCATCTTTCTTTGTGACATGATCCCAAGCTTTGTGCCATTTATTCCTCTACACCATGACTCTTTCTTTTTGCAAGTTTCCAGCAGTGTAGACTTAGCAGTTTGACATGCAAAAATGCAACAATTAGAAAAAAGACCAGCATCAATAAAAAGGATTAATCAGCTCTGAGACAGACAGTTCTGATGGATCAGACAATTTGGAACCAGTTAACAAATAGAACCGGTTCTTGATTCCCATCCCAAGTTTTGTCACGCTCAGAGATGCAATTCAACTGTCATCAGTTGGTCAGTTATTTCTTGACTTGACTTTTGTATATATTATTATCTTATTATTATAATGTGTTGATTGCAAACTGATGTCTTCAGAAGTTTCTTTCTGACCAGCAGTCCAAAACCAAAAGACATTCAGTTAATTGCTGCATCTGGAGCCAAACCTAAATCCGTTTTCATTGAATCTCTGGCATCTTTGCTTGAAATGTGCAGAAACATCTTCTGTGGATGGATGGAGTAATTACTTCAGCTCCATTTCAAAAACACTTCCTGTATATTTGTTTTTGGAAATACTGATGTCTTTGAGGCTATTTACAACAACTTTTAGGTATAAATAGAGAGTACGATTTGAACACAGTGATGTCCAGCTTCAGTAAAAGTTGCAGAGTGGGCCTGAGCAGTGTGTGGCTGATGATGATGATGTTGGTGAAACAGCAGGCAGAGAGATAAGAGGAGCACAGATTACTGATTATATAACAGAAGCACAGGAGGCAGGGGTAGACATGTTCAGCCTTTCATTCAACAACACTACATAGATGGTAACATGTTTAACTGTCAATACACGTCCACATCTTTCTTACTGTGTCCAGACACTGTGACGACTCACTCGCATATTTCCAGTATCTCTGGTGATAGCAGGAAATATTTCAGATATCTCAAACATCATTGGTGAGGTTTTTGGTGAGGAAGAAACCCACCAGAGAAGAAAAAAAACAGACCCACAGGAGCATCATGAGATTAGAGCTGTGGATAAAATCTCTCCTGATATGTAGCTCCATATTTATTTTTCACTTTATTATTTAATTTAGTCTAAAATCTTTGATCCAGTGGCCTTAAAACTCCCACAGTTAAAAAGTAGTGTCCATGACAGCATGTATGCTACTTTAAGCTGTAGATCTGATAAAGCAGTGCCTTAAATCACTGCGTCAAGTGACACAACACTTTTTAAATAGATATCCTGCAATACTGCTGTAAAGAAGACCAGCCATTACACAGGCTTGCTATTTGACACTGAACAGAACAATATTACTGCATTGGTCCTTCTCAGATTGTTCATTTAAAGAGGTAAAATCTCTCAAGTATTTCACAGGGTAAAAAAAACTACATAAACATCATTTTTAAAGACCAACAAAACCTTTGCCATTCTCATCAATTTCCTCAAGTGGTGATCCTTTAACCTGGGTCCCCTTTAAGGATTAGCCCTCCTGGTCAAATACTTATTAAAGATGATTTCAAGCCCCTTTTACACAGCTGGAAATGTTCAGTAGCTATACGCCTAGCCGTGCTATATAAATGTGTGAACATAGAACATAGGGGACAATGCCAGAAGCAGAGATGGAAACAGAACTAATTACAACCGATGTAGCACGTGCTTAGTAACATTTGCACTCATATATGCCATTGGAACTATTTGTGTTGTAAACTTATCAACCTAAATACTTCAGACCTGTTTCATAGTGATAAACAGACAATCATGTTAATGCTACTTATATACTTTAAAACAGAGGGCCATTTTTTTCAAACTGCTTGTGGACTCAACTTGACAGCATTCATACTTTTAAATTAATCTTAAAAGCTTTCAGCTGCAGGAACGGTTCTTTGCGACCTGACTGAGCCGAGTGATTCGTGACAGACTGACTTGATGTGTCACAATCATGTCCGTTTCTATTGGTCCACAGCTAACGTGGGGGGGAGTAATGGACACAATATACTTGTTTCATTGGCGCAAATGGTCGTCATCTGTAGACATGCAGTTTTTAATGATACAGCACAATTTTATAACTTCTTATAAATGTAATATAATTATTTCGTGGATCCCCAGGCTATGGTTCGCAGACGCCACTTTGAGAACCACTGCACTGCAGCTTTGCTTTCTTTGCACAAGTTGATTGTTTTTAAAGGCTCTTTGGTACGAACAAGTTTAACCTCAGAGCCAATCATTGAACTGTTGTGCCTACATTTCACTGCCTGCTCTAAATCCTCTCCCTTTGTTCCACTCCAGTCCAGTTGGTGGCATAATACACCTCTAATCTGGTTTTAATCTCATCTGATTCATGTTCATTACTTCAACCTTATTTCTAAAACTAATGTTGACAATTGTTCAAATCCGATCTCATCTTTCATCATATGTCATCTAATGTCATGTATAAATGGCCTCTTAACCTGTGATGTTTCCCCGCAGGTGTGTAAGCGTTGCAGCGTGATGTGTGGCGATGGAGGAGGCGGAGCACAGCCACTACGTCGCCCAGCTGAGGGCCGAGTTCGACAGCTGCGACACGACGGCCACCGGCTTCCTGGACAGAGAGGAGCTGACGGTGCTCTGCCGTAAACTGCAGCTGGACGCTCACCTGCCGCTGCTGCTTGACACACTGCTGGGGGAACGCACCTACGCCAGGGTAACACACACAAAGACACGCTAACACACACACCCACAGACAGAAATACCTTTGGTTGCTATCACTTACTTTCACTTTACGTACAGTACATTATAAATATTGTACTTATACTTGAAGTGTGGTGTTGATATGGTGTGGTGTCACTCTACACTTATGCTGTGCTGGACTCTGACCTGGCTGCAGTAGTGGCAGGCATTCAAAATATGAATGTGAATTGAGTCTGTTTGATAATCAGTTAAAAACTCCTCACAGTGTGTTGAGGTAAAATAAATGAGAACAATTATTGCAGCACTGCCTGTCAGAGATCAGTTAATATAATGTCCTTGTATTTCTCCTGTTTATATTAAGAGGTGTAACAAATGATCAGATCTTGTATTAAATGTAAATATATGAAACTTTACCTGAATGAGCTGAATTACGTGTGACCTTCAGGTGAACTTTGAGGAGTTTAAAGAAGGCTTCGTGGCCGTTCTGTCTCGCTCTCTGGACTTCAGCACATCAGAGGACGACAGCAGCTACCTCGAGCCAGGTGAGACTTCAGGTGTCGCTATTACAACTGGTTTTAGTGTTGAAAATGTCGACGCTGCAGTCTGACTCTCTTTATATGAATGGAGGTGATCTTGGAAAGTTGTGTCCGTGTCACAGGCATAGACTGTATAAAAAGACAGACGACATGACAGCTCCCGAAAAGTGAAGACAAAACATTTCGAGCGCCCCCTGCTGACTGGCTGCAGTATAGGTCATAAAGCCCGCCTCCTCCATGTTAACAGATGGGACATGAGTCAAACTATAAAATCAAAATACACACCAAATAAATTTTTCTCAAACATGGTTTCTGTCGTTATAGTTACTTCTTATCTTGCTGATTTACGTCCAAGTGTTAATTTTTCTGACACGTTTACTTTTAATTAGTTATTTGATGCTGTAAAAATGATGATTGACAGCTCTGTTGACAAATACGGCTCCCGCAGCCGATCTGTTCCCGATGAGCAGAGTAGAGGAGGAACGGCGAGAGGAGACGTAACTAAAACAATCACTACAGTCATTGAAGTTTACATATCTGTGAACGTCTGCTTCTGACCAACACAAGAAGCTGTTCTGCTGTTAAATGAGCTTGCATGAGGGATCCTTGCTGGTTTTTTCTGTACGTTTCTGTGTGTTTTGGTTAGCCGAAGTGGCTAGGGCGACTCCACCTGCCGATCTCTACTGCGCAGCTCTGGCTCCAAATTACCTCACCAGTGCGAGATGGCAGCACCCGTCACGGGGGCTGTTGTGGCTTCAGTTTCGTACAATGAGAGCAGCGTCCATCTATACAGTCATTGGTCACAAGTAACAGTGAAGAACTAGAATACATATGCACTATTACAATGTATACAAAATTACACAAAAGACTAAATACTGTATTCAACATTCAGAATATGTATCAAATATCAATCAAATATAGAATATTAATGAGGAGCTAACAAAGGTGCAGTGGATATTATATGCAAACTAAAATTACCTCTTTCACAACAACAGTGTTCATTATTGTGTCCTTACAACAAGAGTTTGACTGGTCTCTGATTGACTCTGAAAGTAAATGACTGCCTGAAAGGACAGAAATAAAAAGTTGGTTTATTTGAGTTTTATTTAACGCTGGTCCAGAAGTTTCTGGTTTGTCAGTGAGAGCTGTACTCTGGGCTCCGTACTGCTCTCTGTCTGTTTAAAGTACTTGTTCTGCTGCAGAGGATTCCTGTGTGACAGATTCTGGCTCCAACCTTTAATTTGCTCCTCGGTTCTGGCTTTGAGTCTCTACAGTGACTGTGCAGCTTCACTGACCTACATAAAACCTGTGTGTCTGACTAAGTCTCTGTCTGTTTGTCTCTGCAGTTGTTCCAGAGGAGGTGAAGCCAAAGTTTGTGAAGGGAACAAAGCGTTACGGCCGCCGTTCCCGTCCTGACAGTAAGCCTGATTCTGCACTAACCTGTGACTCTGAGGACTCTCCGCCGTCCAGAACCGAGGCCACTGACTCGTCACCTGCCGGCGTCCGCAGAGCCAAACTGAGACGATCAACGTCTCTGGAGAGCGTTGAGGTGAGATGCTGCTTCATGTTTTCCTCACATCTTATTTATTGAAAAGAAAACATTTGTCCTGTTCTGTCTGGGGAAAAACCCTGCTAAATGTGATTTTCACTTATAGAAGAGATACAAGAAATTCAACTGCTACGTCTCCCGTCCTTTCTCTTCTTCTGCAGTTGTAGAAACATAGAAAGTAAAACGTTTGCAGGGCTGGAGATGATTTTTATTATTTCATGAACTTGTTGGCAGTTATGAAACTCACTGACGACAGTTCTAAACGCAGCAGAGGTTCAAACAACAAAATTTGTCATGTAGAGATTAGTAATTACTTAATATTTACAGCAACTAACTGCCTGGTAATACTGTTGTGTAGCTAACTGACAAAGCTAACATTAGCAAGCTAATATCTGAGCTGCTTATACCCCATTCCCACTGAAATAAGCGCGTTGACGCAGGTTTTCAGACCCGGGAAGACCTGCTAATAAATGCTGATTGTCTTTTTTCACATTGCCAGTGGAGTATACTCCTTTCAGTCTCTTTTCTGCTGCGTCACCGTCTGATGTCACAAACGCGCTGGAGACAGGGTTAGTAAACAGTGAAGATGTTACAGTGGTTAGGTCTTTATTGTATCTATTACTCATTGAGTCTGTGTATCAAACTCGGCGGCAACAAATTTAGAATGATGTTCGAGCGCTGCTCGGACGGGTGGAAGTTGTAGCTGAGATGACAAGAAGTCGCAGAAGTTACCGACGGAGATTAGCATCGCGCCGGAAAGGGGAGGGGGATTAACGCGTCGACACGGGTTTTGTGTTCCCATCAATGCAGATCGGAGCCGAGTTGATAATTACCAAAGTCGTTTGACCCGGGTCTGAGATGCCGATTGTAACCTTTCCTATTAAGCAAAAAAGCCGGGTGTTAGTGGGGTTTTTGACCAGTGGGAAAGCGGCTTTAAGGTGAAAAGAAAAGAGGTAATATGTCTGACTTGAAACTTGAATAAGGCTGTTTGATAGCCTCAGTCTGGAAGAATCATAACATTAAGATTGTGCTTAATTGAATATATAACTTAGTTGTAACTCAGTTAATTTAGCATTATTAGACATTTCACTCTCTTTATAATGAATACTAATAACTGGGACACACAAATATTTCTCCATGTATGCAACCAGAAATAATACAAAGATATATCTTTGAGCCTCTGCAACTGTCACGTATGGAAGTTATGCTAGCTTGTGATGCTACAGTGACTTCCTGTTTACATATCTGATTGCTCCTGATTGGACAGTGCAAAAAAAAGCGTTTCCTTGCAACAGAATTATACATTATAAAAGTCATTACTAGCTGATGCAATTGTTAAGTTTTTATGGTGCAACCTGATTTAGCAAACCTCTGGCTGTGACCTCTGACCTCATCACTGCTAGTTGTGATAACGCAGACAGAGTTCATAGTACGTGTTGACCTCTGTTTAGACGGTGTGGCTCTGATGGATGATAATGAAAAAGAAAGCAGGGGACTCCAGCTGAGTGTTGCAACACACACACACACACACACACACACACTTGTCTCTCTGTGTGAATGAAGCTCATTGTGTGTTTTTTGTGCTGGCTGGCTTTGGTTCGTCTCAAATATCCAGACGTGCGGCGATTCTGCTGCTCTGCTGCAGTTTGTGCAGCCGAGGCCGTGAATACCTGAGGGGGGGAGGTGGGAGGGAGGGAGGGAGGAGCCCGCTGGGGAGGTTTGGTGGTTTTGGGGGCGTTGGAGGTTTTTCAGGAAGTGGGATTGTAAGGAATGCGGCTGCTGGCAGACAGTCCGTGCTGGTTTGGCTGCGGATCAAAGATGCATCATTCTGTTTCTTTGGGACAATTTTCACTTTTGTTTTCATGGAAAAAAATCTCCTCAGCTGTTTCGTGTGCAGGTTTAAAAACACAGTTTTGTCTTCTGGCTACAGCAGCTGGATTCATGATCCTTAAAACAGACAGAAACCTGAAAGAAAACTGCTTCAGTGCAGCCTCTCTCTGTTGATTTACTCCTGACTCCTCCTATTCTTCTTCTTACTGAAGGGTTAGAGCAGGATGTCCCTATCAAAGCTTTTGAGCCCTGATCCTAATCCAAGCTCATTTCAGTCTGACTCTTTTTTGCAGAAGATGTGAAGATAGGATTTGAAAAACATGGCAACATCATACAAGCTGAATTTATATACAGTTTTGTGAGTTATGGATTTTATATCCCTGGCCGGTTTGTCTGATTGTCAGATCCTCTATGATGGAATCACAGCTGACAGCTGACGGATGATTAAACTGTAAACTTTGTGTCTACAGAGTGTTTGGTAGAACAGTGTAGAGACAGAGTTGTGCTGCTGTTACATCAGAAAGGCTGCTTTACTTTCTGTGTCTCTCTATTTTAAATATTGAAGAGTTTTATGTAACTCTGCTCCGGGATTCCTGCAGATTAAATACTGTTACTTTCTCCCTCTACTGCACGAGGGTGTCTCTCTCTCTCTCCCCCTCTCTCTCTGTTTTTCCACCGTGGATTTCATTCAGCTCCAGCAGCTGAAATCTCTGTAAATACTTCACATTGCCAACGTTTAGTCGGTTACATAAAGAGCTTAAAGAGAGGGACTCAAAGCTGCTGCTGTTTACAGTATGAAGACACAAAAAGGTTATGGTTGCTACTGTGGTGTCTTTGTGTCTGCGTGTCAAACGTTTTGATCAGATATCTCAACTGATGGATGTGTGAATACTTGGATGGACAGATACATGGACACAGGATGCCTACTAAGCTGCCAGTAACATCCATTTATTTAACATCATGTTACCGTTTTTATTCAACAGTTTCCTCATCTTCTCTGTCTCTCTGTCGTGCCCCACAGGTCACTCATTTGATCCCTTTAACAGAATAACTCTGCATTTCACTGGCTTGTTCTGCAAAGTTAGTTTCTAGCTCGTCCGTCTTGATGACATCACACAGGTTGTTAAAGACCGCAAGTTATGATTGGTTTGGGATAGGGATGCACGATATTATCGGCACGTTATCGGTATCGGCCGATATTGGCTTAAAAATGAACTATCTATGTAATTAACCGATAAAATAATGGGCTGCTGCATACTTGATTAAATGCCCGACCTCGGCGCAATGTCCCCGGCGCGAAGTAGACCTGCGCGGCGCAGCATGATGACGTCACGTGCGTCTACCTGCAGCATGAGAGAGTTAGAAGCCAACATGTCCGTGGTGTGGAACTTTTTCAAAGTGTCCGAAATAGATAACAAAACTGCTGTTTGCAATGACTGCTCGGCTTCGGTGATGTGAGGAGGAGCCAAGGCAAAGTCTTTCAACACTACAAACTTGATTAACCATCTCAAGACCCGTCACCCCGACCGTTGTAACAAATGTCATGACATGACGCAAAAAACACATCTCTCTTTCTCACTGTCAACAAGATCAAGTGTCCTCATGAGACGATGAATGTTACACGTGCGCCCTCGGACAGACAGGGCTGGAGACTGAAAAGCTTTAAACTGCGTCTCTCCCAGCAGACACACAGCGTCAATGAATGAACATCATTGTTAAATATTTAAAGACAGTTGTGTAACCGTGACTTAGATCACAAAGTCTTCTGCTCTGAACAAGATCAGCCGGATATTATTCTGTGTTGTTTACTGACCAGTTGTATTTTATTGGCTAAGGCTGCTGATTCTATAAACCCTTAAGTTTAAGAGTCTTAAAGAGGTGTTTATGTTCTTTGGGTCTAATGTACATTTTTATATAAATTCATACAATCGATATTTTTACCACTTATTTCATTTCAAGATGTTTACATTAGTAGAAAAAAGTGACCATGCATAAACTTGTAAGCCTGCTTCTAAATGAGTCAAAACTCATATCATGAGGATAAGCAGGGCTCGACAGTACCAGTATCAAGTAGCTGGGTCACGATTTTGATTCAAAATCGAAACATTGATCAAAATGATCGATCCAAATATGATCCAACCGAGCCTGTTTGCACAAATCTAACGGGAAAAAATAGCAAAGAGAACACAGAGTAGGTTAGTGGTTGCCTGCAGCTACTGTTCTGGAGAAATCATGGTCACTGCTGGAGTCGGAGAAGACAGACAAACAACAGAAAGAAGTTCAAAAGAACTGGAAAATCCTTCCCTTCGTGCATTTCTTTTGTTTGCATAGACTCAAAACGATCATACTTTTCTGGGCCATTTTGCCTTTAATAGATAGGACATCTGAAGAGAGACAGATAGTATGGGGAGAAGAGAGTGGGGGATGACATGCAGCAAAGGGGCCGCTGCGTCAGTGACTGTAGGCTCTGTATGTGGGGCGCCTGCTCTACCGGCTGAGCTACACCAGCACCCCGGCTGACAACCACTTTTAAAAGTTAATGTTCAGTGCTAATGACTTCTTATATCAGTACAGAGGAAACCAGGAAATAATAAGAAGAAACCAGTTTCGGTGCCTCTTCATGATTTTCTCCTCTAATTACATCTGTTCTGTACAGTGTGCTGCTGATGCTGCCAATGAAACATCGTCTTATTTATCAAGAAAATGTATTTCAACTTTGATTATTTATATTAGTGTTAGAAATAAGTTTCATGATAGACTTGACTCTTATAAACTGCTGGTCCATGTATCCAGAAATCTCAAACCATAGCCTAAAAACCACACACGTTATGTAATGATATGACACAGTTTAAAGATTTAAACACACCACCCAAATTCTACCTCCATGGGAGTGTGCGTGTGTGCGTGTGTGTGTGTGTGTGTGTGTGTGTGTGTGGGTGTCTCCTCATGGTAGCTGGATTACACAGTGTGACAGATGTAGGCTAACTGTGCTGGATGCTGCTGCAGCTAATCGGCTAACACTGACACGTTAATAATTGATCTGCTGCTGCTGAATTTTTCACAGCAGCTTTAACCTCCTTTCCTTACATTACTGACCACACACAGCGTCTACGCACAGCAGCTACACACAGCGACTACACACAGCGGCTACACCCAGCGGCTACACGGCCTCCCTCTGGGTGGGTCTGGGTGTTCAGGAGACGATGATCTGCTCGTCTACAGACAGGAGGAGGAAACGTTCACAGGCCACTGCTTCAGATCACAGACTTGTTGTGAATGAGTGACAGCCTTTTGCAGGATGAATGAAGTGCTGTGCAGAACTGTGTAACTTGATGTGATGATGTCTGTGAAGGTCCTCAGTCTTTCAGATCAGAAGGCCTTTTGGGTTAAACGTTGAATGATGTTGTGTTTTAGAAACATGCTTGTGTTGAGACTGAGAGTTATATTGTTAAAAGTTGTAGTCCCACTGCTTACTCACCATTTTTTGTATTTACATAATAACTACTGGTCTAAAACAGGGGTTCCAACCTTTTTGACTACACGGACCAGACATTAGCAATAACATTTCTGATGGACCAGTGGGTTGGGTTGGTGTTTGGAGGTTGTAGTAGTTTGGCAACAATGCCATTGCAGCAAGTTGTGGCTATTCTTCCCGATTCCCTTGGGAATCCGCTCTGCTCATTGACATGCATCTGCATAAATCAGGGTCACACGCACGGTAATACAGACAGATTGTGTCTGTATTTATTCAGTAAGGAGACATTTAAGTTTTTAATACGGGACGATCCGATGAGAGGGAGAGACGGGTGAGAGAGAGATGATCCAGAGTGTGATCTACTGTATGAGCAGTTTATCAGAATTTATAATAATGTGATCCAGCAGTGAGCAGTTTCTCATGCTCTGCCCCTGTCTCAATAGGGTCGCGATCTGTCCCGTATGTCCGTGAACAACCATTACAAAGCATAAAATACATCTCCACATGCTGTGAATGAGATGAGCCGGAGGTGATCCACGCGTAGTTATCAGAGTTATCATGCCGCATGGGGAGGAGACAGACGTTAGGAGAGGAGCAGATATGACGCAGACCTGTGTGTGTTTCTCATGCTCTGTACCTGGCTCAATAACGTCGTGATCTGTCTGTATTTCCGCGTGCAGTTAAAGTTTAAACTTCGTTTCCACGCTGTCGTATGTCCATATGCTGTGCAGTTCATATATTTCACTGATAAACACAGAGCGGTAGAGGGGCATCAGGCTTCATTTATTCAACATCACCATAGCAACATATCGTCATGCGTAAATATGAAGTGTACAATATGTATTTCTATGTGAGATGGTGAGAAGATATCACGGTACCACTCTGTGACATCATGTACACTTCTGGGTTGTCAAATTGACTCCTTGTTTTCACAGTAGGGCTCAGTGATGTCACTCCACAAATCTGTGACGGCTCTATGATTTCATGGTGTTGACAGCTGAAGTTGTGGTGAGTTATTTACTGTGGATGTTTCCTCAGGAGAGTTTGGTGAATCTGACTCGTTCAAACAAACTGACAGAAAAACTCAGAGAAGCTGAGGAGAAGAAGAGACAATGTTCCGTCGAGCTCCACGTTAGTGGGAACAGTTATACAACACTATTCAATATTTCATACTGATGTGCATTCATGGAGGCTGTGTGTTTCCTCTGGGACACACACTCTCTCACACACACTGAACGTAATGAGGAGATCTTTGGAAATGTAAAGAGTGTTACATTTTCTGACTTCTTCTTCTTTGATGTGATTCTGGAGTGAGTGGTAAAGTCACAGGGTCAGTTTCCCCACACATGTCCTGACACAGGGGTGGGCTTTACATCCTAAGCTCTTTAACGTGACAACTGGGGGTCTATAGACTTTACACAAACACACGCACACACACAGAGACACTCAGAGACACACACACACAATATGTTCAGTCTTGCAGAAATAATGACCGCTCCGGAATTCCTTCTGATCACTGTTTGGCTTGTTGGAATCACTGCTCACACACACACACACACACACACACACACGCACACACACACGCACACACACACACACACACACACGCACACACACACACTCCCATAATTTTCTCCCAGCATCCCCTTGTCCAAGCTGCACACAGTCTTTCATAACACTTTCTGCTGTTTGTTTAAACTAGTTTCACGGGCTGGTTAACACAGAAACACACACGCACACGCACACACACACACACACACACACACACACACACACACACACACACATACACACACACACAGTGTACTGCAGACTCACATTGACCTCCATGTTTTCTTTGCAGAGCCTAAAGTCTGATGAAGAGGCAGGAAGTCAGAAGGAGAACATCCAGCCGGACTTTCAGTCTAAAGGTACGCTCTGCTCTGCTGTTTGCTTTGGATGTGTAACATTAATTCACATTTGCCAGAAGTTCTACTGTGAACATATGTGGTTTCTTGTAGTGCAAACAATTTCTACACATTTAAGTTCTCCAGTGATCAAGATGTCCTGACTTTAAAGACTCCATTATGAGTCAAATAAAAATAAAACACTACATTACCCAATGCCAACCCATGCAACTGGATACAAACTTTGATAGAGCTTCGACAGATGAGGCTCTACTTTAAAGTCTGATTCATTTATCCCATCAACACTGTAAGTGACTCACAGTTCAAAGTGGGGGTTTTAAACTGTATGTAGGAGTGTGGAATTAGGTTTCAGTCATATTCAGGTCTTGATGAGTAAGGAAAAATATCTGTGTCTCCGGACTATTGGCCCGCTTTCTTAAATATGAAATTGAACATTTTTCACAGGGATAGACCGATTCTCCCGGGCCGATTATCGGCGCTGATATTCGGCATTTTGACGCATATCGGCATTTTTTTTTTTTTTTTTTTTTTATCCGACGGCCGATAAGAGATCAATTTAAAACTGGGTTATTTTGGCTCTGATGCAAATGCTTAAAGGCATTTAAACAAAGTTAAGTGTTGGAGTTTGTATTATTCAAAATTTTGACGCCAATATTTTCACTTTTACTGCAAATGAATATCGGCTTCAAATATCGGTTATCGGCCCCCTTGACTACTAATAATCGGTATCGGTATCGGACCTGAAAAAACCATATCGGTCTATCTCTAATTTTTAATAAGAATTGACCACACAAGCAGAGGGGTGTTCATGGTGTTTGTAGACAAAACATTTATCACTGTTTAAGAGAGCGCTCGGGCCCGAGCAATTTGATGTTGTCCAAAGTGAGGTAAGAAGTACGTTCTGTGATGGAACATGCTTCCCTCTGCAGAGGTGCCTCTACGCCCTTACATTACAGCGTGCAAAACAGCTCGGCCCCTAGTGCCACATAACAGTACCACATGTAGATCAAAGAAAATGCAGCACCTTCTTTAAATTTCATATTTACATGACATCAAAAGTAACAAAGTGTTTGTCTGAACATGAGACTATACTCTCTGCGTATGAATCCACTTTACCTTTATGGCTGCATTCGTGTTAATGGACACCATAAATGCACAGACTGTACAGACACCGGGAAAATTTAATTGTTTAGCTGTTTTTTAACTTTTTTATAAAACAGACTGAAAACTATGGGGCTAATAATCTTATATTATTCATTTGTATTCATTTATACTGAAAATAATAATAAGTAGCGGGGGTTATTGTTTTATATTTGGGCAGAGATGTTGGACAGTGTGTCGAGGAGTTGGAGTGGGTGGAGTGCGAGAGCTGTCTTGACAATCCCAAATATAAAGCCTTGTTGGCAAATGCTTCCAAATGGGAAAACAACCAAACTAACATACTAAACTCTGATCTACTGTAAACCTGTGGACCTCCTGCCTGTCAACTTAAGAACTTCTTTGTAGAACTTAACCACAACTCCAAAGCTCTATTTTGGACAGAAACATCTAGCATAAAGCTTAGATTACTGTTTGATGTGCAGCTTGTAACAGGAGAAAGAGGAAGAACACTTTTTCGATGAACAGAACTTCTTGAATTTTGTAAAGTTCTAATTACACCTCTGACTGTCTCCTCTGTGGGAACGGAAGCTGAGTATCATGGGTATGAGAAACAGAAACATTTCAGATACCCACAAAAGCAGTAAATGATTAGGGCACTTGCATGAGGCAGGAAAGGAGAGGGGATTCCAGAGCAAACAGTCACTATTGTTGTGTAACACCTGTGAAACAGTGCGTATTGTTTCTCTTGTGAGATAGTGAACTCAGTCAGTGGCAGTAAAGGAAAACAACATATTAAATAATTTAATTAAGTTCTGTATTTTATTTTAAGTTTCTGCCTGTTTTGATTGTACACTAAAGTAGATATTATTGACGTTTGGATAATTAGTTGTTGCTATAAATTCACAACAGGCTCTCGAGTATATAGTGATTACCTAATGATCAGTTTATATTCATTTGAGATCTTTTTGTTTATGTGTGTATGTCCAGGTCCTCAGCAGGATGAGGTGGAGCTGGGTGTGGTTGTCGGCGGTGGAGGAGGAGGTTGTGGTGGAGGCGTCCTGACAGCAGTGTGTGGTCATCTTGGCCTGCAGCAGCTCAACACAGAGGTAAGAAAGGGACACAGAAAGCACAGGAGGAGACTCAGTATGTTTGGATCAGATGACAAACGGCTGTCACATTTTAAACAGGAGCTGGACCTTCTGATCAGGAGGCTGGACCCGGACCTGGACGGCAGAGTCAGCATCAGGGACTTCCAGAAGGTTCTTCGTGGCTCCGCCCCCATCTCCTGCTCCACCCCTGTACGATCAGCTGACCTACAGAGGGCGCCACAGCGGGTAGGACACTCTCTTACATTTAAAACCACCTGCTTAAAATGACAAACTGCCCAACACTCTTTGGTGTGTTCATCTATAATATACTGTATATTCATTAATATAATGCTGATGATAAAATGCTTGTTAAAATGATAATGCCAAAATAATAATATGAACAGACCAAAGTGAAAATGCAAGTGTTAAAAGAGCTGATGTTAAATTCAACCTTTAACATGCTAATTGTTAAATGCTAATCAAATAATGCTTTTAGAAAAATGCTACTGTTAAATTGCTGTTATAAAAAGGCTAATGCTCAGATGTGAATATTAGAAGCCTAATGTTAAAATGCTACTGTTTACATGCTAATGATGAAATGTTATAGTTAAATGCTAATGCTAATCTTCATTTATAATGGCACTGTTTAAATACAGTTAAAAGGCAAATATTAAAACGCTATTATTAACATACTTAATTTGTCCATGATGTCAGTTGCAGTTAAATCGAAGTGTCCGACAAATCTAGTCCAACTCCCATTAAAACAAAGAGAAAAAAAGACTGTTTTTCTGATTATATGAGGAGCTCCTGAATGCAGCGTCAGAGCTGCAATCAGAGGGCTGAGCTGCAGCTGGTAGTCATCAGTCCAACCAGGTGCTGCAGGAGAACAGGCAACTGTTGAGACAGACAGACAGACAGGTAGAAGCCATCATGTACTGCACGTCAGGTCTGATCTCAAGCTGTGGTTTGTTGACATGGGTGAGGACAGACAAGAGCGTCGCCTACACCAGGACCTCCTGCTACACACAGGTGAAAGCTAAACATTTCAGTTTGTCCTGATGAAATCAGAACGGCAAGTAGAGCTGAGTCAGCAGAGTTTGTGTTGGACAGATCTACACTGAAATCCATGTAAAGGATGTAAAGTTGTATTTCTCCTGGAGACATGAAGAGTTTAATGACAAAAACCTTGTTTCTGTTCCACAGGTTAGTTTCTTTTTAGTAATGTGCTTTAGTATCAGCAGGAGATGTACCTTGCATGAGACATTAGTTGTGTTTGCATTCAACAGTCAAGTGAAATTTAGTGAAAACGGTTTTGTGGAGGGCGAAAGAAATGTTTGAGGTGTATTTCAGCTGGTTTGGAGTGAATAAACCCTGCTTGTTGCAGAGCGTAGTTTTGTCAAAAGTAGGCAGTAGGCAGTATAGGCTATGATTTCCACATGGCTGTTGTCCGCCATAAACTAGTCGTCTTAGTTGAAACTTGGAATTGCGCCTGGGTTGCCTCATGAAACTTAGCATCAATGGTTTCCAGCTTCCAAAGGCAGCCCCCATAGATCTGTATTTTTGTGATACCTCAAAATTGCTTAAAAGTAAGTTCGGTGACATACTATTAATTTGCTGTATTTTAAACCTTGCAGGTTGAGTATATTCAGATGACATTATGTTGCCAAGTGCTACTTATGGTGATTCATGTTGGGTCTCTCTTTAAATAACATAACAAAGAGTCGGTCTAGACCTGCTCTTTTTGTAAAGTGTCTCGAGATAACTCTGGTTATGATTTGGCGCTATACAAATAAACTGTGATTGATTGATTGATGACAGGTCACCTATTATTTGCAGTGGTGGAAAAAAAGTGCATTTATTCATGTAATGTACTTGATAACAGTTTTAAGTTGCTGGTACATTTACTTTTATTTTGCATTTCAACTTCTAATCGACTACATCTAAGAGATAATATTGTATTTTTTACTGCACTCCAATAATCGATGCATTACGATACTCTAAGATAAGACTATATTGTCCCTCAGGGGGGAATGTACTGCTGGTTAGAGGTAACCTCCACACCAGTCCACAGCTCTTGATGTTCTGAACTGTTTCTGGGATGTTTGTGCTCAGACCTGCGTGTCTCTGGGTGAAAGTAGGCTAATCCAGATTAAATGTTACCACATCACACTCAACAACAGGCGTTTATTAGGACCCTGAGAAATCTGTTCATTACTGCTGTTTTAAGCCCCTTTGTCTGGGAAACCTTCATGTGTTGAACACAACACTGATTTCCTTCTCCCTCTGAGTTCTGAATGTGGACTAAAGTCTCAGTCTGGTTTCTTGTCTTCCATGCAGTCTGAGGCGGTGTTAGAGGAGCGCTCGGCTCGCTCCACCTCGCCCTCCCTGTTGACGGCCACGGTGGGTCAGAGAGTCCTCAGCCGGCTGGATGACGGCTCAGGATGGAGCAGCCCCGAGCGGGTCATCGCCCTCTGGACCGAGGAGGGCATCCGGAACAGCCGGGACATCCTGCAGGTCAGTACAGAGCGGGACCAGGAGTGTGGGCACCAGGACCCAGAGGTTGGGCAAAGACCTGTTCTATTGTGATGATGTGTTTCATTTCTGTTTGTTCACAATTTCCAGCTCTGTAGCTAGTGTTGAAAAACTCTGAGACATTTACCTCATGTAGTGGAGACACTGTTCTATGCTGTGGAGGAGAAGCTGTAATCATAACTGTACGATCATGAGGGGAGCCTCTGAAGGAAGATTTGGTCCCAGTTGATCCTGAAGTACTTTAAACTGGAGTTCAACTGCCGGATCTAAACCTCAGGGGTCCTAACAGAGTAGTTACTTAACGACTTGGTCTGTTTGTGTTGCGTGAATGTTCTGTCTCAGTTTGGGTTTTAAATTCAATCATTTATGTAGCCGGGGACCAAGAAAAATCTGCATGCTCATGTTTTATTTGCTCTCTCAGATGTGCCTGGTCTCCCTCGTGCAGACAGATTTTAATCTGACCTGATTCAGGTCGGGACAGTCACAAGTGTTTATCTATAAAGAGGTGGATTTATGCTCCATTTAGGCATTTTCCTAAACAACCAAGATGAGTTGGATGTTGGAACTATTTACCTGGCCTAGCAGCCTTCTGCTGCGCCACATGTTTCTTTGCTCTGCTTGGTTTGAGAGTCCAGAAACCTTTTGGTCTGCACCTGTTGGTTACATTGCTTGGAAACTGAAAACGAACTGAAGGTTCCGGACTTATGAAATATGAGAACTAGTGTGACACTGTCAGGCTAAAATTAATTTCTTTTCTTCGTCTAACAAAGAAAAAAAGTGTTCAATATTCACTAACGTTACACAACATAACTCAGTATAGACTTCCTTTTGTCTCCTGCCTCAGAAAAAGAGGCAGTTGAAGTCCATGATGACTTCTGGTGTAAATCTGAGTTCAGATATTTTTGTTGCAGAAACAAACAAACTCGTTTAGATTATACTTCCCTCCTCCTCCAGCCTCTGATTGTCTCCTGCTTTCTTAAGTCTTCTCTTCCTGGGATTGACATGATTCTCAAGATGAACTACACTCTGTATTTAGGCTTCAGCCAAACCACCTCATCAGTCTGTGGTTTTCTGCTGCGAGGTTCAGGGTTTCCCCAAACTGTAGCAGCTCCTCCTCATTCCTCTTTGACTTTTCTGGAGAAGCTCAGGTTTCTCTGTTTCCTCTTAGACAAGCAACACTGCTGCTCCGTTCGTCTTACGCGTCAAGTCTATTTTTCCCTGTTGCTGCCCTTAAGTGAAGCATATAGAGCCATGGACTGCTATGTAAATACACGCCCACAAACAAGGAATCCATGTTAAGCAATGTTATCTCTTCATTTTGGCCAACTTGGATTTCAGTTTCCAATTGAAGTTATTGATAGGCTCGATGAGCAGGCAAGAATCCTATTAATTAATTCTCATTTGACTTCTACATCCTACATAAATTCAGAGTTTATACACAATTAAGAAATAAGTCTACAAGTCGGTTGCAAAGTTGTTTTATGGCCAGGAATCCCAACTACCATCGGCTAACTTTGAGACTCATCTTAAAAATAGATGCTGCCATGACGCTTATGTGTCGCGCACGTTCGTCTGACGCTACAGTGTCGGTGTAGATTCCCAGTAAGGCTTGACTTGAGAATTGTTGAGGCTCCTTACTAACATATGATCAATAATAACCAGGAGGAATGAGGAATAAACCTGTATCAGATGTAAGTCGGTGTGTTTTTGTCTCCCCTGCAGACTCTGGACTTCCCTCTAGAGGAGCGTGTCAGTCTGGTAGATCTGACTCTGGCTCTGGACAATGAGCTGCTGGTCAGCGGGAATGGCATCCACCAGGCGGCGCTCATCTCCTACAAGAACGAGATTCAACACCTGCAGTAGGTTTTCTGGATGTTATAACGTTTTAACATCACCTGAAATAAAGAGCGTCATGTAGTTCCTGCAACATGTTAAGGTTCAGAGGAATCCAGCAGCAGTAAAATGTGACTCATTACTGCAGCAGGAATATCAATCCAGAAATATCATATATAATAGTAAAATACTGACAGGGACCATTTTACTGCAATACTTTCTAATACTTGCATTATTTTACTGAGTAAGCTATTATAAGAGAGTTCAGATGCTTTGGACTGAGGGGATAATTAGCTGTGTTTGTGTGTTTGCATTCCCTCAGGCTGCAGCTAACTAACCTAATAAGAACAACGTTATCTGCTTTGTATATTGACCACAACATATTGATCAAACAGCAGTGTCATTAAACCCAGCTGACTAACAGGCTTGTTAGCCTACTACAGACTCGTGTAACTCAGCTTTGTGTTTCTGTTTGCTCCAGCTGTGCTCACAGTTTCTCCCTGCTTTCAGTCTTTATGCTAAGCTAGGCTAAACTTTCAGATGAAGCTGATATCTGACTCTTGAAAAGACAGTAGGAGAGAAGTTGGCTAATATGACGGACCGGACCTCTTATGCACATTCAGTTTGTTGATCTGGAATGGTTTTCTGTCAGATCCACTGACCATCTGCACAAAGCATTTTCAGTCAGTTGCAGCCTGGAGGTCGATTCTACAAATCAATCAAATCATCTCTGTCTTTGTGCCAGAAGTAGATTAACAGAAAACAAAACATTTTTTACAAGCATGGCCGAGTAGCTGCTGTGGGTGGTCACCAGTATCACACTTCTATCTAGAGTTTCAGTGTAAACAGTTGAATGTTAATTCAGGCCCAGTTTTCTGTAGTGTACATGACCCGTATAGACACAATATGGCCAAAAGTATGTGGATACAAAACAAACCAGCAGAACGGGATGATTTAACATTTAATTAAAAACCATGAGCCTTAACCTGATTTATGTGGGGTCTAAATCATCTAAAAAATGTGTTCCCATCTGGGAAAATACACGAAGGCTCCCTCAAGTCAACTAGGAAAGTCAGAGAAAACTTTGGTACCAGCTGTGTTGACAGACTTGAAGGCATGTTATGCATAAAAACAGCAGAACACAGTAAATGTTGGCTCGATGCTCAAAAACCTTTTAATAATTCAGATATTGCACATCATTTATTTGTAAAATGGTGTAAGTTTTATTTGTCGCTATCTATGTAGAGTGACATAATCTGTTTCGTGTTGTCCACTTTAATTTAGTGGTTACAAATACAGCACAGGACACAGCTAGAGTTCCCTCATCTTGAGAAATACGTGTTCAGGGGATCCAACATGACGCTGTAAATGTTCCTGTGTTTGAACTTCAGAGGAGCCTTAAAGTTGTAAAGTGATGCTTAGATACTAAATCAACATCCTATCCAATCCAATCAACCGGCCCAGGAGTCCATTTAGAGCAGCCTTTTCTGCTGCCTGCAATATTTTTAAGCAGCATGTAAACACAGAGAAAAAAGCGCTGCCTCTGCATCTATAACCACATCTATTAGCCTCGCATCATGCCTTAGACGCTCCTGGTGTCTCTATCTTTACCAAGGTGTTTTTCTGTCTACCTAAGTTTGAAAATATGAACAGCGGAAAAGGAATCCTGTTTGACCCTGTGTATATGTGTGTACCGTACGTTCAGGGTGGTGGCTGAGCAGGCCTGCAGGGAGCGAGACAAGGTGAAGGCGGACCTGGATCTGGCTGATCAGAGGAACCTGCAGCTGGTCAGAGAGGTGGACGACCGCCACGCCAGCATGGAGACGCTCAACCAGACCAGGATCAGGTCAGGGTTTATTCTGGACGTCCGGAGTCGAAAGATGCATCAGTGCCTTCCTAATTAATTTAGTTTCATGACCAATATTTGGACTTGCACTGAAAACAATCAAACTTGAAACTTTACATGAAAAACATAAAATCACCAAAGAAAAGGCTAAAGATCTTTCCTGAACCAGACTGTGGCGCTGACGGGCCGCTCTGTGATTGGCAGGGACCTGGAGCAGGACTTCCGTGATAGGCTCACGGCTCTGCGTAGCCAGTCGGAGCAGGAGAACGAGGCTCTGCTGCAGCAGGTGGAGAGAGAGCGCAGCACGCTGCAGGATGAGCTGCAGCTGCTCCGAGCTCAGGAGGCCGAGCTGCAGGAGGAGCTCTGCAGCGCCACACAGGTGAGTCCACCTGCAGTTTAAATAAATGGTTCAATGTTGGGTTTTTTATGTGTTTTTTTCCATTGCTTTTTACATAAATGAATATTGTATGTAAATATTAATATTTACATACTCATATTCTAACTGTGACCTTATGTCGGACTAGAATAATCCTTAAACAGCTGACTTTAGGCAGATGTGTAATTATAAATAGAGGGAAAAGGGCTTTGGCGTTTTTTCCTCAGAATTTCCTCCCTAGAATTAAGATATAAATATATCTAGATGAGCAACTGTTGAGTGGATAAAAATACATTCATGTTCCACAGTCCGCAGTGTTTATGTCCTGCTGGTTAAACTGTGAAAAGAAAATGACATTAAAGTATTATACTGTGTTTTGTGCATTCAGGAGAACAGCCGTCTGGACGAGGAGATGAGTGTTGTGAAGCTGAAGCTGACTGAAGCAGAAAGCTCAGTGAACAGACTGCAGAGAGACCTGGACCAGCTGCTGCACGACAAGGTGACAACACGCAGCATCACATGAGGCCCTTTCAAACATGCTCTGCACTCCTGAGAGTTTCCGGACATTAACCGGGTAGGCTGCATGTGAGAGCGCAAATCTCTGAATCTGTTGACCAGGACTTTCACACAAGCTTTCATCCGCCTCACCTAAACCAAGGGGACTGTTTCCAGTAGTGAGAACGCCTGTGACACAGACCGCTGCGTGGTACATGTGAGAAAGCCAAGTCTAGAAGATGTCAGGGCCTGAATGTCTGGACAATTTCTGTAGTTGACAGTTTCAAAACGTTGCCCTAATCAATATTCTTATCCTAACAATGTGATACAGAGAGATTTAACTTCGTTTCTGCTGCTCTACAGAAATGTTGGCCTCTTTTAGCTCCTAGTCTTGATTACCTGTCTGGTTCAATCTCACTGATTCTTTGCAGCTGTCGTCTGATGTAGCAACTGTACACTACCTGCTCAGGATCAAAAAGCAAACAGGCACACACATTGGCTGTTGGACATATTGGAGCATTTAGTAGCTGAGGAGTCAGGGTCCTGTTTTCCTTAAGCCTGTCTTAATATATCTAAATCTAATATTTTCCCCTGACCTCTGTCTTGTACTTTAGTGACCTCCAAGAGTAAGTTAAACCGTTGCCCAGAACACCTTAGTAACCAAAGTTTTAAAAAAAAAACAAAGAAACCTCTTTTTCCAGTTCAGTTTGAATTATTTCTGTAGTTTGTAATCTCTCTTGTTTATGAGAAAAGACAGGTTGTATTTATTTTGGACCTCTTGGATGTACCTTTCCCCAAGACTCAATGAATTAGTATTTTTGCAATTTTCCTCATGCTGTTATTTGCAGAACAAATTCTTTTCTTGCATTCCTTCATAAGTGTAACCCTCTCCTCCTCCGACCACTTAGGTTTTCTTGTCTCGTTTTGCACAATGGCAGAGCAAACTGCTGATGTAGGTCCACTTTCTGAGATGATCACAAGTACCACAGGCAAATACATGAAAACTGCAGAATTTAACTGCTGTGAAATCTCTTTAAATGCAGTAAATACCGTTACGTCAGGTTGTTGCAGATAATCCTTGAAAAACTTAAGGGGAACACTCGAACTGCTGCAACAGACGCCAGATATTTCCCACAGGAGTTGGAAGAGTCCAAAATCAGAGCTTAAAGAGAATATTGGACTAAGATTCAGCATGTGGACACCGCTCAACATTATAATGTTACTCTGTACGCAGCTTTAACATGCTGGACACACAGAGCATACAGGTTTTAAGATTAAGATCTGCTCCCTTGAAGTGGGCAAAAATATAACACTGCCTTAAGTGGGATGTAAACCAGTATGAACTAGTGTCAAAACAGTTTAGCATCTGAATACATGATTTACTGGAAGTGTTTTCTTACTTTACTCTTCTCTTACTCAACACTATAAACAATTGCTAAACCTAAAACCAGGCCAGACAAAACGTGTTTACTTTTCTAAAACTGTCTTCAACATCTGAGAGTGTCCTCACAAAGATACAAGAACACACAGGCTGAACCCTAACGCTAATCTAAAGTGAAGACTATTTACAAATCCTAAACCTAAAACTGGAGCAGAGAAAGAGTCCTCACTTTCCTGACACTGTCCTCATTGTGTCAGTGTAACATTACTGCCACAAAGTCCTCACAAAGATACAAGAACAAGAACACACAGACACACACTGAGCGGTGTAAGGTAACTTGTAGCTGGTAAATTATTGATGAAAGTTTCCTCTTTGACTTCATCCTTCGCAGCAAAGGGGAAGAAGAAAGAACTGAGGATGACTTCTGATCGGTTAAGTGACAGTTATCAATGATGATCATTGTGTTTTTTTAATTGACAGTTTGGAAGCTTGGACCCGTCTGGCGCTGGTCTGAGTCACGAGGAGCGATTCGCCGAGATCGTCAAAGAGTATGAGCTGCAGTGCAGGGTGAGAGTCTGTGTGTGTGTGTGTGTGTGTGTGTGTGTGTGTGTGTGTGTGTGTGTGTGTGTGTGTGTGTGTGTGTGTGTGTGTGTGTGTGTGTGTGTGTGTGTGTGTGTGTGTGTGTGTGTGTGTGTGTGTGTGTGTGTGTGTGTGTGTGTGTGTGTGTGTGTGTGTGTGTGTGCGTGCGTGTGTGTGTGTGTAACCAAAAAAAGAAACCTTTAATGACATCTCACAGTCTCATAGCTGCATGTAGCAAACTTGTATATGGGTGTGCATTAGGTGAAGAAGTTTAAATGTCTGTTTTTGTCTGTGCACCTTAACGCCTCGTGTTGGTTCAACAGAAAATCAAGGTGAGAACAGCTGAACACGCATGTATTAGCCTGCTGATACCTGTGAATGTGAAGCTGCTGAGTGTGGGCTGCTGTTTCTCAAGTTTTGTTGTTTCACAGTTTAGCTTCAGACGAGCAGCTGAAATATTCTTTATAGACCATCCAAAAGAAGATTACTCTGAATTTAGTCCAGAGTGTTAACTTTATTTCCCTCTGAGACGACCCCTTCATGTTAGTTATCTGTTTGAGACTTGCTGTTGATGAAACCTCAGTTGCTGCTCATTAGAACAAACAGATAAATCACCTTCTGAAAAAGAACTGGCATTTAAAGAGCAATTAGTTGACTCATCCATGTGTGCTGTGTTCAGGAGCTGCGGGACAGAAACGATGAGCTGAGCTCAGAGTTGGAGCTACTGAAGAATCAGAAAAGCACCAGACGATCTGCAGGAGACGACAACAACGCTGCTCTGAACTGGACCGAACAACAACAACAACAACAACAACAACAACAACAACGCACAGACAGCACCGAGTCCGACTCTGGTAACACACACACACACGGAGACAAACACACAAACATAAAAATAAAAACACGACAAAACACACAAACAAACTGCTGCTGAACATCCATCAACTGACAACATTGGTTGAAGCACAAAGAACAAAAGTATTAGCATCAAAATTAAAGTATAAATGTAAGAACCATTTTAGAATAATATTAAAAATAATCGACTCTGGTGGAGTAGAAATAAAATAAGCATTAAATGAAAATGCTCAAGTAAAGCACAAGTGCCTCAGAATTGGACTTAAGTACAGAAGTTGAGAATTATTTCTCCCTCATGAAGAAGACTCTGAGAGTTTGAATCCTGTTGGCAACAATCAAAGAAACATAAGAGAGAGCAGAGTGTAACAGGGAGCATAAATACACAGATGGCTGAAATATGGCTATATGTATTAGTGCAGTAGCACGTTTCTGACAGAAGGTGGCACTATTTCTTCTGGCTGTAATGCAGAGGCCTGATTGGATCTATCTTCTGATTGGGGACAAATTCTATACTTTCATAAACCAGCAGCCAAAGATGAGCTCTGATAAACTAGACTCAGACAGCAGCAGATGAAGAGGTGTCTGATTAAAAAGCCGATATAGGACTATAATATTTAAATACAAGATTTAGCTGAGGATTATTTTCTGGATGGGTGTGATCTTTGTGTGGCCTGAGAAATAAGAGAAAGTAAATGGTAAATGGTAAATGGACTGTACTTATATAGCGCTTGTCTAGTCTTTGCGACCACTCAAAGCTGCTTTTACACTACATATCACATTCACCCATTCACACACTGATGGCAGAGGCTGCTACGTAAAGTGCCCAACTGTCAATCAGATATCACATTCCTACCCGTTGGCTATGCCACCGGGAGCAATTTGGGGTTCAGTGTCTTGCCCAAGGACACTTCGACATGTAGCCTGACGGAGCTGGGGATCGAACCTCCGACCTTCCGATTGAAGGACGACCGACTCTACCACTGAGCCACAGCCGCCCCAAAGTGGAAAATAGATGTCCAAGGCTCGTCCAGAACCCAAATAATATTCAGTTTACTGTGATATAACATGACAAATGGCAACAAATCCTCAAACCACCAGAGAACGGAGAAGAGTATGCCTGAAAAATGACAAAAACAATGTTATGTTTGTTCAGTTGATTTCTTTTCTCTTCTACTTGAATGTTTTATTTTTATAAGATCTCTGTTGTGCCCCGTAAGAGCAAAGTAAAAGATACAGAGCCTTGATAGTTTCTTAGCCATTCTAAGGACGTCAGTATCTGCTGAGCAGGTTTGATCTGTTCAGGTCTACAGGTGACAGGTGGACACACCCACTTCCACACACATACACTTACACATACTTCTTTGAGGAGTTAGTTTGAGGCTTCAGTTTACAGTCTCACCATGTCTCACAGTAAGTCTTGTTCATCAGTGTTTCTATGTTAATGTGTAGCATCCTCAGTGTCTTAAACAAGTCCTTTGTTTTATGCTGTTATTCAGGGCACTGTGTGACTCTCCGCCTCACAGTGTGTGTTACAGTGCGTTTAAAAGTGTTTGTGTTGTTGTGTTTCTGTTCAGACGAGTCGGACATGAAGCGCAGCTCATCTCCTCTGGTCAGGAAGAAGCTGCAACCGGTAGATAAAACTGGTGAGAAACACAACCTGCACACACACATCTGCAAACACTGAGTGTAGTGAAACACCTGTCTGTGTGGGACAAGCCAGCACGGCTGATTGTGATAGGCTGACACACCTGTCTCTCAAGGCCAATCTTTAAGCCAAAGTATGTCCTTAATGGAAAAGAGATTCTGTTAATGATACATCAGAAGACGCTGATGATCTGCTGGAAATTAAACATTTTCCAAATCCAATAACTTTGTTTTTGTAGTAAGAAGTTGTTGTTGTTTTTATATTCATTTTAATACAGTTTTATCTATCAGTTGTTGTTGGCCCAATTTAACAGACTATTTTGGTTAATGAAAAACTAAATTGGGAAATAACCATCTTAGTCTCAACTGTTAACCACAGTTGTGCGATCAAGGGTTTGGGTGGACCCTAGATTATTTTTAGATTTAAAACTAGGCCATGGCATTTTTTTTAACTGTTTGTGAACAGCTGCTGGAGTGCACCGAGCAAAGCCTCACACAATGAAAGCATAAGACCACATCTATAAAGGGTCAGTAGTATACAGCCGTTAAAACTCTTCATCTTTTATATGAAGACTCAGCAGTCTTATGGTAAATGGACTGTACTTATATAGCGCTTTTCTAGTCTTTGCGACCACTCAAAGCTGCTTGATGTAAAGGTCCCCCTCCTCTCGTCCCTCTGGGCCTGTGGGGTCATCCAGCTGTCTCTCTCTCTGTTTCAGCTCTGGGCTCTCTGGACAGCGTCTCTGGTCCTGCTGTCAGCATCGAGACTGAGCTGGCTCTGGAGCAGCTGAAGCAGAAACACAACCAGGAGCTGCAGCACCTGAACATCCAGCTGGAGACGCAGGTAACACACATCAGATATATTTAAGTTTTTAAGAAGATTATTGACATGAATGGAATTAAAAACTGGCCTCCTCCTCCTCCTCCTCCTCCAGGTAAACTACTACGAGCGCAGTCTGGAGATGATGAGACAGAGCATGGAGGTCGAACGAAAAGACATCTCTCAGGCCTTCAAGGTAAAAATAGAATGAATGATTTTATAACTTAACACCAAAACTACGTTTATTTAATTAAATAAAACAGGTTATTTGTTCACTTCTTTGGAATAATATTATCGTTGTGAGTTTTTATTGTGTTCATCTTGAACTGATGTCGTCAGTGTGCAGATGTAGCCTTTGACCAAAATCATCTTTCAGTAGGAAGAGGAGATTTTGTGTCATTTAATGAGTCTTGTTTTTGAAACCAGACAAGCTTTAATTCCTTTTGCATAGTTTAAAAGTACATTTACTGAAGTTCTGTACTTAAGAACAACATTTAGATACTTGTACTTTTTAAGCTGCTGCTTCCTACTTCTACCCCAGTACATCTCACAGGGAAATATTAAGATTTTACCATCAAAGCACATAAACGGTTTGAGTCATTTCAGTCCATAACTGAATCCTTAACGTCTTACTTTTATAGTGCTGGGCCCTACTTGTGTGACTTTGGTGTGTTTACATGGTGATTTCAGATCCACCACAGTAAGACAAGAACCGTGTGTGTTCTGCAAGTTAATGTTAGTGTTTTTGTTAATGGAGTCTGGTGCCTTTGGGGAAAATGTAACGGCTGTTTCTGGTTTGAAAAATATCATCTTAGTCTTTAAAGAAAGATCTATATTTTAGGGATCCTTTCTGTGATGTTGTCAGGCACTTAGAATAACAAAGTACTTTTTGCTGAACATACTTCCATAGCAGTTTTAATTAAGTAGAACAATGAATGCATCACGTTTACTTTGTACAACTACAACTGTAGAACAAAACTAGTTTTACTAAAATAAAGGCTCTGAACACTTGCTTTCCCTATTTTAAGTAAATATAAATTATGTAAAATGCTGTTTAACTTGTCAGATGGAGATCAGCGAGCTGGAGGAGCAGAAAGCTCAGGCCGAGCAGCAGTCGAAGCAGCTGAAGGAGGCTCTGGACAAACTGCAGACTCAGATCCAACATGGAGGAGGGGGAGGGTGGAGCAACGAGCAGGAGCGCAGGTGAGGAAGATGACACTGACAAGTGTGCAAACACCATTCGGCTCATATTGTTTTAGTTTGGAAATATGATTATATATATTTTGCCTTACTTCACTGAGTCATAGTTCTGTCCTCCTGGTTTGTGACCCTCAGGCTAGAAAGAGACCAACCGTCTGAATTGTAGAACTTTAGAGCAGCCAGATTTGGTGGATGATGCTTCTCAAGTAGCACTTGTTGACCTTGGTGCTTCCAAGAATACTTTAACTGTAATACTGCAAACCTGGTGTTGAGCATTTTGGTTTACTGCGAGTGTATGTACTGTGGCCAGTGGACAGTGTCGCCTGCAGGCAAGTCAACATGGTGGTGTGAAAAAAAGAGATTAGAGCTGAACTTTAAGAGTTCAGAGTCAGTATGATCAGAGATGAAAACTGTCCGAGAGTTTCTGAATGACAGCTTCTGTAAGTGCTGCTGAGCCTGCTTCACATCTGATATTTGACCATGTTAATGTCTTTGTGTTTTCCCAGGATGCAGCGGGAGCGGGCGGAGCTGGAGCAGAACTTTGCACGAGAGATCGGTAACCTGGTCCAAAGACTGAGCGCTGAGAAGGATCAGCTGGAGGCAGAGCTGAAGCTGAAGATGGACCAGGAAGTGATGCTGGTCAGGTGGGTGCTGACCTCACAGCTTTCTCTGCTCATCTGGTGAATCATTCTAATAGTGAGAGAGTGTGTATATATACCTGCTGTACCGGAGTCACTGTGTTCCTCAGTGTGTTATTTTGGACGTCAAGTTCAGATGTGTTGGTGTCTCTGATGAGGTGATAGAAAACTGATGCATATTCTTTTTTTATGGCAGACATGTTGCATGTTGTTTTAAAGTTTGTTAGCGTGTTTAGAGGCCAGATGTCGACACAGAACACACATCTAAATTTATAAAATTATAACTCTTAAATTATTGATTAAAAGTTAGTATTAAAATATTGATTGGTAATCCTTTAAGATTAGTTCTGTTGCCCGAGAGGTATGAGAAATTTGATAATGTAGGTGGATGATTCTGGAAGCTGTCTTCATGTATTCACACTGTGTAACGAGCTCCATCCATCCTGTGTAATAAATACTAAGCAGGGAGGAAGCAGAGCAGCAGCTCTCTAAGATGAAACTGCAGCATGCAGAGGGTCAACACTGCCTCCTTCATCAGCTCCAGCAGGAGCGGCAGCAACTTCAGGAGCAGAGAGGATTCTGGGAAAACCGACTCGCACAATTAGAGCAGGAGAAGCAGCAGTGTGAGGAGGGAGCCGGGGAGGAGCAGGCCAGGATCCACAATCACTTCTCCTCTGAAAAGAAGAGGCTGGAAGAGCAGCATGAGGCGGAGGTCTGTCAGCTCCGGATGCAGGTCTCAAATTTACAGGAGGTCGTTCAGAACTCCCATCTGCAGATGAGCCAATCAGAGGCCAGTTTAGAGACGTTCAGAGAGCGCTGTGGTCAGCTGGAGGAAGATCTTGCAGCTTCCTGCGGGCGTTGTTCTGAACTGGAAGCCAGACTGGAGGAGGCCTGCACTCAGCTGGAGGAGAGCATCGCCTTTTTAGAGTCTCACGAGGTTGTCAATAAACGCCTCGCCTCAGAGAAGAGCTCTCTGGAGGAGGAGCTGCAGCTGGTGAAGAGCAGGGAGGAGCTGCTCCTTCTTAAGGTGACCCAGCAGAAAGAGGAGCTGAGAAACCTCCAGGCTGCGTCGGACAGCATCCTGCAGGACCGGGAGCTGGTGGCCGATAACTGCAGCCGCCTCTCCAGCGCTTTCATCCAGCAGCAGGCGCAACTCAGAGCCAGAGAGCAGACTGTGAACGCCCTGAGGACGGAGCTGGAGAATCTACAGGAGGTCATGAGAAACAAAGCTGAGTGTGTCTCCAGACTGACGGCTGAGCTCGAGTCGCTGAAGATGGACCGGGACCGACTGATCCAGGACCTGAAGGACCAGGCTATGGCTGTGGACAACCTGCAGCTGGAGCTGGATGGTGTCTCTGAGGAGATGGACAGGAAGAAGAAGACTGAGGAGGCTCTGCAGGAGGCTCTGAAGCTAGAGAAGACCCGGACCTTGCAGATCCGGTCCAGTCTGGATGAGGAGAGGGAGGAAGTCTGTCGTCTGGGTCAGGAGAACGTGGGCTACACCCGATTGGCTGACCAGCTCTCCACCCAGATCGTAGAGATGGAGGAGGAGATCACCACGCTCAGGGACCATCTCAGAGAGCTCAGCTCCCAGCTCAACGAGACCGCAGATCTGGTCCTGGACCTCAGGAGGCAGCTTAACTTCAAAACCAGCGAGGTGGACAGGCTCCGGGCCGAGGTGGCGGATGGTGCTGATCTCTTGAGGCGAGCCAAAGCCTCCTCTGAAAAGCATCACAGTGAGATTCAGCAGCTGACCAATCAGCTGGAGTGGAAGGATAGAGAGCTGAACCGGGTCGGACAACGGGTCCTCCAGCTGCAGCAGGCCCTGCAGGACTACGAGAACCAGATGAGGGTGTCAGAGGAGGACTTTGAGCAGGAGAAGACTAAAATAAAACGGCAGCTGGTGGAGCTGGAGACGCTGGTCCTGGCCCTTGAGGAGGTGATGGACCCGGCCAGTCCACACAGGTTTGTGGAGCATGAGACCGACCTCAGAGATCCAGATCCTGATCCGAATGATGACTAACCTCCATCCGCCGCCATGCTTTAAACTCTCAGTCTCTGAATGACTAATCGACATTTTCCACAGGTAGAAACTCTAACGGAGTGAAAGGCTGCTCAGTTTGTATCCCACAGTGCACTGCAGCCAGCTCGCTCTGTTTTCAACACTTTACTTCTTCACCTCATCGCTAACCGAATGACCAATGCATGACAGACTGTTCATCAATAACTCTATTGCTGTGTCATCTTGTCTGTCACCACCGCTGTCCTTTTTGTTTTCTCAAACAACTCAAATGTTGCTGTGTTCAAACAGTATTTGATCAAATGAAGATTAATTTTTAATATCAGAAAACTTAAGGCCTCAGTTTGTTTCAAACCAGTGACAGGTAACAATAAAGTCTACATTATCAGGAGAGTGTTACCAGAAGGTAAAGTGGGTTGAGTTGAGAAGAACCAGACAAGATGCTATCAAGTACTATGAATATTATTTAAGCTAAATAATTGTGATTTCTGTTTTATATTTGTTGAGATGGACAGAGCGACAGCAAAGATTCAACCAGTGATGAACAACAGTTATTAACTCCTGGCAGGATGGAAATATAAATCTGAGAGCATCAAGTCTCAGACTGTTAGATTGCCAACATGCACTTTTTGAAGCAGACTGCGGCCACCTGATGTTTCTATACTCAAATAAAGCACATTATGATCAGTGTATTTAAAAAACAGATATATATACAAATCAGCACAATTAATTTCATTAATCAGATTTTTAGGACCAAACACTTTGATTTTATGAAATAAATATCTTTAGCAGAACGTGATTTATTGATGATCGGTCAGCTGGTTGCAGCTGTTTGTTTGAGGTAAAGTTTGTTTCTAAGCCGTGTGCGCCTCTTCACTGCAGGGCTCAGCTGGAGGAGGTTCGATCGGAGAACGGAGCTCTTCAGGAGCGACTGAGCGTCCTGCAGCAGGAAGTCCAAAACCTAGAGGACGATGTCGCCAAGAAGAGGTGAGAAAGCACTGATCAGTCAGCCTATAACCTGAAATGCAGTTATTTAATGGCAGTGGGGAGTCAAAGGCTACTCTCAGTATTTTAACTATTATACTTGAAATAATAGAAGCGCAATGTTTTTTGACACGCAAGATACTTAAGCCCAGTTATCATTATTTCTTAAGTTGGAAGCAAAATACGACCAATGGTAAAAAACAAGTCTGAGGAGGTAATGGACCAGTCTAAAGTCCTGCTCCACTAAGCTTAAAGTGATGTCTCTTTTCGTCAAGCTTGTCTGATTCTGCAACAGTGACTGAGAGCCACGTTAAGGAAGGATGTAATCACATTGTTAACTTTTATGAATCAGACAAAAAGACTTGAATTGAGGCTGTATCATCAGGAGAAGTTAGGCATTCCTTGCATAGAAACCGTGGATAACAGGACTATCAGTCAGCTTTGCTCTTGCACTGTCAGTTGTCCCTTTATGCCTTGCAGGACCCTACTCTGAGCTCTTGAAGAAAATAATACACACTAGCTAAACCGAACCTGCGTCCTCATGTTTGTTTTCAGTTTTTAGAATAGAATCACATCTCCTCCCACCCACTCGGTGTGTCTAGAGTTTCTTTCGCAGGTTCCCCAAGCAACATAATTTAGCAATCTTCATCTTCAATATTAGTTTTTCTTTACAACACAGACCAGCCAAGCAATTAACAAATCTAAATATAACGGGAAAGGGAAGGATGACTGAGGTTCTGCTGCTTGCTCAGCTGTATTTGATGCACAGCAAAAAAATGGGAAGACATGGATGGGTTAAAGGGGATGGGAAAACAAATCTGCATAAAAACAGGGAATCAACACTAATCATGAACACATTTGTGGTGAAGATTAGTATACTATTTTATTCTGCAGTCTTGTAAATGAGGACAGTGGAGTATAAACCTTAGCTCTGCTACTTTTTCCATCAGGAGGAAACTGGATGAGATGGAGAGAGAACACGGGCGGAGCAGGGTAGAAGAGGAGAAGCTGCACAGAGAGGTGAGAAACGGTCTACTACTCTAACGTTGACCTCTGACCTCAGTACGAAATACTAAAGAAAACAATCTCCTTTTCCTCCTCCTCCTATGTGCGTCCGCAGAACTCCAGGTATCGCGAGGAGGTTCTGGATCTGAGCAGCAGGAACCTGCAGCTCAGCAACGACAACGCAGAGCTGAGTGCCCGTCTCCGTGGAGACCAGGAGTCAGTTCGGATGCTGCAGGAGCGTCTGGCGATGGTCTCTAAGGAGCAGGAGGATGAGGGAGCTTCGGTGAGCAATCTGAAAGGAGAATTCTTTCACAGCTTAGTTTTAGTTTTTCTTTCCGTTTGCCATTCTGTATATTGACTGACCGTGTGTTGTGATTTCAGGTGCGGCGGCTGCAGGATGCGGCGATGCACCAGGAGAGAGAGAAGCTGCAGCAGCAGGCGGCCTGGATGCAGGAGAGACAGCTGCTGGAGAGAGAGCTCCACTCTTGCAAGGAGAAGGTGCTTCAAATATCTTTTCCTAAATCTGTCACTGGTGTCATTCAACTGAACGCCACGATAAAAAGACAGGCAGCAACAGGGACATTTAATTGCTGAATCTATTCTGCTGAAAATAAGCTAATGCATGTGCACCAATGTAATCTCACTTCAATGTTTTCAGCTTCATTTTACTCAAGTGGCAACCTCAGGGGCTGAGCAATGAAGCCAAAGAGGGTGTGAGAAAAACTGCAGTTCCTCACTAGGCCCCTTTTTATTCTTATTTGCCCAATAATCAAAATAAAACATGTTTACAACCTGGTACAAATAAAGTTTTGTTCTCAAAGGCTAAATTCTGTATTCATGACAGTACAGGATAGGACAGTATATTTTATATACCTGTCCTGTTTAAACCATGTTAAGGGTATAAGTTAACACTGTATAACTGACGGCATGGTCGCTTTAAGTGACAGATGGACACTGCTAGCTGTCTGCTGGACATCAACACAGCTAACACAGTAACTCAACTTCCATCCTTGGCCGTGTTTGTGTTGGGCGCCGGTCTTTTTTTGTGTGTGAAAACTTAGTATTGCAATATTTATATGTTGAGTCAGTGCTCAGCATACCCGGCTTGTAAGCTCGTGTTTCTTACAAGTGTGATCAGTAGTTAGAACTCCGGGTTATTTAGTATCCCAGCAGAAATGAGGGTGGCCGCAGGGATGAGAGGACGGGTTATTTAAGTTAAGGTACCTGGTTTGTTTCGTTAACCTGCTGCTTGAGATGGAGAGCATAGATATACATGTTTAAATGCTAGCAAAATATCTCGTGTCCTCATGTTACTTGGTGTGAGATGCAGTTTCAGCCATGAAAAATCATGTTAATGCACCCTGAGTTGATAGCATATTGAACTTCATTGTTTAGCTCAGTTCATATGACTATACGTTTGTAACAAAGTCTTATTAAATGTCTCAGCTGGGTCGTCTGTCGGAGCTGGAGGCGGAGCTCAGCAGTGTGACTCTGAAGCTGCAGTGGTTGGAGGAGGACAAGGCCAAACTGCTGAGAGAGGCTGACGACAGAAACAACAAGGTCAGAACTCAGACTGCAGCAACAGAAAGTGATGTAAAATGAAATACACAGAATCAGTCTTACAATGAGTTTTGTCTCCATCAGGTGGAGAAGCTGCAGCAGTCCCTGCTTTCTGTGGAGGCGGAGGCGGAACTGCTACGCTCTCAGCTTCACGCTGTCAATCAGGTGAAACTCGGCCACGTCCAGGAAGTGTCTGACGTGCAGAGGAAGCTTCAGGACACTCAGAGGAAGGTCGGTACTGAAGAGACCCAATTAATTAATACTCTGGAAGTCAGGGCCCCCCAAGAGTTAACCACATAAATCTGAAGGGGCATTCATGGGCTTTGTTTTTATTATGTTAAAATAACTGATGCTTATATTTTGTTACTTCACCCCGGAGTGATTGTCTGGATCTTTTCCCGTCATCAGTAACTTAACTGCTTCCTGTCTCATGTCATTGTTTGTCAGGTGGAGGAGTTGGAGAGCAGCGTCAGGAGGCTCATGAGGGAGAAAGAGGAGCTTTGTCAAGCTATAGAGGAGCAAGAGGAGCAGACCTCCTTCACTCTACAAGAGGAGACGCACAAACTGAGAGTTCAGAACCAGGAGCTCCAACACAAGGTACCAGCTGTTAAACTGTCCGAATATGATGCAGGCTACTTTAGGGTTTCGTGGATGCTGACTGCTTGATGTTTCTCAGCTGTCAGAGCTGCAGGTTCAGGGTCTAGAGGTCCATAAACTGACCCAGGAGCAGCAGAACCTGAAGACCAAACTGAACGAGCTGGAGACAGCGCGAACGCAGGCTGAGGATCAGGTCAGGACCACAGCCGGCAGAATGATCTGACTCTAAACACTGAAATTAAACCAGAGTGTTATGTTTAAAAAACATGTCCTGGTGTTTGCAGGCGATGCGGGCGGACACAACGCTCGGTCTTGTCCAGGCGCAGCACCTGCGGCAGCTGCAGGAGCTGCATGAGCAGGCCGGGGACTGCTCCAGGGAGCAGGTGGAACTGCTGCAGGCCCGGCTGGTGGAGGAGCAGCGGAGGAGTCAGCAGCTGGAGGAGGCGCTGAGGCTTCAGGCCCAGCAGAGCAGCACCCAACTCAGCATGAAGCAGGTAACACAGAGGTCAAAGGTCACAGGGTTTTTTAAGCTCCTTTGATATCATTGAGATTTCAGTAGCTGATTGTATGTCTGTGTTGTGTTAAGGATCAGTACGAGAAGGCGATGTCCTCCCTGCAGCAGAGGATGGAGGAGCTGGAGACCAAACTGAAGGGGGTCCGGCTGGTTCTGCAGGAGAAAGTCCAGCAGCTCAAAGAACAGGTCAGCCTTTAAATACACCGTCCACATACTTTTGGCCACTCTCTGACTGTACACTGACATGCCATGATCTCGTCTGCAGGTGGCGAAGAATACAAAGTCGAGCGTGCTGCTGAAGGATCTGTACGTGGAGAACTCGCAGCTGATGAAGGCTCTGCAGGTCACAGAGCAGCGACAGAAAAGCGCAGAGAAGAAGAACTTCCTGTTGGAGGAGAAAGTCAAGGCTCTCAATAAACTGCTGAGAGAGATTGTCCCCGCCTCGCTCGCCACGTAGCTGCTAGACGAGACACCAAACATCTCCGCTTCAGCTGCTCTGAGATCAGTTTCACGAAAGCAGCTTCAGCATGGAGACGGACAGGAACAAGGCTAAACATCATGGAAAGTGTTAGCCTAGCTTCATTTAAAGGTCTGGACTACTGGACTACTTGCACTCAGACATGTTGGACCTTCTATGAGCTTATGATGATGTGATGGGTATTTAGGCCATGACTACAAAGTGCAAACGGACTGGGGCTACGAAGAGTTTTTGGTCAACCCTTTTTTAATACGATTTACTCATGTATGAGCACAAACAACCCGTGTATAAAGACAGAAAAAATATTTCACATAAAAGTAAACCAAAAGGACGTTAGAAGAGAGCCTCATTACATACCAGATACCTCAGTTACACTTTGTGGAGGAGACTTTGACATGTAGCAGCAGGTAAAGCTCAGGTGGAAATAATGAAAGTAAATCATTTAAGTAGAATTGACAAATCATGTTTCATGTCTGTGTGGAGGGCCAAAGAGGCATAACTTATTACTGAAATGTTATCCAACAACCCACGAACCCGGTCATAGATGTCTTCCTTCCACTCTGACTCTATTCAGCCTACTCAAGTGTTTAGTTGACTCTAAACAATGATACGCGCGTGGAACAGGAAGTCTTGGATTTCCTATGTCAGATATCTGGATGGCTGCTTGCTCAACCAGAGGCCCGAAATGACCAGGTTAGAGGTTAATAACATCAGAGGCTGCAACCTCCGTCCCATTACAACATGAAACTAACACAAATGTAAATCTTACATCATGTTTTCCACATGGTACTCCATTCTTTGACCTTTGACTAGAGCTATAATGATGTCATTTTGTCGGGTCGGTTTCCTCTGCAATGGTGAAATGGCACAACAAAGAGAATTGGCTCCACATGCTGTTCATCTCCATGAAAGAACTCCTAATACTCACACATCAGAGGGGCTGTTTTATTTGGATTGAGTTCTGAAAATGTGTTTATACTGTGCTCTAAATCTGGATGTAATCCTGAATAATGTCTCACCCTTGTGGTTGAAATGAAGAGGCCACCTGAGCTTTTCTTTGCTATTCCTGTCAAACAGGCCTCCCTGTAACATGTTGATTTTCACTAAACCACATTTAAATTATGAACTTTATTCCAGTGGTTGTAAATTGTAAATCGTATTCGAGTGTCTCTGTGAAACAAATGATCAGAGCACACAAACCGTAACCAGGTGAGATGTCGATTCCCAGGTGTTTTAGGATCATTGTGTGGGCCTGGCCTTTCACATGATTCATCACCTGTCTCACTTGTAACAACATCTATTCAACAGGTGATTGTTTGTGCCTGTCCTCCTCCTTGAAGCTGCTTCACACAAACTGAACTTAAATTCCATTAACAAAGACAGAGAACCAGTCTGACCACACACACACACACAATCAAAGTCCTGCAAATACAGCAGGGCAGCACTACTCTGAAGTATTTCAGCCATGAGGGTATTATGTTCTTTTATATATTTGTATTGTTTTTATGTCAAAGTGAGACTTTTATTTTTGTGAAAGTGGATATTTGTCTGCAGGCGACTGCTGTCCTCATCACATGTTCAGATCTCTCAGTCTGTAGTTTTTCTCTGAGAGACCTCCAGCTCTCATTTCCTTCCTGTTCAGGTACAACAAACCAAATCAGACACCTTTCTGTGGGACAGACAGACCTCCATGTATGATACTGTAACATGAAGACCACATTAAATTATGTTTTTATCACACTGTGCTGTCTTGATGTTTATATTTATAAGTCTGTGATAAGTGACTAAAATTCTAAAATCTGTTTAGCTGCAATTTCTGTTTACATTGTATTGAACTGACTGATTTTACCCTGTGGTGCATTCAGGGACAATGGGAAGGTGCTACTTGTTATTTTTAGTACCACAGAAGCTTTTTTTTTTTTAAGTGCTTCTGTAGGTTTATTTTGAAGGAGAAGATGTGAATCAGAGTTAACTATGGTCATCATTTTGAAAGGATGAAGTACCGTCAGTAAATATACCTTTACCTAAATTACCCCCCACCCACTCCAGCTGATGTATTATTACTAATTGGCAATTCATTAAATCGTTGAACACTAATTTATTTATTGGTGCAGTTTCAGCAGACAGGGTCAGAGACACAAAAACATGTTCAACTATTACAGCGACTGAAACAAAATGTTTAAAAAAGAAATATTGTATTTTTTACATCAGGATAGAGCCGTCAATATGCGTGTTGTGTTCAGCGTACAACAAGAATTAGGACTTTTGAGCTTCAAGACAGAGAGGCTGATAATCATTTTAAACGTTCCTGCTGTTAAAATCCAACACTTTGCAGACAGATCAGATGAATCAGATGCTGTGACATCAGGACATGACGTGCTCCAGGACGCCCTGACGAATCAGCTGCTCACATTTCCACCGTGGCAGGAAGTGCTGTGGACAAAGATGTTTGCATTTGAGTGCCAAGTAAAGTCTCATGGTGGCTTTAGGTTTTTTGGTGATTTTAGGTTGTTAAGGCTTGTGATTATAAAGGTTGTCACCTAGATTTTTGGATTCATAAACATGCTGTACGATAAAGCTAAGCCAAGGCGATTAAAACAGATCAAAATAGAAACTATACCAGAGTAATTAAACTTTATGTTACAAGCTGTGTTTAAGTTATAAGCCACATAGAGTTATACCTATGAAAAAAAAAAGTATTATATAATGGATGTATTTTGGTGTAGATGGCAGCAGTAAAAGAAAAAGCAGCTTCCTGTTCTGACCTGACTGTTCTTCTTCAGCAGGATCACAGTTCCATCATCGATCTCAAACTCTCCGTGGTCCTTTAAACACCTCACCTGAAAAACACACATGATGATGTCAGCGTCATGTGATCCAACTGCTGCTGCAGGTACATATACAGTTTAAATACACATATTCACAGTGTATGTACAATCACACACAAAAATATTTAAACCTAACAGAGTGAGTTAAAATCTGAGAATAAGAGAATGTGTTAAAATAAAAGCAGAGATACGAAATATCAACGAAAGGCGAAGACAATATTCAATGTCAATATTCCATATTTGATATTTCTTTCATATGAATAATATAAATATTTTTTTAAATAGTAAAAATATGAAAGAAAATAGTGGAAAATATTTACAGATTGTCTTATGGTCAATTACAAAATTAATAAAATCCAGCAGGTCCAGGTTTTGACTAAATCTAAATTATGTACACAAAGAAGAAATTTCAACTTTAAAGAACTCAGTGAAACCATGTTACGGCAATTTGATTCATAGAAACTAAACTTTACTTAAAGTAACCAAATTTATAGTAACATAACTATATTTGCAGAAAAATAATGTAATAGCGGCATAACTTCAAGAAAACGAAGCTAAACAAACTAAATAATAATATTTTTTGTTACATAACTTTATCTATAAATCCTGCTGAAACATGAGGAGGGAAGCAGTTCAAAGCTTTCACACAGCGTCTCATTAATGTCTCAGGACTGTAAAATGTATTGAAAGATATTTTGAAATCTGTGACTCCTATAGTTTTTTAAGTTTATTAATATGTTGGAATAAAATCAATTAACAAGTTAATAGACTGTGTTATAGTTGATTTATTATGTGCTTAATTTGTGCTTAGAGACGGAAACAACATTCTACATAACTATATTCTATAAACAGTTTGATGATGAATAGTTTTATCACTAAAGATTTGTACTTTTTAGAGGTGTCTGTGTTTTCTTCTAGTTTAAGTTCCTTTAGCAGCGTTTGAAAAACTGAAAAGTCCACCTTAAAGCTGAAACAAAGGACACTCTGCATGTTTAAGGATCGTTTAAATTTAAGTTTAAATTGAAAAGCAGCTAAACAAAAACATGAACTAAAAATGACTCAAACTGCTGCTGGACTCCTTTCAGACGAGTATGTTCCTACATTTCCCATCATTCAAGTTCACATCATAGACCTTTTAAGGAGGTTGTGTTGCAGTAGTTGGATAAACAGAAGACAAATCACAGAGTGACTTTACACTGTCTTCACAACGACAACAACAATTAGTCATTCTTGTAATTATTACATAATTATAACAGTCTCACCTCGATGTATAGACTCTTGGGAGGTTTCATGTCCTGAGTGATGTCTAGACCCTCCCCTCCTCCCAGAGACCGCATGAAGGTGGCCAGAGACTTTTTATACTGGCTGAACCACTGCACCTGATAACACACACACAAAGAGCAAAGAACACTGAATAATTATATACTACAAGACACAGGTAAATATTGTATTTATGTGTGAGCAAATCCTGAACTCTTACACTGGACATAAACCAACAGGAAGTGATGTCACTCACCTCCTCTGCACACATGTGAAAGCGGACATTTGGCGGCAGCACGCTGCCGTACTCCCACCGCAGAGCTCTGATCCTCAGCAGGCGGTCGTAGCTGACAGGTGCAAGAGATTTCATGTTTAGTGATCTAATGTAACATCAGACTGACGCATGATGAACAGGTGAACAAGTGTGTGTGTATAGGAAAACAGGTGTGTGTGTCAGGTGGTTACAGGTAGGCGGTGATGCAGCGCTGGTTCCTCAGCAGGCAGCAGTGACGCAGTTTAATGGAAGGAATCAAGTCAGCTCGACCGTCAGTCTTCGCCTCGTTACTGAAACGCAGACAGACAGAAGTCAGCTGTTGATCAGACTGATCTGAGCAAAATCAGCTGATTAAATCATGACATAAACAAAAGAATAAAAGATGTCCATTCCTGTGATTTAAATGTAGGCCAATTATATGTGAATATAAAAAAGGACACCAAATTAAATATTTTAAAAATTGCATTAAAATGCAGGTAAATGTTCTATATTTTTCATTCCCTTTGTCTATATGAAGCTCAAATCTGATTCATTTGAACCTAAAATGCAGGCAAAGCAAGTCAATGCCAAAACAGAGCTTGCAAATGTGTTATTTCCGTGTTTTAGGCTGAAAAACATCTAAATAAATGGCTGATATTTTACCTATCAACACTATTTGTAGTTAGAAACCTGAACTAATAAAAAGCAGAGTTTTAAAACCCTCTCTCAACTTAATATAATCTTTGTCTGGACTCACACATCAGTCTGGTTCTGTTCATAAAGAGCCTCCATCTCCTGCAGAACCTGCCGGAGTCCATCCTCCTGAAAACAAGACAGGAAGTTAACTTGAATTGACGCACAACCTGAATTTAAACTCCATTAAACTAAACCACAGTTCACTCCAATTCATTTGATCCTGATTGATCATGTCTGATCATGTCCTGCTAATATCTTAAGTCACAAGTGAATTAAATGTCTCTTAGCTAAAATGACTTTTATAAATCCGAACTCCCTTTAAAATTCAATTAGTTTCAATTTCATCTCAATTTATCATACGTGTAATTTATAGACCGAGAACACTGTCGAGACATTTATGAAACATTAACAGCAGTTGTAAAATTCGGCTCTTACAATTCATGATTTGGTAACATGCAGTTCACATGTTGAAGATTATAAACTGTTTTTTTTTTCTCTTTCCATTGCTCTGTTCGCCTTGTGTTTATGTTTATTCGCTGTTTTTTACAGAAATGTGAAAGAGTTCGAAAGTTTTGTAATAAATCTGACTTCTGCGTGTCTTTGAAATGCAAGAAAACTTTAAAATGTAAGAAAACTTTGAAATGTTTGAAGCTCGCCATTTGTGAAGTTTATCGGGGGGTTACTCACGTTGAAAGCGGGGAGCTGACCATCACTCATCCGGTGAAGTTCTCTTATTAACTCGATGGCTTTCTCACAAAACATCCCGAAAGCGTCAAACAAAGAACGCTGGGCAGATAATTAACACATTAAATCTGAAATGAAATTAAAAAAACCTCTCTCTGTAAACGTCGCTCCAGTTTCGCGGCAAAATCAGACCTCCTGTGTTATGATCAGGTGACTACATGATGTAGCGTTCTGGCAAGCGCGCTGGGACAAACTTCAAACCAGCAAGACGAAATATTACCGCCGAACGCTTTCAAAGTTTTATATAATAAAGTCATGGCATGAGGCCACTTTATATCTCACAGCCTGAGAGGTAAGAGTATGCGGTTTATTTATGCGGCCTATTTATTCTTTTTAGCAGGAACGCGAAGTTTGGTCACTGTTTTTAGCCCATTGTCTGACTTCCGGTTAACGAAAAGCCCAGCCTCCGCAGCAGCATGTTAAAAATATACTGTCAGCTTCCACTGACGGCAGAGAACCAGCAGAGGCTGAAACACGCTTTTTTGACTGAGTCTAAATTATTTGTAAACTGTAGGACATTTAGATGCTACAGTTTGTTTGTGTTGCTGTTCATTTAAGCAGATTAGCTTCGTTTTAAACTTCGTCGGTTTTCTTCGTGCTGCATTCAATTTACTTGGGAAAGGAATAATGCTCTGATATGGTAAATATGTGTTTCTGAGTTCAACCCATAGACATTGGTTCAACCCCAGTAACTACTCGCAGTCAAATAGCACTGATGGCTTTACAGAATCAGAACAAAAGTAGTACAGTTAAAAAGTAAGCTGGGTTAAACTGTTGGGTTTAAATTTGAATGCTTGTTAGAAAGTACTTGAAAGTGTGAATACGCTGTGTTTAAGGGCCTGAGCTAAGAATAACCCCTTCACACAACATGTAGACATAGAAAGTTACATTGTTAAAGTTGATTTGATTTACTTAGTTAAATGTTAAGCTGTCATGTCAGTATTGTTTTTTCTACTTACTTTGTACTTTTTGTACTTGCTTTGTAAAGCTTGTGGTTCTTACTGGTGAGCAATGATACAAACGTGTGATGATCTACTTTACTTTAGTACTACCTTTTAATGCTGCTTAGCATTAACAACATCTGATAACTATAGGTACTGGTTACTTTTATCATATACAAAATTTTCCACTCAAAATCTATGATCAGCTAATTTAATATAATGCAATGTTATATAATCACTTAGCAATGTTATATTTGCGTTGTATTTTTTTGTCCGGCACTCTATTTTAGCTGAATATTTGGTTCTGTTGTTATTTATCCCTAAAAATCTACTGATAGAGACAGAATTCACTTCTTTTTACGAGGTGTACTTAAAGGCACCATGCACTAGTTTAGTTTTTCAGATTTCCGTAAACCGATTTTGTTTTGGATGTCGTTGCTCCGACGGTCTCCAGGGTCCGTGGACGCAGCAAAGTGAGATCACGTGGTTGTGATCCTGTCTTGTGATTGGATGTTACAGCTCCGTGCTGCTTAGCGGCTCTCTGCGGATCTCAGTGCAGGCACAGAGCTCGAGGCACAGCGGGGACTCAGCTCCGTCCTCACCGGCTCTCACTGCTGCATCGTCCGGCCAGCTAACGGCCTTCTCCCCGCTGACAGGCCCGTTGTAACGGCTCGTCAGTCAGTCGGATTTAATCCGGTTAATATTTGTTTTTTAACGTTTCCAGTGATGCGAAAGCGGAATAACTCGCTGACAACGGAGCATGACAGCGGCACCACCGGCACTCTGCTGGACAGCGACCCGGACCTGAAGCAGCGTCCCGGCAGGGGAGCAGGGGGGCCCGCAGTGGGCGGCCAGCAGGGCCCGGTTGAGGAGGGGAACATGGGGAAGCCGTTCAGAAGGTAAGACCGGGACAGGTGTGTTAGCTGTCTCTCTGTCAGTGTGTTTGTATGTGTGTTTGTATGTCTGTTTGTGAGAGGAGAATATTTTTCCATCTTTCAATAACTTAGAAAATAATAATAAGACATAACCCAGAATACCAGGTCTTGCACCGTCTAATAGTTTGAACATATTTCATGTTAGAAGAAGAATTCAGATCATTCGTTATTTTCTCTGCTCATTTCTGATGTGTGTTTACTGCTGCTGTTGCTCTGCATTTACTCACTTGGGCCTCTCATGTACAAAATAAAATATGAAAACATTCAATAATTAAAGCACCAAGAAGCTTATTAAAAAGACATGCAAACACAACATCCTTAATTAAAGCCAAAATAAAAGATAATAACAAATATTAAACATGACAACCATATTAAATAAATGAAAAAACTAAAATCTTAAGAAATTAATAAAATATATGAAAAAAAAATGAATTTTCATATATCTTTAACTATCGTTAGCCTTCTTATTTGATACATTTTTATATCAAACAGTGTGCAGGTTCAAGGGTTTTCTGAAAACGTTTTTTTAACATTGATTTTATGAAAATATATTCCAAATAAATATATCAACCCACATTAAAGCAGCCTGTTAGAGTCTGAGCTGAATGGTCCTTCTGGTTTCAGTGAGACAGATGAGCTGGTCAGACTGGAAGCTGCAGAACCAGTACGACCCTCCCATCCCAGCCATCAGACAGGCACTGTGACATCATCAGGTTACCTGTGCAGGTGTTTATGTTGCAGGTGATGTTAGCAGTGTTTGTGTAATCGTATGTCAGTGTGTAGCCCTGCTGTGTAAACTATTGATCACAGAGGAAGTTAGAAAACAATTAAAGGTTGGATTCATAGAGTCAAGTCATCGTTATCGTAATGGTTTAAGAAACACTCCTAGTTTTAGATTTGAGAGTTAAACACTAGACCCTCTTTGAGAAAAGTTCCCTCTCGGGGGCATTTTGGTTCTGATGAAGGCTGTGGACATAACTACATGAGTGGACAACAGATAGCACATGGAGACCATAAGACGGCATAAAGCAGGTTAAAGACAGTCGCACACATCTCTAGTTTATCAGTAACTTTAGACATCTGACTACATCAGCTTATTGGTGTCAGTGTTTATGTCGGTAAGCTGCCGTACAGAAATGTTAAACTATGTTATATCTAATCTCTATTAATAGATATTTGCATGTGAGTGCAGATAAATAGATTTTTTAACAGAAAGCGCTGACAGGTCCACTTTACACTGTGAGATGTCCTGACCCCGAAAGTCTATAAAAGCAATAAAACAATATAGCAGGGTATGTTGCTTTAGGCTACCTTGTGATGGACAAGTCGCTTTCATGGCAACCTTTACAATGTCTTTATCATTGTTCGGTTGTGCTGAATGACACTCTGAGGAGTCGGCTGTTCATTTTTCAGTAAGTTAATTATATCAATAATCCTGTTGTGAAATATATATAACGTCCTGGTCAGATGGAAATGTGTCTGAAAGTACTCATTACTGAGTGACGAGTCAAGTGTTCCTTCCTGTGTTATTTCATAGTAAAGGTCAGGGTCAGGGTCAGGGTTAGGGTTAGGGTTAGGGTTCCACTGCCTTCTAATTTAAATGCATTTCTTTGTTGAATACAGCAAATAGTTACCAGAAAACGGTAACTTCCTTGAGCTTCCACAATTATAGTTTTTTACTCTCTGTCCCCTTGTCTCCAGTCTCTATGCTAAGCTAAGCTAATATACAGCTTTTTCTTTGAATGATCTAAGTAGTTATAATGTACTGTATGTAGTGTAATAATTTGGATTGTTGCCTGGAGAAAACAAACATTATGAAGGTGTCACTTTTGGCTCTGTGTCAATTCTCACTACTTTATACATTTTATACAGAAAAACAACAGATTTATGGAGAAAATAATCCTCAATCAAAATAATCTTACTAGCAATCCTATACAGAATAGTTCAAAATAAGCTCCACCTAAACCAAATCCAAGGGTTAAATCCTTCCTTTACCTTTATGTATGACATTTAATCATCTATTCATAGTTATATGTAACAGTAGGTCAGTCAGGTGTCTCTGGAGTCCCTGAAGGCAGCACAGAGGTCAGACCATCTGACAGGAAGTTCACAACAACAACAGTTTAACCCAGTTTAATAAACTGATTCACTCATCACTCTGAGTCACTTCCTGCTTCAACTTTGACCCAAATCACTCTCCGTAGTTTGACAGTCACACATAAAAGAGACAGTTTGGGTAAATTTACTTTAAGTCTGTTTTTTTTTCATGATATATTTAAAGGGATAAACAGACAACCCAGACTTTTCGACCCAGAGCTCTCCTGGTGCTGTGTGTCCTGTCAGCTTCACTCTTATTCTTCTGTCTAATCCTCATTAACACAGAAGCTTAAACACCAACAGGAGGTCAGCCTGAACCACACATCCACCTGCTGGAAGAGGACACTGCAGTTTATGCTGGTCGACCTGCTCTGACCTCAGAGCCAGCAAACGCAGAGTAAACACAGAGAAGCCCCTCACCTGGGATTTATAAAGAAACAAAGCTTTTAATGTGTGAAACATTACAAGATCGAGAAGCACCAGGAGAAAATGACAACTAGAGAAAGCAGGCATATTAATTAATTTAATACATACAAAAAAAAAATGTATTGTGGCTTTGCCAGCTACAACATTAAAGTGATACACACATTGATGCAACAATGTTTATGAATAGAGTTAAAAATATAACATATTTTATTATGAGTACTTTTAATACTTTGAAGTATCTGTGAGGAACTTTCATTTTTTTGGTCGGCCCCTGTGGACAAAGCGGTGCGCCTGATGTCTTTGCTGATTCTGTCCTTTTAACGCGTGGTAGTGTCTCAGTAAAGAAGTCTCATCCTACTTCCTTTTAACCGTCTTACATACTCACTGTGAAACGTTCCTGTGGAAAATGTAAACAAACGCTCTTTGGTCTGCACACTGTGAATCGCTTCATCTGAATCTGACCCGCTGGCACGATGACAGGCATTTAAAATAACCATAGAAATAATCAATCTTCTCGCTGATGCCCTCGTTTGCTGTTTTAAGGTCATATGGAGACATGCATATTAAATTAAGTCGGTTTCATGAGCAGTAAAAAACTCCTCACAGTACATTTATGTATATTTTGATGCTGAGACATTTGTTAGTTTACTTTTTACTTTATTCTGAAGGAGGACATTTATATTTAGCAGAGTATTTCTACACTGTGGTGTTACTACTTATACAGCAGTAAACGATCTGATTACTGTTACTGGGTGCTGCAGTCTGTCTCTCTGTGCAGATTTAAAGTGAGACGACCTCCTTTAAACAAAGGTGAACTCTAAAATTAGATCTCCATCATGTGACCAAGTAGCTGACAGGAAGTGAAACGTTTTTAAAAACATGACTGATCTCAGGTCTGAGAGGAAGTGAGTGCTTCACGAGACAGCTTCGATTGTTGTTGGATATTCTGTCTTATTTTTTTAGAATCAGACCGGCAGTGACTTCGCTCCTGACGCGGCTGCAACGTTCAGGTCACAGGTTTGATTCCAGTTTCACTGAACTTTATCACATCTTTCAAATTCATGAGTGAAAGAAGAAGCCTGCTGTCTGTTGCGCTGAGTCAGCGTCTGCACTGACTGTGCTGTATTGGTAACACAGTGTTGAGCCACACTGTTGCACTGGGTGAAATGTTCCTTCATGATCACACACACTGCAGTTTCTTTTGAGTCAACCCCACATACACTGTCCTGTAGCCCCAAATACTCAGTAGAGCACAATTTGTAGATGAATCCGCCGTTAAAAATAGTCCCAAAAAATACACTACTTCATCCTGTTGGTTTGATAAAAAACTACAGTGAGCAGCTGTTTGATTAAATTACTGAACTTTACAAGAAAATCATTATATCTCTTAGGTGTTTTTAACCCGTGGGCTTGAAGCGTAGGGCCACAAACAGGAAGTGAAAAAGTATTTTTAGACAGACCAAAACATAGTTTGTTAAATAAAGTGAGCCATAGCTGACTATAATGTTGTTTTGTAGAGCTAAATTAACGAGTAATTTGGAAATTAAACACTCAGCAACCTCCTTTACTTACCATGTAGTGGGTGTGTTGCATTCACTGACCTGAAGCAGATGTATTCCGATTTGTTACTGAGTAAAAGTAATAAATACTCCTGCAAATGGTACATCAGTAAAAGAGTATGTAAGTATTATCATCAGGGCCTCAACTTACAATTATTTTCATATTTAATTGATTGATTTTGTCTGTAGAACATCAAAAAATGTAGAAGAAAGCTCCTCACAGTTTCCTCAGAGTCCAGCATGACGTCTCTCAGATAGCTGCTTTTGTGCAACCAAATGTCCAAAACCCAAAGACTCACACTTAAAGTCATAATCTCGAAGATTTTTATTTAAATAAATGTCTGTTAAGTCACTATCTATCGCTGAATGAGGTAACGCAATGGTGATTGAGCCGATGGCCCACTGATGAAAGCCTTTGCATGTGCAGTATTACAGACTGGGACAAAATCACAAGCAGCGCTGTGTTAGTGACGCGTTTTCCATCAGCCAGCAGTGGTTGGTCTGCCAGAGAGGGTAGGCGGAGCTAAGCGGCTGATTTCCGGTCTCTGCAAGTGTTGCGAGTAAACAGTAATCTGCTATGGCTGAACAAACAAAGAAAAGATCGATGACTACAGATACAACTTCAACAAGAAGTGAAAATCCAAAGAAGAAGAAACGAATTCGACGCTCAGATGAAGCAAACATTTTAAAAAGGAAAGCGACCGTCAGCGAGAAAAATCAAGAGTTACAACCGGAGCCAACCGTGGACGTCACACACGTGACACTGTATGGATATCTGGAAAGTGTGCTCCCGCAATTGCCGCTTATCGCCACAGGTGCCGCCAAAGAGAACAAAACTGAGATCTTCGAGATTACCACTTAAATTAAATATTTCATATTTTTGCCTTAAAACCGACTGAAATGATTTTGAACCTGTTTTTTTAGTGATAATTTCTAGCAGTATCTTGTAACCGTCCTCAGGTTACTGCAGTGCATGTACACGCGGTGTCAGATATCCTGGTGTAACCTGATTTCTCACAGTAACCTGCTCTATGATGTTGTTTGGTTTGACAACATCAAGTCGGGCCATTAGTTTTTTCTAAGAGTTTAATGTTCGGGTCAGCAGCCTCTCTCTCTCCGTCTCTCTCTCTCTCTCTCTCTCTCTCTCTGCACCGTCGTCCTCTGGGTCTGTAATGGAAGACTTAGCAGAGCAGAGAGAGTTTTTGGCTGCAGCCCTAATAAGTGTCCGGCACTCACACTGAGTGTTTACAGGCCTCATCAGTTATTTTATGGGAGGCGGATGGATGGGCAAGAAGCTGCCGTCCTGTCTGAACAGAAGAGCACACTCTAAGGTTCTTTCAAACACTGTGAATCAAGACCAGACTCGTTAGACTAGAGCTGCAGCGATTAATCAATTAGTGGTCACTTATACTTAATTGACCTATATTTTGTTAATAGATTGATCAGTCAATAAAAAAACACAGATTCATCATTGACAGATTAATCAACAATGATATAATCATTAGCTGCAGTCTGCTAAAGAAGATGCTTTTTGGTTGTCAGTTTTCGCGAGTCAGCAGCAGTGAGATCGCTGCAGGTGTTCTACATCTGTCAGCTGCTTATTTTGAACAACTAAAACACACATGCACTTCTTATGCACCTGCGCACACGTGTGTCAGATCTGCTTTGCATCTTTAGTTTTCCTGGGACTGAAGGGGGTTCAGTGAGTCCTGCAGTCCTATCACTATCAACCCCCCTTACACACACACACACACACACACACACCCCCACCACCAGCCACTCCACCTCTCTGCGGTGGCTTCACCTCTGAGTGACCTTGAGGTTGCAGCACTCAGTCTGACATCAGCTAATAATACTGCAGGCTCGCTGCCAGCTGCTGCTGAGCTTCCTGCAGCTGAACGTACGAGCGACCGAGCGACCAGAGAGCTGTAGTAACACACACATACACATTCATCAGTGTGTGATGGTGTGTGTGTGTGTGTGTGATGGTGCAGGGAATTAATCTCCCTGAGGTCCCTCGACTGTGGAAACTGAATTCCTGCTCAGTCAGGATCAGAGAGCACTCGCAGCAGAAAGAAAACAAACTCCTTAATCACAAAGTTTATGGTCAGTAAATGTTGGTCTGACTCGTCTGTCATAACTCTGATGTCATAAACAAGGTCCAGACTTTCTAAGGCTCTCTTTGAATACATTACTGCACCATCGTGGGAGTTCTTTTCTTCATTGTTTAATAACCACCGTTGCCGATGAAAATCTAAGTGAGATCTACTCCAGCTGAAATCCTGTTCACAGTCGACTTAATGTTTTAATGTTAATTCACGTTACGTTTTTTTATGTTCATTTTATTCAAAGCAAAAAGCTGCATGTAATGTTTGCTAAAGTAAACAGTTTGTCAACTTCCTTCCTCGCTCTATCATACGGTGTTTCCTGTGTTTCATCAGAAGGAAGGCATCCATATAAAACGTTTGAATAGAGAAAAGTAAATATGGAGTCAAATAAGATTTATAGTCAGGAAGATGATGTTCAGAAATAACTTCAAAGACGCTGTGATTAAAAACCAGGTTATTCCACCAAATATTGATTTCTGAACTTGTTTTCTTGGTAGGTAGTTTTTGCACCTTTTTGTCATCTTAACCAGTCGTCATTTTCTGCAAATAAAAGACCTCAATAAGAATATTTTATGTGGAAGCAGAGTGTTAAAAAAGTTAATTTTACACAAACACAAACCTATAACTAGAAGAACCAGAGAAAAACATATTTTTGCAGTGGTCTCTTAATTGTTTCTGGAGCTGTATCTTTATAGAAAACAGACACACACACTCACACACACACACACATACACACAGTGTGCTTGAATAGCACCTTTATTTTCCAGCGTCTGAGACCTAAAATAGATCAGTGAAGCTCCTCCAGGGAGAAATCAGACCTGCAGGAGATTAAAGCTGCAGCTGTTTTAGAAGTTCACGTCATTGTTATTTTGTTTGCGTGTGGATTTTTAGTAAGTTAGTTGCTACTTTATAATCTAAAAGTATTATTCCTGCCTGTCAAATACTCTGTAGAGCAGTCCCTATAATATATGTTTCACGATATTCCAAAAACAATGAGCCCACGTCTCTGTTCATCTGTATCTCTCTGTACTGACATTGAGCCTTTTAACTTTCTGATGTCATAAAATAAACATTTCACATTTGTGTTGTGAGTCCTCAGCAGGCAAAAAGCTAAATATATCACTAGACCACCACAGACGACACATTATATAAGAAGGTGTTTCATGCAGAATGAAGATTGCCCTACATTTTTTAAGCATCATCCCAAAGTGGCAACTCATTGTTGTGATTGTGGTTTCGGCTCTAGCTGTCCACAGATTTGCTCACCAGTTAGTAAATATCTGACAGAGCAGCCACGAGTCCTTCATCTGTCCCTTACCTGTCCTGTACATGTCCGCTGTCTGTCCTATACCTTTCATATCCTGTATCTGTCCTGTCCTTGTCTTGTCTCTGTCCTGTATTGGTTCTGTTCTTGTCCTGTACCTGTCCTACATATGTCCTGTACCTGTCCTACATCTGTCCTATACCTGTCCTATACCTGTCCTACATCTGTCCTGTACCTGTCCTACATCTGTCCTATACCTGTCCTATACCTGTCCTACATCTGTCCTTTACATGTCCTGCATCTGTCCTGTGCCTGTCCTACATCTGTCCTGTACCTGTCCTACATCTGTCCTATACCTGTCCTATACCTGTCCTATACCTGTCCTACATCTGTCCTGTACCTGTCCTACATCTGTCCTATACCTGTCCTATACCTGTCCTACATCTGTCCTTTACATGTCCTGCATCTGTCCTGTGCCTGTCCTACATCTGTCCTGTACCTGTCCTGTGCCTGTCCTGTGTCTGTCCTACATCTGTCCTGTGCCTGTCCTGTGCCTGTCCTGTGCCTGTCCTGTACCTGTCCTGCATCTGTCCTACAGCTGTCCTCTACGTGTCCTACATCTGTCCTGTACTTGTCCTGTGCCTGTCCTGTACCTGTCCTACATCTGCCTATACCTGTCCTACATCTGTCCTTTACATGTCCTGCATCTGTCCTGTGCCTGTCCTCTACGTGTCCTACATCTGCCCTGCATCTGTCCTACATCTGTCTTGTACATGTCCTCTACCTGTCCTCTACCTGTCCTGCATCTGTCCTGTACCTGTCGTGTACATGTCTTGTACCTGTCGTGTACATGTCTTGTACATGTCCTGTACCTGTCCTACATCTGTCCTGCATCTGTCCTCTACCTTTCCTACATCTGTCCTGTGCCTGTCCTCTACCTGTCCTGCATCTGTCCTACATCTGTCCTGTACCCGTCCTCTACCTGTCCTGCATCTGTCCTACATCTGTCCTCTACCTGTTCTACATCTGTCCTGCATCTGTCCTGCACCTGTCGTATACATGTCTTGTACATGTCCTGTCCCTGTCCTGCATCTGTCCTGCATCTGTCCTACATCTGTCCTCTACCTGTTCTACATCTGTCCTGCATCTGTCCTGCACCTGTCGTATACATGTCTTGTACATGTCCTGTCCCTGTCCTGCATCTGTCCTGCATCTATCCTGTCTCTTTCCTGTATCTGTCCTGTACTCGTTCTGTAACTGTCCTGTGCCAGTCTTGTATCCATCCTTGGATCTGTCCTGTATCTGTCCTGTACCCATTCTGTACATCCACGTCAGCACTGAGACTGCAGACATATTAACAACTTGTTTATCAGCGTGTCAGAAGCAGATATTTAACAGTTTGAGTTAGCTGGTATTATCTCTGTGTCTCTTAATCACCAGTAGTGTTTTATCTCTTCGTCCCTTTGTAGTCTGCACTCTCCTCTGTGTCCCAGCTTACTGTTTCTGATTACTGACCTGATTCTGCAGCTTCTCTGCTGTTATGTGCTGGAGAAATCCTCAGTGGAATAATGCAGGATATCAGGCGCTAATGAGGAGTTAATTTGGTCAAAGCACATTTCTTAATATTGGTAGTGCAGACTGTCAGATATGAAGAGGACTTTTGTTTACATGCTTTAACTTTAGGAAGAAACGGCTTATAAGTGTGACCGATGTTTACGTCTTCATTAACAATCAGTAACCGTCAAATCACTCAATCCTCTTCTTCAACACCTCTTCCTGTGTAGACAGGAAGTTACAAGACCAAAGATATAACCTAAAGCCCTGTTTTGCTAAACCTCATAAAGTTCTTTGGATTTTAGGGCCTGTGTCCACTGACAGCGTATTTTGTGCTGGCAGAAACCCTGGTAGCACTTTCGCTTCCCTCGGTAGTGACCGTTTAGTTTGTTTTAAATCGCTCTGTATGCTTAATATTTGCTTTTATTCAAGGAAATTTTACAAAAAAAACATAAAAACATTGGAAAGGAATCGTAATCGAAAGGAAATTGTACCTTGAATGAAATAATCCTCCAGTATTGTTGTTGACAAAGTTGATATCAGAAGTCCCACCCCTTCTTGATTTTGATTCTTCGGTGAGGGAGAAGTCACATGGACGAGCGCGACGGTGTTCCAAAAGTTTCACTATTTCCAACTGAGAGCGCAGCAACAAAAAAAACAGCTGTTGCCGAGGGCGTCTTTGTGCTGAGGACGCTGAGCGCTGAAAAGGCTGCACTGCATGTATAGAGAGTGGACACAGGCCCTAATGACCCCATGACCTTTCTATTAGTGCCACCCTCAGGACAAACTGTATATGTTTATCAAAGAGTATCTTCTGGTGCTTTGGTTTTTACTGACACTGAGGAGGACAGTTTGTTTGTTGATGGTAGAAATCAGTCTGACTACTGTTGCTGAGCTCAGATGAAAACACAGCTTTCTGTTGCAGATCTGAGGTTTACAGCAGAGAGACGTCCACACAGCTGCTCTAAACATTTTATGATTAGCTCAACCTCAATGAGGTAAACAGTCAGACTGGATATTGTGTACATACAAATTAGTATTACTATCTGAAGGCATTGGGTTAAGGTGTACACATAGACAAGACCACTGCGATGCACATATACACAGTGCTTTACAATTTGACACTTGAAAACAGCTGTCATGTTTACAGATCATTTGTCATCATATTTATCAGCTGTTTTGGGTCGATCTGAGAAAAGTTAGACATTTAACCTTAACCCTTCTCAAGATGAAGCATTTCATTAATATGACTCACAGCTTTTAAAGGCAAAGAGCTGAGCTCTGTATATTGTTCTGTCTGTCGTCACAGGTTTACAAGATAATCCCTTAGCTTTGTATATATAAAGCCCTAGGTTGTGACATAACAAGACGTTTTAAGATGTCATCTTGGGCTATAGGAAACATTGATCAATATTTTCCATGATTTTCCTCTTGAATTGAGGACTAAACCTAAGAGATTCAACCATGTTAAACATTTAATCAAATGGTTTGGCGCTCCTGTTCGAATATCTTGAACGTTACTGACGGACTCTGGAGGTCCTGCACGAGCAGCAGACTTCAGGTTAAATTAATAATTTAAGTCCACCGAGCTCCTGGATCCTGTGACAGCAGGGTTATCAGCTTACACTCACACACAGTGAGTGGGCTCCAATATCAGCAGTATTGTCTAACCTGTTTGGACTAAAATAGATCCGCAAAGCTCCCTCTGAAAGAGACAAATAAAACCTGAGTAGGAGTTTAAAGATGGATGAGATTTCTCTGTGTTAAAGTTCAAGTAGTGTTTTACCACGGACTGCATGTAAGAGGTGGATGAACCTTTGGTGAAGCAGAAGTCTCTTAAAGTTGCATTCTGTTTCATGAGCAGGGGCTACTCCACTGGTTGGGAAAAAAAGTCAGACTTTCTAGAAGTCCAAGAGAAAACGAGCCTACTTGATTTATTACCTCAGTAAACATTTTCCTAACAGTAAACATTGTGGTCTCATTCGCGAGTTTCAAGTTTTCTTTAATACAGCATGATGATCATTTTGTAAATTGTGCTCCCATTTAGAGTAAAAAAAGTCTGTCAGTGTCAACCAAGAGTGAGGCACAGTATTGCATAACCCCCCTTTCATCCAAATATGACCACTTTCATTTGCAAAAAAACAAGATGGCTACGGCCAAAGTGCCAAACTTATGGCTTCAATACAGCCACAGGGCCTTTCTCAATCCACTCGCTCTCCCTCCCTACACTCTTCCACTCCTTTCGCAAACTCGTGTGGAGGGTCTGCCACATTGAGTGCTGTCCAAAACCTCTGAGTGTGGAGTGGGAGTGGGTTGTTAAAACCTCCACCAGCGAGTCTGCACCAGCGCTGACTTACTGACCAGGTGCAACGCTGAATTAAGATCGTCATGAGATGAGAGACGTAAATTAAAGTGACTCTGCCTCACTGGTATTTACGTAGCTTTTATTCTCTGTGTGACATGAAACCATGGTTACACACATTTGCTGTCTCCGCCGGGGGGGGGGTTCGTCTCAAAGCTCTCAGCGCTGGATTTAATCCCTTCACCTAAATGAAGGGTGCTCCGTTCAGCTGTGAGTGTGACGTCCGGTTTGGGAAAGGCCCACAGTCACAGTTCACAAAATGTTATTGGTTCATTACTCTTTTAAAATGATCAGTGGGTTTGAACCCAGGTTTTTCTGCCCCTTATTGTTCTCATTGTTTTGTTTGAATGATTTTTACAGTGTAGAGAAGTAAAACCTGTTTTTCTTTACCTTGAAAACTGCAAATATTGGAGAAAATGAAATTGTTTTCTCCTCGGGTTAGGAGGAATAAAACTTTGACACTGTTGTGGTTCAGAGGGTTTATTACACAGTCTGTGGTCAGCACTGATGTGGGTCTCCTGTGTCTCTCTTCAGGTTGGGTCTGGTGGGGAAGCTGAAGAGGATTTTGCTTTGGCTGTTGGTCGTCTACATTTCCATTCCCTTCATCATCAAACTCTGTCCATCCATCCAGGCCAAACTCGTCTTCCTTAACTTTGGTAAGTGTTTGTGCCAAAAGAAAAGACAAAAACAGACATGCATGAAACCTGTTTTAAAGATTAAGTTATTGGATTGATAGGGACAAAATTCTGTCCAGAAGTTTATCCTCCCCTCAAGGACCACTCACAAGTTTCTGGTCTGACTTCCGGGCTTCAGAGATAATTATTTGTTATTAAGTCTTTGAGGACATTTGCGATGAGTAAAGGGTTTTAACTTTAACTTATCCAGAATTTAAAGGGAGAACCAAACTGTGATAAGATACTCTGAACTCCCCTCCCCTCTTTCGCCTCAGTGAGGATGCCCTACTTCATCGACCTGAAGAGACCTTTGGACCAGGGACTAAACCACACACACAACTTCTACCTTGAGCCGGAGACCGGACTCAAGATTGGAGTCTGGTAAGAACACACACACACACACACTTAGTCGGTCATGTGAGCTACTCAAGGTTTAAAGACTGTAGGCTTTCAGTCAGCCACAACACCAGTGTTTTATTTACTGATAAAGTGATGGAAATGTACATTGTACATTATATGCATCTTGTGTATATCAAGCCCTGGATTTTTATCTTGTCCCACACTTTTGATGTAATTGTATGTGACCAGTGTTTCAATCTAATTTCACTTTACATTTCCACTTATATGTTACAGATCTTCTTTAATTAAAAACAGTAAACATGGTAATTGATTAAGGACAAAAGTTTAACGTCACCTTTATTGTCAATTCTGCCAAATGTACAGAACATTTACAGTACTTAAATAATAACAAGCATTTACTATATAAATAAAAATAAATAAAGTATACCAGGATAAAAGCAAAGTACAAAAAAAATACTATGAATTTAAATGTATGTGTTTACAAGTTAAAGATAGCATCAGCACCATAGCATTTAAGCGATGTTGCATGAGAGGGAGTGATGTTGTGCTCAATACATTAACATCACAACCTTGATTGCTTTTATACAACAGTTACACAAGCGGCAAATATTAAAAATAACAATCAACAACAGTTACTTTTGGTTCACCAACTCAACTAGTTTCACAACTTAGCTGAAACTGGACTTTGGTTGCCAAGCAACCCAAGCGTTATCCTGCACTCTGTGTCTACAGGTGACTGCAAATCAGCAGATTTTTATCATGTCCATTTATCTGTTTGTTTTAATTTATCATCGACCAGTGAAATAAGAGTCTGCTGTGTGATTCAGAGGTACCAGCTTGATCAATCTGGACATACACGGTCTGCTGTAACGTTAATTAAAAGTATTCAGAAGATGTGGCTGAGGCGGAGTGATACACAGAGTGAAACGTCCTAGTGATTTTCTCTTTTTCAGCACTCATGGAATGCATCTCGTCCAATCAGATTACTTGGTCAGAACTAACTGTTGTATAATAACAATCAACATGATGTCAAAAACAGCACTGCGTGAACCCAGAGCTACAACTTTAATAACGTTTGTTGCTTTACTTTATTTGAGTTAATAAGATGAAGGACACAACAACATGTATTTCCGGATTGATTGATTGATTGATTGATTGATTGATTTGTTTCAGGCACACAGTTCCTGCTCACATGTGGAGAGAAGCTCAGGGGAAACAAGGCGACTGGTATGACTCCAAGTTTAGCTCCATCCACTCTGTCATCCTCTATCTCCATGGAAACGCAGGGACTAGGTGAGCCTCTCCTCTGTACACATATAATATATATATATACGTATATATAACAATACCCTTGTCAGTTATTGAGTGTCCCTATGTGACCTTTGACCTCTGTTTGAATCTGTTTGACCTTTGACCCAATGATTGACCTATTGTTTCTGTGCAGAGGAGGAGACCACAGAGTCCAGCTGTACAAGGTGAACACACACACACACACACAGAAACACACACACACACTGCTTCGTCTGTTTGTTAAATATAACAGTGCATTTTAATTCAGTTGTCATGTAGTTCCTGCTGTTCACCAGCAGAGGGCAGAATACTGAACTCCTCTCTGTCTTCCTTCAGGTCCTCAGTTCATTAGGCTACCATGTAGTCACGTTTGATTACAGAGGTGAGAATAAACCTCATGTTTAATATGCAAAGCTGCTGTCTGTCATACTGTCAGCTGACTGTGTGTGTGTGTGTGTGTGTGTGTGTGTGTGTGTGTGTGTGTGTGTGTGTGTGCGCAGGCTGGGGGGATTCAGACGGCTCTCCATCAGAGGGGGGGATGACATCAGACGCTCTGTTCATCTATGATTGGCTGAAAAAGCGGCTGGACAGCAAAACACCACTTTACATCTGGGGACACTCTCTGGGGACAGGGTAACACACACAATCACACACACACACACACACACACATATATGTATGAAAACACACACTCATAAATACATACACTTAAAGCTGTTTGTTGGCTCTTACTCACTTTGTTCCCTCCTGTCTTGATCGATGCTTGTGTTGTATTAACTCTCAGATGTACGGCGCTTTGGACAATGAAATTGTAACACTGTAACACACACATACACACAAACACACACTGCTGTGTTAAATCTGATTGTTTGATGTTTCAGAGTCGCCACCAACCTGGTCAGACGGCTGTGTGACAGAGGTAAGACGTACTCTCACACACGTACGTACACACGCACACACTCTTTTTGTTAAATATATGATCTCCTCACAGATCTCTAAGTATCAGTGCGTATAAGGTGTGATCAATAACAGTAAAAAGAGTTTGCTGAGAGCTCTGACGGCCAAAATGCTCCTACAAACAGTAAAAACACATCCAGGGATGTGAGTCACTGTCAGGCTGAAATGATTTTTTATGTGTCTCTTAAAAAGTGTTTCTTTTAAAGGCAACATTCATACTTATTCTTTTCTTTTCAGGGAGTCCTCCTGACGCTCTGATCTTAGAGTCTCCGTTCACCAACATCCGAGAGGAGGCCAAGAGCCACCCCTTCTCCATGGTAACACATTCACACACTCATACACACTAAGTTTAGCTGTGTATTTGGTTTGTATTGAGTATGTGTCTGTGTTTCAGGTGTACAGATACCTTCCTGGCTTTGATTGGTTCTTCCTGGACGCCATCACAGCCAACAACATTCGCTTCGCCAGCGATGAAAAGTAAGAGATCTTAAGCCTCCTCCTGTTTACAGCAGCGGTGACCTTTGACCTCTGAGCTTTAGTTTACAAGAAAAGATTCCCAGAGATATTGACAAAGTTCCCATGGATGTGATATCACCAGATAAAAGTCCTCCAGAGCAATTCCAAAAATAATCTGGAACCTTTTCAGGAAGTTGTGAACTTCTTTATGACCTGAGGATGCTTTCACACCTAAAGTCCGTTTGTTTGACCCCGGGCAAAGACCAGATTGTTACAATGTTGCATTTTGCATATGTTGGTTTGTGATTGGTCAGAATTTTCACATGGGCAAACTCCCTGAAGTAATAGAGAGAACAAGAGGAGAGAGAATCACAGACATTAATGTTTGTTGACAGATTCCATTCTCCTCTAGTTCACTGAACAGTTTGAATACCTTTTGTGCGTTGTTTGGTCGGCCCATATTTCTATACGAGCCCTCACCTTGTCGCTCCCCCACGTCTGTCCTCTACTCACCTTGCTGCCTGGCTGTCTCTGCAAGTGTCAGCACCCGTTAACAACACACATTGCACAGTGTTTCGGTTTGCTTCCTGTATTAGGTCCTACTTTCGGTCCGTTTATGTTCTCACCAGAATCGAACCGGACTGTGGTTCATTTGGAAACGGACCGAGTCCTGTCTTTTTCTGGCGGACCATGGTCTGGAGGTCAAGGATCTTTTTTCAGACGATGTCTAAAGCTTGTGGGAATTTAAAGTGTTGAAATAGTAGTGATTATCTGTGAACCGTGAACAGCTGATTAACTCCCAGCTAATCAAAGTCCACAGCAGCCAGATCATCGGACTTTCCATCCTTCTATCTTTATTACAGCCGCTGACCTCTGACCCTTGCAGGTCCACCAACAAAACGAGTCAATAGCCAGAATAATCATACATCACAGTTACAGGGTTATAAGTATATTCTTAAAGCAGAGCCTGCAGGCTGATGGTGGAACTGCAGCTGGCGTTAATTCTTCCCATGCTCCTACGGTTGATTTGTGTCATGACGTCCCTGAATGTAACATATAGCTCACTATGTGTCTCTCCACAGTGTGAATCATATCTCCTGTCCTGTGTTGATCCTCCATGCTGAGGACGACAGTGTGGTTCCTTTCCATCTTGGCAAAAAGGTACGAGAACACTTTACAGGTCTTAGTATTTAACCAAGTATTATAACCAAGTAACAAAACTTTTGAGTGTGCTGTTCACAAAGTAAAATGCATACAATACAAAGACATTTTGTTTTGGGAGTTAAAACTCTGACCTCTTGCTGCCTCCTCCTCCTGCAGCTGTACAACATGGCCTCTCAGTCAAAGAGCCTCAGCGGTCACAAGGTTCAGTTTGTTCCTTTCCCCTCGTCTCTGGCCTACAAACACAAGTTCATCTACAGGAGCCCGGAGCTGCCAAACATCATCAGGTAGAAGCACACAGTACATTGACTCAAGTAAATTGTGTTACATTTAAAAACTACTGTTCCCCTGGAACTTTGCTTTGTAGTTCTGCTGGAAGTCATTGGCTCACATATGGTTCAAATCTCACAACCAGTTAAAGATTTGTTTTTAGTTCTTAAGTTTCTTCCACTTTTTTTCTTCCGTTTTACTTGAACTCAAACCTGTTGTAAGGCATTGCAGAAGCATGCCAATATATAGTTCCAAGGTAGGTTGACAGCATTTTCTTTTTTGAAAGTATTTTAAATCAATGAGTGGATACTATTTCATGTTTAACTCAGTGGAAGCGTGTGAATCACCAGCTGGAAAACCAATAGTGTCTAATTTCACTCGACATTAACTTGAAATTATTATCACTTTCAATGAATGAATGAACTAGGTAAAACCTTATTCAAAAGTGATTTGGTCACATTTTACAGTTTCTACTTTTATTAATTTGTGTTTAAGTTGCAAATCATAATCTGACTGTGCCAGATTTACAGTATATACAATGGCAACCCCTTTTTATTTCAAAGTTTTTATTGATTTGGTGAAAGAGTTCCCCAAAATGAACCTTGACACAAAAGAGTCATGTGGATTTATTTTCCCCTCATAAACAATCAGTCACATGTTTGTTGTTTTCCCATTGACATTAAATACTCTAACCTTAAAATGCCTTTGTTAAAATGTTGCTTTGACTGAGCAGTTAGTCTTATTCTTGTTTGTTTGGACCCCCTGAACGTCACCCTCACATTTCTCTGTGTCTCTGTTTTTGTTGCAGTGACTTCCTCGGCACAGCTCATCAACAGAGCAACGACTCTGCCTGAAAACACACACACACACACACACACACACACACACACACGCACACGCACTCTGTTAAAGCACTGCACAAAAACACACACACATACATTACTGTTACTGTTTGTTTCTGATCGGACTAAACGTTCTCGCATGAACTGGACACAAACACATCATTCCCTTTTCTTCCTGTGTTACCATTCCTCTCACATGAACACTGGCATCACAGGGATGTTTTTAAATAATGTCTGTTTTCAGTTTGAAGGCCTGTTATGACTTGAATAATGAATTAAATATTTCTTGTTTTATGAAGCTTTGGTTCTGTTTTTCTAAGTGATTATGATGTCCTAACACCCATTTATAAGGATTTAAAATCACAAACACTGTCCTTATGTTTTACAAAGCACGTTGGACATGTCCTGGTTTCTGGAGCCCTGAGATAACAGGCATCACAGAGGGGGTTATCAGGTTACTCTGCTGACCAGGGGGGTATACTGCGAAGCAGGATTTGCAGTTATCGAGGTAAATTCAGGGTCAACACAAAGGGGATTCTTACTGGGGCAGATCACCATGGTAACTAATACTGAACACCTAACCTGCTCCTTATGTTCCCGATAAGAGATCAACCTGAACTAAGCACCACCTACTGACCAATCAAGTCTCTTGATTCAGGAGCTCCTTGAGCAGATGGTGAGAGGGAGGAGAGAGAAAGAGAGCGGTAGAACACTTCCTGTTTACCGTCTAATTTCATGAAATATATTCATGAAAGATCTTCATCATGCTTTACTGATATACATCTACAACAGAGACTGATAAAAACAATGAAGCAGTGATATTAAAGACTTAATAGGCCTTTTCACAGCTGACATTTCAACAGTCGGAAAAGCGCAGGCGTTTATAGTTGCATTAACGATGGCTGTATTCCATTTAGCTGCTTCAATTTCATGGTCCTGGTTGTGTGCATGCTGACAGAACCATTGTTATTAACACCTGTGCTTTTCCTCCTGTTGGATGTAAAAATGTCCGCTGTGAAATGAGCCCATTGGCAGGTTTACACACTCCTCCTGCATTCAGCAGCTGCAGCTGAGTGGAGTTTAGTCTGGATTATATGATTGGTCATTTGCTCCAAACAACGGCCCTTTAATGTGAACTCGCTCATAAACCCTGGGTTGACTTATCGAGTTGACGACCAGCATCATCAGCCTTTGTTAGGTATGTTAAACTTGCTTCTTAGTATTGGCTCCTGGTCTTCTTCTTCAGGCTGTGTGGGTGTTCACATAAAAGGGGGCATTTGATGGGTCACTTGACTCTCCTCCAACCTTAAATGAAGCAATACCGGGCTGCTTACTGAAATCATGTTGTTAAAATGCACAGGAAAAAGAACAGAAGAAGAATTCTGTCAGAACACCGTTTATCATGTTTATTTTATCACTCAGTGCATTAGAGCCTCCTGTTTATTTGTAAGGTCAACTGCATATTGTAGAGCCCTTAATCTTCACATTATACAGGTTTGTTCAGCAGTATACTTTAGAACTGCATTCAGGTTTTGATGCAGCACTGTGCCATAATACAGGAAATGTGGAAATCACTTATGATCAAATTTAATAAATAAATTGTACTTTTATTCAATCAGTGTAAACTAGGATCAAATATAGAACACCGCAGTGGTCTGTAGGTGCTTCTCCTTCCCAAGTCCCAGTGTGTGGATGATACGCTGTGTGTGTTAATATTACTTACAGCGAGAGGAGCCTGGAGGGACTGAAGTGGAGGTTTTTTGCATCACCAGCTGAGTGCATGTCGGTTCACCTGATGCTACTGTGATTCCATGGCTTCATTCTGTTATTGCGTTATTAATGTTTTGTTAGTGTTCAGCAAGTTTTCCTAGATATCCCTCAGAGCTACGTCTCTCATAGAGTCAGGTAAAGAATTAGTGAAATGGTATTTTTTTTGCTTTACAGCCAATACAAAATATGAAACTGTTAAAATACTGTTCTCTGGAGCAGGTTAGGTTTGAAGCTAACGTTACAATGGTTAACCAGCCTGGTTAAAAGAGAGACAATTTGTTACACTCTGAAAACTCTGGCTTCAGGCTCAGCATACCTCGCTAACCCATTCATCCTGCTTTGTAGTTCATCCCTCTTACACTGTTTTAAAATGAGTATATAAATAAGAATCAGCATCAACGAGTCACAAGTGCAAACAAAGTTTAATTCCAGCAACAGACATGAGCTCTGCAGATACAGGACTTAACAAGCTGACAAAAGCTTTTTAGATTGAGTCAGACTTACATTCATGCTGCATAAACAGTGATTCTGAATTAACTCCATTACCCATAAGACACCTGTAACAATGAGGTTTGTTGCATTCATGTCTTGTTGGAGTCACAGAATTTGACAGAACTTCTGCTGGGTGTCTGTGAGACATCAACACAGATAACACACTGAACTTAACTTCTGCAGTGTTTGTTGATGCTGACGTATGGAGATTGTTTCATGTATGCATAGCTTCTTCAGTGTTTACCTTTTTTTTTTATTTGCCGGCTAATGCATAGGAGTCAGGATTGTTGATGGCTTCTCCCCCAGAGAACAAAAACAACAACATGCTGGGGGCCGAACAGGGTTGCCAGGTCTGTGTGACAAAACCAGCCTAATGGCCAATAAAACCAGCCCAAAACTAGAACTCAAAACACTGCTTTTAAGTCTAACAGCATTGCTATCATTGCCAAATGTATTATAAAATACACAGATTAATTAAACTCAGATGGTCATAGAGGTGGGTGAGAGGAGGAGGCTATCAAAACTGGCATCCATCATGGACAACTCCTGTCACCCCCTGCAATCTCGGTTATACAGTACCAACAAAAAGCTTTTGTGTATATATATATATGTATATATATACACTATAGTTTGCTATGCATGTTGTTACAGCCCCCCGCTAGCATGGTTAATTACACAGAACGAGGACATACTTGATTTCGGATATATTAATGAGTAAAATGTTGCATATTAAGCCTTTAAACAGTGGTTTGCTTCTGGTTGTGAAACAATCCAAACAAATGTGGCATACTGTTATCACTGCCCCAAACATATCCAGGATATCCAGCAGAGAGCACAAATGTGGACTAAGGCCCCCTAGGCTCGCACCAGTCTTCAAAGACAGAAGGAAGGAGCCCTTGCATTCTGAAAGGCAGAGACAAGGCTGAGGGTACAGACCTCCCCTCAACCCTTAACCTCTTGATCGTTTCAATTTCTTACATGGCCCATCAGGATTTTCCATTTCTATCAGTTAAAATACAAAATATTTTAACTGGGATAGTGTTTATTTTATGATCATGGTATTTGTTGTGTTTTACTTTATAATCACTGATGTAAAGTAGCATCAATTTAAAAACAACGTTAAACAAACTTGAACTATTAATTAATAGAGTAACAGTAACTCCATTACTTTTTCAGTGCTCTCTATAAGAGCTGAAACCTACAAGCAAGTTGCAAAGACAACTCTTACTACTACTATTGTACTCACTATTTAAAAAAGTAAACAAAGCAATGCCGATCGAATCATAGATATGAACAGTTTGGAGCAGTGAGCGCATGTAGTGTAATTAATCTGCAGTTCTTCATGTTGTATGATGTTAAATGCCAGTTTTAGGGGGATTGTCCGATACAAGTGTCCTTGTGCTATGGTTAATGTAGGTTTTTTTTTTTAAGCATGTTACAAATAGAACCATGAGAACAGACAAACAACAGGCTCAGACATATATGGAAAGTAAATAGCCAAACAACATAAAAGGACGTTTATGAGAAATATTGAAAAGAAAAACAGGTAAGTTAAGGGTAAGCAGTAGAGCCCGACCGATTTATCGGTCAACCGATTTTATCAGCCGATATTCGCACCCTGCAGATATATCAGTATCAGCGTATTTGTCTACCGATATTTATTAATTACATTTCTGCAGTGCTGTGGGTTAAAAGCCATTACACCTCCAATCAAGCAGAAGGCACAATCTTAATTTCAACAGCATGAGAGACAGGCTCCTATGTTTTGTGAACAAAATACAGCTGAAGTCAAGAAATGAAACAGCCACCTCACTCATGGTTACAACTATAAACCAGCACAAAAATGACAATTACCTGTTCTAAACAGACACATTAAAAACACTAACAACATATTTGCATTTTGGAACATAAATAGCAAACTTAAGATTGACAGAGTGGACCTCAAAGATGCTACCTGAGGAACAGCACCATCTTGTGGCCACTTTGTGTTACTGTAAAATCTGTTAATCTATAACCTCTCTAAGAGTACTATAGATGAGTGCACAGAAGGTTTGAAGGAATAACTGTAATATGTTGAGATGTGAAATGGTTACTGTGAATCTGCAACATCACAAACAAACTGAATTTATTTTCTACCTTAAAATCTTTTATTTGTTGCTTCCTCTTCCACTACATCGATTTTTCTTTCACATGTCCTGTTAAAGCTCTTATTATCTAGCCAATTTATGTAGAATATTTTGCTCTTTTGTCGTTACATTGTCTTTCTCCTCGATGCTAAGAAATACAGTTATTTGATTTGAGCAGTTTTTGATCATAATTTCACAAATAAAAGCCTGATTTTTGTCATGGTGGAGAGTTGTTTAAATGCCATTTTCTGGGTAAAATCATCACATCACAACTGAGATGATTGATAAAACTTAACTCTATGTTGGCCCATGCACAGTTTACACCAGGTGTGAACGAGAATAGTTATAGTTTAAACAGCATGGGATATTAATATCACAAAAATAGAAGAAAGAAACACAAATACATTAATTCAACCTTTTAATTAATGTCTAAAACATAGACCGTATTGGTAAAATATACAACACTGTAAATGGTAAAATATTATTCTAACAAATAGACAGAAATTAACCAGCAAAAGGGAATTTCAAGGGCATTTTTCTACAAGAGAAATTTATGCTGCGATTTTAATAAAGTGAATAATTTGTAAATGAAGTTATTAATAAGATTATATGGGCGTTATTTTAAACAAATCTCCATAGTAACTCTGACTGACGTCAGGACAGTTCTAACATCATATTAATCGAACAAAAACAAACTCAAAGTCTTTTCGACACAAACAGTTTGAGAGTTGGCAGCATATATCGGCAGTGGTTCTCAAAGTTGAAAATTTCCAAGGATTTCTACAAGAAAACGACCTTCATCGACGACTTCTTCCCCCGGACATCGCTTGAACATCGACTGAACATTGACAAGGAGCAGAACTGTTCCAGGATGCCAGACGTAAGTTTTACTCTTTAAGAAACAGCTTGTTTACTGTCCAGACTGAACGATGCATTGACCTGATGATTAGCTTGTTCAAGTACATTTTAAAGGGTTAACTGATCTCATTTGACAGCCATTTGACAACACTGAACTCTATAAATGACTGTGCACAGTGAAACCAGAACATTACGAACGTAATTTACATTTTGTAAGTGTGAATGAAATGTCGCAAAAATAATTATGAAAACAGTACAAACAAGCACCAAGTCCCGCATGTTTGAAGCGACGTTATAAGAAACACCTTTGTCTCTGTCCAATCTTATTATTATTTATATCCGGTTAGCTTTGTTATCTATCAATATATATATATATATATATATATATATATATATATATATATATATATCCATATATATCTTTTTTAATTTTTTTAATGCAATGACATACTACAAAGATTTATTTATAATCTTTATTAGATTTGCCCTGTGTTAATAGATTAATAATCTGTTAATAGATATGAAGCTGATTTATCTTAAAGATAATAGGCCTAGTTTTGACTGAAATCCGTATGCTGAATGTGGGTTTATGTTATCGTAAATAGCCTACTTTTTTTTTATTTTTCTACTTAAATTTGCTGTAAATTTTGTTGATGTTTTTTTCTTAAATATTGTTCTGATGAGAAATTATTTTGTAATTACAGTAAAAAATATGTAATATTTATATAAAACATTTAACTATATGTAACCGGAAGTTTGTCAGCTAAAACAAATTCAGGTTGATATCTGCTTTAAAAGTAAATAGCACTTCAAATCTCCATAGTAACCCTTACAGACCTGCTGCAGGTTGGCAGACGAGTGACGTCAGAAAATACGGTGCAGAACTGTTTCCGCATGGCAGACTTAAGATTTACTTAATGACTTACTTTAGGTTTGTTAAATGACATTTTAAAGAGTTAATTCCGTTCATTTGACAGCCGTTTGACAAAACTTAACTCTATAAATGACTGTGCACAGTAACACATTATTACGACATAGGCTAATGTGAATATTTGGACGATTGTTAACAAAATATCCCAAAAATAATCATGAAACTCCTGCAGGCCCGCATGTTTGAGTCCACGTTACTTTTGAGCAACATTACTTTTTCATTACTGCTAAGGCTAATTGAAATTTTGTCATTTAAAGATTTTTTTGTTGTTGTTTTTAGATCATTTCATATTTAAATGCATGTTGCAAATTCAGGTCAGACAAGATCTATTTACCACTACGTTAACTGACAGAATTGCATAGGGACTAGACAATCTAAATACTGTCATACATGAGAAATACATGAGAGCAAGTTATTACATAGTTTAATGCAAAAAAGTAGTAAAATAAGTAGGAATAAGTAAATGAATATTATTTTCTAAAAGGAATTATCTGCATCTTTCCCAGAAGTAGTATTAATATATCAGATTTGATATTAATGTTGACTTAGTCTAGTGTTAAATACACACAAAATCCTGCTGAATAGGGGATGATGATATGAGACTCCATCTTTTTGATGATACAGATGTTGGCAGGTGTTTGTGTCATCGCCTTTATACTAGCTAACTTCTTACCTGTGTATTCATCAGGCCTTTACTGGGATACAAACTCAAATATATCATAGCTTAGCAGGCTGTCGGTTATTGAAAGTAGTAAAAAAACAAATTGGACTTAAACTTTTTACATCGTGTTTTTGTACTTACAGCAGTGTGATATTATTGTGCTTTCAGTTGATTCAGTTGTTTAATTCTACAAGTGTGCATTTTGATTTGTTCATGGGAGAAGCAAATTACAGCAAAACACAGTTAAGTATTCAACACAAGCACTGCCATGTGTTTGTGTATCTGTGACTTTTAATTTTAAATGAGTCTTATAGTTTTGAAATCTCAGGATGTGAGGACTTTTTTTCCAGAGAGTCATTTTTGTAAAAGAGATGTTGAAATGTTTGGCTTGTTTCTGTTGTCAGGACGACCGCCGCGCCACCTGGACCGTGGTCCCCGTCCACGTCCCCGGCATGTCCATCCCCAGGCTGATTCTTCGGAGGGTCCCGGCAGCAGCAGGAGCAGCAGCCGGGTCCTCCTCAGGTACCCCAACCAGGTTCCACCCTGACAAACCTCCCTCTAGCTCTCCTCCTCTCTCTCCCTCTAGCTCTCCCTCTAGCTCTTCCTCTAGCTCTCCCTCTAGCTCTCCCTGTAGCTCTCCCTGTAGCTCTCCCTGTAGCTCTTCCTCTAGCTCTTCCTCTAGCTCTGGCTCTCCCTCTAGCTCTCCCTCTGGCTCTTCCTCTGGCTCTCCCTCTGGCTCTCCCTCTGGCTCTCCCTCTAGCTCTTCTTGGAGCTCCCCCTCCGGCTCTCCTTGGGGTTCCCCCTCCGGCTCCTCCTCTTCCTCCAGCAGTTTCCTCAGTGGTCCATCTATTCACTCACGTTGCTCCTCTGTAAGATTTCCCCCAGCTAGGTTGTCTGGATCCAGCCGTTGCTCCTCCCCCCGTCTGCCCCCTATGCTGATGGAGGAGGAGCAGTGGCCTGGTCTGGAGCCGCCCCCCTGCCTGCCCCCTATGCTGACCGAGGTGGAGCAGTGGCCTGGTGTGGAGCCTGAGGATCCGGAGGACATCGCCAAGAGACAGCAGCGGTGGACGGTATGATTCCCTCCAAGCACAAGCAGACACAAAATAAAAGCACTACTACTTATACTAACAAAATAATGAAAGACAATGTATGTGTCACATAATACCAAACTTAAATACCAAACCAAATAAATCAGTTTTTACATGAATAACTTAAACAGAACAATGTCAACAATTACAGGCGGACCCCCCTCTGAGGACAGAGGAGCCCAGCCAGCCTCCAGAAGATCCCCCCATCCCTTCATCCACCTCTCTTGGGCTCATCTCAACGGGTCCCGAGCAGAAGTGGGTGAAGAAGGTGCGGGGACTTCTGAGGCTGAGGAAGCAGCAGCGTGGAGGCTCCGGACGCAAGCGACCTGCTGGGAAGGCAGGGGGACCCCCTCCACCGAAGCGTCCGAAGAGCTAAGTGCCTTCATGTCTATAGATAAGAAATAATAGGTTAAGTTAGTGTAAGTTAAGTTGAGTTAAAGGTATAATAAGTAGGATTTTTTCTTGCATTTTGTCAACAACACATTCAAACTGGGCCCCTCCTCCTGGGCTCTTGGTCATCAGAAGCTCACTCTCACTCTCTCGTGCGAGAACACGCCGCCGAGCTAACACCCACAGCATCATTGTTACCTTTTGTGAGCATGCTAACCGCTGGTTAGCCTGTCCTACCAGAGGCACCTACCTGTCCAACAGAAAGAAGGCCAGCTCTGCATCGCTCTTTTGCCATGTTCGCTGGTCTGAATGGGCCCAGTTGCTAATTTGAACCACTCCCACACTCAGCTATACACTGTGATTGGCTCAGGGAACCACAACAGCACTCCTCCTGAAAACGTCCTGTGCAAAGAAAAACAGAATGGATGCAGAGGGAAGGGTCTCACAAGGGTCTGCACACACACTCACCAACGCACATAGAGGTGATGATTTATATTACATTATATTTGTAAAAGTCTATAGGAAAATCCTACTTATTATACATTTAAGTTAGAATAAGTTAAGTTTTGTTAGTATAAGTTAAGTTAGTATAAGTTAGGTTTGTATAAGTTAAGTTAGTATAAGTTTAGTGTAAGTTAAGTTGGGTAGACGGTAGCTCAGTCTGTACGGACTTTGCTTGAGAACCGGAGGGTGGCCAGTTCAAGTCCCGATACAGACCAAGTGTGGAATTGGGGCTGGTAGCTGGGGAGGTGCCAGTTCCTTTCCTGGGCACTGTCAAGGTGCCCTTGAGCAAGGCACCGAATCCCCAAACTTCTTGGGACGCATGTCCACATGCAGCCCCCTCACTCTGACATGTGCATGTCCATAGGGTCCCCGTTTGTGCATGTGTATTTGGGGCCTATGTTTGTGTAGCATGTTTGTAATAACGGAGTGAAAACACTGAACTTCCCCTCGGGGATTACTAAACTATCTAAAAAAAACCAAAAAACCAAAAAAATTGTATAAGTTAAGTTAGTGTAAGTTAAGTTAAAGGTAAAATAAGTAGGATTTTTTCTTGCATTTTATCAACAACACATTCAAACTGGGCCCCTCCTCCTGGGCTCTTCATCACCAGAAGCTCACTCTCACTCTCTCGTGCGAGAACACCCCGCCGAGCTAACACCCACAGCATCATTGTTACCTTTGTGAGCATGCTAACCGCTGGTTAGCCTGTCCTACCAGAGGCACCTACCTGTCCAACAGAAAGAAGGCCAGCTCTGCATCGCTCTTTTGCCATGTTCGCTGGTCTGAATGGGCCCAGTTGCTAATTTGAACCACTCCCACACTCAGCTATACACTGTGATTGGCTCAGGGAACCACAACAGCACTCCTCCTGAAAACGTCCTGTGCAAAGAAAAACAACAGAATGGATGCAGAGGGAAGGGTCTCACAAGGGTCTGCACACACACTCACCAACACACATGTATAGAGGCCCTTAAGTGATGATTTAAAGTACATTATATATGTAAAAGTCTATATTTTATATTATATGAAAATCCTACTTATTATACATTTAAGTTAGAATAAGTTAAGTTTTGTTAGTACAAGTTAAGTTACAATAAGTTAAGTTTTGTTAGTATTAGTTAAGTTACTATAAGTTAAGTTAGTATAAGTTAAGTTTTGTTAGTATTAGTTAAGTTACTATAAGTTAAGTTAGTATAAGTTAGGTTGTGTTCGTATAAGTTAAGTCCACTACATGTGTAACATCCGAGTGGAGTCTGGGTTCATTCATCAGGTAAGAGCATCTATTTGAAGTGATTTATTCCCTAATCGTGCTACTGGAACATTAAAAAGGTGAGTTTGATTCCTACAGTATTTCTTTCATAAAATGTGGATAGGATTCTGTTTGGTTTCTATTTTCTTTTGCAGGTCTGCAGAGGAGCGTAGGAGAGACAGGATATAGGAAAGCCCCAGGATGATGATGCCCAGAGAGCCAGAGACAGCTGAGGGAACAGGCCCGTGACGACAGAGATGAGGACAAGATGAAGGACCGCTCCAAGTAACCATGGTAACTTGAAGATGAATGGCTCTATACTAAATGTCTTCATAAGTATAGTTGACTTTTGTAGAAAACTATTGTAATATTGTTTTTGTTTTTTTACCCATACACTTTATATTTTCACTTATATTTGAGTTGTTTTTGTATTTCTCCAAGTTTCTACTGTATTTTTGGAGCCATCTGACACTTTTATTTCCTTCAGGGTTAATAAAGTTCTATCTTATCTCTTATAGTACTTTGTTTCTAAAAAAAAAATGCTATTACTTTTTCAGAGAATCCATCAAGTGCTCGAATTCAAATCTGTCTTCACAAAACTACAAGATGGAAATGATTGAGAAGAGCCCAGAAGAGCCCAAAGACGAGGAACGACCCCAGGACGCAGAGGGCAAGAGAGACGACATGAAGAGTAAGGTAAGGAAGAGAAGTCATTTTATCATGCATCATTATCATCATTTCTCCTGGATCACTGCACAAACCTTAAAGATGGCTCTTTAGACATTGTAGTTTCTGCTCTTCCTCTGGAGCTCGTCTCCTAACTTTACTGTCCTTTCTCTTCAGGTTCAAACAGCCCGGCCTCATTGTGCAGTCTGACAGTGAACACAGAGGGAACAGCACAGTGTCTCCTCCCTGGCCTCAGCAGCAGAAGAAACAAAGAGTCTCAACTGCAGAGAAGATGCTCCGATCCAGTGACGTTTTCCAACCGTACGGTTACCCAGCTGATGAAGAGGAGGTCCGGGAATAAATGCAGAGAAGCAGCTGAAAGACACAGGAGAGCGACGTGTCGACATGCAGGCTACGCTGAGAACACAAGTAAGTGAAAGGTGATTCATTTGTGCAGCTGTGTCTTAGTGCATGTTTAAAAACTTGGCTTATGGACTTTGTCTGGCTTGTTAAAGTTGTTACAGAATACTTGTAGAGTGTCATGTGGTAGCACACGTGATGATTTTAGTAGATGACACCTTTAAAGATGATTATAAGAATATTTAATGTCAGGCTGAGCACAGGCAAACTGTATAACATTGAGATACATTTAGTCTGCTACATGTGTGTATTTATCCATTTAACCTTTGTAATGTTAACATACTTAATGTGTTAATAAGTATATAGTCGACTTTTGTAGAAAACTATTGTAATATTATTTTGTTTTTTTACCCATACACTTTATATTTTCACTTATATTTGAGTTGTTTTTGTATTTCTCTAAGTTTCTACTGTATTTTTGGAGCCATCTGACACTTTTATTTCCTTCAGGGTTAATAAAGTTCCATCTTATCTCTTATAGTACTTTGTTTCTAAAAAAAAAATGCTATTACTTTTTCAGAGAATCCATCAAGTGCTCGAATTCAAGTCTGTCTTCACAAAACTACAAGATGGAAATGATTGAGAAGAGCCCAGAAGAGCCCAAAGATGAGGAACGACCCCAGGACGCAGAGGGCAAGAGAGACGACATGAAGAGTAAGGTAAGGAAGAGAAGTCATTTTATCATGCATCATTATCATCATTTCTCCTGGATCACTGCACAAACCTTAAAGATGGCTCTTTAGACATTGTAGTTTCTGCTCTTCCACTGGAGCTCGTCTCCTAACTTTACTGTCCTTTCTCTTCAGGTTCAAACAGCCCGGCCTCATTGTGCAGTCTGACAGTGAACACAGAGGGAACAGCACAGTGTCTCCTCCCTGCAGAAGAAACAAAGAGTCTCAACTGCAGAGAAGATGCTCCGATCCAGTGACGTTTTCCAACCGTACGGTTACCCAGCTGATGAAGAGGAGGTCCAGGAATAAATGCAGAGGAGCAGCTGAAAGACACAGGAGAGCGACGTGTCGACATGCAGGCTACGCTGAGAACACAAGTAAGTGAAAGGTGATTAATTTGTGCAGCTGTGTCTTAGTGTATGTTTAAAAACTTGGCTTATAGACTTTGTCTTGGTTGTTGTTACAGAATACTTCCAGAGTGTCATGTGGTAGATGCAAATGATTTAGAAGAGCCCAGAAGAGCCCAAAGACGAGGAAGGATGCAGAGGGCAAGAGAGACGACATGAAGAGTAAGGTAAGGAAGAGAAGTCATTTTATCGTGTATCCTGAGTTTTCAGGCAACCTTAAAAGACACAAGCAAACTGTATATACATATACATATTTCTGTCTGCAACATATGTGTATTTATCCAACTAACCTTTGTAATGTTGGTCTGTTTCAGCAGAGAGCACGGAGCAAAGAGAGGACCAGACAAAACAGTCCATCCAAAGAGGCAGAGGGACGAGTCAGGAGACAACAACACAAGACCTGCACAATGTTTCGCACAATGAGGCTGCAAAAAAAAAACCTTCTCAAATAAATGTCAAAGAACCTGAAATCTCTTAACAGGTCACTATTGGTCTTTTCCTATTATCCTGAAATAAGACCTTTAAAAACATTTGGTTTCCTTAAACATGTGGAACAGTGTAACATGTAGACTCTGCATTATTGAAGGTATTCAGAACATGAATGACTTATCGAACATCTGCTGCAGTGACCAAACGCAAATATCTTAAAACAAAGGAGTGAGTCTAACTTAACTTAAAGCGATGGGTTAATTAAAGACCCAACGAGCATTAATGTGAGAAAATCATCATTATTTATTGAGCTCAAAACAAAGCAAACGATGAAGAAGATGCTCCTACCTTACAGCTTCAAGTGGTCGTCAGCACTGATCCTTCAGACGAGCAGTCCTGAAACAGAGTAAAGCAGAAGATCATCCACTAGAGGGAGCTACATGATCAGTACTGAATATGCTTTCAAGCAATCTAACTGGGTTTCAACATGTCTGCTCTGTGTTGTGGTCAACTCTGGTGGGAAAACGATCATATTTCCTTCTAAGGGACAAACATCATCCTCACAAGTACAAGGCTGTTATGATAGTTGTTAAAAATCTATCTGGAAGATCAATGCCGTTTGCTACCTGTGAGACAGCTTGTAATTCCACTTTACTTGAAGCTAACCAATATTGTTGTGTTACTAAAGTTTTACCTTTATACCATAAACACAAATCAGCTGATGAAGTGTTCAGTTTAATTATTTTATATATATAAAACACAGTTTAAAGGCATCTATAACTCTGGCATCGTCATTTCCAAGATCATGTCTTTTCATTCTGAAAAAAGTGATGGAAATGACATTAGAAACATCTTTATATAAAGCTTGCTGAAGTCTGTTTTAGGATTAGGATTCAAGATTTAAGCAATATCACATGAGAGGGAGTGATGTTTTACTGAATGTCAGCACTGCTCTGATTCAGGCCTCAGAGATGTGTCTCACTCTGCATCTGATCCATCCTTTGGCCCTCCCTGACACAGTAGATGGTAGACAGTCTGTGTGAGCATCTGAGGGACTCTGAAACACAAAAACACACGACGTACAGTTAAATATGGTTCAAATATTCAGTTGTCCACCAAATTATGACAACAGAAAAAGCACACAAGAGTTCTTAGGGCATTCAAAATCTGAATTCAATATAAGACGGTACGGATGTAAAGAAGCCATGGAATTCCCGACTCTGTTTGTAATACAAATTATACTGGACTTACTGCACAGCAAACAGAAACATAGCAAGTTGACCCATCATTTTATCAGATTCACAGAGGGTAACTTACAATCAGCCTATTCTCCAGCAAACAACAATGACAATAAAGCAATGTCAAATTAATTAGTTTATGTCATTGCCATAGCCAAAGACAGTCAAAAATTATTAGTAAGCATGGTTGCTCTTAATGACAGACTGTTTTTTGCCAGTTTTATGGGGGGCAGAAAACACTCTCTCAGGTGGCCTAAAAATGCTAATATTTCTGAGCTGTCTGCCGTAGACAGTAAAGTCTGAATTGTGTTTCTAAACACTGATTGAAACTGATAAATGTCAGGACAATGAAGCGGCAATTCCCAAGCGGACTCATCTTTATTATAGCGGTGTAAATCAAGACAGCTCGGGAATATTTTCTCGCCTTTAACATCCCAATGCTAACTTATGAACAAATTAATTAAGTTAGCCTCAGTTACAAACGCACACACAAGCTATGACGTAACTCTGCTCGTTTTGTGGAGTTCACTGTGAGTGGAGCTTTTGAACATTTAGTCGACATTACTGAGCTAGCTTGACATCCAAGTTATGTTAAACTCTGTGTCTGTTAACTAGCATTAATATTCGACAAATAAATGAAGAAACAAGATCATTATACATCCAGCTAATGTTAACACACACATTTTATTAACTTACTCAGGCTGTAAGCTGTACCTTAATGCAATGTTATTGTTAACATTCGGTAAATGAATGGGAATGCATGGCATTGAGCTGTCTGCTAACACTAGCATAAACAATTAACTTAACGCTATCACTTTAAGTGAGCGTCTATGTTAATGTAAGTTACCATAAGAACTCCCTGACTAAATATCACAAACTTTGACAGATATTTTAAGCAGCATTACCTCAAACTAGTGATAAAAGCTAACTTACCGTTGGTCTTTACATTTTCTTGCCTCGGCTCCCGCTGCCACAGTCAACAACCTTTACGTTTGGGCATGTTAAGAGGCCAGCACTACAGTCTGCAACGTGATTGGATAATAATTTAACACATATTGTGTTGGTCCCTTGTGTTAAGTATATAGATATATATATCCTCCAATTTGACCTTTGACACTTTACTGTGTAACTTTAGGGCTTAATTGTTCGAAAAAAGATGTGTTTGTAAAGGAAGATTGACACACAATCCATTATAAGTTAAGAACATCAAGCCTTTCAATTAGATTTACAAATTCTACCAACACTTTCTTGGGATAAATATCCCAAGAGCATTGTTGGCTGCAATCTACAGTTTAATGTCCATAAAGGGCAGACCCAATGTTCCTCATGTATGATAGTAAGAATATGTGACACATGGAAAGTCACTTTCAGAAAATAGAGAGGAAGATCAGTTCAGTAGTCTGTTTCTTTCAACAATTACTTAAAACACAAGTCAATCTAAACCTCAAATAACGCTGAAGTTTTCAGGAAATTAAGTTCATGGAAAAGAATAAACGAACTAAGTTAGGAAAAAATAATAAATAATACAAATAATATTTTAAAACTTACATCAAAGTCCTGGCACTGTATGTCCGCAGAAAATGATCTCTCTGCCTCTTCACAGTATTGTTGAATTACTCTGCCTCAGTTCAAACTCCGTTATCAGGTGCACAGTTTTCCTCCACCGGTGGCAGTAGTCCTCTTTAGTTAGAATTTGAATACAGAGCTTATATTAACTGTGTAACTGGTAGTTTAAACGTTATAGCACACTTCAACCTTGCCATAGTTAAAAGAAAAGAGCTTTTGTCAAAGTCAAAATCTGTGGCAATTTCTTCTTCAGCCCCCTCGCTGCCGGCATTTTTGTTCCTTTTTTTATCTAAAACTTGTCAGGGCTCTTTGACAGGGCCAAAGGACAAGAGGAAATTAATATTCAAAATCAAAGCATCAAGGTAAAGGGGCCAAGAACACAATTTCTTCCCTAACACGTGTCAAGCTAAAAAATTCCCATACAATTCCCATAATGCAACAAATAGGTTTCTTTGGTAAGCCCATCCTGCCTGACAGATGGCCACATATTTAATACTTTTAACAAGTTAGAAACTGTGGGGTAAAATTGGCATCAGCAATGTTGCCTTGGGGATAGCTTGGAGGTTAATCCAGCGCTGCCTTTAACCTGAAGTAAACTATTTTATATTTACAATATATTGTTGTAATAAATATTGCTCTGTGAATTTAGGTTTAGAGAACTACTTTATCCAACCATTACCTTCGGCTAAAAATAATAAATGTTTGTACACTAAAAAACAGGGTTGCCAGGTCTGTGTGACAAAACCAGCCCAATGGCCAATCAAAACCAGCCCAATACTCGAACTCAAAATGTACCCCTGTCAAACCATATACACTGCTTTTAAAGTGTAACAGCATTGCTATCATTTCCAAATGCGTTATAAAATACACAGATTAATTAAACTCAGTTTCCCAATTGTAATTTTAATCCAACATGACATGAACACAGCTGCAGCACCATCAGCTGTACAAATGAAGCAATAAAGTGCAGTGAAAAAAAAAGTAAAAAGGTGGTTCCTGGAAAAATCAATAATCCCAAATTATTAAAAGTCTTTATCTGAGAGTTAACAGGGAATTAAATGGTAAATGTCATGAAGAGAATTTAATTGTTGAAATCAGATAAACAAAACAAGCGGATTAGTTCAGTGGACGTTAAAGGGAAAAAATACTTATAAGTATAATTCAAAGATAAGTAAGCACCATCAGTAAACAGGATTTATTATTGCAACTAAGTTCCAGTGTTTGTCAGTGGAGCTAACACAACCATCTGAAGCCAATAGAAATTAAGTGTAACCAAAGTCATGTGACGTTCAAGTGGAGCTACAGATAAAGAGGAACCTCATACAGGTCGAGGGGTCGGACTCTACTAAAGCGTTTAAGGCAAACTTATCAATGTAGTCAATATGACCGAAGCAAGTCACACCTGAACTGAAAGTGAACAGTAAACTTTTTTAGTACAACAGTATTTTTATATCAGCGGAGGAGAAGTTTTATCGTAAGTCAAAAGAAGACATTTGACAGTTGGAAGTCAATGGAAAATTAAAAAACATTGAACTGCTTTTAATAAGATTCCATGTTTAAATGTGACAGTGAAACTGCAGACCAATCGCAAACATTTAAGTTCTACAGTGTTGTAAATCAATGGGTTGTGCATTTAGTTATTTTTAAGGGAATAAGGGAGTATTCACAGTAAAAGTTAAAGTAATGGATTACTCCAGTTTACTCCAACAAACTACAACGTTTACAGTGCAGTTTTATGGTCACTGTAAGTCATTACATTTTTCTTATTGTTTTAGTTCAATTAGGAACACAAAGTCAATGGAAAAAAAATCTACTAATTTGTTTACCTTTACTGAAAATCAAAGGGACAAAAGTGAATCATGGGCGGTGTCAGTGTATATCTAACTGCTGTGCATAATCTGAAATTATTGTACAACCAAATACAGTTTTGGTCCACACAGCCAAAGGTAACAGTGATGTTTTCATACAGCTGTCCAACATGGCAACAAAATAGCTTCAGTAACAGCGTAAAATATACTATAAATGTTAACAAGGCTGTTTGAATCTCTGTAATATCAATAACATTTATATTTGAAATAACAAAAAGTCACCAACATTCAACAAAACAATAAGCCTGTAAGTAGAAAAAAAAGTCAACATTATGATGATACAGTGTAATCAAACTGTCAGGTGCTGAGATCCAGATTGCTGTGTAAACTTCAGAGAAACCTTCACTGAAACAGAGAATAAGATGATGTTTTTAACTGTAACCAGAAAATCCTGGAGGGCTAAAAGAAGGTTTACTTTAAAGGAGGATTAAAGGTGATGTTGGTAAAGTTGGTGAAAGACAAGTTTGTGGAAAAGAAAAGAAAATTACTTCTATTTCAAGCCAAGTTGTTAGCTTATCCGTGTCTGCTTTGACACATATCAATATTGTTAACTAGTAAGCTAGCTAACATTAGCTATGGCTAACCTGTGATTAAATTAGCCTTTTAATTCAATCTCTTGAGGACAACAGGAGTTGCATTAACCTGCTTAATGGTAAAAAAAACCAGATATTTAAGTTGCCTTCAAAAAGGAGCTCTTGTTTTTCACTACACCAAGTGCGAAGTATGCTAACACAACATTAGCTGCAACATCAGCACACTAGCTCAGGAGCTTTAAACAAAGAAGTCTTGAATCTCACAGCAGGTCATTCAAGTGGACATCATTCAAACAAGGCACATACATTTTGGCACAATCATATCCTTACAATATTATTATGCACAAGCAGGAAGAAAACAACTGTTTTCAATTATGTTCACATCATATCGCAGTTCTGAACATTTTAGTAGCTCAAAATATGCAGCTGGGAGGCACTTTTAATAGCAAATTGTCTATATGACATCCTATGTCTGGTGTTTTTCAACCTAAAACAACCCTATGAAAATTGGCTGCCATTGGGTAAATTTAAACAACATTTCTGATTGACCTGTTTTACCTAGTCCTAGATATGAGAATGTCTTCATTGATTCAAAAGGAAAAAACAGGAACCAGTAAATGAGGACTTGATAATGGTATAAATATCTTTCTTTAAACTGTTCAATTTGGTTTTGTTGCAAAAGCTGTCGGTGGGATTCTTTGTCGTTTATCTTCTATTTTTGACATTATTTTTAGAAGGCTAATTTGTAGCTTCTTGCTAACTGTTACTTCTGATTTCAATCCAAGATGACTCATGAGGTCGAGAAAGAAAAATTACTTCAGTTACATTTTTTGGGAGAACAATTCCTTCCAGAGTTTGTTCAAACATTCAGTTGCAGCCGTGAAGTTGGATCACTTGACTCTGCGATCAAGCTCCTTACTTCCTCACTTACGGGACTCGACCGGTGGCTCGTTGGGTGGTGGGATCTTCACACCGGACGGTTCGACTCCCCAGATCTCCCGGGCGTACTGGGAGATGGTCCGGTCGCTGGAGAACTTTCCGGAGGCGGCGATGTTGCGGATTACCATCTTGGTCCACTCTTTGGGATTCTAAAGGGGAAATGAAAACAGAGATGTGCTGTTTCATGAGTTTATTATTATTTGTCTAAACCTCAGTGTTTGTGATGTTCATAAAACTCTTCTATCTATCATCAGAAATTACATTTTGAAAGTATATGTTTTTTCATTCAAAGGCAAGAAGTCAACTACAAATCCCAGGATACTTTTCACCAGCAAACATCCAAGTACACTGAAGACTGATCAAATATTCAGCAGTTGTTTTTTTCTCTGATAATGGATCGATTTGATATTATTTAAGTAACCATAGCGACATGTTTGAGCAACAGCAGCTTGGGCTGGTGGGTATAGAAGTATTTAGATCTGTCCACCAAACTAACAGATCAAATGTTAAACTGAAGGTCAGAGCAGAAACCTGTTGAATGGTTTACATCATCAAGAGGAGAACAAAAATAAACCTGATTAAAAGGAAGATTATTCAGATGGACAAAATAAAAAATAGATGATCTATAGTTCATATTTTGATTTTATCTTGCTGTATATGTCATGGCTTTGGTTTTATGGTTTGTTGCACTATAAAGAAGAAAATAATGCAAATATAAAAATATAAAATCCCCCCCAAAAGTTTTGTAAAGATAATTGGTCAGAAATGCATGTACATTATATCTTAGTGCATTACCAGTAATTAGTAAAATTAAATAAAATAGAATAACAAACAGAGTAGAAATTAATTTAACGTAATAATTGAGGAAAGGCAGCATATTGTGAAATATTGACATATAAACAATAGTTAAGTCAAGTCTTTAGTTTGTCTTAAATCGCTTGTACGTGACTGTTGAAAAAATCTGTTCCTTGCATGAGACTTTCAGATATTCCTCTTATGTCTGTGTGTTTAATGTGATATTTTGTTACATTTTTCTTTAAATAGGGAAACTTTAAGGTTACATTTTACAACAGGGAGACATGTTTTACCTTGTACAGCTCACTGACTCTCTCCTGACATCCGACGTAGGCTTCAAAATCAGCAAACACCTTAAACCTGAGGGAGGAACATGGAAAGTGTGTCAGAAAGTTTATACACACAAAAATACAATCAAAAACTGAGAGCTATGTTTGTTGGCAGCTTTCAACAGATGTGTTTTTATTTTCTTTTAAAGTAGCTAGGCTATCAGTTTCTCCTGCTTCCAGTCTTTGTGCTAAGCTAGGCTAAAAGCAAAGTCGACTGAATGTTGGCATGTTCCTTTAAATGTGATCTTGTAATAAGTGACACAAACAAAGATTTAGAGTTCATCTATCTATCTATCTATCTATCTATCTATCTGTCTATCTATCTATCTATCTATCTGTCTATCTATCTATCTATCTATCTATCTATCTATCTATCTCTCTCTCTCTCTCTCTCTCTCACTCTCTAAACTGACTCGTTTTTACCTGTCATGGTTCATCAGCATGTCGATCAGGTCTTTGAAGAGTTCAGGTTGTGTGGGACTGAAGAACCCGCACTGGATCTGATCCACAGCCAGTTTCAGCTCCGGCAGTTGCTCGTAGTACTCTCTGGCATTGTACCTGCAGATGATACAGCACAGGTTAACAGGAAGTGATGTCATTACCTGCAGACCGACACTCTATTTAAGAGTGAGAGATTCTATCAAATATTACAGGATGACCCCTGAATATTTCCTTTAGCGCCACCACCAGGTAAGTGATCTAAAAACATTTGCAGTTGGTGCGTTGAAGGACACCTGTGTTCAAGTTGACTGCTGAACAGCAAACTGAATAACGTGCATTGTTGAAGAAAAGCATCCAAAACACCTGTAGTTTGGAATTCAATCTTATGCAGCTTCAAGCTATAAACTGTTGTTGTCATGTTATTGTCATAATATTCTAAATTTACTTATTTCTATTAATTTGTCGTTTAAACTCGTAGTTCTTTTTGATGCTTTTTGGTGTTTTTAATTACTTCAAAAAGGAGAATACTGTTCAACACAGCATGGTTATGCAAGTATGGAAATAATAATTAGTAGATGAAACTGGAAATTAAATAGTGTTCATTTGCAGCCCTTCTTGTAGGCAAAGTGTCCCTGAATGCACCACAGATTACAGTCCCATCACATCAAAGCAGTGTAGCGTTTGTCTGACTAAAGACACTGATAGATGATCTTTGTGAAGACAGGAAGTGATGCAAAGCCTCCTCACCCCTTCCTGTCCATCTCCTCCACGTCGGTCACTCTCATGCCAAAGATGAAAAGGTTCTCCTCTCCGGCCTCCTCGGCCATCTCCACTGTAGCTCCATCCATGGTGCCAATAGTCAGAGCGCCGTTCAACATGAACTTCATGTTTCCTGTTCCGGACGCTTCCGTTCCTGCTGTGGAGATCTGCTCAGACAGGTCGGCAGCAGGGATCACTGGGAACAAAGTCAGAGACACTCATTCAGCTTAAGTGATGTAGGATGTAGTGTCTATACCTCCTGGTAACTCAGAACAAAGAAAACTCCTATGTTGTCTGTTTATGTTTGTCTCGACCAAAGATCACCTTTGAGAGAAGAGGCTCCACTCTGTTACACTGCTGTACAACTAGCGTCTTTTCTCATTTCAGCTTTTCCAATAGAGTGAGACCTCTTTTCTTTAACTAATATCACATCAGATTCCAGAGTCCCACTCTCCTTTTGCTGCAAACTTTAGTCTATTTGTCCTCTGCTCCTCCTCTTCCTCCTCCTCTCACCTCTCTCAGCCAAAGACACTTTGTAGTTTTCCAGGAAGATCACTTTCAGTTTGTCTCCCACTGCAGGGTCGTTATTGATCACATGACCCACGGAGGTGATCAGTTTGATGATCATCTTCGCCATGTGGTAACCAGGAGCTGCCTGGAGGGGAGGAGAGAAAATAACACACCATGAAAACTGAACTAAACAAACTCTTATTGTTACATTCACTTAATACGTTGATATTGATTTGTAATCGGATCAAACCTTTCCTCCGATCATCACCGTCCTGGGAACAAACTCTCTGCTGGGCTCCAGTTTGATTCCTGGAGACAAAGATAAATACACAAAGTGAAATAAAATAAATCTAATGGGAAGGATAAATGTTTTGAAATTCTATAGAGATCCACCAGCAGGGGGCAGAACACTCTAACAACACCACTGCTTTTAAAAAGAAGAAAATAACACAACAGCACATTTATTGAGGCAACATCAAATCTGTTATTGTTGATAGCACCACGTCAGCCTCCTTTCTTACGGTTGTAGAGCAAGACGGCGTGCAGACAGCTAAGCAGCTGCCTCTTGTACTCGTGGATCCTCTTCACCTGCACGTCAAAGATGGACTCCGGGTTCACTTTCACCTGAGTCTGGTCTTGCAGGAAGGAGGCAAACTTCAGCTTGTTCTCCTGATAGCAGAGACAAAGACATGTCAGACAGACGGACAGGGAGGCAGACAGGTCCTTGAACAGACACAGAGAGACGGACAGACCTGTTTGATTTTGGCCACGTCTCTGATGAAAGCTTCATCGTCTACAAACTGGAGGATTTTCTGCAGCTTGTGGAGATCAGTGAGGAAGTCTTCTCCAATCCTCTGCACGAAGAACAGAAAGAACAAACATGATGAAGAACTTCATCTGAAGCCACCGCTAAAGAAGCTCCAGACTCCTGACCTGACAGGAGTCTGGAGTGTGGTGGAGTGGTGTGTTTGTACCTCAGCGATGATGTCAGTCAGGCCGGGGTTACACAGCAGCAGCCAGCGGCGAGGAGTGATGCCGTTAGTTTTATTCTGAAACTTCTCTGAGTCCACTTCATGGAAGTCTTTAAACCTGCAGCCACAAACATCCTGCTGTTAGAAGTGTGAAGGAACCAGATCTGCCTGACTCATATTCAGCATCTGAGTCAAAAATTAAAGAGATAATCTGAATAAAATGAAAGAATGATCGTCTTTGCCTAAAGTTAAAAACATTTATCCAGTCAACTTTAATGTCTTATTTTTAAATCTGTCATTAATGACAAACAGGGTTTGACATCTATTTTAGCAATCTCTACCAAAGAGTGTATAAAAGGAATAGATGTAGCCTTCAGGACTCAAATGTGAAGTCAATGCAGATGTGCACTAAAACCTCCATTCTTTCTAAAGGGTAGCACAGGGTGACTCCACTGGCTGCAAAACTAAATCTGATTGAAAAATGAGCCAACTTCTAACTTGATTTATTACCTCAGGAATGTTCATTTTCTAAATGATGGTCCCATTTAGAGTCAAATACACAACATGGCATGGTATGCTGTAGTGGCTACCTGTTATTCGCGCTACCATGGTGACCTGAAACATGTCTTGTACTAAAAGACACTTCAGTAAATACACCTTGTTTAAAAGCTGTTTTTGCCAGGAAAAACTAGCACCCCAATTAAAATCCTTTACTTTTTATTACAGATGCACCTTGCTAACTAAGCTAGCGCTAGCATTCGGCATTTGCTATACCCTTGCTCTTCTCCAGGTCCGCCCTCTCATTCAAACATGGTCACTTCTGGCTCCAGAAATACATATGGCGACAGCCAAAATGCCAAACTAAACGTAGGCTTCATAACAGTAGTCAACAAAACAGTTACATCATGGTGGTCTGATTCTTCTCTCATCTCAAACTTTTAACTACACTCACCAATAATGTTTTACTTCTGAAAGAGTACTGAACCATAGGCCTACACTAAAATACTCCATTACAAGTATCAGCATCAAAATGTACTATAAGCATAAAAAAGTAAGTATTATACAGAATGAACCAATTACATGCATTGAGCTGAAGCTAAATCTTACTACTTAACTAGAGCTGGTTAGGTGTACAATTCCTAATTTGTAAAGCCACTGAAGCTGTCTGATAAATGTAGAGCTGTATTAACTACACTCTTCGCTCTGAGATGTAAATGGTTCAAGGCAGAAAGCCTACATTCAGGTACAAGTACCTTAAATCTATACTCAAATAGACAGGTTGAGTTAATGTACTTCACTGTATTGTTTGTTCATACACCAGCAGGACTAAAGACTATAGTCTTTGTTCTGATTGGTCGTCTCCTGGACTCACACTGTGTTTTTCACGATGTCCGAGTGGATCTGAGCGACTCCGTTGACAGCGTGAGATCCGACCACACACAGGTGAGCCATGTTGATTCTCTTCGGATCGCCCTCCTCGATCAGAGACATCCGACGCAGACGGTCTGTGTCCCCGGGGAACATGGCGGCGATCCGCTGAGAGACGCAGTGAAAATAATTTAACATGCGCACACAGACACAGAGTAGAAACAGTCCAAGTTTCCTTCAAGCTTTGTGTATTCATGAAGTATAGTGCAGTAGAGTACAACAGAGTCTGATAATGAGATGCATCGAGTAGTCTTATTTCTAGGTGACTTCAGGCTGAGCAAAATTCAGTCTTGCATCTCAGTACATTTGTACTTAAAGTCTGTAGAGTTTGTCAGGTGTGTATTTTATGGTAATATATCCAGGTGAGTTAATGTTTTGGTATGTGAATAGAAATAAGTAGAGTCTCATAATCAGGAGTCTGTACTTTCACACCAAGAAACATCTCTTTTAGAGAGTTTCAGCGGTGTGAGCCAGGCCGTCTCCGGTCGGCTGATGGCTGCAGTTTGTCAGTAGTGTGTCACTTACGTCCATGTGTCTCTGGTTGATCTCATAGATGATGAGCAGGTGTCGGGGCAGCAGCTGTTCGAACATGGACACCGGCCAGCGCTCCAACGCCTCGGGCAGCACTGTGTGGTTAGTGTACGCACAGGTACGACAAGTGATGTCCCAGGCCTGCACACACACACACAAACATGTACAGAAACAGTCAACATGGACAGGAAGTCCTCAAAGAACTGAGAAACGATCCATCTGCTGATGAAGACCATATGACCATGTCTTTATATGTTAGAAATCTATATTAAATAAAGTGTTCAGTGAGTCTGTGGTCAGACCTTTTCCCAGTCCAGCTTCTCGATGTCCACCAGGATCCGCATCAGCTCGGGGATGGCCAGAGCTGGGTGGGTGTCGTTCAGCTGGATCGCCACCTGACAGGACAGGAAGTACAGGAGTCAACACCACCACAGAAGAAGAAACATTATTATATGTTCCTGGATAGACAGGAGGGATGGAGAACATTACAGATATTATCTTATATATACAGTTATATAAATGAATTACATAAAAACACTGTTATCTGCTGGCTAGTTCGATGCACCACATTTTAGAAGATCCTCTTATGTTGATAGAGTCTCTGTCCTGTCAGAGCGATGCAGCTCTAAAACGTCCCCTCTTCATGAGTTCAGACAAACAAACTCTCACCTTGTCAGGAAACGTGTCGAAGGACGTCCTCACCGGGTCTCTGCAGCCAAACTTGGAGGATTTGAACCTGCGGATGATGTCCTGCAGCGTGGCCGCGACCACGAAGTACTCCTGCTTCAGGCGCAGCTCCTTCCCCTCAAAGAACTACACACAAACACTTTCACTACATTTTCATCCACTCTTTGTTATCAAATGCAGAACAAGATCAGAAGAAATACAGACTTCATCAGTGATTTTAAAGTCTAGTACTGAAGTCTAAACTTTGAAAAGTTCTGTCAGCATCTTCGATCCCTTCTGTATTTTAAGAGAAAAATCTCTCCTCAGATGTTTCCTCTTGGAGATAAAGACAAAACCACACAGAGAAGATCTGAATTTAAAAGGTTAAAAGTGTTTATTCCCTGCAGATCATTTACTTCAGTAAAAGTACTTACAGTAATAATATATATTGTAATACTGTGTTATATCATTGATGCATACATGTGGTGCAGTACAAAGTACAATATTTCCCCCTGAGGTGTAGCAGAGTAGAAGTCGAACTACTAAAGTGTACTCACGTTGTCGTTGGGGTAGAGGACTCTGGAGATGTTTTCTGCCAGGTTTCTGTCCAGAACAGCTTCGATGTAACCTCCAACGTTAACTGTGAAGCAGAAACACACAGTCAGACTGCAGAAGCAACACTAGAGCAACAGGATCCTGGTTCTGGTTCTCTGTGGGTTTAACTGGCTCAGCAGTTTCATGAAGCTGTTACATTTAGTGGCATGCTTATCTCTGCTTGTACGAGCCAATTTGTGCTCCTAGGAACATATAAGTAGGAACCAATCTTTGTGTGTTCAGGTGTTCTGCCTGGAAGCTTGACAGTTTTTGACCACACACACACACGCTGCGGTAACCGGTGGCAGTTCTTGTGTTGGATGTTTGTTTGTACACTACCAGTCAAAAGTTTAGACACACTTTCCCATTCACTTTTATGAGAAGATGTGTCCAAACGTTTGACTGGTAGTGTATTTGCATTACATGTTTGAGTTTCAATGGACACAAAAAAGGAGAAAATAAACGGACAAGTGTTCAATGGAAAAGTTTGCCTATCAGACTTTAATTCAACAGACATCAGACCCGGTAAGGTGCATTGATTAGTTAACTCGTGGTGTAGCACCTCAGGGGCTTAAAGCGTTGGCTTAGCCTCTACACAGCGCACTTTTATGTCGCTGTGGTTCTTGACTTGTCAATCACAGGCAGCCCTGCCCAAAAGCATACCCTGCTTTATCATCTATTTTACTCTAAATGGGATGATCATTGTTGGAAATGACCATCATGCTTTGTGGAAGAAGACTTGGAGGTAATAAAGTGACACACAGACATCTATACTATCAGACTTCGTTTTACTATGTCCTCTTCTTATATGTAACCTGGGGGTAGGACTCACAGGTTTGATGGTTTAATTGTTAGTTTTATTGTCTGAATGTTTCATTTTTTGTTGTTTTGTTTGTTTTGTGTGCGTCAATAAAAACAAAAAATCTAATTAAGGAAAAAATAAAGAAATAGTGCTGGTATTTTCTACATTTTTGCTGTGACTGTGTTGTGCATTTATGTCTCTTCTATTTTTAGCATAAATATCATGTCAGGTAAAATTATTCCATTAGATCTACAAAAAATGTCTTGGTTGGTATTAATAAGTAAACAATTTGTTTGGTACTTTGACTTCATGTCAGGATCCTGTAGGATCAATTAGTTTCATTGTACAATACTGTTAAGATCATGTGACCATGCTCTGGTCTCTGCAGGGCTGCATCAGTGCAGATCAGCACCTCAAGTCTGGATGTATAAAATTGGATTTTAAAAATCCTTTCATCTGAGAGTGACAGCAGTGTTTGTTGTAGTTTCTTACAGCCGCCACTGGGAGTCACTTTCAGCTGTAATTCATCAGCACATGATGTGTCGTTTATTACTTGTTGTTTAGTTCTTCTCTGTGTCCTTTTAAAAACTGAATTAATACAGTCTCTGCTATTTAATCTGAAGATGATGAAGAGTCAGACGTACAGTTCTGCAGTTTGAAGTCATTGGGAGCTTTAGCCGACCACAGTCTCATCGTGTTCACCGTGTTGTTTTGGTAACCAGGAACTGGAGTGTCATAGGGCATCGCCAACACCACCTACATACACACAGAAAGGCAAAATGTTAATGTGTAGTATTAAGTAGTAAAGGTACACACAGCAGTGTCAAAGTACTGAGAGGTTAAAGTAGTACTAACTAAAAGTTATTTTTTAACCTGATAACCCAACAATAATGTCTTAACATTGACCCATCTATTAACCATAATTACAGACATTATCATTAACTTATTAACATTATAAAGGTTAAATCTAAACTAGTTTATACACCAGGGCTGCAAGTTAATTAAGCATTTGTTTTACTTTCTCAGTGAACTGATAAATCATTAAAGCTTCTGTGAGGAGTTTTTAGCTGGTTATAAAACGTATTGAAATGTATACTGATGCCTCTATTTAAAACAACAAGCTACAAAAACAAATGAGACAATCGGCAACAAGACTGACTACTTCTATATAGTTATCTTTAGTGCCTGTTAATGCTGCCATCAGGTCTTTGTTCAGATTTTACACAGAAAAGATTTATATGTTTGAATTATTTCCTCATACCTCACTGACCTCCTTCACCGACACACTCCCACCCACAACCTCAGATCTGCCGACGCCAGCCTCCTCACCCCTCTCACCCGATCCAAGCATCGAACTTGGGGGGGGGCAGCCTTCTTAGGGGCATTTTGTATTCTTCAGTTCATCAGATATCCGGATGTATCGTTATATCATTGTACAATATATCAATTATCGCAATTATTATTCCTTTTCCTGCTCAGACCTAATGTTTACTGACACTGAGAGAAGATGGAATCAGCTGATCAGATCGATCATGCAGATTGGCCGGTCTCTGTTTCTCACCTGTGTATCGACCCACTTCACTCCGCTCTCGGTTTTTTCCACTCGGCCGTAGAAGTGAACCGGCAGCATGTACTCCGGTCTCGCCTTCTCCCAGGGGTTCCCGTACCTCAACCAATCATCTGCCTCCTCCACCTGAGGGATGCGGAGCAACACGTGAGCCACAAACACACCTCCTAAACACCTGTGGGTGTGTGTTATTGTGTGTGTGTGTGTGTGTGTGTGTGTGTGTGTGAGTGTGTGTTTGTGTACCTGCCATCCGCTGCTGATCTTCTGGTTAAAGATGCCAAACTCGTATCGAATACCGTAACCGTAAGCTGCCAGGCCGAGAGTCGCCATGGAGTCCAGGAAACATGCTGAGGAAGAGGACAAAGATAAATCACAACACCTTGGACAGAGAGACGTTTGTGCAGAATGAAGACAAATTAGAAAGTGAGGTCATTTGTATGAAGAAGGGACATTTTAAGATATTGAGGACATTTGTGGGGAAGTGAGGACTTTTGTGTAAGTAAGGACCTTTTGTGGAAGTTAAACATTTATTAAAATTTGTAAATTTGGGGGACTTGGATACATTTTTAGAAAGTGGGAACCAACATAATTATGTTATGAAACTGTATTGTGTATTTACAAAACTAATTAAAATTAAATTAAATAACAGAGAAAATGTCTTTAGTTTTTTGTCACTGTGTTTGGGTCCCATTTGGGATTACGTCAAATATGACTGCGTTTTAGATAAGAATAAGTGACTTGTAGTGGAAGGTGATAAAATATGTGGAATAATTCTCAGGCAGAAAAGTCCCACCAATCTAAAAGTCCATTTGAAAAGCTACCTTGACAATGTAATGGAAAACGCCAAGCTCCCCTTCCCTGAAACAGACGCTAACTCCAGGTCACGCAGCATTATACAGACTTTTACCCCTGCAGTGCTTCAAACGGCGACCCGATAGCTTCTGGTTAGTAACACCACCAGCAGGAGGGCAAGTATCCCATATTACAAAAAAAATTAAACCAACAGAAACTAAACTAAAACTAAGCATTTTCAAAATATAGAAACTAAACTAAACTAATAAACCAGCGTTGAAAACTAATCAAAACTAAACTGAAACTGAAAACAAAAAGTCAAAACTACACAAAAATAAAAAACTAATACAAATTCTAAACTCTTTTAACATGGGTGGGAACATCTTCAGAAATTAACAATGTCCTTACATTGTTGGTAAAGGGAGGACATTTTAGCAGAGAGAGATTTAGAAAGTCAGGGCACACATGGAAAGTGGAGACTTCTTTGGAGAAGAGAACACAGCTGGAAAAGTGGACATTTGAGGGTAGGTGAGGGGGTTTGTGTAAATGAGGATATATTTGAAGTTAGAACATTTCTCCTGAAAGTATGGATGTTTTTGAAAAGCTCTGATGTTTGGGGAGAAAGAAGACACTTTGGGGCATCCTTTATAAAGTGGGAACATGATTTCTAGAAAGTGAGGTCTTTTTGGCTGACCGCCGGGGTCAGCCTTACACATTGGTCTGTATGTGACTGACTGACTGAGTAACTGACTGAGTGAGTGAGTGACGGTACTTTCAGGGCCATAGAGAGAGAGAGTTGCAACATCGCAATGGCGGATCATGGAGCATGTTGGACCTCCACTGACGCGACTCTCTTTCTATATGACTGATACTTTGTTCCGGGAGTAGGGGGGACTACTCCTCCGCTGTCCTCACCTACGTCCGCAGCACTCACTTCCAGCTACGTTGACTTTTCTCATACCACGACTGGGAAGAGCCAAAGTAGGACATTTTTATACACAGGTAATAACTGTTAACAAGGGTCCGTACCTGCCAGTCGACCCAGTCCTCCGTTGCCGAGACCAGCGTCCTCCTCGATCTCCTCCAACTCCTCCATGTCCAAACCCAACTACACAAGCACACACACAAACACACACACACACACACTTGTTATCAGTGCATTTTCAGGTGTTTTATAATCACTTCCTGGTTGTTGTGAAACTATGAGGAAGTTGAAACTATCAGATTGTAAAGCTTCATGCTCCGCTGTGTGTGTGTTGGTGTATTGCATCACACTTGTGATGGTGTGTTATTTTATTGTGTAAGGTAGAAATCTGAGCGACAGGTGTGTTATTACCTGGTAGATGGCCTCATCGCAGGCGTTCTGCAGGCCCAGGTTGATCATGGTGTTCTGCAGCGTTCTGCCCATGTAGAACTCCAGGGACAGATAATAAACCCTCTGAGGACAAACAGCAGCACAGACCCTGAGTCAGCGTTTGTGAGGCATCCGGACAATGTGACATCCATCCGTACAGACAATCAAACAACGACCTGACGACAAATACTGAAAACCTAAGATTCAACATGATTATACCACATCATAGTGATCTAAAGCAACAGGTAAAATCAATCAGGCTTGATCAATATCATATCTTGAGGAGTAAAACCAGGATCAAGTTTAAGATCATTTCTCGATGAAAATAAATCTGAAGATTTGATCACGTCTAGATCACTTTCAATTCTCTGATTGTTTACAGCTCTCAGCATCTGACAGCAGATCAGATCCCCGAGCAGGAAAGTATCACAACACGACAAAATATACTGAAATGATAAAACAACACCTGCACTAAGACATTAGCATTCAAAGCAGAGGACAGTAGCTAAGTACACAAACTTAATTACTGCACTTATAGATAATTTTGTGATACTTTATCAGAGTGTTTGTATTTTATACTACCTCATAGTTGAGCTCACTACATTTAATAGACAAATTGTTCAGGTTTTGTTCAAGTTTAAATCACTATTATGTTGTTTTATATTTTGCTTACATGATGCATCTTCCTGAATAAACTTTCGCAACATAAAATGAATTACTTAATGCACAGAATTACTCACACAGTGCACAGAGTGGGAGGAACTGGGGTTTAACAGATTATATCTCCTCCTGGAGAACAGGAAGTTTTTGGGTTAAAACAAAGATCTGATCAGGAAACAGAAAGTGGACATTCAGGATATGAACAAAACCTGATTTCAACTTTTGACAGTTTCCTCCACACAGGTTGGTGATCTGCTTTAACACTTACCATAAGATTTTATCATATAGGCTACTGTAGGTTCATCCTCAGCCTGATCTCAGTTGCTTCTTCAATATCTTTATTCTTAATGATTTTGCATCACAATGTTGTTCAAATTCCTTAATGTGATATTTTGTGGTTGTCTTTTATTGTTGTTTTTTTTGTCTTAAACAAAATTGTCACTAACTTCCAGACTCCCCTCACCTCCATTTAACACAGCAACAGCCTTCAGCTGACACTGTCACAAACTGCAGATTCACCTCCAGAAAAAGTACACTTACACTATACACTTTAAAGTGTGACACAGCTGGAACATCTGGATGCATGGTGCAGCTGTGTCAGCAGTCAGTCTGTCTGATTCCTGGATATCAGGGGTGTTTCTTGTTCTTAATCGCTCTGAAAATGGGTCTGGTTTGGAGCACTTCACTTACTTTTAACAGTGATATGTACTTAAAGGTTCTTCAACATGAGACACATAACAAGACACATAATAATTGTGGAACTGCAAAAAAGCGACTCAGCAAATAACCAAAGATACAGCTCTGATCATGCATACTGTACTTTTGACAATAATCAAGGAGACATTAATAATATAATTATCCTAATTAAAGATCAGATGCAAACTCCGCCTTTAAGGTCAAGCAACACTGCAACTTTAGACTTGGTGTAAGCTTTAAGATACATTGAACTGCCATTTGACTTAATGCAGTTGAGGACAACCTCTCTTTCAATAAAAGAACTGGGACAAGAGAAGGTCATATAGAAAGTCAAGCCGAACTCCTATTTAAATTTATATGACTTAACATCGCCCTACTGTTCTGTGAAAATGTGCAATTAAAACAAGATTGTGAAGGTATATTTAAGATTGCTACGATACTCTGCTAACTTCGGCACATCAAAAACACATCAAATACGACGCTATTTCTACGTAATGGTGCGTTAAACAACTGGTTCGCCTTGCTGTCTCCAGTGTTTTCAACTGCAAGAAACAAAGTTTTCAGACTTGACTTCTTTGTAAAATAAGTGACTCAAATCAGGTTAAAAGCATGCCGAATGTGTGACTGGTACCTACACATCCCAAAGGAAAATATGCCATGTTTTCACCTTTATCACATTTACAGATCCTTTGAAAAATATATAAAAGAGGTATATTTTTCAGCGGAGTTCAGCAATTTTTCTCTGCCGGCTCCTGCTGCTCATACCTTGGGGTCCTTCTCGTAGTAATACTGCTGGGTGCGGATCCAGCGGCCCACCAAGTGGTCCCGGACGGTGTGAGCGAGGGCGAAGTAGTAGTCCCGGGGCGTCGCTACGTTTCGGTCCTTCACCAGGGTGAAGTGAAGGTGTCGGTTAAAACTCCGCATGATCTCCGCTACGTCTCCCAGCCCGGCAATGCCCCGGACACTGATCTGCTTCCGCTTCTCCTGGTCGGTGAGCGGCGTCGCCATGATTCAACAAAAAAATCACCGGGATGGGAAGCAAAGAGAGGGACGGGTCGATGAAGCTGATCCTGCAGAGAGTGGCAAACACCTGGCAGGTAGTCGGAAGACAACACACAGCCCCGCCCACTGAAAACTTTGACAGCACTGAAGTGGATGGGGAGGAAACTTGACGGTCAGGGGGCGAGGCCATGTGTAGACTGTCTAACAAGGAAGAAGACGTCTCACTCTGACGAGCTTCAAACTATCTTAGCAAAATCCGCCGTTCCCACTCCAAACCTCCAGAGCAGATACAACTCAATATTGACAGATGCGAAAGTGATGGGAAAAACTTTCAAAAATAAAAGTAAACCTATGTAACGCATTGCGTTAGCAAGGCTATCATAGCTTACTAAAACTAAATTTATAAACTAAAACAAAGTGTGAAAAACGTTAAGTTGACTGCAATACAAGTAAAAACTAATGGAAAATACAAAACTATAATAACTGTGGTTGTTAGGAAGAACGAAGCACTTTGCCAATGTAGGCGCATGACATGTAACTTCACCAGCAGAGGTCGCCCGCTGCCCACTGCGGCGCCCATTTTGAGGCAATAAGGTTGGCCGACAAATTATCATGTAAAAACCGTTCTGACTATGGTTCTGACACATGTTTTTGCCAAGGAGCAGCACTGCTAAAACAGGTAGCTAACCACTGTGTTTTAAGGCATAGGGTGTGCAGAAGTCCACCTGCATGCTACTCTTTCAATGGCAATCTTAGCTTCCACAATTAAATTGCCTTTCTCAGGTTTAATTCGGTTTGTTAGTGCTACATGTTTAACCATTATGTCATCAGGGAAAGGCAATGCCCTGCACTGTTCATACCTGAGATTAGGTAAAAGTGAAATTGAGTCATTCAGTTTTTCCCACAAACTCCCTGGGACTCACTCCAAGACCCCATGCGGCTCACCTCCCTAGATTTCCCTGTGTCTGTGCAGGCTGATGATAGTCACCCACCATCACTCTCTCTTCAATTAACTGCTGGATTTGCAGGACAGAGCAGCACACCACCCCTTCCTTCAGCCCCATAAAAGGGCCCTGTTGGTTGGTTATGAATGGATCACTTTTGGATATTTAGATCATGATATATGGTAAGCCACACTTTGTAACTGCGGCTCTGTTTTTGTTCATAAAGATTATGTCAAAGTAATGTATTTTAATACATGTTAATATAATATACAGTATCATGTACAATGGTAGACAGTAGGTCATATTTACGTTGTTTGCAAAGAGGAAGATGGCACTTAAATAACCCTCTGCTCTCCAGACGTGTGCTATTAACCTCGTATGGCTGGGTACTGGCAACCAAGAAAACAACTTTGATAGATTACAGAACCTTTTTAGTGAAAGCGGTGCTGTCAGTCACCACTGGAAGGGTTTGACAATATTTTGCCCTTTGAAAGCACTGAAGCAACTCTGCTTTAGTGATGAATTAACCTTAAAAAGCACCACAGTGCATCTGATTTATATACAGCACGTTACCTCACTGCACATTATAGTACTTTACCTCATAAAGCAGGTAACTCATGTTATTCAGAACTCATTTATTATTATACAATTTATACAATCTCTCCTCCCTGCCCAGCCATCACAGGAGGTTTCAGACACTGGCTGCAGTGCCACCTGCAGAGTCCAGCATAAACCTGCAGTCTGGTTCTGCCAGAAGCTGGTCTCACTGGTTTTACTGGTTTATTGTGGGACTCCAGCAGCCGCTTTAATCCAGATTGGTTTTTTTATTCAAATGAAAAAATGACACAAACAAGCATTAATCAGTAGTGAATTAATCAGAGCTGTTAGCTGATGATGCATCACATATTTGACCTTTTATTTGGAAAGTTATTAGTCTTATTGTAGAGGATCTGAATACTTACCCCACCACTGGATCTGTATGATAATCATATAAGCTCACCTAAAACAAACAGTAGGAAAAAGTATGAAATAACAATGACGAGTAACAAAAACAAAGAAAAAGAAAAAATATATATTTTTAATGTATTTTATATGACTATTATTTCATATTTTTGATTTGTTTCTTCTCAAGATTTAATTCTGTTCAAAGTAGGCATTTAAATTAATTAACAACTGTTGACTTACTTTTAGGGCTGTAACTTTATTAATTTATTATTCATTAGCAAGCAGTTTGTAAAATGATTTAAAAATTCAAAATCAATTAAAATCAAGTTTTTTTTGCCTCTAAACTGTAAAATTTTGCTCACATAAATCAGAGAAAAGTAATAGAGCGCCACATAAGCAGAATATAAACCTATTTCTGTAGTTTTAGAGGTTTTGAGGAACTCATTTAAATGATTAATAATTTAACCTGAGATCAGTTAATTATCTCTGATGTGTTTTGTCTTTTGACTCTGAGTTCTTGTCCATGATCTCTGGCAGATGTGGTACTGCACTTTTGTCAGCGAGCCGATGGGACACAAATCTGTGAGGGATCTGCCGGGGATCGGAGATGCTCTGGGGAGGAAGCTGGAGAACCTGGGCTTTAACAAGGTGCAGAAAGCACACACATACACACTTTCACTTCAGGTTAACACTGCAGCGCCCTCTTCAGGCTGCAGTTATCATGGCCACGCCATAGATCATTATCACACTCAGATCACAAGTTGAGTGTGAAGATTTAAGTTGTGTGATGACGCATTTTTAATTCCACCAATACATTCACACCCGTTTAATAGTATTTATATGGACCTGTCCTATTGTACTGTACAGTATGAGAGTATTCACATTAAGCACTACATCTATCAAAGACTCATGTGAGGACAAGATGTTTCTGAAATGATTAATTGAATAACTGTTGCCTTCATTATGGCAAGCAGCAGCATAATAATGACGAAAGGCTGAAAATAATTGTAGCAGTAAGCACCGGGCCGTGCTGACCGGCATCCACTGTATGTAGTACACTTACTTTTGATAAGTATCTCATACAACCCCCTTCAAACAAACCGAACTATCCCTTTAACATTGCTTTTGCACAAGAAACTCATAGTAATAATGAAAATGAAGTTGAGAAGAAGAAAGAATGGGATGGAGATGTTGTATTCAGTCAAAAGACTTCAGTGAATGCAGGAGTGACAATTCTATTTCTATTTGTATCAATCAGTTCTATCAAAGGGCGTTTTGCCCATGTCTGTAGAGTCAGAAGAGATAGCACCAGGGAGGTTACTGAAAGTTATTGCCAGATATGAAACAAGATAGGTCAAAACCTAGTATGTGGCCGACCACATCAGGTCAATGTGCGCTCTTGTGGGCAACACTGGAAGTGTGGTGTGTGTGTGACGGCTGCGGTACGTATTTATTTTCATTTTAAATGCATTAAAACAGATGAGAGTCTTGACACTGCTGAAGGAGGCTCGCCTATTTTTACCGCGAGCCACGAGCTGTTCTTGGCCAAAATTCACAGTGAAAATTGTAACGAGTCCTGACCAATGACTGTATATATATGGATAGACGATGCGTCTCCATCTGCTCCCACTGTACGAAATTGATGCCAAAATAGCCCCTGCGATAGGCGCTGCCATCCTGCGATGGTGACGTCATAAGGAGCCAGAGTCTGCGCAGTAGAGATCGGCGGGTGGCGCCGCCGTAACCACTTCCGCTAACCATAACACACACTTAACTCACTGAAAAAACTACTCAGCTAATCTGGAACAGATCAGCTGCAGGAGCCGTATTTGTCAACAGAGCTGTCAATCATCATTTTGAAAGCATCAAATAACTGATTAAAAATAAACTTGTCAGAAAAATGAACATAATGACAGAAACCATATTTGAGAAACATTTATTTGAGGTGTATTTTGATTTTAAAGTTTGACTCATGTCCCACCTGTTAACATGGAGGAGGCAGGTTTTATGACCTATACTGCAGCCAGTCAGCAGAGAGCGCTCGAAATGTTTTGGCTTCACTTTTAGGGAGCTGTCATGTCATCCATCTTTTTATACAGTCTGTGGTCCTGACGCACACAACTCGTTCTCCTTGGCTACAGTATAGTCTGCGGTACCGTGTTCTGCAGATACGTCTCCTGCTGCGCTTGCTCTCTGCACCTGGTCTCTCACTGAATGGCACGGCACCAAGTGCCAGTGTTGTGACCAAGTCATTCTTACTCAGGTCCCAAGTATGTCTCAAGTCATTTGGTCCAAGTCTCAAGCAAGTCTCAAGTCATTTCTTCTTGGGCAAGTCAAGTCAAGTCCTGAGTAAAGTCACTTTTTTTCCACCCAAGATCCAGCACTCTTACCTGTAGTACCCAGTCTTGCTAAAGAGAAAAGACAAGGTGTTAATAGCTCATCTAATAATGATATTATTGGCCAATTTATATAACCTGTTCGAAAAGTATGACAATGAATTGTATCTGTATTATCTTGGCACAGACGCAGCCATAATGATGGTCTGATCTGAGACCGTATATTGAGTATGAATGAGTACGACTGATGAGGCTTTTCTTTGGGGAAAAAACATCGGGTAGCTGGGGCTTTGATGTTGCGTGTTGCCATAGCGAGGAGTTTGACTGCGCTTGACTGGAGCTTTTTGAGCTGTCCAATCATGATTCCCAGTTTGCGCTGCGTACATACTTGATAGTTAGACAGAAACTTGACAACAATGAATTTGATCATTGTATATTTAACAGCTAACGTTCAAACTTATGAACACACGTCATCCAAATCATCATGCCTCAAGTCAAGTCGAGTATCAAGTCATTTATTTTTTGTCAAGTAGAGTCGCAAGTCATCAAAACAGTGACTCGAGTCAACTCAAGTCCATGTCACCAAGTCTGAAGTCCACGTCTCTGCAAAGTGCCTGTAAGTGTAGTTGCGCAATAGTGCCACAAGGAGGCACATAGAGCTCAGTCAACAGCCTTATTAAGAAGTACCGTCACTCAGTAAGCCAGTCAGTCAGTCAGCCACATCCAGACCCCCGTGTAGGGATGACCCCAGCGGTCAGCCAAACTAAACAGGAAAGAAGCTATTTTTGGCTACTTATTTCTTTGATGCGTTGTTCATTTGTGCCTTCAACTTCTGCACCAGTTTTCTAAGGCGATACACCTCTGTGTCCTTCAAACCATCAGCACCTCTCTGTCTCATCAACCATCTGGACGAATACACAAAACATGAACAGTTTGGAAAGAAATCTGTTTTAGTGAGTTATAGAAAACTTTGGATTTGCTCTAGATTATTACTCTTCTGACCACCAGGAGGGGATGAGTCAGATAGCGCTCGCTCACTGTCAGAGTCAGGGAAGTCTTCTGAATCTCTTTCTGGAACGTTTGCCTTTTCTTTTAATGGCATTTTCTTTGGTTTCCCCCCTTTTGACTGTGCTTTTGTTTTTCTCTTTGAGCTTGGCACATTGACAACATTTTCATCAGCTCTTACTGATCAACTCATCAATGTTCATTTCTTCCTGCTCTCCTCCTTCTACACTTGTCTGACTCTGTTCAAACACTGCAGCAGAGGTAGTGGCACATTCCAATTCAATTTAATCAATCGTTTCATTGTCACATATACAGATAAAAAAAAGTTCCACCTCTTACTTTGCTTTTTCACTCTCAATGACATTTTAAAAAATAAAAACAAATAGATACAATTTTTTTCATTTTATTAATACTCCAGTGCATCCAGGTTTTTCTAGAAAAACTAGCAAACACACTTTCAGGTTGTTCTTCATCAGATTATTTAATAATAGGAGAGGATTTTGATTGCACTGTTGATGATTTGGACAGAAATCATATGAAACCTAATGCTCAGTCAAGGAAAACTTTGAAACGTAGTATTGAGACCTGTGAGTCGTCTGATGTGTGACGCTCTAAACATGTAAAACTTGACAGTATTCATGAGCCCATGCTAGAGACAACTCTCTTTAGTCAGGTTGGACAGATTTTATTGTTCATTCACAAATATTTAAATCTTGTTTATTGTGCCCAGTAGGATTTTCAGATCACTGTTTGTTAGTAGGACATGTTTTAATGGGGTAAAACCTAAGAGTGCATATTGGCACTTTAACACTGTGTTGGTAAGTGATGGTCATTTTAGAAGGTGTTTTAACTTTTTTTTCAATGGAAAGTTAGAAAATCTCAATTTACATCTTTACAGCAATGGTTGGACATCGGAAAAATAGTTTTGTAATCAAAACATTTTCAAAGCCACTCAAGAGATCACACGATCAATCAAAGATCTAGAGGCCGATATTGTGGAGCTGCAGAATTTAAGTGCATCCACGGGAGATGGAGGCCACATTATGGCACTCAAGTAGAAAAGCTGCTCTGCAGAAATGGATGCTCCATCTAAGTTTTCTCCAGCCTGGAAAAGAAAAATGGTCAGAATGGACTCTTGAATTGCATCTGATCAGCTGATGGAAGTGATATCGCAGTCAGCTGAGATAAGGAAAAGAGCTGTGGACTTCTTCTTTATGGCAGTGAGTACAGAGAGAACGTGATGATGTCAGCACAGTGTTTTTGGCTTATCGCAGGTATCAGCTGAGGGTAATGCAGACCTATCACGCCCACTCACACTGCAAGAACTACAGGTGGCGCTAATGATGGAGAATGGCAAAGCGCCAGGAATAGATGTTCTTCCTTTGATTTTTACAAATCCTTTTGGTCCGCTTTGGGGGAGGATTTGTTAGAGGTCTTAAGTGACAGTCTGTCTAGAGGGAGACTACCTCTCAGTGGCCAGAGAGCCGTCCTCACTCTTCAGCCTAAAAAGGGGCGATCTACGTGAGATCATGAACTGAAGGCCAGCGAGTCTCCTATGTGCTCATTATAAAATGCTATCTAAAGTGTTGGCCAACAGGTTAAGAAAAGTGATGGAGCAGGTTGCACATGTTGCTCAATCATACTGCGTCCCTGGCAGATCAGTTAGGGCTAATATATATTCCTGACTATTTGGAAGTCTCTAGCTCAATGGATTTGAAGTTTGGTCTGATTTCCCTGGACCAAGAAAAGACATTTGTTTGGGTGGAGCACCAGTACGTATGGAACACCTCTGAGACTTTTGGTTTCTCCCCTGGTTTCATTGGTTAAATCTCTTTATTGTGACACTGAAATTGTGTTGAAAGTTAACGGGTGATTAAGTGCTCCTTTTGTTATTAAGAAGGGTATTAGGCTGGGCTGTGCCTTGTCAGGCATGCTTTACTCCCTGGCCATCAAACATATGTTATGTCATATCAGAAAGGAGTTAATTAGAGCACTGCTTTGTTTGTTTGTCAATGGCAAGGATCAAGCCGAGGTTACCGGATGGTTTTAAGTGGGTGAAGAGTGGGATCAAGTATTTAGGTGTTTGTCTAAGTGTTCACCCAGAGGATTTGAAAAACTGGGAGGGAGTGATGGAGAAAATGGAATGAAAGTTTAAGAAATGGCAGTGGCTTTTACCCCAGATATCCTACAGGGGGCGCACAATTATCATAAACAACCTTGTAAATGGTAAATGGTAAATGGACTGTACTTATATAGCGCTTTTCTAGTCTTTGCGACCATTCAAAGCTGCTTTTTTTTTTACATATCACATTCACCCATTCACACACACATTTACACACTGATGGCAGAGGCTGCTACGTACAGTGCCCAACTGTCAATCAGATATCACATTCATACCCGTTGGCTATGCCACCGGGAACAATTTGGGGTTCAGTGTCTTGCCCAAGGACACTTCAACATGTAGCCTGAGGGAGCTGGGGATCGAACCTCCGATCTTCCGATTGAAAGACGACCGACTCTACCACTGAGCCACAGCCGCCCCTTGTGGCCTCCACCCTTCAGCACTGTCTGCTGTGTTAGAACCTCCAGCAATTGTATTAATGAAATTACAGAGCATTATTGTAGACTTCTTTTGGGATAGATTACACTTCAGAGTGTTTTATTTTGACCAGAAGAAGGAGGACAGGGTCTCGTTCATCTGCTTTGTAGGAGAGCAGCTTTTAGGTTCCACTTTCTCCAAAGCTTTCTTTATGGTCCACAGAATTTGTCTTTGCTCAGATAGATCACTTAGGTTTTGGAAAGACACTTTTTTACTTTGGATTATTCAAGTTTTAATCAGAACTGTTCATCACCTTTTTATGCCAGTGTGATAAAAATGAGGAGATTGATGGAAACAGACATACTGGGCCCTAATACATCGTTGTATGCTGAAGGTTCTTTCTGGAAAGAGGTAACGATGATGTCTGTGCCTCTGGATAATAAGGGGATAACCACAGTCCAACATTAGCTGGAACTCGCTGGAGCTCGTATGGATAATGGCGTCACCCTGGCAAGAACACTTGAGGTCCAATCTGTTCGTCAGGTTGGGCTGATGTTGGACAAACTCAGGAAGGCGTTGTCAAATGAGGACAGAGTTCTTCTAGCGCAGCTGACGGACACCTGACGACTCTGATTCTTTCTCCAGGATGTGTCCTACTTTTAATCTATTTTATGGAAATTTGGGCTACACATAGCCGGAATAAATCAGGGCTATATCGAGCACAGACGTTTAAATGGCGGCTTTTGCTTGCTGGGTAAAAAGTGAACTTGTGTATTGGGACACTACCTGGGCCTCCTTTAAGAATAAATGGGAGTTGTTTAAATACAATGTTAGAAAAATTGGTATTGAAGAAGCTTGATGCATATATATAAAATCCTTGCTGTTTAAATGTCTCTTAGCTTGCCCTTTGTGCTTGTCTGTTTACCCCTGATGTTTTATGGCTTCTATATTTTGTAATAGGACAAATTTCTATTAATTAACACACTGTATATATTTGTTCTGATCTTCTCTAATTTGCTTTGCAAATTTCTTTGTGTCAAATAAAAAAAAGACAAAAAACAGAACTTGGGCCGCCCACGGATCTGTTTTCACATGAACAAGTGAACAGACTCATGTGTTTGGTATTTCCTGGTTTCATAATAGAAACGCCACCAGTAACAGAGGAAAGTTTTCCTGTGGGCTCCTCGTGAAGTTTGGTGTGTTTTCTCAGCTCAGGTGAGTCAAACCACTCAGACTTTAAAAGAAAATAACTTATTTGATTAAATTGTGGGGTGTCACTTCGGTTTCTAAAAGTGGTGTTAAAGTTTTAAACTGTTTCTGTACCGTTATCCTGTCTGTCTTCCTGTCTGAACCCGCCTGATCCTCCCGGTCCACGTTCGGCTGGTCCGACCTAGAGGATCTGAATACTTACCCCACCACTGGATCTGTATGATAATCAGGATTTGACATAAACACCCGCCAAATGCGGGTGGAATTGGGCAGTGGCGGGTATCTCACTCACTCTTACCCACTCTGACGGGTGGCATTCTATTGTTCTTCAGTAAGGAGACTGCTTTAAAGTTTTTAATACGGGACGATCCGGAACCAGGGAGAGACAGCGCGGTGAGAGGGAGACGATACAGAGTGTGATGAACAGTTTATCAGAATTTATATTCATGTGACCCAGCAGTGAACGGGTTACAATCACGCAGCGCGCGTGTGGTTCTCATACTCATACCGCCAAAAAGGCTCCTGACGTATTTCCGAGAAGTATTCCACCACATCCACATGCTGAGAATGAAGTGAACCGGAGGTGGTCCACATAGTTTATCAGTTATGCGGCGCAGGGAGGAGACAGACGTAGGGAGAGGACCAGATATGACAAAGATCTGATTTCTTGTTTGTTGTATATAAAGACATTATATTTTTTAAAATGTACTTTTTATGACTCTTATTTCATATTTTTGATTTCTTTTTTCTTTTTTCTCAAGCTTTAGTTTCGGTCTGTTCAAAGTAGGCATTTAAAGTAAGTAGTCCAGCAGGATGACGTCCACGACTAAGAAGCACCGGGATTTTGTCGGCGAGCCGATGGGACACAAATCTGTGAGGGATGTGCCGGGGATCGGAGATAATCTGGGGCGGAGGCTGGAGAACAAGGGCTTCAACAAGGTGCAGAAAGCACACACATACACACTTTCACTTCAGGTTAACACTGCAGCGCCCTCTTCAGGCCGCAGTTGTCATGGCCACGCCATAGATCATTATCACACTCAGATCACAAGTGAGTGTGAAGATTTATACATCCGACTGTGCGTATAAGTTATTAAAAATAATAACTATAATAACAACAACAACAACAACAACAATAATAATAGCAATATTCTATTAATGTAACATTATTAGATTACATATATTTATACACTTAATAATAATAATTATACAAATAAAAATACTAAATATTAAACTATAATAATAATAATATGTATAATATGTATGAATTGATGAATAAAGAAATAAATAAAGAAATAGGTAATAATAAGGAGGAAATGTGGAAAAAATGAAAACGTAGAAATCAATCAATAAATAAAGAAACAAATGAATCAAAATAAGATGTCAGTAATTATATGATATGTTCAACTGATGAGAGATCCTCGAGCAGACACACTGATGGGGAGGCTGGACTGCTGCGACTTGTTTGTGGATAGTGTGTGTATGAAGTTTGTCCAGAATGTTAGGGTAGACGGGCAGAGCCCGGGGGCATGAAAGTAATCATCGAGTTTTTCCCGATGTTGAACGGGTCGTTGGAGACTGTTGTCTGTTTGAGTTACAAGTCTGTATATTTTTGAGATTTTTATTTTTTTTTGTCTGCCAGGAGTGAGCCGCCGCCTACTTAAGGGGGTAGGGGCTGTTTTATGCACCAGATGGAAACTGACTGGGCCATGGTCTGAACAGCTACAGTTTCAGTCTTTTGACTTTTTATTTAGTACTGACAAGCACTTCAAACAACCCCACTTCAAAAAACCCAAACTATCCCTTAAACATGTTGATTGTGTATTTCTTGTGTTTCTGTGTTTTCAGGCCAGTGATGTTCTGGGTCAGTACCTGCATGTCAAGCAAGACACTAAGCAGTTCGGCAGTTGGCTGAAGAACACCTCAGGAGCGAACTCCCGCGACGCTGGGTCCTGTACTCGGGGTTTGAATGAGTGGTGTGATAACAACCTCTGAAACTCCGCTTCCTCACATGAAACCCCGCCTCCTGATGGGTGGCTGTGATGTCACAGCTCCCTGACTGGTGTTTCTTTACCCGTTTTATGACCTTGTTGCTTTGGGTAAAGTTAACATGAATAAAAGCTTTATGTCTGAACAGTTTGTGTGTTAGAGCTTTATTTCTCCATCTGGCACTTGTGAAAAAAATCCTCTTGTGGTCCCAAACATTTCTCAAGGGACCTCACATGGGGGCCGCATGTAGCCACTGTTACCTCATCAATGAATGTACTATATGCTTGTTTTTTTTACTACCGTTATGAGAGCTCCAGTGTGTCATCTTGGTTGGACTCTGAATCACAACTGTCTCCGGACTCTGAGCAAATTATAATTTTCACATTTATTATTTGTATTATGTGCAAGACATCGCCGCAATGACTCAAAACACTTCTCTTTCTCCACTGCAAGCAGCGCTCCGAATGTCGGACTGCTCCATGGTTTGGTCCAATCAGATTCAGCGTCATCTCATTTCCATGACAATGATTCAAACTTTATTTACAACAAGAAATAGGTAAAAGGTAATAGTGGAGCTAGTTTCTTCGGCAGTTCGCTAGTAGCCTAGATTTCAAACGTAAATCAAAATGTTCAAAGGTGGCAAGAAAAGTCGACAGTGAAAATCGGCAATTCAAAGAGGAATGGATTGAGAAATATGCGTTCATCCTCCCTCCAATGAGCACCAAACCCATGTGCCTATTATGCCAAGAAACACCCTTGTGAAGAGTGGCAATTTGAAACGCCACTATGACACAAAACAGTTATTTTGAAGCAAAATATCCTCAAAACTCAGAGCTAAGAACCACAAAAATCAATGAGATGAAATCGTCATATCAAGCCACAAGCAGAATTCTTGTTACTCCTATGTCACAATGAAAAAAAGCTACGTAGCATGGGTGTTGGGTAAACACAAGAAGCCCTTCTCTGATGCAGAAATAAAAAAAATGATGACTGAAGTGATGGAGACCATGTTGGCAGGCAAACAAAAAGAGGAAATGAAGTAAAATCAAGCAAATCCCCCTCAGATTCCACAGCAACCAGAAGAACTGAAGTACTGGCTGGCGATTTGATTAAACAGCTTTGCGATGGAATAAAAATGCACAGTGCATTTCCCTTAGCTGTGGATGAGCCCACAGACACCACTGACAATGCTCAGTTGCTGGTGTGTGTGAGGTTTTATGATGAGGCAAATGGGGAGTTTGTTGAAGATGTGTTGGGCCTGGCAAACCTCAGTGAACTTACAAGGCAAGAAGACATTTATGAAGCAATAATGGGAATGCTGAATGAAAGAGGGATAGATTGGAAGAAAGTGGTGTCAATTGCTACTGATGGCTCCAGCCATGATAGGGAGAGAGAGAGGACAGGTTCACCGCCTGAAAGATCACCACCGTGACCTAATATCTTACCACTGCATGATACACCAACCTGTCCTTTGTGCGAGGACAAAGTCTTGGAGAAGTGTACTCTGAAATCATGGCAACAGTGATGAGACTCGTAAACGTTTTGAGAGCATATTCTTCACTGCAGCACGGCTTGCTGCGCACATTCCTGACAGAGATCAATGCAACATTTGATGATTTGCTCATGCACAACAATGTCAGATGGTTGAGCAAAGGCAAGGTCCTGGAGCGTTTTTGGTCCATTAGGAAAGAGCTGCAAGTGTTTCTGTCAGAGCAATAGAGTGCAAACGCAAAACAGTTCATGGAATTCATGCAAAATGAAGAAAAGATGGAAGCTCTTGCATTTTTGGCTGATACAACATCTCATCTCAATGACCTAAATCTCAAGCATGAGTGCAAGAACAACACAGTGTGAGAGCTGATGTCAGCAGTGCGTGCTTTCCAGAGGAAACTGGAGGTTTTCAAAAGTGGCCTACAGGTAAGCCTTTTTAATCTTTTCTTTACCACACACATTCCCTGGATTCCTATGAACACCTTTTTGATACTTAATCGTACCCTTTTAAGCAGTGCTACTTATTCCTTTTTATTTTTGACCTACAGGAGGGACTGCTCCACTTCCCAAAACTTTTGGAACAGACCAAAGGAGAAGATCATCCTCACAATCATGTAGAATTCCTGGAGAAGCTGACTGAAAATTTCAAGACTCGCTTCAAAGACATCCCATTAGGAAAACAAGTCCAACTGTCCACTGAAAAAAAAGTTCTCTGCAGAAGCACAACAAATCTTCCCATGGGCCAGTGTTGCTTCTCTGCAAAATGAGTTGATTGACCTCCAGGAAAACCTTGCATTGAAAGAGGCTGACTGCGACGCTCCCACCTTCTGGACAAAGGCCGTTACTGCATCTGATTTCCCTCTCCTTCATAAGATGGCACTTCACATTCTCACAATGTTTGTCTCAACCTATAGCTGTGAGTCTGCATTCTAAACAATGAACATTGTGAAAAACAAGTACTGCAGCCGACTCACCAATGAACACTTGCATCAGTGTCTCCGCCTGGCCATCACTTCTTTCGTGCCAAAGTTCAAAGTCTTGGCAACAGACCAAAGGTGCCACTTCAGTGTTTTGCAAAATGTGCAACAGTTCTGAATTTAAAATGTTTGAACTTTAAATGTTCTTTAATTCTCAGGATGATTTGATTTCATTCAAACTGTGGTGGGTGTTTGGGTTGGGTGTGTGAACCAGTTGGGAGAATGGAGAAAATGGGGAAATAGTGATTTATAGAAATTAAACTGCAAAACTTTTCAACAAATAATCACCTCAATTCTGAAACCACGTCTCTTATCAAATTAAATTTTTCCTTGACACATCCCCCCTCCATGAATCGCCACCTTAATGTGGTTTGAGGGTTTGCGTGTCCCTGTGAACCAGGGAGCTGTGTTGTCCGGGGCACTAGCCCCTGGTAGGGTCTCCCAAGGCAAATTGGTCCCAGGGTAAGGACCAGACTAAGAGCGGTTCAAACCCCCCCTATGAAGAGGCAAGAACGGGGGACCGCTACCTCGCCCAGACCTGGGGGGGATGCTCGTTGGCGAGTGTCTGGTGGGTTTTGTCCATGGGGCCCGGCCAGGCTCAGCCCGAATGAGCAATGTGGAGCCGGCGCCTTGTTGGCCCACCACCTGCAGGGATAAGCATAGGGGTCGGGTGCAGCAAGTCCAAGGCGGAGGCCTTGGCGTGCTGATCCCTGGCAGCGTAGGCTGGTTTTTGGTACTTGGAATGTCACCTCTCTGGTGGGGAAGGAGCCGGAGCTGGTGCAGGAGGTGGAGCGTTACCAACTAGATATAGTTGCCCTCACGTTCACACACAGCTCAGGTTCTGGAACCAATATCCTGGAGAGGGGCTGGACTGTCGCCTTTTCCGCAGTTGCCCAGGGTGAGAGGCGCCGGGTGGGTGTGGGGATACGAACAAGCCCCCGGGTGAGCGCCGCTGTGTTTGAGTTTTCCTCGGTGAACGAGAGGGTCGCCTCTCTGCCACTGCAAGTTGCGGAGAGGAAGGCTCTGACTGTGGTTTGAGAGTCTTGGTCCAACTCTTTCTTTTTAGCTAGCCTTTTCCTCTTTTGTCTTCTTCGGTCCTACAGTCCTGTGGTGTAAGTCGTAGTTGCCAATAGAGGGATGGGTAGTTTGTTCATTCCCGGTGATTGTGGACACAAACCGGCTGACGCTGCGCACCCTGAAGAAATTGAGCTTGACCGTGTGGGCATGCGCAGAGGAGTGGTGCTGCGCAGCGTGTGATTGACAGCAGCCTGAGAGACTGCTCGGCTCTGATTGGTTGTGTGTTTTGGGAGCGTTGGGTTCTTGCAAATGACATTAGGAGCAGTGGGAGGAGCAGTATTTTCCACAGATTGTCTCTCTCATGTACTACAGCATGTTTAAAGTGACAGTTTGAGCAAATATGACTAAAAGGTAGTTTTAATAATGTTACCTACTACAGCTTTAAGAACTGAAATTTATGACTAGATGGGCAAACCTCCCACTATCCATAGACGGCAGAATTAACCTCAATAAAATTATTGTATTGCCAAAATGTCTGATTAAAAAGTCTTTCTTTAATTCAATGGTGAGGAGCCTAATGTCATTTATCTGGAATGGTAAACCACATACAATTAAAGAGAGCCCTTTAAAGACCTTAAAAACAGAGACTGGCACTGTCTAATTTTATCTATTATTTCTGGGCATGTAATATTAAATGATAACTTCGGGATTTTTCAACCTACCCTATTTCAGGGAGGGAGCACCGGCCGGCACCCGCGAAATGAATATGTAACAATGTAACTAAACGGGGCACGGGGCATACGCCAATATACAGCCACTAAAAGCGTTTGTTTTTGCTACTGACTGACTGAGGCTCAGATCGTTATAATAAGTGTCTGACAACACTGTGGCAGCCATGCTACTTTACCTTATGCTCTCTGTTGTTGTCTGTAACCAAGTCTTGCTCACAGAGAGGTCTCGCGCTGAAATCTTGTGCGAGACCGCAGTTGTTGCAGGAAGAAGGAGAGAGGAGTGAGAGAAGACGAAGAGGGAGAGAGGATCTTCAGCCATGACAATCTTTTAGATAGCACTGAGCAGCGCTTTCTGTACTCCAACACAGCAAACAGCACTTCTCCCTCTTCGTCTTCTCTCACTCAGACCTGGGTGCAAGTGGAGTATGCCTATAGTCAATTTAAATTAAGTTCTTTAATATGCGCTTGTTTTAGAGCACACTTGACCAGAGCAGCGCTAGTGAAAATCTTCCCCAACGTAGACTCCTCATGTCCTCGCTGTAAAGGTCAACCAGCGGACTACATACACATGTACACATGTGGTTCTGGCCCAACCTTAGCTCATTTTGGACCCGCATTTTTAGTGCCTATACTATGATGTTTCAGAAAGACATACCTCCCAACCCCATATGTGCCCTGTTTGGATTTACCCCTGAAACTCAAATCGCTAAGGGCAAAGCTTATGGTGCATTCCATTTGTACTCAGAAGTCGGACTTTCCCAGTCCCAGTAGGAAATTTCAACTCTGGTGTGATGTTATTCTCAGTTACGAATTCCGACTTCCGAGTATAAATCGAACGCACAATTATGTCCTCATAGCATTTACCGCCTTAAAAGCCAGACACCTTGTTCTTATGTCCTGGAAGGAACCAGCACCTCCTCGCTGTACGAGATGGATTAGAGACACTATGCAGTTTCTGAAACTGGAGAAAATCAGATGCAGCCTCAGAGGCTTTTTGCAAAACTTACTTTTTTACCTTTTTTAAGAGTACTATGAGAGCTTACAAATCACACTTACTAAGGAAGACTAAAGTTGCAGTGTCTTCTTTATGTGTATAGATATATGTTTTATTGAAGTTCACCCCATTTAATTATTTTGTTTGTATTTACTTTTAAACTTTTGCTTTCTACTCATTTATTTAATTAACAGTTTGTCTAATTGCTTCCTGTCTTTTTCTATGAATTGATTTCTTGACAATTGTTCTTGTGCATGATTTACTGTTGCTCCTTCTGTCTTAGAGAGATAGTTGGTGGCCTTGTCTGGGCTGAGAGCTCCAGGACAAGGGGTAAACTCTAGATAGTCAGGCGCTTCAGCTAAAGTCATAACAATAACACCTTCCTTTGTCTCAGTGAGAGGGAGTTCCCAACATGCCACTGGACTCAATGAATGGAAAACACTTCATCAGGGGTGTGTCAAGGCCTTTAATAAGCAAAAACTTAAAGACAGAGTCGACACACCTTGGAGAGAGCGAGTCAACCCTGTTTGGGGAATGCTCAGTATCGGGGCCGCCCGTGGATCTGGTTTCACATGAACAAGTGAACAGACTTGTGTGTTGATATTTCCTGGTCTCATAATAAAACGCCACCAGTAACAGAGGCACGTTTTCCTGTGGGTTCCTTGTGAAGTTTGGTGTGTTTTCTCAGCTCAGGTGAGTCAAACCACTTAGACTTTAAGAGAAAATAACTTATTTGATTAAATTGTGGGGTTTCACTTCGGTTTCTAAAAGTGGTGTTAAAGTTTTAAACTGTTTCTGTATCGTTATCCTGTCTGTCTTCCTGTCTGAACCCGCCTGATCCTCCCGGTCCACGTTCGGCTGGTCCGACCTAGAGGATATGAATACTTACCCCACCACTGGATCTGTATGATAATCAGGGCTTGACATAAACACCCGCCAAATGCGGGTGGAATTGGGCAGTGGCGGGTATCTCACTCACTCTTACCCACTCTGACGGGTGGCATTCTATTGTTCTTCAGTAAGGAGACTGCTTTAAAGTTTTTAATACGGGACGATCCGGAACCAGGGAGAGACAGCGCGGTGAGAGGGAGACGATACAGAGTGTGATGAACAGTTTATCAGAATTTATATTCATGTGACCCAGCAGTGAGCGGGTTACAATCACGCAGCGCGCGTGTGGTTCTCATACTCATACCGTCAAAAAGGCCCCTGACATGTTTCCGAGAAGTATTCCACCACATCCACATGCTGAGAATGAAGTGAACCGGAGGTGGTCCACATAGTTTATCAGTTATGCGGCGCAGGGAGGAGACAGACGTAGGGAGAGGACCAGATATGACAAAGATCTGATTTCTAGTTTGTTGTATATAAAGACATTATATTTTTTAAAATGTACTTTTTATGACTCTTATTTCATATTTTTGATTTCTTTTTTCTTTTTTCTCAAGCTTTAGTTTCGGTCTGTTCAAAGTAGGCATTTAAATTAATTAACAACTATTGACTTACTTTTAGGGCTGTAACTTTATGATCTAAATAAAGAGGAATTCAGTAGCAAGCATACTGAAAATTGATTTATAAAATAATAACCTTTATTAAAAATCACGTTTTTTTTGCCCGTAAATATTTGTTCACTTCAGAGATCAGTTGATTATCTCTGATCAGTTTTTTTCTGACTATGAGTTCTTGTCCATGACTTCCAGCAGGATGACGTCCACGACTAAGAAGCACCGGAATTTTGTCGGCGAGCCGATGGGACACAAATCTGTGAGGGATCTGCCGGGGATCGGAGATAATCTGGGGCAGAGGCTGGAGAACCTGGGCTTCAACAAGGTGCAGAAAGCACACACATACACACTTTCACTTCAGGTTAACACTGCAGCGCCCTCTTCAGGCCGCAGTTGTCATGGCCACACCATGTGAGTGTGTAGATTTATACATCCGACTGTGCGTATAAGTTGTGTTACTATGCATTTTTAATTCCACCAAAACATTCACACCCGTTTAACAGTATTGATATAGAACTGTGCTGTACAGTATGAGAGTATTCACATTAAGCACTACATCTATCAAAGACTCGTGAGGACAAATTGAGAGTTGCAAAAATGTTTCTGAAATGATTAATTGAATGACTGTTGCCTTCATTATGGCAGGTAGATAACCAATCATTTTAATTATTGATTTATCTGACGATTATTTTCTTGATTGTCTTTAAAATTCTAATTTAACTCTGAGTTAGCATCAGGAATAATTAAATAAAAAACAATGGATTTAATTTTGACTAAAGATAAAGCTAAATGAGTTTGGGTTCAAATGTTCACAAAATATGATTTAAATCTTTAACTAAGGATTATTTTTATGATCAGTGAATCTACAGAGTGTTCAGATCTTCATAAGTTGTCAAATTGTTCAAATACATTTTATTGTCCTTAAAAAAGTTTTTATTTAGTACTGATAAGCACTTCAAACAACCCCACTTCAAAAAAACCGAACCATCCCTTTAACATGTTGTTTGAGTATTTCTTGTGTTTCTATGTTTTTAGGCCAGTGATCTTCTGGCTAAGTTCCTGCAGTTAACCCAAGACCATGAGAGGTTCATCGAGTGGCTGAAAGTCAACGTAGGAGCGAACGCCCATAAGGCCAAACTTTGCACTCAGTGTTTGCAGGATTGGTGTGATAACAATCTCTGAAACTCCGCCTCCTCGCCTGAGACCCCGCCTCCTGCTGTTCTTCCACTGTTTGCTCGCTTCTTGCTTCTGAAGCTACGATCAGAGCCAATAACTGTCTGTTGGCCACTGCTGGTGCTGTTTCAATGTTTTCAGGTTAATTATCCGCCTCTCTCCTGATGGGCGGCTGTGATGTCACACCTCCCTGACAGGTGTTTGTTTACCTGTTTTATGACCTCGTTGCATTGGGTAAAGTTAACATGAATAAAAGCTTTATGTCTGAACAGTTTGTGTGTTAGAGCTTTATTTCTCCATCTGGCACTTGTGAAAAAAATCCTCTTGTGGTCCCAAACATTTCTCAAGGGACCTCACATGGGGGCCGCATGTAGCCACTGTTACCTCATCAATGAATGTACTATATGCTTGTTTTTTTTACTACCGTTATGAGAGCTCCAGTGTGTCATCTTGGTTGGACTCTGAATCACAACTGTCTCCGGACTCTGAGCAAATTATAATTTTCACATTTATTATTTGTATTATGTGCAAGACATCGCCGCAATGACTCAAAACACTTCTCTTTCTCCACTGCAAGCAGCGCTCCGAATGTCGGACTGCTCCATGGTTTGGTCCAATCAGATTCAGCGTCATCTCATTTCCATGACAATGATTCAAACTTTATTTACAACAAGAAATAGGTAAAAGGTAATAGTGGAGCTAGTTTCTTCGGCAGTTCGCTAGTAGCCTAGATTTCAAACGTAAATCAAAATGTTCAAAGGTGGCAAGAAAAGTCGACAGTGAAAATCGGCAATTCAAAGAGGAATGGATTGAGAAATATGCGTTCATCCTCCCTCCAATGACCACCAAACCCATGTGCCTATTATGCCAAGAAACACCCTTGTGAAGAGTGGCAATTTGAAACGCCACTATGACACAAAACAGTTATTTTGAAGCAAAATATCCTCAAAACTCAGAGCTAAGAACCACAAAAATCAATGAGATGAAATCGTCATATCAAGCCACAAGCAGAATTCTTGTTACTCCTATGTCACAATGAAAAAAAGCTACGTAGCATGGGTGTTGGGTAAACACAAGAAGCCCTTCTCTGATGCAGAAATAAAAAAAATGATGACTGAAGTGATGGAGACCATGTTGGCAGGCAAACAAAAAGAGGAAATGAAGTAAAATCAAGCAAATCCCCCTCAGATTCCACAGCAACCAGAAGAACTGAAGTACTGGCTGGCGATTTGATTAAACAGCTTTGCGATGGAATAAAAATGCACAGTGCATTTCCCTTAGCTGTGGATGAGCCCACAGACACCACTGACAATGCTCAGTTGCTGGTGTGTGTGAGGTTTTATGATGAGGCAAATGGGGAGTTTGTTGAAGATGTGTTGGGCCTGGCAAACCTCAGTGAACTTACAAGGCAAGAAGACATTTATGAAGCAATAATGGGAATGCTGAATGAAAGAGGGATAGATTGGAAGAAAGTGGTGTCAATTGCTACTGATGGCTCCAGCCATGATAGGGAGAGAGAGAGGACAGGTTCACCGCCTGAAAGATCACCACCGTGACCTAATATCTTACCACTGCATGATACACCAACCTGTCCTTTGTGCGAGGACAAAGTCTTGGAGAAGTGTACTCTGAAATCATGGCAACAGTGATGAGACTCGTAAACGTTTTGAGAGCATATTCTTCACTGCAGCACGGCTTGCTGCGCACATTCCTGACAGAGATCAATGCAACATTTGATGATTTGCTCATGCACAACAATGTCAGATGGTTGAGCAAAGGCAAGGTCCTGGAGCGTTTTTGGTCCATTAGGAAAGAGCTGCAAGTGTTTCTGTCAGAGCAATAGAGTGCAAACGCAAAACAGTTCATGGAATTCATGCAAAATGAAGAAAAGATGGAAGCTCTTGCATTTTTGGCTGATACAACATCTCATCTCAATGACCTAAATCTCAAGCATGAGTGCAAGAACAACACAGTGTGAGAGCTGATGTCAGCAGTGCGTGCTTTCCAGAGGAAACTGGAGGTTTTCAAAAGTGGCCTACAGGTAAGCCTTTTTAATCTTTTCTTTACCACACACATTCCCTGGATTCCTATGAACACCTTTTTGATACTTAATCGTACCCTTTTAAGCAGTGCTACTTATTCCTTTTTATTTTTGACCTACAGGAGGGACTGCTCCACTTCCCAAAACTTTTGGAACAGACCAAAGGAGAAGATCATCCTCACAATCATGTAGAATTCCTGGAGAAGCTGACTGAAAATTTCAAGACTCGCTTCAAAGACATCCCATTAGGAAAACAAGTCCAACTGTCCACTGAAAAAAAAGTTCTCTGCAGAAGCACAACAAATCTTCCCATGGGCCAGTGTTGCTTCTCTGCAAAATGAGTTGATTGACCTCCAGGAAAACCTTGCATTGAAAGAGGCTGACTGCGACGCTCCCACCTTCTGGACAAAGGCCGTTACTGCATCTGATTTCCCTCTCCCTCATAAGATGGCACTTCACATTCTCACAATGTTTGTCTCAACCTATAGCTGTGAGTCTGCATTCTAAACAATGAACATTGTGAAAAACAAGTACTGCAGCCGACTCACCAATGAACACTTGCATCAGTGTCTCCGCCTGGCCATCACTTCTTTCGTGCCAAAGTTCAAAGTCTTGGCAACAGACCAAAGGTGCCACTTCAGTGTTTTGCAAAATGTGCAACAGTTCTGAATTTAAAATGTTTGAACTTTAAATGTTCTTTAATTCTCAGGATGATTTGATTTCATTCAAACTGTGGTGGGTGTTTGGGTTGGGTGTGTGAACCAGTTGGGAGAATGGAGAAAATGGGGAAATAGTGATTTATAGAAATTAAACTGCAAAACTTTTCAACAAATAATCACCTCAATTCTGAAACCACGTCTCTTATCAAATTAAATTTTTCCTTGACACATCCCCCCTCCATGAATCGCCACCTTAATGTGGTTTGAGGGTTTGCGTGTCCCTGTGAACCAGGGAGCTGTGTTGTCCGGGGCACTAGCCCCTGGTAGGGTCTCCCAAGGCAAATTGGTCCCAGGGTAAGGACCAGACTAAGAGCGGTTCAAACCCCCCCTATGAAGAGGCAAGAACGGGGGACCGCTACCTCGCCCAGACCTGGGGGGGATGCTCGTTGGCGAGTGTCTGGTGGGTTTTGTCCATGGGGCCCGGCCAGGCTCAGCCCGAATGAGCAATGTGGAGCCGGCGCCTTGTTGGCCCACCACCTGCAGGGATAAGCATAGGGGTCGGGTGCAGCAAGTCCAAGGCGGAGGCCTTGGCGTGCTGATCCCTGGCAGCGTAGGCTGGTTTTTGGTACTTGGAATGTCACCTCTCTGGTGGGGAAGGAGCCGGAGCTGGTGCAGGAGGTGGAGCGTTACCAACTAGATATAGTTGCCCTCACGTTCACACACAGCTCAGGTTCTGGAACCAATATCCTGGAGAGGGGCTGGACTGTCGCCTTTTCCGCAGTTGCCCAGGGTGAGAGGCGCCGGGTGGGTGTGGGGATACGAACAAGCCCCCGGGTGAGCGCCGCTGTGTTTGAGTTTTCCTCGGTGAACGAGAGGGTCGCCTCTCTGCCACTGCAAGTTGCGGAGAGGAAGGCTCTGACTGTGGTTTGAGAGTCTTGGTCCAACTCTTTCTTTTTAGCTAGCCTTTTCCTCTTTTGTCTTCTTCGGTCCTACAGTCCTGTGGTGTAAGTCGTAGTTGCCAATAGAGGGATGGGTAGTTTGTTCATTCCCGGTGATTGTGGACACAAACCGGCTGACGCTGCGCACCCTGAAGAAATTGAGCTTGATCGTGTGGGCATGCGCAGAGGAGTGGTGCTGCGCAGCGTGTGATTGACAGCAGCCTGAGAGACTGCTCGGCTCTGATTGGTTGTGTGTTTTGGGAGCGTTGGGTTCTTGCAAATGACATTAGGAGCAGTGGGAGGAGCAGTATTTTCCACAGATTGTCTCTCTCATGTACTACAGCATGTTTAAAGTGACAGTTTGAGCAAATATGACTAAAAGGTAGTTTTAATAATGTTACCTACTACAGCTTTAAGAACTGAAATTTATGACTAGATGGGCAAACCTCCCACTATCCATAGACGGCAGAATTAACCTCAATAAAATTATTGTATTGCCAAAATGTCTGATTAAAAAGTCTTTCTTTAATTCAATGGTGAGGAGCCTAATGTCATTTATCTGGAATGGTAAACCACATACAATTAAAGAGAGCCCTTTAAAGACCTTAAAAACAGAGACTGGCACTGTCTAATTTTATCTATTATTTCTGGGCATGTAATATTAAATGATAACTTCGGGATTTTTCAACCTACCCTATTTCAGGGAGGGAGCACCGGCCGGCACCCGCGAAATGAATATGTAACAATGTAACTAAACGGGGCACGGGGCATACGCCAATATACAGCCACTAAAAGCGTTTGTTTTTGCTACTGACTGACTGAGGCTCAGATCGTTATAATAAGTGTCTGACAACACTGTGGCAGCCATGCTACTTTACCTTATGCTCTCTGTTGTTGTCTGTAACCAAGTCTTGCTCACAGAGAGGTCTCGCGCTGAAATCTTGTGCGAGACCGCAGTTGTTGCAGGAAGAAGGAGAGAGGAGTGAGAGAAGACGAAGAGGGAGAGAGGATCTTCAGCCATGACAATCTTTTAGATAGCACTGAGCAGCGCTTTCTGTACTCCAACACAGCAAACAGCACTTCTCCCTCTTCGTCTTCTCTCACTCAGACCTGGGTGCAAGTGGAGTATGCCTATAGTCAATTTAAATTAAGTTCTTTAATATGCGCTTGTTTTAGAGCACACTTGACCAGAGCAGCGCTTGTGAAAATCTTCCCCAACGTAGACTCCTCATGTCCTCGCTGTAAAGGTCAACCAGCGGACTACATACACATGTACACATGTGGTTCTGGCCCAACCTTAGCTCATTTTGGACCCGCATTTTTAGTGCCTATACTATGATGTTTCAGAAAGACATACCTCCCAACCCCATATGTGCCCTGTTTGGATTTACCCCTGAAACTCAAATCGCTAAGGGCAAAGCTTATGGTGCATTCCATTTGTACTCAGAAGTCGGACTTTCCCAGTCCCAGTAGGAAATTTCAACTCTGGTGTGATGTCATTCTCAGTTACGAATTCCGACTTCTGAGTATAAATCGAACGCACAATTATGTCCTCATAGCATTTACCGCCTTAAAAGCCAGACACCTTGTTCTTATGTCCTGGAAGGAACCAGCACCTCCTCGCTGTACGAAATGGATTAGAGACACTATGCAGTTTCTGAAACTGGAGAAAATCAGATGCAGCCTCAGAGGCTTTTTGCAAAACTTACTTTTTTACCTTTTTTAAGAGTACTATGAGAGCTTACAAATCACACTTACTAAGGAAGACTAAAGTTGCAGTGTCTTCTTTATGTGTATAGATATATGTTTTATTGAAGTTCACCCCATTTAATTATTTTGTTTGTATTTACTTTTAAACTTTTGCTTTCTACTCATTTATTTAATTAACAGTTTGTCTAATTGCTTCCTGTCTTTTTCTATGAATTGATTTCTTGACAATTGTTCTTGTGCATGATTTACTGTTGCTCCTTCTGTCTTAGAGAGATAGTTGGTGGCCTTGTCTGGGCTGAGAGCTCCAGGACAAGGGGTAAACTCTAGATAGTCAGGCGCTTCAGCTAAAGTCATAACAATAACACCTTCCTTTGTCTCAGTGAGAGGGAGTTCCCAACATGCCACTGGACTCAATGAATGGAAAACACTTCATCAGGGGTGTGTCAAGGCCTTTAATAAGCAAAAACTTAAAGACAGAGTCGACACACCTTGGAGAGAGCGAGTCAACCCTGTTTGGGGAATGCTCAGTATCGGGGCCGCCCGTGGATCTGGTTTCACATGAACAAGTGAACAGACTTGTGTGTTGATATTTCCTGGTCTCATAATAAAACGCCACCAGTAACAGAGGCACGTTTTCCTGTGGGTTCCTTGTGAAGTTTGGTGTGTTTTCTCAGCTCAGGTGAGTCAAACCACTTAGACTTTAAAAGAAAATAACTTATTTGATTAAATTGTGGGGTTTCACTTCGGTTTCTAAAAGTGGTGTTAAAGTTTTAAACTGTTTCTGTATCGTTATCCTGTCTGTCTTCCTGTCTGAACCCGCCTGATCCTCCCGGTCCACGTTCGGCTGGTCCGACCTAGAGGATATGAATACTTACCCCACCACTGGATCTGTATGATAATCAGGGCTTGACATAAACACCCGCCAAATGCGGGTGGAATTGGGCAGTGGCGGGTATCTCACTCACTCTTACCCACTCTGACGGGTGGCATTCTATTGTTCTTCAGTAAGGAGACTGCTTTAAAGTTTTTAATACGGGACGATCCGGAACCAGGGAGAGACAGCGCGGTGAGAGGGAGACGATACAGAGTGTGATGAACAGTTTATCAGAATTTATATTCATGTGACCCAGCAGTGAGCGGGTTACAATCACGCAGCGCGCGTGTGGTTCTCATACTCATACCGTCAAAAAGGCCCCTGACATGTTTCCGAGAAGTATTCCACCACATCCACATGCTGAGAATGAAGTGAACCGGAGGTGGTCCACATAGTTTATCAGTTATGCGGCGCAGGGAGGAGACAGACGTAGGGAGAGGACCAGATATGACAAAGATCTGATTTCTAGTTTGTTGTATATAAAGACATTATATTTTTTAAAATGTACTTTTTATGACTCTTATTTCATATTTTTGATTTCTTTTTTCTTTTTTCTCAAGCTTTAGTTTCGGTCTGTTCAAAGTAGGCATTTAAATTAATTAACAACTATTGACTTACTTTTAGGGCTGTAACTTTATGATCTAAATAAAGAGGAATTCAGTAGCAAGCATACTGAAAATTGATTTATAAAATAATAACCTTTATTAAAAATCACGTTTTTTTTGCCCGTAAATATTTGTTCACTTCAGAGATCAGTTGATTATCTCTGATCAGTTTTTTTCTGACTATGAGTTCTTGTCCATGACTTCCAGCAGGATGACGTCCACGACTAAGAAGCACCGGAATTTTGTCGGCGAGCCGATGGGACACAAATCTGTGAGGGATCTGCCGGGGATCGGAGATAATCTGGGGCAGAGGCTGGAGAACCTGGGCTTCAACAAGGTGCAGAAAGCACACACATACACACTTTCACTTCAGGTTAACACTGCAGCGCCCTCTTCAGGCCGCAGTTGTCATGGCCACACCATGTGAGTGTGTAGATTTATACATCCGACTGTGCGTATAAGTTGTGTTACTATGCATTTTTAATTCCACCAAAACATTCACACCCGTTTAACAGTATTGATATAGAACTGTGCTGTACAGTATGAGAGTATTCACATTAAGCACTACATCTATCAAAGACTCGTGAGGACAAATTGAGAGTTGCAAAAATGTTTCTGAAATGATTAATTGAATGACTGTTGCCTTCATTATGGCAGGTAGATAACCAATCATTTTAATTATTGATTTATCTGACGATTATTTTCTTGATTGTCTTTAAAATTCTAATTTAACTCTGAGTTAGCATCAGGAATAATTAAATAAAAAACAATGGATTTAATTTTGACTAAAGATAAAGCTAAATGAGTTTGGGTTCAAATGTTCACAAAATATGATTTAAATCTTTAACTAAGGATTATTTTTATGATCAGTGAATCTACAGAGTGTTCAGATCTTCATAAGTTGTCAAATTGTTCAAATACATTTTATTGTCCTTAAAAAAGTTTTTATTTAGTACTGATAAGCACTTCAAACAACCCCACTTCAAAAAAACCGAACCATCCCTTTAACATGTTGTTTGAGTATTTCTTGTGTTTCTATGTTTTTAGGCCAGTGATCTTCTGGCTAAGTTCCTGCAGTTAACCCAAGACCATGAGAGGTTCATCGAGTGGCTGAAAGTCAACGTAGGAGCGAACGCCCATAAGGCCAAACTTTGCACTCAGTGTTTGCAGGATTGGTGTGATAACAATCTCTGAAACTCCGCCTCCTCGCCTGAGACCCCGCCTCCTGCTGTTCTTCCACTGTTTGCTCGCTTCTTGCTTCTGAAGCTACGATCAGAGCCAATAACTGTCTGTTGGCCACTGCTGGTGCTGTTTCAATGTTTTCAGGTTAATTATCCGCCTCTCTCCTGATGGGCGGCTGTGATGTCACACCTCCCTGACAGGTGTTTGTTTACCTGTTTTATGACCTCGTTGCATTGGGTAAAGTTAACATGAATAAAAGCTTTATGTCTGAACAGTTTGTGTGTTAGAGCTTTATTTCTCCATCTGGCACTTGTGAAAAAAATCCTCTTGTGGTCCCAAACATTTCTCAAGGGACCTCACATGGGGGCCGCATGTAGCCACTGTTACCTCATCAATGAATGTACTATATGCTTGTTTTTTTTACTACCGTTATGAGAGCTCCAGTGTGTCATCTTGGTTGGACTCTGAATCACAACTGTCTCCGGACTCTGAGCAAATTATAATTTTCACATTTATTATTTGTATTATGTGCAAGACATCGCCGCAATGACTCAAAACACTTCTCTTTCTCCACTGCAAGCAGCGCTCCGAATGTCGGACTGCTCCATGGTTTGGTCCAATCAGATTCAGCGTCATCTCATTTCCATGACAATGATTCAAACTTTATTTACAACAAGAAATAGGTAAAAGGTAATAGTGGAGCTAGTTTCTTCGGCAGTTCGCTAGTAGCCTAGATTTCAAACGTAAATCAAAATGTTCAAAGGTGGCAAGAAAAGTCGACAGTGAAAATCGGCAATTCAAAGAGGAATGGATTGAGAAATATGCGTTCATCCTCCCTCCAATGACCACCAAACCCATGTGCCTATTATGCCAAGAAACACCCTTGTGAAGAGTGGCAATTTGAAACGCCACTATGACACAAAACAGTTATTTTGAAGCAAAATATCCTCAAAACTCAGAGCTAAGAACCACAAAAATCAATGAGATGAAATCGTCATATCAAGCCACAAGCAGAATTCTTGTTACTCCTATGTCACAATGAAAAAAAGCTACGTAGCATGGGTGTTGGGTAAACACAAGAAGCCCTTCTCTGATGCAGAAATAAAAAAAATGATGACTGAAGTGATGGAGACCATGTTGGCAGGCAAACAAAAAGAGGAAATGAAGTAAAATCAAGCAAATCCCCCTCAGATTCCACAGCAACCAGAAGAACTGAAGTACTGGCTGGCGATTTGATTAAACAGCTTTGCGATGGAATAAAAATGCACAGTGCATTTCCCTTAGCTGTGGATGAGCCCACAGACACCACTGACAATGCTCAGTTGCTGGTGTGTGTGAGGTTTTATGATGAGGCAAATGGGGAGTTTGTTGAAGATGTGTTGGGCCTGGCAAACCTCAGTGAACTTACAAGGCAAGAAGACATTTATGAAGCAATAATGGGAATGCTGAATGAAAGAGGGATAGATTGGAAGAAAGTGGTGTCAATTGCTACTGATGGCTCCAGCCATGATAGGGAGAGAGAGAGGACAGGTTCACCGCCTGAAAGATCACCACCGTGACCTAATATCTTACCACTGCATGATACACCAACCTGTCCTTTGTGCGAGGACAAAGTCTTGGAGAAGTGTACTCTGAAATCATGGCAACAGTGATGAGACTCGTAAACGTTTTGAGAGCATATTCTTCACTGCAGCACGGCTTGCTGCGCACATTCCTGACAGAGATCAATGCAACATTTGATGATTTGCTCATGCACAACAATGTCAGATGGTTGAGCAAAGGCAAGGTCCTGGAGCGTTTTTGGTCCATTAGGAAAGAGCTGCAAGTGTTTCTGTCAGAGCAATAGAGTGCAAACGCAAAACAGTTCATGGAATTCATGCAAAATGAAGAAAAGATGGAAGCTCTTGCATTTTTGGCTGATACAACATCTCATCTCAATGACCTAAATCTCAAGCATGAGTGCAAGAACAACACAGTGTGAGAGCTGATGTCAGCAGTGCGTGCTTTCCAGAGGAAACTGGAGGTTTTCAAAAGTGGCCTACAGGTAAGCCTTTTTAATCTTTTCTTTACCACACACATTCCCTGGATTCCTATGAACACCTTTTTGATACTTAATCGTACCCTTTTAAGCAGTGCTACTTATTCCTTTTTATTTTTGACCTACAGGAGGGACTGCTCCACTTCCCAAAACTTTTGGAACAGACCAAAGGAGAAGATCATCCTCACAATCATGTAGAATTCCTGGAGAAGCTGACTGAAAATTTCAAGACTCGCTTCAAAGACATCCCATTAGGAAAACAAGTCCAACTGTCCACTGAAAAAAAAGTTCTCTGCAGAAGCACAACAAATCTTCCCATGGGCCAGTGTTGCTTCTCTGCAAAATGAGTTGATTGACCTCCAGGAAAACCTTGCATTGAAAGAGGCTGACTGCGACGCTCCCACCTTCTGGACAAAGGCCGTTACTGCATCTGATTTCCCTCTCCCTCATAAGATGGCACTTCACATTCTCACAATGTTTGTCTCAACCTATAGCTGTGAGTCTGCATTCTAAACAATGAACATTGTGAAAAACAAGTACTGCAGCCGACTCACCAATGAACACTTGCATCAGTGTCTCCGCCTGGCCATCACTTCTTTCGTGCCAAAGTTCAAAGTCTTGGCAACAGACCAAAGGTGCCACTTCAGTGTTTTGCAAAATGTGCAACAGTTCTGAATTTAAAATGTTTGAACTTTAAATGTTCTTTAATTCTCAGGATGATTTGATTTCATTCAAACTGTGGTGGGTGTTTGGGTTGGGTGTGTGAACCAGTTGGGAGAATGGAGAAAATGGGGAAATAGTGATTTATAGAAATTAAACTGCAAAACTTTTCAACAAATAATCACCTCAATTCTGAAACCACGTCTCTTATCAAATTAAATTTTTCCTTGACACATCCCCCCTCCATGAATCGCCACCTTAATGTGGTTTGAGGGTTTGCGTGTCCCTGTGAACCAGGGAGCTGTGTTGTCCGGGGCACTAGCCCCTGGTAGGGTCTCCCAAGGCAAATTGGTCCCAGGGTAAGGACCAGACTAAGAGCGGTTCAAACCCCCCCTATGAAGAGGCAAGAACGGGGGACCGCTACCTCGCCCAGACCTGGGGGGGATGCTCGTTGGCGAGTGTCTGGTGGGTTTTGTCCATGGGGCCCGGCCAGGCTCAGCCCGAATGAGCAATGTGGAGCCGGCGCCTTGTTGGCCCACCACCTGCAGGGATAAGCATAGGGGTCGGGTGCAGCAAGTCCAAGGCGGAGGCCTTGGCGTGCTGATCCCTGGCAGCGTAGGCTGGTTTTTGGTACTTGGAATGTCACCTCTCTGGTGGGGAAGGAGCCGGAGCTGGTGCAGGAGGTGGAGCGTTACCAACTAGATATAGTTGCCCTCACGTTCACACACAGCTCAGGTTCTGGAACCAATATCCTGGAGAGGGGCTGGACTGTCGCCTTTTCCGCAGTTGCCCAGGGTGAGAGGCGCCGGGTGGGTGTGGGGATACGAACAAGCCCCCGGGTGAGCGCCGCTGTGTTTGAGTTTTCCTCGGTGAACGAGAGGGTCGCCTCTCTGCCACTGCAAGTTGCGGAGAGGAAGGCTCTGACTGTGGTTTGAGAGTCTTGGTCCAACTCTTTCTTTTTAGCTAGCCTTTTCCTCTTTTGTCTTCTTCGGTCCTACAGTCCTGTGGTGTAAGTCGTAGTTGCCAATAGAGGGATGGGTAGTTTGTTCATTCCCGGTGATTGTGGACACAAACCGGCTGACGCTGCGCACCCTGAAGAAATTGAGCTTGATCGTGTGGGCATGCGCAGAGGAGTGGTGCTGCGCAGCGTGTGATTGACAGCAGCCTGAGAGACTGCTCGGCTCTGATTGGTTGTGTGTTTTGGGAGCGTTGGGTTCTTGCAAATGACATTAGGAGCAGTGGGAGGAGCAGTATTTTCCACAGATTGTCTCTCTCATGTACTACAGCATGTTTAAAGTGACAGTTTGAGCAAATATGACTAAAAGGTAGTTTTAATAATGTTACCTACTACAGCTTTAAGAACTGAAATTTATGACTAGATGGGCAAACCTCCCACTATCCATAGACGGCAGAATTAACCTCAATAAAATTATTGTATTGCCAAAATGTCTGATTAAAAAGTCTTTCTTTAATTCAATGGTGAGGAGCCTAATGTCATTTATCTGGAATGGTAAACCACATACAATTAAAGAGAGCCCTTTAAAGACCTTAAAAACAGAGACTGGCACTGTCTAATTTTATCTATTATTTCTGGGCATGTAATATTAAATGATAACTTCGGGATTTTTCAACCTACCCTATTTCAGGGAGGGAGCACCGGCCGGCACCCGCGAAATGAATATGTAACAATGTAACTAAACGGGGCACGGGGCATACGCCAATATACAGCCACTAAAAGCGTTTGTTTTTGCTACTGACTGACTGAGGCTCAGATCGTTATAATAAGTGTCTGACAACACTGTGGCAGCCATGCTACTTTACCTTATGCTCTCTGTTGTTGTCTGTAACCAAGTCTTGCTCACAGAGAGGTCTCGCGCTGAAATCTTGTGCGAGACCGCAGTTGTTGCAGGAAGAAGGAGAGAGGAGTGAGAGAAGACGAAGAGGGAGAGAGGATCTTCAGCCATGACAATCTTTTAGATAGCACTGAGCAGCGCTTTCTGTACTCCAACACAGCAAACAGCACTTCTCCCTCTTCGTCTTCTCTCACTCAGACCTGGGTGCAAGTGGAGTATGCCTATAGTCAATTTAAATTAAGTTCTTTAATATGCGCTTGTTTTAGAGCACACTTGACCAGAGCAGCGCTAGTGAAAATCTTCCCCAACGTAGACTCCTCATGTCCTCGCTGTAAAGGTCAACCAGCGGACTACATACACATGTACACATGTGGTTCTGGCCCAACCTTAGCTCATTTTGGACCCGCATTTTTAGTGCCTATACTATGATGTTTCAGAAAGACATACCTCCCAACCCCATATGTGCCCTGTTTGGATTTACCCCTGAAACTCAAATCGCTAAGGGCAAAGCTTATGGTGCATTCCATTTGTACTCAGAAGTCGGACTTTCCCAGTCCCAGTAGGAAATTTCAACTCTGGTGTGATGTTATTCTCAGTTACGAATTCCGACTTCCGAGTATAAATCGAACGCACAATTATGTCCTCATAGCATTTACCGCCTTAAAAGCCAGACACCTTGTTCTTATGTCCTGGAAGGAACCAGCACCTCCTCGCTGTACGAGATGGATTAGAGACACTATGCAGTTTCTGAAACTGGAGAAAATCAGATGCAGCCTCAGAGGCTTTTTGCAAAAGTTACTTTTTTACCTTTTTTAAGAGTACTATGAGAGCTTACAAATCACACTTACTAAGGAAGACTAAAGTTGCAGTGTCTTCTTTATGTGTATAGATATATGTTTTATTGAAGTTCACCCCATTTAATTATTTTGTTTGTATTTACTTTTAAACTTTTGCTTTCTACTCATTTATTTAATTAACAGTTTGTCTAATTGCTTCCTGTCTTTTTCTATGAATTGATTTCTTGACAATTGTTCTTGTGCATGATTTACTGTTGCTCCTTCTGTCTTAGAGAGATAGTTGGTGGCCTTGTCTGGGCTGAGAGCTCCAGGACAAGGGGTAAACTCTAGATAGTCAGGCGCTTCAGCTAAAGTCATAACAATAACACCTTCCTTTGTCTCAGTGAGAGGGAGTTCCCAACATGCCACTGGACTCAATGAATGGAAAACACTTCATCAGGGGTGTGTCAAGGCATTTAATAAGCAAAAACTTAAAGACAGAGTCGACACACCTTGGAGAGAGCGAGTCAACCCTGTTTGGGGAATGCTCAGTATCGGGGCCGCCCGTGGATCTGGTTTCACATGAACAAGTGAACAGACTTGTGTGTTGATATTTCCTGGTCTCATAATAAAACGCCACCAGTAACAGAGGCACGTTTTCCTGTGGGTTCCTTGTGAAGTTTGGTGTGTTTTCTCAGCTCAGGTGAGTCAAACCACTTAGACTTTAAAAGAAAATAACTTATTTGATTAAATTGTGGGGTTTCACTTCGGTTTCTAAAAGTGGTGTTAAAGTTTTAAACTGTTTCTGTATCGTTATCCTGTCTGTCTTCCTGTCTGAACCCGCCTGATCCTCCCGGTCCACGTTCGGCTGGTCCGACCTAGAGGATATGAATACTTACCCCACCACTGGATCTGTATGATAATCAGGGCTTGACATAAACACCCGCCAAATGCGGGTGGAATTGGGCAGTGGCGGGTATCTCACTCACTCTTACCCACTCTGACGGGTGGCATTCTATTGTTCTTCAGTAAGGAGACTGCTTTAAAGTTTTTAATACGGGACGATCCGGAACCAGGGAGAGACAGCGCGGTGAGAGGGAGACGATACAGAGTGTGATGAACAGTTTATCAGAATTTATATTCATGTGACCCAGCAGTGAGCGGGTTACAATCACGCAGCGCGCGTGTGGTTCTCATACTCATACCGTCAAAAAGGCCCCTGACATGTTTCCGAGAAGTATTCCACCACATCCACATGCTGAGAATGAAGTGAACCGGAGGTGGTCCACATAGTTTATCAGTTATGCGGCGCAGGGAGGAGACAGACGTAGGGAGAGGACCAGATATGACAAAGATCTGATTTCTAGTTTGTTGTATATAAAGACATTATATTTTTTAAAATGTACTTTTTATGACTCTTATTTCATATTTTTGATTTCTTTTTTCTTTTTTCTCAAGCTTTAGTTTCGGTCTGTTCAAAGTAGGCATTTAAATTAATTAACAACTATTGACTTACTTTTAGGGCTGTAACTTTATGATCTAAATAAAGAGGAATTCAGTAGCAAGCATACTGAAAATTGATTTATAAAATAATAACCTTTATTAAAAATCACGTTTTTTTTGCCCGTAAATATTTGTTCACTTCAGAGATCAGTTGATTATCTCTGATCAGTTTTTTTCTGACTATGAGTTCTTGTCCATGACTTCCAGCAGGATGACGTCCACGACTAAGAAGCACCGGAATTTTGTCGGCGAGCCGATGGGACACAAATCTGTGAGGGATCTGCCGGGGATCGGAGATAATCTGGGGCAGAGGCTGGAGAACCTGGGCTTCAACAAGGTGCAGAAAGCACACACATACACACTTTCACTTCAGGTTAACACTGCAGCGCCCTCTTCAGGCCGCAGTTGTCATGGCCACGCCATAGATCATTATCACACTCAGATCACAAGTGAGTGTGAAGATTTATACATCCGACTGTGCGTATAAGTTATTATTATTATAGTTATTATTTTTAACAACAACAACAACAATAATAATAGCAATATTCTATTAATGTAACATTATTAGATTACATATATTTACACACTTAATAATAATAATTATACAAATAAAAATACTAAATATTAAACTATAATAATAATAATATGTATAATATGTATGAATTGATGAATAAAGAAATAAATAAAGAAATAGGTAATAATAAGGAGGAAATGTGGAAAAAATGAAAACGTAGAAATCAATCAATAAATAAAGAAACAAATGAATCAAAATAAGATGTCAGTAATTATATGATATGTTCAACTGATGAGAGGTCCTCGAGCAGACACACTGATGGGGAGGCTGGACTGCTGCGACTTGTTTGTGGATAGTGTGTGTATGAAGTTTGTCCGGAATGTTAGGGTAGACGGGCAGAGCTCGGGGGCATGAAAGTAATCATCGAGTTTTTCCCGATGTTGAACGGGTCGTTGGAGACTGTTGTCTGTTTGAGTTACAAGTCTGTATATTTTTAAGATTTTTTTTTATTTTTGTCTGCCAGGAGTGAGCCGCCGCCTACTTAAGGGGGTAGGGGCTGTTTTATGCACCAGATGGAAACTGACTGGGCCATGGTCTGAACAGCTACAGTTTCAGTCTTTTGACTTTTTATTTAGTACTGACAAGCACTTCAAACAACCCCACTTCAAAAAACCCAAACTATCCCTTAAACATGTTGATTGTGTATTTCTTGTGTTTCTGTGTTTTCAGGCCAGTGATGTTCTGGGTCAGTACCTGCATGTCAAGCAAGACACTATGCAGTTCATCAGTTGGCTGAAGAACACCTCAGGAGCGAACTCCCGCGACGCTGAGTCCTGTACTCGGGGTTTGAAAGAGTGGTGTGATAACAACCTCTGAAACTCCGCTTCCTCACATGAAACCCCGCCTCCTGATGGGTGGCTGTGATGTCACAGCTCCCTGACTGGTGTTTCTTTACCCGTTTTATGACCTTGTTGCTTTGGGTAAAGTTAACATGAATAAAAGTTTTATGTCTGAACCGTTTGTGTATCATTGCTTTATTTCTCCATCTGACACTTGTAAAAAAAAATCCTCTTGTGGCCCCAAACATTTCATAATTGGATGTGAAGGCACAGAAACGAACATTGACTGCATGTAGCGACTGTTACAATCATCAATGAATGTCTACGTGCTTGCTTTTGGACTACTGTTTCAGACCTCCAGTTTGTCATCTTGGTTTTGGAGCCAGAAGTGACCTTTTTTAAACGAGACGGTGAAGCCAGAAGCGGGAGGGTTTGACAAGCTTAGTTATCAGTCAGCAAGGTGTTTATGTAATTCACAGTAACTGATGTACATTGTGATACTTGTCTGTGATGCTAGCAAAAAACAGCTCAGAGTGTCAACCACAGGTAGCCACGCCGTAAAACACTTACTGTCTGTTGGTCATATAGAAAGTCAAGCTGAACTCCTATTTACATTGATATGATTTAACATTGCCCTACTGTTCTGTGAAAATGTGCAACTAAAACAAGTAAAGGTAAATCTGAGTCTGATACGACACTCTGCTAATGTCGGCACATCAAAAACACATCAAACACGAGGCTTTTTCTACGTAATGGTGAGTTAAACAACTGGTTGGCCTTGCTGTGTCCACTGCAGGAGTTTTCAACAGAAAGAAACAACGTTTTTAGACCGCGCTTTAAAACACGTGACGGCATGAATGACAACAATGTCCTCTGGTCTCCACCGTGAACGGCACTTTGTCGTTTCCATAATATTATATTTTCTTTAGTTTGTCGTCTCTTCTCTGAAGCTCGATGCATATATATAAAATCCTTGCTGTTTAAATGTCTCTTAGCTTGCCCTTTGTGCTCGTCTGTTTACCCCTGATGGTTTTGTTTTTTGTTTTATGGCTTCTATATTTTGTAATACATCTTTGTTTTAATTAACACGCTGTATATATTTGTTCTGATCTTCCCTAACTTGCTTTGCAAATTTCTTTGTGTCTAATAAAAGTAAAAAAAGGCAGCACTTGGGTCGCTCAGGATGACATTTCACTGGGACACCGACAAGAACACGTGTATTGGTATTTCTTGGTTTCAGAATAAAACAACCTCAGTAACAGAGGAAAGTTTTCCTGCGGGTTGGTCGTTAAGTTTGGTGTTTTCTCATCTCAGGTGAGTCAAACCACTCAGACTTTAAACAAATAACTTATCTGATTTAATTGTTGGGTTTCACGTTGAAGTTTAAACTGTTTGTCTCTGTACCGTTGGCCTGTCTGTCTGCACCCGCCTGATCCTCCCGCACGTGAACCCGGTCCACGTACAGCCGGTCCAGACCAGAAGGTGAACACTCTCTCTGAACCAGGTTATCCCTGGACCAGCAGAGTCCAGCATAAACCTGCAGTCTGGTTCCGCCATAAGCTGGTCTCACTGGTTTCACTGTGAGACTCCAGCAGCTGCTTTAATCCATTTTTTTTATTCAAATGAAAAAATGACACAAACAAGCATTAATCAGTAATCAGTGGTGGATGTATTATACTCAAGTACAAATGTAACACACTTGTAGGTTACTTAGTATAGTACTTCCTTTAATATCTTACTCCTTCTACTCCACGAAGAAATATCTCTAAATTAAATATGGTCAATTTTACTTCTCCTACACTAACTTTGTTTGACAGCTTTAGTTACTTTACAGATTACAAGTTTTCACTCCTCAAAACAATAGCTAAGAAAGTAAAACACAATTATTTTTCATACGTTAACTTCATTTTACTGGTATTATTACATATTTGACCTTTTATTTGGAAAGTTATTAGTCTTATTGTAGAGGATCTGAATACTTACCACACGACTGGATCTGTATGATAATCATATAAGCTCACCTAAAACAAACAGTAGGAAAAGGTATGAAATAAGACTTTATATGACTCTTATTTCATATTTTTGATTTATTTCTTCTCAAGAATTAATTCTGGTCTGTTAAAGGGCATTTAAATTAATTAACAACTATTGACTTACTTTTAGGGCTGTAACTTTATGATCTAAATAAAGAGGAATTCATTAGCAAGCATTTTGATTGCAATCGATTTATAAAATAACTCTATAAAAAAAATCTAGTTTTTTTTGCCCGCTAAACTGTAAATATTTGTTCACTTCAGAGATCATTGAATTATCTCTGATGTGTTTTTTTTCTGACTATGAGTTCTTGTCCATGATTTCCAGCAGGATGTGGACCATGACTAAGAAGCACCGGGATTTTGTCAGCGAGCCGATGGGCCACAAATCTGTGAGGGATCTGCCGGGGATCGGAGATGTTCTAGGGAGGAAGCTGGGGAGCCAGGGCTTCAACAAGGTGCAGAAAGCACACACAAACACACTTTCACTTCAGGTTAACACTGCAGCGCCCTCTTCAGGCCGCAGTTGTCATGGCCACACCATGTGAGTGTGTAGATTTATACATCCGACTGTGCGTATAAGTTGTGTTACTATGCATTTTTAATTCCACCAAAACATTCACACCCGTTTAACAGTATTGATATAGAACTGTGCTGTACAGTATGAGAGTATTCACATTAAGCACTACATCTATCAAAGACTCGTGAGGACAAATTGAGAGTTGCAAAAATGTTTCTGAAATGATTAATTGAATGACTGTTGCCTTCATTATGGCAGGTAGATAACCAATCATTTTAATTATTGATTTATCTGACGATTATTTTCTTGATTGTCTTTAAAATTCTAATTTAACTCTGAGTTAGCATCAGGAATAATTAAATAAAAAACAATGGATTTAATTTTGACTAAAGATAAAGCTAAATGAGTTTGGGTTCAAATGTTCACAAAATATGATTTAAATCTTTAACTAAGGATTATTTTTATGATCAGTGAATCTACAGAGTGTTCAGATCTTCATAAGTTGTCAAATTGTTCAAATACATTTTATTGTCCTTAAAAAAGTTTTTATTTAGTACTGATAAGCACTTCAAACAACCCCACTTCAAAAAAACCGAACCATCCCTTTAACATGTTGTTTGAGTATTTCTTGTGTTTCTATGTTTTTAGGCCAGTGATCTTCTGGCTAAGTTCCTGCAGTTAACCCAAGACCATGAGAGGTTCATCGAGTGGCTGAAAGTCAACGTAGGAGCGAACGCCCATAAGGCCAAACTTTGCACTCAGTGTTTGCAGGATTGGTGTGATAACAATCTCTGAAACTCCGCCTCCTCGCCTGAGACCCCGCCTCCTGCTGTTCTTCCACTGTTTGCTCGCTTCTTGCTTCTGAAGCTACGATCAGAGCCAATAACTGTCTGTTGGCCACTGCTGGTGCTGTTTCAATGTTTTCAGGTTAATTATCCGCCTCTCTCCTGATGGGCGGCTGTGATGTCACACCTCCCTGACAGGTGTTTGTTTACCTGTTTTATGACCTCGTTGCATTGGGTAAAGTTAACATGAATAAAAGCTTTATGTCTGAACAGTTTGTGTGTTAGAGCTTTATTTCTCCATCTGGCACTTGTGAAAAAAATCCTCTTGTGGTCCCAAACATTTCTCAAGGGACCTCACATGGGGGCCGCATGTAGCCACTGTTACCTCATCAATGAATGTACTATATGCTTGTTTTTTTTACTACCGTTATGAGAGCTCCAGTTTGTCATCTTGGTTGGACTCTGAATCACAACTGTCTCCGGACTCTGAGCAAATTATAATTTTCACATTTATTATTTGTATTATGTGCAAGACATCGCCGCAATGACTCAAAACACTTCTCTTTCTCCACTGCAAGCAGCGCTCCGAATGTCGGACTGCTCCATGGTTTGGTCCAATCAGATTCAGCGTCATCTCATTTCCATGACAATGATTCAAACTTTATTTACAACAAGAAATAGGTAAAAGGTAATAGTGGAGCTAGTTTCTTCGGCAGTTCGCTAGTAGCCTAGATTTCAAACGTAAATCAAAATGTTCAAAGGTGGCAAGAAAAGTCGACAGTGAAAATCGGCAATTCAAAGAGGAATGGATTGAGAAATATGCGTTCATCCTCCCTCCAATGAGCACCAAACCCATGTGCCTATTATGCCAAGAAACACCCTTGTGAAGAGTGGCAATTTGAAACGCCACTATGACACAAAACAGTTATTTTGAAGCAAAATATCCTCAAAACTCAGAGCTAAGAACCACAAAAATCAATGAGATTAAATCGTCATATCAAGCCACAAGCAGAATTCTTGTTACTCCTATGTCACAATGAAAAAAAGCTACGTAGCATGGGTGTTGGGTAAACACAAGAAGCCCTTCTCTGATGCAGAAATAAAAAAAATGATGACTGAAGTGATGGAGACCATGTTGGCAGGCAAACAAAAAGAGGAAATGAAGTAAAATCAAGCAAATCCCCCTCAGATTCCACAGCAACCAGAAGAACTGAAGTACTGGCTGGCGATTTGATTAAACAGCTTTGCGATGGAATAAAAATGCACAGTGCATTTCCCTTAGCTGTGGATGAGCCCACAGACACCACTGACAATGCTCAGTTGCTGGTGTGTGTGAGGTTTTATGATGAGGCAAATGGGGAGTTTGTTGAAGATGTGTTGGGCCTGGCAAACCTCAGTGAACTTACAAGGCAAGAAGACATTTATGAAGCAATAATGGGAATGCTGAATGAAAGAGGGATAGATTGGAAGAAAGTGGTGTCAATTGCTACTGATGGCTCCAGCCATGATAGGGAGAGAGAGAGGACAGGTTCACCGCCTGAAAGATCACCACCGTGACCTAATATCTTACCACTGCATGATACACCAACCTGTCCTTTGTGCGAGGACAAAGTCTTGGAGAAGTGTACTCTGAAATCATGGCAACAGTGATGAGACTCGTAAACGTTTTGAGAGCATATTCTTCACTGCAGCACGGCTTGCTGCGCACATTCCTGACAGAGATCAATGCAACATTTGATGATTTGCTCATGCACAACAATGTCAGATGGTTGAGCAAAGGCAAGGTCCTGGAGCGTTTTTGGTCCATTAGGAAAGAGCTGCAAGTGTTTCTGTCAGAGCAATAGAGTGCAAACGCAAAACAGTTCATGGAATTCATGCAAAATGAAGAAAAGATGGAAGCTCTTGCATTTTTGGCTGATACATCTCATCTCAATGACCTAAATCTCAAGCATGAGTGCAAGAACAACACAGTGTGAGAGCTGATGTCAGCAGTGCGTGCTTTCCAGAGGAAACTGGAGGTTTTCAAAAGTGGCCTACAGGTAAGCCTTTTTAATCTTTTCTTTACCACACACATTCCCTGGATTCCTATGAACACCTTTTTGATACTTAATCGTACCCTTTTAAGCAGTGCTACTTATTCCTTTTTATTTTTGACCTACAGGAGGGACTGCTCCACTTCCCAAAACTTTTGGAACAGACCAAAGGAGAAGATCATCCTCACAATCATGTAGAATTCCTGGAGAAGCTGACTGAAAATTTCAAGACTCGCTTCAAAGACATCCCATTAGGAAAACAAGTCCTACTGTCCACTGAAAAAAAAGTTCTCTGCAGAAGCACAACAAATCTTCCCATGGGCCAGTGTTGCTTCTCTGCAAAATGAGTTGATTGACCTCCAGGAAAACCTTGCATTGAAAGAGGCTGACTGCGACGCTCCCACCTTCTGGACAAAGGCCGTTACTGCATCTGATTTCCCTCTCCCTCATAAGATGGCACTTCACATTCTCACAATGTTTGTCTCAACCTATAGCTGTGAGTCTGCATTCTAAACAATGAACATTGTGAAAAACAAGTACTGCAGCCGACTCACCAATGAACACTTGCATCAGTGTCTCCGCCTGGCCATCACTTCTTTCGTGCCAAAGTTCAAAGTCTTGGCAACAGACCAAAGGTGCCACTTCAGTGTTTTGCAAAATGTGCAACAGTTCTGAATTTAAAATGTTTGAACTTTAAATGTTCTTTAATTCTCAGGATGATTTGATTTCATTCAAACTGTGGTGGGTGTTTGGGTTGGGTGTGTGAACCAGTTGGGAGAATGGAAAAAATGGGGAAATAGTGATTTATAGAAATTAAACTGCAAAACTTTTCAACAAATAATCACCTCAATTCTGAAACCACATCTCTTATCAAATTAAATTTTTCCTTGACACATCCCCCCTCCATGAATCGCCACCTTAATGTGGTTTGAGGGTTTGCGTGTCCCTGTGAACCAGGGAGCTGTGTTGTCCGGGGCACTAGCCCCTGGTAGGGTCTCCCAAGGCAAATTGGTCCCAGGGTAAGGACCAGACTAAGAGCGGTTCAAACCCCCCCTATGAAGAGGCAAGAACGGGGGACCGCTACCTCGCCCAGACCTGGGGGGGATGCTCGTTGGTGAGTGTCTGGTGGGTTTTGTCCATGGGGCCCGGCCAGGCTCAGTCCGAATGAGCAATGTGGAGCCGGCGCCTTGTTGGCCCACCACCTGCAGGGATAAGCATAGGGGTCGGGTGCAGCAAGTCCAAGGCGGAGGCCTTGGCGTGCTGATCCCTGGCAGCGTAGGCTGGTTTTTGGTACTTGGAATGTCACCTCTCTGGTGGGGAAGGAGCCGGAGCTGGTGCAGGAGGTGGAGCGTTACCAACTAGATATAGTTGCCCTCACGTTCACACACAGCTCAGGTTCTGGAACCAATATCCTGGAGAGGGGCTGGACTGTCGCCTTTTCCGCAGTTGCCCAGGGTGAGAGGCGCCGGGTGGGTGTGGGGATACGAACAAGCCCCCGGGTGAGCGCCGCTGTGTTTGAGTTTTCCTCGGTGAACGAGAGGGTCGCCTCTCTGCCACTGCAAGTTGCGGAGAGGAAGGCTCTGACTGTGGTTTGAGAGTCTTGGTCCAACTCTTTCTTTTTAGCTAGCCTTTTCCTCTTTTGTCTTCTTCGGTCCTACAGTCCTGTAGTGTAAGTCGTAGTTGCCAATAGAGGGATGGGTAGTTTGTTCATTCCCGGTGATTGTGGACACAAACCGGCTGACGCTGCGCACCCTGAAGAAATTGAGCTTGACCGTGTGGGCATGCGCGGAGGAGTGGTGCTGCGACAGCAGCCTGAGAGACTGCTCGGCTCTGATTGGTTGTGTGTTTTGGGAGCGTTGGGTTCTTGCAAATGACATTAGGAGCAGTGGGAGGAGCAGTATTTTCCACAGATTGTCTCTCTCATGTACTACAGCATGTTTAAAGTGACAGTTTGAGCAAATATGACTAAAAGGTAGTTTTAATAATGCTACCTACTACAGCTTTAAGAACTGAAATTTATGACTAGATGGGCAAACCTCCCACTATCCATAGACGGCAGAATTAACCTCAATAAAATTATTGTATTGCCAAAATGTCTGATTAAAAAGTCTTTCTTTAATTCAATGGTGAGGAGCCTAATGTCATTTATCTGGAATGGTAAACCACATAGAATTAAAGAGAGCCCTTTAAAGACCTTAAAAACAGAGACTGGCACTGTCTAATTTTATCTATTATTTCTGGGCATGTAATATTAAATGATAACTTCGGGATTTTTCAACCTACCCTATTTCAGGGAGGGAGCACCGGCCGGCACCCGCGAAATGAATATGTAACAATGTAACTAAACGGGGCACGGGGCATACGCCAATATACAGCCACTAAAAGCGTTTGTTTTTGCTACTGACTGACTGAGGCTCAGATCGTTATAATAAGTGTCTGACAACACTGTGGCAGCCATGCTACTTTACCTTATGCTCTCTGTTGTTGTCTGTAACCAAGTCTTGCTCACAGAGAGGTCTCGCGCTGAAATCTTGTGCGAGACCGCAGTTGTTGCAGGAAGAAGGAGAGAGGAGTGAGAGAAGACGAAGAGGGAGAGAGGATCTTCAGCCATGACAATCTTTTAGATAGCACTGAGCAGCGCTTTCTGTACTCCAACACAGCAAACAGCACTTCTCCCTCTTCGTCTTCTCTCACTCAGACCTGGGTGCAAGTGGAGTATGCCTATAGTCAATTTAAATTAAGTTCTTTAATATGCGCTTGTTTTAGAGCACACTTGACCAGAGCAGCGCTAGTGAAAATCTTCCCCAACGTAGACTCCTCATGTCCTCGCTGTAAAGGTCAACCAGCGGACTACATACACATGTACACATGTGGTTCTGGCCCAACCTTAGCTCATTTTGGACCCGCATTTTTAGTGCCTATACTATGATGTTTCAGAAAGACATACCTCCCAACCCCATATGTGCCCTGTTTGGATTTACCCCTGAAACTCAAATCACTAAGGGCAAAGCTTATGGTGCATTCCATTTGTACTCAGAAGTCGGACTTTCCCAGTCCCAGTAGGAAATTTCAACTCTGGTGTGATGTTATTCTCAGTTACGAATTCCGACTTCCGAGTATAAATCGAACGCACAATTATGTCCTCATAGCATTTACCGCCTTAAAAGCCAGACACCTTGTTCTTATGTCCTGGAAGGAACCAGCACCTCCTCGCTGTACGAAATGGATTAGAGACACTATGCAGTTTCTGAAACTGGAGAAAATCAGATGCAGCCTCAGAGGCTTTTTGCAAAACTTACTTTTTTACCTTTTTTAAGAGTACTATGAGAGCTTACAAATCACACTTACTAAGGAAGACTAAAGTTGCAGTGTCTTCTTTATGTGTATAGATATATGTTTTATTGAAGTTCACCCCATTTAATTATTTTGTTTGTATTTACTTTTAAACTTTTGCTTTCTACTCATTTATTTAATTAACAGTTTGTCTAATTGCTTCCTGTCTTTTTCTATGAATTGATTTCTTGACAATTGTTCTTGTGCATGATTTACTGTTGCTCCTTCTGTCTTAGAGAGATAGTTGGTGGCCTTGTCTGGGCTGAGAGCTCCAGGACAAGGGGTAAACTCTAGATAGTCAGGCGCTTCAGCTAAAGTCATAACAATAACACCTTCCTTTGTCTCAGTGAGAGGGAGTTCCCAACATGCCACTGGACTCAATGAATGGAAAACACTTCATCAGGGGTGTGTCAAGGCCTTTAATAAGCAAAAACTTAAAGACAGAGTCGACACACCTTGGAGAGAGCGAGTGAACCCTGTTTGGGGAATGCTCAGTATCGGGGCCGCCCGTGGATCTGGTTTCACATGAACAAGTGAACAGACTTGTGTGTTGATATTTCCTGGTCTCATAATAAAACGCCACCAGTAACAGAGGCACGTTTTCCTGTGGGTTCCTTGTGAAGTTTGGTGTGTTTTCTCAGCTCAGGTGAGTCAAACCACTTAGACTTTAAAAGAAAATAACTTATTTGATTAAATTGTGGGGTTTCACTTCGGTTTCTAAAAGTGGTGTTAAAGTTTTAAACTGTTTCTGTATCGTTATCCTGTCTGTCTTCCTGTCTGAACCCGCCTGATCCTCCCGGTCCACGTTCGGCTGGTCCGACCTAGAGGATATGAATACTTACCCCACCACTGGATCTGTATGATAATCAGGGCTTGACATAAACACCCGCCAAATGCGGGTGGAATTGGGCAGTGGCGGGTATCTCACTCACTCTTACCCACTCTGACGGGTGGCATTCTATTGTTCTTCAGTAAGGAGACTGCTTTAAAGTTTTTAATACGGGACGATCCGGAACCAGGGAGAGACAGCGCGGTGAGAGGGAGACGATACAGAGTGTGATGAACAGTTTATCAGAATTTATATTCATGTGACCCAGCAGTGAGCGGGTTACAATCACGCAGCGCGCGTGTGGTTCTCATACTCATACCGTCAAAAAGGCCCCTGACATGTTTCCGAGAAGTATTCCACCACATCCACATGCTGAGAATGAAGTGAACCGGAGGTGGTCCACATAGTTTATCAGTTATGCGGCGCAGGGAGGAGACAGACGTAGGGAGAGGACCAGATATGACAAAGATCTGATTTCTAGTTTGTTGTATATAAAGACATTATATTTTTTAAAATGTACTTTTTATGACTCTTATTTCATATTTTTGATTTCTTTTTTCTTTTTTCTCAAGCTTTAGTTTCGGTCTGTTCAAAGTAGGCATTTAAATTAATTAACAACTATAGACTTACTTTTAGGGCTGTAACTTTATGATCTAAATAAAGAGGAATTCAGTAGCAAGCATACTGAAAATTGATTTATAAAATAATAACCTTTATTAAAAATCACGTTTTTTTTGCCCGTAAATATTTGTTCACTTCAGAGATCAGTTAATTATCTCTGATCAGTTTTTTTCTGACTATGAGTTCTTGTCCATGACTTCCAGCAGGATGACGTCCACGACTAAGAAGCACCGGAATTTTGTCGGCGAGCCGATGGGACACAAATCTGTGAGGGATCTGCCGGGGATCGGAGATAATCTGGGGCGGAGGCTGGAGAACCTGGGCTTCAACAAGGTGCAGAAAGCACACACATACACACTTTCACTTCAGGTTAACACTGCAGCGCCCTCTTCAGGCCGCAGTTGTCATGGCCACGCCATAGATCATTATCACACTCAGATCACAAGTGAGTGTGAAGATTTATACATCCGACTGTGCGTATAAGTTATTATTATTATAGTTATTATTTTTAACAACAACAACAACAATAATAATAGCAATATTCTATTAATGTAACATTATTAGATTACATATATTTACACACTTAATAATAATAATTATACAAATAAAAATACTAAATATTAAACTATAATAATAATAATATGTATAATATGTATGAATTGATGAATAAAGAAATAAATAAAGAAATAGGTAATAATAAGGAGGAAATGTGGAAAAAATGAAAACGTAGAAATCAATCAATAAATAAAGAAACAAATGAATCAAAATAAGATGTCAGTAATTATATGATATGCTCAACTGATGAGAGGTCCTCGAGCAGACAGACTGATGGGGAGGCTGGACTGCTGCGACTTGTTTGTGGATAGTGTGTGTATGAAGTTTTGTCCAGAATGTTAGGGTAGACGGGCAGAGCCCGGGGGCATGAAAGTAATCAAGTTTTTCCCGATGTTGAACGGGTCGTTGGAGACTGTTGTCTGTTTGAGTTACAAGTCTGTATATTTTTGAGATTTTTTTTTATTTTTGTCTGCCAGGAGTGAGCCGCCGCCTACTTGAGGGGGTAGGGGCTGTTTTATGCACCAGATGGAAACTGATTGGGCCATGGTCTGAACAGCTACAGTTTCAGTCTTTTGACTTTTTATTTAGTACTGACAAGCACTTCAAACAACCCCACTTCAAAAAACCCAAACTATCCCTTAAACATGTTGATTGTGTATTTCTTGTGTTTCTGTGTTTTCAGGCCAGTGATGTTCTGGGTCAGTACCTGCATGTCAAGCAAGACACTATGCAGTTCAGCAGTTGGCTGAAGAACACCTCAGGAGCGAACTCCCGCGACGCTGAGTCCTGTACTCGGGGTTTGAATGAGTGGTGTGAAAACAACCTCTGAAACTCCGCTTCCTCACATGAAACCCCGCCTCCTGATGGGTGGCTGTGATGTCACAGCTCCCTGACTGGTGTTTCTTTACCCGTTTTATGACCTTGTTGCTTTGGGTAAAGTTAACATGAATAAAAGTTTTATGTCTGAACCGTTTGTGTATCATTGCTTTATTTCTCCATCTGACACTTGTAAAAAAAAATCCTCTTGTGGTCCCAAACATTTCATAATTGGATGTGAAGGCACAGAATGTAAGGGGTACGGTTTGGACCCAATAGCAGCACAAAGACAGGCAGGTATCGTTGGTAACAAACTTTATTGACACATGAGCAGGAATCAAAGGCAGTAGGCAAAACAGTCTATCTTCTGGCCGCTGGCCTTTAACAGTCTCTGGTGGGGATCGTAGAGTAGGTTCCGCCGAACCAAACCAGGATACTGGTGAGTAACGTCCGTGAAGCTCAGTCTTGTACTCACTCAGTGAAGGGATAATCAGAGTCACAGAACTGCAGGATGCCACAGAGGAGACGAGAGTGACACTCACTATGTAGAGCTGAATCAGGTAATCACCGGATAGCCAAGGGAGCAGACAGGCAGAATCCAGAAAGGGACAGGCGAGGATCGTGGTCGGGGACGGAAGGCTGAGGTGATTACCAGGAGAACGGTCCGGCAGGATGGTCGGAGGCAAGCAGGGTCGAAACCGGGAGATCAGGCAGAAAAACGCTGGAGAGTCTGGTGCAAGCATCGAGAACAATCTGGCAATGAGTGAGAGTGGAGCTGGGGCTTAAATGCAGCCAGAGCAGAGCAGAGAGCACAGGTGAGTGGAGTTGGCTTGATGAGAGGGGTGTGTCTGATTGGCAGATTGAAGCAGGCAGGTGCAGAGTGGTGAGGCAGAGAAGAACTGTGACAGAACCCCCTCCTTAAGGGGCGGCTCCTGACGACCCAAACAAAATCCAATGCAGAGCTGGGTGGGTGGAGGGGGTCCGGAGGAGGGTTAATATTCGTCCGAGACGTCCACCTCCATCCCCTCATCCCCGACTGTAGGGAATGCGTCGTCCGCGTCAGAGAGGGGGTTATTGTTGCGCCCATCATCAGCGTCGGACTCATCATCCGATGGTTCTGAGCGATGGGATGGCCGGGGGAATGGAGTCCGTGGTATGGGGATATAACTGGTTCTGGTGGGTTGATCGGGGTGGCGCTGATGAAAGTCCCTGATGAGGTGGTGACCCAATATGTGTCTGGCAGGGACCCAGGATCTCTCCTCGGGGCCGTATCCCTCCCAGTCCACCAGGTATTGAAGGCCCCTCCCACGTCGGCGGGACTGCAGGAGACGGCGGACCGTGTAGGTGAGGCCTCCGTCGATGAAACGAGGAGGTGGAGGAGGTGGGACGGCGGAGACCAGGGTACTCTCTCGGACCGGCTTGATCCTGGAGACGTGGAATGTGGGATGGACGCGCATAGATCTGGGGAGTTTGAGTCTCACCGCTGCCGGGTTGATGATCTTGACCACCTCGAAAGGACCAATGAAGCGGGGGGCCAGCTTCTTTGACTCCACCCTCAGGGGAAGGTCACGGGTGGAGAGCCAAACCTTTTGACCTAGCTGATATTCTGGAGCCTGGGAGCGGTGGCGGTTGGAGGCAGAGGCATAGCGACCAGCGGCCTTGAGGAGGGCAGCTCGAGCTCGGATCCAGGTCCTACGGCAGCGGCGGATGAAAGCCTGGACGGATGGACAGGAAGTCTCTCTCTCTAGGGTTGGGAACAGAGGTGGCTGGTAGCCGTATACGCACTGGAAGGGAGAGAGACCAGTGGCAGAACTGGTCAGGGTGTTGTGGGAGTATTCCACCCACAGGAGCTGTTCGGACCAAGACGATGGGGATTGTGATGTCATGCAACGGAGTGCCGTCTCCATCTCCTGATTCTTGCGCTCCGTCTGGCCGTTAGACTGGGGATGGTATCCTGATGAGAGACTGACGGTGGCCCCCAGGAGCGAGCAGAATTCTTTCCAGAAAATAGAGGCGAACTGGGGGCCCCGATCAGAAACCACATCCACTGGGATGCCATGGAGACGGACCACATGTCTCAGCAACAATTTAGCAGTCCCCTTGGCTGAAGGGAGCTTGGGCAGGGGCACGAAGTGGGCCATCTTGCTAAACCGGTCCACAACCGTCAGAATGGTGGTGTTGCCGCTGGATGGTGGTAGACCGGTGACGAAGTCCACGGAGATGTGTGACCAAGGACGATGAGGTACTGGTAGTGGGTGCAGAAGACCAGCAGGAGCTTGGAGCGTAGGTTTGTGTTGGTTGCAGGTGGGGCAGGCGTTGACGAAGCTCCGAGTATCCTCCGTCAGCGTGGACCACCAGAAGCGACGCTGTACGACCTCCTTAGTCCGCTGGATCCCAGGGTGGCAGGTGAGTTTGGAGCTGTGAGCCCACTGGAGGACCTCGGACCGGAGGTCAGGTGGAACATACAGGCGTTCTGGTGGACAGGAACTGGGTCCGGGCTGGTCCTGGATGGCAGCTCTGACCCTTTCCTCCACCTCCCAGGTAAGTGTGGCGATGAGACGTGAGGCTGGAAGAATGGTATTGGGTTCACCAGCCTCCCTCTCCTCCTCCTGGAACTGCCGAGACAAGGCATCAGGCTTGACGTTGCGGGACCCCGGCCGATATGAGAGAGAGAAGTTGAATCTGGTCAGGAAGAGTGACCACCGGGCCTGGCGGGAGTTCAGTCTCTTGGCTGACTGGATGTACTCAAGGTTCTTGTGATCTGTCCACACCAGGAACGGCAGTTTGGTCCCCTCTAACCAGTGTCGCCACTCCTCCAGAGCCAACTTCACTGCTAGTAACTCTCTGTTACCAATATCACAGTTTCTCTCGGCCGGGGTCAACCGCCTGGAGAAGAAGGCGCAGGGGTGTAGCTTCTGGTCGATGGCGGCCCTCTGAGACAGAACAGCCCCAACTCCCACGTCGGAGGCGTCCACTTCGACCACGAACTGTCGTTCGGTGTCAGGCATTATGAGGATGGGGGCCGTCGTAAAACGTGTCTTCAGGGACCGGAAAGCCTCATTGGCGGCCGAAGACCACCGGAAGGGCACCTTGGAGGAGGTGAGGGCCGTGAGGGGGGCTGCCACCGTGCTGTACCCTCTGATGAACCTCCGGTAAAAGTTGGCGAAGCCCAGAAAACGCTGAAGCTGCTTACGGGAGTCCGGAGTGGGCCAGGAGGTGACAGCGGAGACCTTGGTAGAGTCCATCTGGACGGTCCCCCTCCCTATGACGTACCCCAGGAAGGAGATGGATGGAACATGGAATTCACACTTCTCAGCCTTGACGAAGAGTGAATTCTCCAGGAGACGTTGGAGAACCCTCTGGACATGGTGAATGTGTTCGTCCTTGGATCGGGAGAAGATCAGGATGTCATCGAGGTAGACGAAAACAAACTTGTTAAGCATGTCTCTGAGTACGTCGTTAACAAGGGCCTGGAAGACGGCAGGAGCATTAGTGAGACCAAAAGGCATCACCAGGTACTCATAGTGGCCGGTGGGGGTGTTGAACGCCGTCTTCCATTCGTCTCCCTCTCGGATCCGGACCAGGTGGTAGGCGTTACGTAGATCGAGTTTGGTGAAGACTGTAGCTCCCTCCAGGAGCTCGAATGCTGAGGCGATGAGGGGCAGGGGATAACGGTTTTTCACCGTAATGTCATTCAGTCCTCGATAGTCGATACAGGGGCGGAGCGTCTTGTCCTTTTTTGCCACAAAGAAGAAGCCCGCCCCTGCCGGAGATGACGAGGGTCGGATGATGCCTGCGGCCAAAGAGTCATTAATGTAGGTGTCCATGGCCCCTCTCTCAGAGGCGGAAATGGAGTACAGGCGGCCTCTGGGGGGAGCAGAGCCAGACTGGAGGTCGATGGCGCAGTCGTAGGGTCTATGCGGGGGAAGAGAGGTTGCTTTGGCTTTGCTGAAGACCTCTCGAAAGTCTAGGTATTCAGCAGGGACCCCCGACATATCTGGAGCAGGACTGGAACAGGTAGATGACTGGGAAGCGGTGGCTTGCTTTAGACAGACCTGATGACAAGTAGGGCTCCAACCCAGGATCGCCCCCGTGGTCCAGTCTATGTGTGGGTTATGACGTCGAAGCCAGGGGAATCCCAGGAGGAGTAGGTGACGAGGAGAGGACAGGATGTGAAACTGGATAGTCTCGTGGTGGTTGCCAGACAGGAGCATGTGGATGGGCACCGTCTGGTGGGTGACAGTCCCCAGGAGGTGACCGTCCAGGGCATTGGCAGGAACAGGAACTGGCAGGCGAATTCGACCGACGCCTAGCTGAAGTGCTAGGTCGTCGTCGATGATGTTAGCGTCTGAACCAGAGTCTATGAGTGTGGCAAGAGTCTGAGAGCCTTGGGGTAGCAGCAGTCGGACCTGGCACAGGGGACGTGAGATTGAGGAGGATCTAGATGTGTGCCTCACCGGGACCTCCTCCCTCATCGGTGAGCCTGACCTTTTGCCGGACACCTGGAAATGAAGTGTCCGGGCTGACCACAGTAGAGGCAGAGGTTCCCTCTGCGGCGCCTCTCTCTCTCTTGTGGTGTTAGGCTGGCCCGGCCGATCTGCATGGGCTCAGAATCCCTCCTCGGTGTGCTGGCGGGCGGAGTTGAGGACCTGGGAGAAGCTGGAGGACGAAGAGCCGGAAGCCCCTCCCCTCGTCCCTGCCGTCTCTCTTGGTGTCTAGCTTGAATCCGTCTGTCCACACGGGAAGCCAGCTCGATGATATCGTCGAGAGAGGCAGGAAGGTCATAGGACACCAGCTCGTCCTTGACGTAGTCGGCCAGCCCCAACAGGAAGGCGTCCACCTGAGCCGCCTGGTTCCACTCGCTCCTCCGAGCCCGGATGCGGAAGTCAATGGCGTAGTCAGTCACCGAGCAGGCTCCCTGTCTGAAACCCAGGAGACCCCCGGAAGCGTCGGGACCTCGGGATGCTACACCGAACACCTTGCGGAGTTCGGTGGTGAAGGCGATGAAGGAGGAGCAAGCGGGCGTGTGGCGTTCCCACTCGGCTGTTCCCCACAGCCGAGCGCGACCTGTCAGGCTATTGATCGTGAACGCCACCTTAGCTGCCTCGGAGGCGAAGGTGTGGGGTTGCAGAGAAAAGAGGATTGAACAGTTTGTGATGAATGGATTGCAACCCTCTGGGTCCCCGGCGTAGCGTTCCGGGACTCCCACTCGAGCCTCTAAGACCGGACCAGGATATGCCGGAGCTGGTGGAGGAGGATGACTCGGAGGAGCTAGCGGAGAGATGGACTGGGCTAGGGTCGCGGTGAGTTGTTGAACCTGGGCGGATAGCGTGGCTAGCGCTTGCTCTTGGTTAGCTGCCGCAAACTGAATGTTAGCCGTGGTGGAGTCTAACATCGCCTCTTGATGCTGGAGCTGGGTCTCCACCCGGTCCAGGCGAGCCAGTGGATCGGGGCTGTGCGCTGGGTCCATTCTTTTGGCCAGATTGTACTGTAAGGGGTATGGTTTGGACCCAATAGCAGCACAAAGACAGGCAGGTATCGTTGGTAACAAACTTTATTGACACATGAGCAGGAATCAAAGGCAGTAGGCAAAACAGTCTATCTTCTGGCCGCTGGCCTTTAACAGTCTCTGGTGGGGATCGTAGAGTAGGTTCCGCCGAACCAAACCAGGATACTGGTGAGTAACGTCCGTGAAGCTCAGTCTTGTACTCACTCAGTGAAGGGATAATCAGAGTCACAGAACTGCAGGATGCCACAGAGGAGACGAGAGTGACACTCACTATGTAGAGCTGAATCAGGTAATCACCGGATAGCCAAGGGAGCAGACAGGCAGAATCCAGAAAGGGACAGGCGAGGATCGTGGTCGGGGACGGAAGGCTGAGGTGATTACCAGGAGAACGGTCCGGCAGGATGGTCAGAGGCAAGCAGGGTCGAAACCGGGAGATCAGGCAGAAAAACGCTGGAGAGTCTGGTGCAAGCATCGAGAACAATCTGGCAATGAGTGAGAGTGGAGCTGGGGCTTAAATGCAGCCAGAGCAGAGCAGAGAGCACAGGTGAGTGGAGTTGGCTTGATGAGAGGGGTGTGTCTGATTGGCAGATTGAAGCAGGCAGGTGCAGAGTGGTGAGGCAGAGAAGAACTGTGACACAGAAACGAACATTGACTGCATGTAGCGACTGTTACAATCATCAATGAATGTCTACGTGCTTGCTTTTGGACTACTGTTTCAGACCTCCAGTTTGTCATCTTGGTTTTGGAGCCAGAAATGACCTTTTTTAAACGAGACGGTGAAGCCAGAAGCGGGAGGGTTTGACAAGCTTAGTTATCAGTCAGCAAGGTGTTTATGTAATTCACAGTAACTGATGTACATTGTGATACTTGTCTGTGATGCTAGCAAAAAACAGCTCAGAGTGTCAACCACAGGTAGCCACGCCGTAAAACACTTACTGTCTGTTGGTCATATAGAAAGTCAAGCTGAACTCCTATTTACATTGATATGATTTAACATTGCCCTACTGTTCTGTGAAAATGTGCAACTAAAACAAGTAAAGGTATATCTGAGTCTGATACGACACTCTGCTAATGTCGGCACATCAAAAACACATCAAACACGAGGCTTTTTCTACGTAATGGTGAGTTAAACAACTGGTTGGCCTTGCTGTGTCCACTGCAGGAGTTTTCAACAGAAAGAAACAACGTTTTTAGACCGCGCTTTAAAACACGTGACGGCATGAATGACAACAATGTCCTCTGGTCTCCACCGTGAACGGCACTTTGTCGTTTCCATAATATTATATTTTCTTTAGTTTGTCGTCTCTTCTCTGAAGCTCGATGCATATATATAAAATCCTTGCTGTTTAAATGTCTCTTAGCTTGCCCTTTGTGCTCGTCTGTTTACCCCTGATGGTTTTGTTTTTTGTTTTATGGCTTCTATATTTTGTAATACATCTTTGTTTTAATTAACACGCTGTATATATTTGTTCTGATCTTCCCTAACTTGCTTTGCAAATTTCTTTGTGTCTAATAAAAGTAAAAAAAGGCAGCACTTGGGTCGCTCAGGATGACATTTCACTGGGACACCGACAAGAACACGTGTATTGGTATTTCTTGGTTTCAGAATAAAACAACCTCAGTAACAGAGGAAAGTTTTCCTGCGGGTTGGTCGTTAAGTTTGGTGTTTTCTCATCTCAGGTGAGTCAAACCACTCAGACTTTAAACAAATAACTTATCTGATTTAATTGTTGGGTTTCACGTTGAAGTTTGTCTCTGTACCGTTGGCCTGTCTGTCTGCACCCGCCTGATCCTCCCGCACGTGAACCCGGTCCACGTACAGCCGGTCCAGACCAGAAGGTGAACACTCTCTCTGAACCAGGTTATCCCTGGACCAGCAGAGTCCAGCATAAACCTGCAGTCTGGTTCCGCCATAAGCTGGTCTCACTGGTTTCACTGTGAGACTCCAGCAGCTGCTTTAATCCATTTTTTTTATTCAAATGAAAAAATGACACAAACAAGCATTAATCAGTAATCAGTGGTGGATGTATTATACTCAAGTACAAATGTAACACACTTGTAGGTTACTTAGTATAGTATTTCCTTTAATATCTTACTCCTTCTACTCCACGAAGAAATATCTCTAAATTAAATATGGTCAATTTTACTTCTCCTACACTAACTTTGTTTGACAGCTTTAGTTACTTTACAGATTACAAGTTTTCACTCCTCAAAACAATAGCTAAGAAAGTAAAACACAATTATTTTTCATACGTTAACTTCATTTTACTGGTATTATTACATATTTGACCTTTTATTTGGAAAGTTATTAGTCTTATTGTAGAGGATCTGAATACTTACCACACGACTGGATCTGTATGATAATCATATAAGCTCACCTAAAACAAACAGTAGGAAAAGGTATGAAATAAGACTTTATATGACTCTTATTTCATATTTTTGATTTATTTCTTCTCAAGAATTAATTCTGGTCTGTTAAAGGGCATTTAAATTAATTAACAACTATTGACTTACTTTTAGGGCTGTAACTTTATGATCTAAATAAAGAGGAATTCATTAGCAAGCATTTTGATTGCAATCGATTTATAAAATAACTCTATAAAAAAAATCTAGTTTTTTTTGCCCGCTAAACTGTAAATATTTGTTCACTTCAGAGATCATTGAATTATCTCTGATGTGTTTTTTTTCTGACTATGAGTTCTTGTCCATGATTTCCAGCAGGATGTGGACCATGACTAAGAAGCACCGGGATTTTGTCAGCGAGCCGATGGGCCACAAATCTGTGAGGGATCTGCCGGGGATCGGAGATGTTCTAGGGAGGAAGCTGGGGAGCCAGGGCTTCAACAAGGTGCAGAAAGCACACACAAACACACTTTCACTTCAGGTTAACACTGCAGCGCCCTCTTCAGGCCGCAGTTGTCATGGCCACACCATGTGAGTGTGTAGATTTATACATCCGACTGTGCGTATAAGTTGTGTTTCTATGCATTTTTAATTCCACCAAAACATTCACATCCGTTTAACAGTATTGATATAGAACTGTGCTGTACAGTATGAGAGTATTCACATTAAGCACTACATCTATCAAAGACTCGTGAGGACAAATTGAGAGTTGCAAAAATGTTTCTGAAATGATTAATTGAATGACTGTTGCCTTCATTATGGCAGGTAGATAACCAATCATTTTAATTATTGATTTATCTGACGATTATTTTCTTGATTGTCTTTAAAATTCTAATTTAACTCTGAGTTAGCATCAGGCATAATTAAATAAAAAACAATGGATTTAATTTTGACTAAAGATAAAGCTAAATGAGTTTGGGTTCAAATGTTCACAAAATATGATTTAAATCTTTAACTAAGGATTATTTTTATGATCAGTGAATCTACAGAGTGTTCAGATCTTCATAAGTTGTCAAATTGTTCAAATACATTTTATTGTCCTTAAAAAAGTTTTTATTTAGTACTGATAAGCACTTCAAACAACCCCACTTCAAAAAACCCGAACCATCCCTTTAACATGTTGTTTGAGTATTTCTTGTGTTTCTATGTTTTTAGGCCAGTGATCTCCTGGCTAAGTTCCTGCAGTTAACCCAAGACCATGAGAGGTTCATCGAGTGGCTGAAAGTCAACGTAGGAGCGAACGCCCATAAGGCCAAACTTTGCACTCAGTGTTTGCAGGATTGGTGTGATAACAATCTCTGAAACTCCGCCTCCTCGCCTGAGACCCCGCCTCCTGCTGTTCTTCCACTGTTTGCTCGCTTCTTGCTTCTGAAGCTACGATCAGAGCCAATAACTGTCTGTTGGCCACTGCTGGTGCTGTTTCAATGTTTTCAGGTTAATTATCCGCCTCTCTCCTGATGGGCGGCTGTGATGTCACACCTCCCTGACAGGTGTTTGTTTACCTGTTTTATGACCTCGTTGCATTGGGTAAAGTTAACATGAATAAAAGCTTTATGTCTGAACAGTTTGTGTGTTAGAGCTTTATTTCTCCATCTGGCACTTGTGAAAAAAATCCTCTTGTGGTCCCAAACATTTCTCAAGGGACCTCACATGGGGGCCGCATGTAGCCACTGTTACCTCATCAATGAATGTACTATATGCTTGTTTTTTTTACTACCGTTATGAGAGCTCCAGTTTGTCATCTTGGTTGGACTCTGAATCACAACTGTCTCCGGACTCTGAGCAAATTATAATTTTCACATTTATTATTTGTATTATGTGCAAGACATCGCCGCAATGACTCAAAACACTTCTCTTTCTCCACTGCAAGCAGCGCTCCGAATGTCGGACTGCTCCATGGTTTGGTCCAATCAGATTCAGCGTCATCTCATTTCCATGACAATGATTCAAACTTTATTTACAACAAGAAATAGGTAAAAGGTAATAGTGGAGCTAGTTTCTTCGGCAGTTCGCTAGTAGCCTAGATTTCAAACGTAAATCAAAATGTTCAAAGGTGGCAAGAAAAGTCGACAGTGAAAATCGGCAATTCAAAGAGGAATGGATTGAGAAATATGCGTTCATCCTCCCTCCAATGACCACCAAACCCATGTGCCTATTATGCCAAGAAACACCCTTGTGAAGAGTGGCAATTTGAAACGCCACTATGACACAAAACAGTTATTTTGAAGCAAAATATCCTCAAAACTCAGAGCTAAGAACCACAAAAATCAATGAGATGAAATCGTCATATCAAGCCACAAGCAGAATTCTTGTTACTCCTATGTCACAATGAAAAAAAGCTACGTAGCATGGGTGTTGGGTAAACACAAGAAGCCCTTCTCTGATGCAGAAATAAAAAAAATGATGACTGAAGTGATGGAGACCATGTTGGCAGGCAAACAAAAAGAGGAAATGAAGTAAAATCAAGCAAATCCCCCTCAGATTCCACAGCAACCAGAAGAACTGAAGTACTGGCTGGCGATTTGATTAAACAGCTTTGCGATGGAATAAAAATGCACAGTGCATTTCCCTTAGCTGTGGATGAGCCCACAGACACCACTGACAATGCTCAGTTGCTGGTGTGTGTGAGGTTTTATGATGAGGCAAATGGGGAGTTTGTTGAAGATGTGTTGGGCCTGGCAAACCTCAGTGAACTTACAAGGCAAGAAGACATTTATGAAGCAATAATGGGAATGCTGAATGAAAGAGGGATAGATTGGAAGAAAGTGGTGTCAATTGCTACTGATGGCTCCAGCCATGATAGGGAGAGAGAGAGGACAGGTTCACCGCCTGAAAGATCACCACCGTGACCTAATATCTTACCACTGCATGATACACCAACCTGTCCTTTGTGCGAGGACAAAGTCTTGGAGAAGTGTACTCTGAAATCATGGCAACAGTGATGAGACTCGTAAACGTTTTGAGAGCATATTCTTCACTGCAGCACGGCTTGCTGCGCACATTCCTGACAGAGATCAATGCAACATTTGATGATTTGCTCATGCACAACAATGTCAGATGGTTGAGCAAAGGCAAGGTCCTGGAGCGTTTTTGGTCCATTAGGAAAGAGCTGCAAGTGTTTCTGTCAGAGCAATAGAGTGCAAACGCAAAACAGTTCATGGAATTCATGCAAAATGAAGAAAAGATGGAAGCTCTTGCATTTTTGGCTGATACATCTCATCTCAATGACCTAAATCTCAAGCATGAGTGCAAGAACAACACAGTGTGAGAGCTGATGTCAGCAGTGCGTGCTTTCCAGAGGAAACTGGAGGTTTTCAAAAGTGGCCTACAGGTAAGCCTTTTTAATCTTTTCTTTACCACACACATTCCCTGGATTCCTATGAACACCTTTTTGATACTTAATCGTACCCTTTTAAGCAGTGCTACTTATTCCTTTTTATTTTTGACCTACAGGAGGGACTGCTCCACTTCCCAAAACTTTTGGAACAGACCAAAGGAGAAGATCATCCTCACAATCATGTAGAATTCCTGGAGAAGCTGACTGAAAATTTCAAGACTCGCTTCAAAGACATCCCATTAGGAAAACAAGTCCTACTGTCCACTGAAAAAAAAGTTCTCTGCAGAAGCACAACAAATCTTCCCATGGGCCAGTGTTGCTTCTCTGCAAAATGAGTTGATTGACCTCCAGGAAAACCTTGCATTGAAAGAGGCTGACTGCGACGCTCCCACCTTCTGGACAAAGGCCGTTACTGCATCTGATTTCCCTCTCCCTCATAAGATGGCACTTCACATTCTCACAATGTTTGTCTCAACCTATAGCTGTGAGTCTGCATTCTAAACAATGAACATTGTGAAAAACAAGTACTGCAGCCGACTCACCAATGAACACTTGCATCAGTGTCTCCGCCTGGCCATCACTTCTTTCGTGCCAAAGTTCAAAGTCTTGGCAACAGACCAAAGGTGCCACTTCAGTGTTTTGCAAAATGTGCAACAGTTCTGAATTTAAAATGTTTGAACTTTAAATGTTCTTTAATTCTCAGGATGATTTGATTTCATTCAAACTGTGGTGGGTGTTTGGGTTGGGTGTGTGAACCAGTTGGGAGAATGGAGAAAATGGGGAAATAGTGATTTATAGAAATTAAACTGCAAAACTTTTCAACAAATAATCACCTCAATTCTGAAACCACATCTCTTATCAAATTAAATTTTTCCTTGACACATCCCCCCTCCATGAATCGCCACCTTAATGTGGTTTGAGGGTTTGCGTGTCCCTGTGAACCAGGGAGCTGTGTTGTCCGGGGCACTAGCCCCTGGTAGGGTCTCCCAAGGCAAATTGGTCCCAGGGTAAGGACCAGACTAAGAGCGGTTCAAACCCCCCCTATGAAGAGGCAAGAACGGGGGACCGCTACCTCGCCCAGACCTGGGGGGGATGCTCGTTGGCGAGTGTCTGGTGGGTTTTGTCCATGGGGCCCGGCCAGGCTCAGCCCGAATGAGCAATGTGGAGCCGGCGCCTTGTTGGCCCACCACCTGCAGGGATAAGCATAGGGGTCGGGTGCAGCAAGTCCAAGGCGGAGGCCTTGGCGTGCTGATCCCTGGCAGCGTAGGCTGGTTTTTGGTACTTGGAATGTCACCTCTCTGGTGGGGAAGGAGCCGGAGCTGGTGCAGGAGGTGGAGCGTTACCAACTAGATATAGTTGCCCTCACGTTCACACACAGCTCAGGTTCTGGAACCAATATCCTGGAGAGGGGCTGGACTGTCGCCTTTTCCGCAGTTGCCCAGGGTGAGAGGCGCCGGGTGGGTGTGGGGATACGAACAAGCCCCCGGGTGAGCGCCGCTGTGTTTGAGTTTTCCTCGGTGAACGAGAGGGTCGCCTCTCTGCCACTGCAAGTTGCGGAGAGGAAGGCTCTGACTGTGGTTTGAGAGTCTTGGTCCAACTCTTTCTTTTTAGCTAGCCTTTTCCTCTTTTGTCTTCTTCGGTCCTACAGTCCTGTAGTGTAAGTCGTAGTTGCCAATAGAGGGATGGGTAGTTTGTTCATTCCCGGTGATTGTGGACACAAACCGGCTGACGCTGCGCACCCTGAAGAAATTGAGCTTGACCGTGTGGGCATGCGCAGAGGAGTGGTGCTGCGCAGCGTGTGATTGACAGCAGCCTGAGAGACTGCTCGGCTCTGATTGGTTGTGTGTTTTGGGAGCGTTGGGTTCTTGCAAATGACATTAGGAGCAGTGGGAGGAGCAGTATTTTCCACAGATTGTCTCTCTCATGTACTACAGCATGTTTAAAGTGACAGTTTGAGCAAATATGACTAAAAGGTAGTTTTAATAATGCTACCTACTACAGCTTTAAGAACTGAAATTTATGACTAGATGGGCAAACCTCCCACTATCCATAGACGGCAGAATTAACCTCAATAAAATTATTGTATTGCCAAAATGTCTGATTAAAAAGTCTTTCTTTAATTCAATGGTGAGGAGCCTAATGTCATTTATCTGGAATGGTAAACCACATACAATTAAAGAGAGCCCTTTAAAGACCTTAAAAACAGAGACTGGCACTGTCTAATTTTATCTATTATTTCTGGGCATGTAATATTAAATGATAACTTCGGGATTTTTCAACCTACCCTATTTCAGGGAGGGAGCACCGGCCGGCACCCGCGAAATGAATATGTAACAATGTAACTAAACGGGGCACGGGGCATACGCCAATATACAGCCACTAAAAGCGTTTGTTTTTGCTACTGACTGACTGAGGCTCAGATCGTTATAATAAGTGTCTGACAACACTGTGGCAGCCATGCTACTTTACCTTATGCTCTCTGTTGTTGTCTGTAACCAAGTCTTGCTCACAGAGAGGTCTCGCGCTGAAATCTTGTGCGAGACCGCAGTTGTTGCAGGAAGAAGGAGAGAGGAGTGAGAGAAGACGAAGAGGGAGAGAGGATCTTCAGCCATGACAATCTTTTAGATAGCACTGAGCAGCGCTTTCTGTACTCCAACACAGCAAACAGCACTTCTCCCTCTTCGTCTTCTCTCACTCAGACCTGGGTGCAAGTGGAGTATGCCTATAGTCAATTTAAATTAAGTTCTTTAATATGCGCTTGTTTTAGAGCACACTTGACCAGAGCAGCGCTAGTGAAAATCTTCCCCAACGTAGACTCCTCATGTCCTCGCTGTAAAGGTCAACCAGCGGACTACATACACATGTACACATGTGGTTCTGGCCCAACCTTAGCTCATTTTGGACCCGCATTTTTAGTGCCTATACTATGATGTTTCAGAAAGACATACCTCCCAACCCCATATGTGCCCTGTTTGGATTTACCCCTGAAACTCAAATCGCTAAGGGCAAAGCTTATGGTGCATTCCATTTGTACTCAGAAGTCGGACTTTCCCAGTCCCAGTAGGAAATTTCAACTCTGGTGTGATGTTATTCTCAGTTACGAATTCCGACTTCCGAGTATAAATCGAACGCACAATTATGTCCTCATAGCATTTACCGCCTTAAAAGCCAGACACCTTGTTCTTATGTCCTGGAAGGAACCAGCACCTCCTCACTGTACGAGATGGATTAGAGACACTATGCAGTTTCTGAAACTGGAGAAAATCAGATGCAGCCTCAGAGGCTTTTTGCAAAACTTATTTTTTTACCTTTTTTAAGAGTACTATGAGAGCTTACAAATCACACTTACTAAGGAAGACTAAAGTTGCAGTGTCTTCTTTATGTGTATAGATATATGTTTTATTGAAGTTCACCCCATTTAATTATTTTGTTTGTATTTACTTTTAAACTTTTGCTTTCTACTCATTTATTTAATTAACAGTTTGTCTAATTGCTTCCTGTCTTTTTCTATGAATTGATTTCTTGACAATTGTTCTTGTGCATGATTTACTGTTGCTCCTTCTGTCTTAGAGAGATAGTTGGTGGCCTTGTCTGGGCTGAGAGCTCCAGGACAAGGGGTAAACTCTAGATAGTCAGGCGCTTCAGCTAAAGTCATAACAATAACACCTTCCTTTGTCTCAGTGAGAGGGAGTTCCCAACATGCCACTGGACTCAATGAATGGAAAACACTTCATCAGGGGTGTGTCAAGGCCTTTAATAAGCAAAAACTTAAAGACAGAGTCGACACACCTTGGAGAGAGCGAGTGAACCCTGTTTGGGGAATGCTCAGTATCGGGGCCGCCCGTGGATCTGGTTTCACATGAACAAGTGAACAGACTTGTGTGTTGATATTTCCTGGTCTCATAATAAAACGCCACCAGTAACAGAGGCACGTTTTCCTGTGGGTTCCTTGTGAAGTTTGGTGTGTTTTCTCAGCTCAGGTGAGTCAAACCACTTAGACTTTAAAAGAAAATAACTTATTTGATTAAATTGTGGGGTTTCACTTCGGTTTCTAAAAGTGGTGTTAAAGTTTTAAACTGTTTCTGTATCGTTATCCTGTCTGTCTTCCTGTCTGAACCCGCCTGATCCTCCCGGTCCACGTTCGGCTGGTCCGACCTAGAGGATATGAATACTTACCCCACCACTGGATCTGTATGATAATCAGGGCTTGACATAAACACCCGCCAAATGCGGGTGGAATTGGGCAGTGGCGGGTATCTCACTCACTCTTACCCACTCTGACGGGTGGCATTCTATTGTTCTTCAGTAAGGAGACTGCTTTAAAGTTTTTAATACGGGACGATCCGGAACCAGGGAGAGACAGCGCGGTGAGAGGGAGACGATACAGAGTGTGATGAACAGTTTATCAGAATTTATATTCATGTGACCCAGCAGTGAGCGGGTTACAATCACGCAGCGCGCGTGTGGTTCTCATACTCATACCGTCAAAAAGGCCCCTGACATGTTTCCGAGAAGTATTCCACCACATCCACATGCTGAGAATGAAGTGAACCGGAGGTGGTCCACATAGTTTATCAGTTATGCGGCGCAGGGAGGAGACAGACGTAGGGAGAGGACCAGATATGACAAAGATCTGATTTCTAGTTTGTTGTATATAAAGACATTATATTTTTTAAAATGTACTTTTTATGACTCTTATTTCATATTTTTGATTTCTTTTTTCTTTTTTCTCAAGCTTTAGTTTCGGTCTGTTCAAAGTAGGCATTTAAATTAATTAACAACTATAGACTTACTTTTAGGGCTGTAACTTTATGATCTAAATAAAGAGGAATTCAGTAGCAAGCATACTGAAAATTGATTTATAAAATAATAACCTTTATTAAAAATCACGTTTTTTTTGCCCGTAAATATTTGTTCACTTCAGAGATCAGTTAATTATCTCTGATCAGTTTTTTTCTGACTATGAGTTCTTGTCCATGACTTCCAGCAGGATGACGTCCACGACTAAGAAGCACCGGAATTTTGTCGGCGAGCCGATGGGACACAAATCTGTGAGGGATCTGCCGGGGATCGGAGATAATCTGGGGCGGAGGCTGGAGAACCTGGGCTTCAACAAGGTGCAGAAAGCACACACATACACACTTTCACTTCAGGTTAACACTGCAGCGCCCTCTTCAGGCCGCAGTTGTCATGGCCACGCCATAGATCATTATCACACTCAGATCACAAGTGAGTGTGAAGATTTATACATCCGACTGTGCGTATAAGTTATTATTATTATAGTTATTATTTTTAACAACAACAACAACAATAATAATAGCAATATTCTATTAATGTAACATTATTAGATTACATATATTTACACACTTAATAATAATAATTATACAAATAAAAATACTAAATATTAAACTATAATAATAATAATATGTATAATATGTATGAATTGATGAATAAAGAAATAAATAAAGAAATAGGTAATAATAAGGAGGAAATGTGGAAAAAATGAAAACGTAGAAATCAATCAATAAATAAAGAAACAAATGAATCAAAATAAGATGTCAGTAATTATATGATATGCTCAACTGATGAGAGGTCCTCGAGCAGACAGACTGATGGGGAGGCTGGACTGCTGCGACTTGTTTGTGGATAGTGTGTGTATGAAGTTTTGTCCAGAATGTTAGGGTAGACGGGCAGAGCCCGGGGGCATGAAAGTAATCAAGTTTTTCCCGATGTTGAACGGGTCGTTGGAGACTGTTGTCTGTTTGAGTTACAAGTCTGTATATTTTTGAGATTTTTTTTTATTTTTGTCTGCCAGGAGTGAGCCGCCGCCTACTTGAGGGGGTAGGGGCTGTTTTATGCACCAGATGGAAACTGATTGGGCCATGGTCTGAACAGCTACAGTTTCAGTCTTTTGACTTTTTATTTAGTACTGACAAGCACTTCAAACAACCCCACTTCAAAAAACCCAAACTATCCCTTAAACATGTTGATTGTGTATTTCTTGTGTTTCTGTGTTTTCAGGCCAGTGATGTTCTGGGTCAGTACCTGCATGTCAAGCAAGACACTATGCAGTTCAGCAGTTGGCTGAAGAACACCTCAGGAGCGAACTCCCGCGACGCTGAGTCCTGTACTCGGGGTTTGAATGAGTGGTGTGAAAACAACCTCTGAAACTCCGCTTCCTCACATGAAACCCCGCCTCCTGATGGGTGGCTGTGATGTCACAGCTCCCTGACTGGTGTTTCTTTACCCGTTTTATGACCTTGTTGCTTTGGGTAAAGTTAACATGAATAAAAGTTTTATGTCTGAACCGTTTGTGTATCATTGCTTTATTTCTCCATCTGACACTTGTAAAAAAAAATCCTCTTGTGGTCCCAAACATTTCATAATTGGATGTGAAGGCACAGAATGTAAGGGGTACGGTTTGGACCCAATAGCAGCACAAAGACAGGCAGGTATCGTTGGTAACAAACTTTATTGACACATGAGCAGGAATCAAAGGCAGTAGGCAAAACAGTCTATCTTCTGGCCGCTGGCCTTTAACAGTCTCTGGTGGGGATCGTAGAGTAGGTTCCGCCGAACCAAACCAGGATACTGGTGAGTAACGTCCGTGAAGCTCAGTCTTGTACTCACTCAGTGAAGGGATAATCAGAGTCACAGAACTGCAGGATGCCACAGAGGAGACGAGAGTGACACTCACTATGTAGAGCTGAATCAGGTAATCACCGGATAGCCAAGGGAGCAGACAGGCAGAATCCAGAAAGGGACAGGCGAGGATCGTGGTCGGGGACGGAAGGCTGAGGTGATTACCAGGAGAACGGTCCGGCAGGATGGTCGGAGGCAAGCAGGGTCGAAACCGGGAGATCAGGCAGAAAAACGCTGGAGAGTCTGGTGCAAGCATCGAGAACAATCTGGCAATGAGTGAGAGTGGAGCTGGGGCTTAGATGCAGCCAGAGCAGAGCAGAGAGCACAGGTGAGTGGAGTTGGCTTGATGAGAGGGGTGTGTCTGATTGGCAGATTGAAGCAGGCAGGTGCAGAGTGGTGAGGCAGAGAAGAACTGTGACAGAACCCCCTCCTTAAGGGGCGGCTCCTGACGACCCAAACAAAATCCAATGCAGAGCTGGGTGGGTGGAGGGGGTCCGGAGGAGGGTTAATATTCGTCCGAGACGTCCACCTCCATCCCCTCATCCCCGACTGTAGGGAATGCGTCGTCCGCGTCAGAGAGGGGGTTATTGTTGCGCCCATCATCAGCGTCGGACTCATCATCCGATGGTTCTGAGCGATGGGATGGCCGGGGGAATGGAGTCCGTGGTCTGGGGATATAACTGGTTCTGGTGGGTTGATCGGGGTGGCGCTGATGAAAGTCCCTGATGAGGTGGTGACCCAATATGTGTCTGGCAGGGACCCAGGATCTCTCCTCGGGGCCGTATCCCTCCCAGTCCACCAGGTATTGAAGGCCCCTCCCACGTCGGCGGGACTGCAGGAGACGGCGGACCGTGTAGGTGAGGCCTCCGTCGATGAAACGAGGAGGTGGAGGAGGTGGGACGGCGGGGACCAGGGCACTCTCTCGGACCGGCTTGATCCTGGAGACGTGGAATGTGGGATGGACGCGCATAGATCTGGGGAGTTTGAGTCTCACCGCTGCCGGGTTGATGATCTTGACCACCTCGAAAGGACCAATGAAGCGGGGGGCCAGCTTCTTTGACTCCACCCTCAGGGGAAGGTCACGGGTGGAGAGCCAAACCTTTTGACCTAGCTGATATTCTGGAGCCTGGGAGCGGTGGCGGTTGGAGGCAGAGGCATAGCGACCAGCGGCCTTGAGGAGGGCAGCTCGAGCTCGGATCCAGGTCCTACGGCAGCGGCGGATGAAAGCCTGGACGGATGGACAGGAAGTCTCTCTCTCTAGGGTTGGGAACAGAGGTGGCTGGTAGCCGTATACGCACTGGAAGGGAGAGAGACCAGTGGCAGAACTGGTCAGGGTGTTGTGGGAGTATTCCACCCACAGGAGCTGTTCGGACCAAGACGATGGGGATTGTGATGTCATGCAACGGAGTGCCGTCTCCATCTCCTGATTCTTGCGCTCCGTCTGGCCGTTAGACTGGGGATGGTATCCTGATGAGAGACTGACGGTGGCCCCCAGGAGCGAGCAGAATTCTCTCCAGAAAATAGAGGCGAACTGGGGGCCCCGATCAGAAACCACATCCACTGGGATGCCATGGAGACGGACCACATGTCTCAGCAACAATTTAGCAGTCCCCTTGGCTGAAGGGAGCTTGGGCAGGGGCACGAAGTGGGCCATCTTGCTAAACCGGTCCACAACCGTCAGAATGGTGGTGTTGCCGCTGGATGGTGGTAGACCGGTGACGAAGTCCACGGAGATGTGTGACCAAGGACGATGAGGTACTGGTAGTGGGTGCAGAAGACCAGCAGGAGCTTGGAGCGTAGGTTTGTGTTGGTTGCAGGTGGGGCAGGCGTTGACGAAGCTCCGAGTATCCTCCGTCAGCGTGGACCACCAGAAGCGACGCTGTACGACCTCCTTAGTCCGCTGGATCCCAGGGTGGCAGGTGAGTTTGGAGCTGTGAGCCCACTGGAGGACCTCGGACCGGAGGTCAGGTGGAACATACAGGCGTTCTGGTGGACAGGAACTGGGTCCGGGCTGGTCCTGGATGGCAGCTCTGACCCTTTCCTCCACCTCCCAGGTAAGTGTGGCGATGAGACGTGAGGCTGGAAGAATGGTATTGGGTTCACCAGCCTCCCTCTCCTCCTCCTGGAACTGCCGAGACAAGGCATCAGGCTTGACGTTGCGGGACCCCGGCCGATATGAGAGAGAGAAGTTGAATCTGGTCAGGAAGAGTGACCACCGGGCCTGGCGGGAGTTCAGTCTCTTGGCTGACTGGATGTACTCAAGGTTCTTGTGATCTGTCCACACCAGGAACGGCAGTTTGGTCCCCTCTAACCAGTGTCGCCACTCCTCCAGAGCCAACTTCACTGCTAGTAACTCTCTGTTACCAATATCACAGTTTCTCTCGGCCGGGGTCAACCGCCTGGAGAAGAAGGCGCAGGGGTGTAGCTTCTGGTCGATGGCGGCCCTCTGAGACAGAACAGCCCCAACTCCCACGTCGGAGGCGTCCACTTCGACCACGAACTGTCGTTCGGTGTCAGGCATTATGAGGATGGGGGCCGTCGTAAAACGTGTCTTCAGGGACCGGAAAGCCTCATTGGCGGCCGAAGACCACCGGAAGGGCACCTTGGAGGAGGTGAGGGCCGTGAGGGGGGCTGCCACCGTGCTGTACCCTCTGATGAACCTCCGGTAAAAGTTGGCGAAGCCCAGAAAACGCTGAAGCTGCTTACGGGAGTCCGGAGTGGGCCAGGAGGTGACAGCGGAGACCTTGGTAGAGTCCATCTGGACGGTCCCCCTCCCTATGACGTACCCCAGGAAGGAGATGGATGGAACATGGAATTCACACTTCTCAGCCTTGACGAAGAGTGAATTCTCCAGGAGACGTTGGAGAACCCTCTGGACATGGTGAATGTGTTCGTCCTTGGATCGGGAGAAGATCAGGATGTCATCGAGGTAGACGAAAACAAACTTGTTAAGCATGTCTCTGAGTACGTCGTTAACAAGGGCCTGGAAGACGGCAGGAGCATTAGTGAGACCAAAAGGCATCACCAGGTACTCATAGTGGCCGGTGGGGGTGTTGAACGCCGTCTTCCATTCGTCTCCCTCTCGGATCCGGACCAGGTGGTAGGCGTTACGTAGATCGAGTTTGGTGAAGACTGTAGCTCCCTCCAGGAGCTCGAATGCTGAGGCGATGAGGGGCAGGGGATAACGGTTTTTCACCGTAATGTCATTCAGTCCTCGATAGTCGATACAGGGGCGGAGCGTCTTGTCCTTTTTTGCCACAAAGAAGAAGCCCGCCCCTGCCGGAGATGACGAGGGTCGGATGATGCCTGCGGCCAAAGAGTCATTAATGTAGGTGTCCATGGCCCCTCTCTCAGAGGCGGAAATGGAGTACAGGCGGCCTCTGGGGGGAGCAGAGCCAGACTGGAGGTCGATGGCGCAGTCGTAGGGTCTATGCGGGGGAAGAGAGGTTGCTTTGGCTTTGCTGAAGACCTCTCGAAAGTCTAGGTATTCAGCAGGGACCCCCGACATATCTGGAGCAGGACTGGAACAGGTAGATGACTGGGAAGCGGTGGCTTGCTTTAGACAGACCTGATGACAAGTAGGGCTCCAACCCAGGATCGCCCCCGTGGTCCAGTCTATGTGTGGGTTATGACGTCGAAGCCAGGGGAATCCCAGGAGGAGTAGGTGACGAGGAGAGGACAGGATGTGAAACTGGATAGTCTCGTGGTGGTTGCCAGACAGGAGCATGTGGATGGGCACCGTCTGGTGGGTGACAGTCCCCAGGAGGTGACCGTCCAGGGCATTGGCAGGAACAGGAACTGGCAGGCGAATTCGACCGACGCCTAGCTGAAGTGCTAGGTCGTCGTCGATGATGTTAGCGTCTGAACCAGAGTCTATGAGTGTGGCAAGAGTCTGAGAGCCTTGGGGTAGCAGCAGTCGGACCTGGCACAGGGGACGTGAGATTGAGGAGGATCTAGATGTGTGCCTCACCGGGACCTCCTCCCTCATCGGTGAGCCTGACCTTTTGCCGGACACCTGGAAATGAAGTGTCCGGGCTGACCACAGTAGAGGCAGAGGTTCCCTCTGCGGCGCCTCTCTCTCTCTTGTGGTGTTAGGCTGGCCCGGCCGATCTGCATGGGCTCAGAATCCCTCCTCGGTGTGCTGGCGGGCGGAGTTGAGGACCTGGGAGAAGCTGGAGGACGAAGAGCCGGAAGCCCCTCCCCTCGTCCCTGCCGTCTCTCTTGGTGTCTAGCTTGAATCCGTCTGTCCACACGGGAAGCCAGCTCGATGATATCGTCGAGAGAGGCAGGAAGGTCATAGGACACCAGCTCGTCCTTGACGTAGTCGGCCAGCCCCAACAGGAAGGCGTCCACCTGAGCCGCCTGGTTCCACTCGCTCCTCCGAGCCCGGATGCGGAAGTCAATGGCGTAGTCAGTCACCGAGCAGGCTCCCTGTCTGAAACCCAGGAGACCCCCGGAAGCGTCGGGACCTCGGGATGCTACACCGAACACCTTGCGGAGTTCGGTGGTGAAGGCGATGAAGGAGGAGCAAGCGGGCGTGTGGCGTTCCCACTCGGCTGTTCCCCACAGCCGAGCGCGACCTGTCAGGCTATTGATCGTGAACGCCACCTTAGCTGCCTCGGAGGCGAAGGTGTGGGGTTGCAGAGAAAAGAGGATTGAACAGTTTGTGATGAATGGATTGCAACCCTCTGGGTCCCCGGCGTAGCGTTCCGGGACTCCCACTCGAGCCTCTAAGACCGGACCAGGATATGCCGGAGCTGGTGGAGGAGGATGACTCGGAGGAGCTAGCGGAGAGATGGACTGGGCTAGGGTCGCGGTGAGTTGTTGAACCTGGGCGGATAGCGTGGCTAGCGCTTGCTCTTGGTTAGCTGCCGCAAACTGAATGTTAGCCGTGGTGGAGTCTAACATCGCCTCTTGATGCTGGAGCTGGGTCTCCACCCGGTCCAGGCGAGCCAGTGGATCGGGGCTGTGCGCTGGGTCCATTCTTTTGGCCAGATTGTACTGTAAGGGGTATGGTTTGGACCCAATAGCAGCACAAAGACAGGCAGGTATCGTTGGTAACAAACTTTATTGACACATGAGCAGGAATCAAAGGCAGTAGGCAAAACAGTCTATCTTCTGGCCGCTGGCCTTTAACAGTCTCTGGTGGGGATCGTAGAGTAGGTTCCGCCGAACCAAACCAGGATACTGGTGAGTAACGTCCGTGAAGCTCAGTCTTGTACTCACTCAGTGAAGGGATAATCAGAGTCACAGAACTGCAGGATGCCACAGAGGAGACGAGAGTGACACTCACTATGTAGAGCTGAATCAGGTAATCACCGGATAGCCAAGGGAGCAGACAGGCAGAATCCAGAAAGGGACAGGCGAGGATCGTGGTCGGGGACGGAAGGCTGAGGTGATTACCAGGAGAACGGTCCGGCAGGATGGTCAGAGGCAAGCAGGGTCGAAACCGGGAGATCAGGCAGAAAAACGCTGGAGAGTCTGGTGCAAGCATCGAGAACAATCTGGCAATGAGTGAGAGTGGAGCTGGGGCTTAAATGCAGCCAGAGCAGAGCAGAGAGCACAGGTGAGTGGAGTTGGCTTGATGAGAGGGGTGTGTCTGATTGGCAGATTGAAGCAGGCAGGTGCAGAGTGGTGAGGCAGAGAAGAACTGTGACACAGAAACGAACATTGACTGCATGTAGCGACTGTTACAATCATCAATGAATGTCTACGTGCTTGCTTTTGGACTACTGTTTCAGACCTCCAGTTTGTCATCTTGGTTTTGGAGCCAGTAGTGACCTTTTTTAAACGAGACGGTGAAGCCAGAAGCGGGAGGGTTTGACAAGCTTAGTTATCAGTCAGCAAGGTGTTTATGTAATTCACAGTAACTGATGTACATTGTGATACTTGTCTGTGATGCTAGCAAAAAACAGCTCAGAGTGTCAACCACAGGTAGCCACGCCGTAAAACACTTACTGTCTGTTGGTCATATAGAAAGTCAAGCTGAACTCCTATTTACATTGATATGATTTAACATTGCCCTACTGTTCTGTGAAAATGTGCAACTAAAACAAGTAAAGGTATATCTGAGTCTGATACGACACTCTGCTAATGTCGGCACATCAAAAACACATCAAACACGAGGCTTTTTCTACGTAATGGTGAGTTAAACAACTGGTTGGCCTTGCTGTGTCCACTGCAGGAGTTTTCAACAGAAAGAAACAACGTTTTTAGACCGCGCTTTAAAACACGTGACGGCATGAATGACAACAATGTCCTCTGGTCTCCACCGTGAACGGCACTTTGTCGTTTCCATAATATTATATTTTCTTTAGTTTGTCGTCTCTTCTCTGAAGCTCGATGCATATATATAAAATCCTTGCTGTTTAAATGTCTCTTAGCTTGCCCTTTGTGCTCGTCTGTTTACCCCTGATGGTTTTGTTTTTTGTTTTATGGCTTCTATATTTTGTAATACATCTTTGTTTTAATTAACACGCTGTATATATTTGTTCTGATCTTCCCTAACTTGCTTTGCAAATTTCTTTGTGTCTAATAAAAGTAAAAAAAGGCAGCACTTGGGTCGCTCAGGATGACATTTCACTGGGACACCGACAAGAACACGTGTATTGGTATTTCTTGGTTTCAGAATAAAACAACCTCAGTAACAGAGGAAAGTTTTCCTGCGGGTTGGTCGTTAAGTTTGGTGTTTTCTCATCTCAGGTGAGTCAAACCACTCAGACTTTAAACAAATAACTTATCTGATTTAATTGTTGGGTTTCACGTTGAAGTTTAAACTGTTTGTCTCTGTACCGTTGGCCTGTCTGTCTGCACCCGCCTGATCCTCCCGCACGTGAACCCGGTCCACGTACAGCCGGTCCAGACCAGAAGGTGAACACTCTCTCTGAACCAGGTTATCCCTGGACCAGCAGAGTCCAGCATAAACCTGCAGTCTGGTTCCGCCATAAGCTGGTCTCACTGGTTTCACTGTGAGACTCCAGCAGCTGCTTTAATCCATTTTTTTTATTCAAATGAAAAAATGACACAAACAAGCATTAATCAGTAATCAGTGGTGGATGTATTATACTCAAGTACAAATGTAACACACTTGTAGGTTACTTAGTATAGTATTTCCTTTAATATCTTACTCCTTCTACTCCACGAAGAAATATCTCTAAATTAAATATGGCCAATTTTACTTCTCCTACACTAACTTTGTTTGACAGCTTTAGTTACTTTACAGATTACAAGTTTTCACTCCTCAAAACAATAGCTAAGAAAGTAAAACACAATTATTTTTCATACGTTAACTTCATTTTACTGGTATTATTACATATTTGACCTTTTATTTGGAAAGTTATTAGTCTTATTGTAGAGGATCTGAATACTTACCACACGACTGGATCTGTATGATAATCATATAAGCTCACCTAAAACAAACAGTAGGAAAAGGTATGAAATAAGACTTTATATGACTCTTATTTCATATTTTTGATTTATTTCTTCTCAAGAATTAATTCTGGTCTGTTAAAGGGCATTTAAATTAATTAACAACTATTGACTTACTTTTAGGGCTGTAACTTTATGATCTAAATAAAGAGGAATTCATTAGCAAGCATTTTGATTGCAATCGATTTATAAAATAACTCTATAAAAAAAATCTAGTTTTTTTTGCCCGCTAAACTGTAAATATTTGTTCACTTCAGAGATCATTGAATTATCTCTGATGTGTTTTTTTTCTGACTATGAGTTCTTGTCCATGATTTCCAGCAGGATGTGGACCATGACTAAGAAGCACCGGGATTTTGTCAGCGAGCCGATGGGCCACAAATTTGTGAGGGATCTGCCGGGGATCGGAGATGTTCTAGGGAGGAAGCTGGGGAGCCAGGGCTTCAACAAGGTGCAGAAAGCACACACAAACACACTTTCACTTCAGGTTAACACTGCAGCGCCCTCTTCAGGCCGCAGTTGTCATGGCCACACCATGTGAGTGTGTAGATTTATACATCCGACTGTGCGTATAAGTTGTGTTACTATGCATTTTTAATTCCACCAAAACATTCACACCCGTTTAACAGTATTGATATAGAACTGTGCTGTACAGTATGAGAGTATTCACATTAAGCACTACATCTATCAAAGACTCGTGAGGACAAATTGAGAGTTGCAAAAATGTTTCTGAAATGATTAATTGAATGACTGTTGCCTTCATTATGGCAGGTAGATAACCAATCATTTTAATTATTGATTTATCTGACGATTATTTTCTTGATTGTCTTTAAAATTCTAATTTAACTCTGAGTTAGCATCAGGCATAATTAAATAAAAAACAATGGATTTAATTTTGACTAAAGATAAAGCTAAATGAGTTTGGGTTCAAATGTTCACAAAATATGATTTAAATCTTTAACTAAGGATTATTTTTATGATCAGTGAATCTACAGAGTGTTCAGATCTTCATAAGTTGTCAAATTGTTCAAATACATTTTATTGTCCTTAAAAAAGTTTTTATTTAGTACTGATAAGCACTTCAAACAACCCCACTTCAAAAAACCCGAACCATCCCTTTAACATGTTGTTTGAGTATTTCTTGTGTTTCTATGTTTTTAGGCCAGTGATCTTCTGGCTAAGTTCCTGCAGTTAACCCAAGACCATGAGAGGTTCATCGAGTGGCTGAAAGTCAACGTAGGAGCGAACGCCCATAAGGCCAAACTTTGCACTCAGTGTTTGCAGGATTGGTGTGATAACAATCTCTGAAACTCCGCCTCCTCGCCTGAGACCCCGCCTCCTGCTGTTCTTCCACTGTTTGCTCGCTTCTTGCTTCTGAAGCTACGATCAGAGCCAATAACTGTCTGTTGGCCACTGCTGGTGCTGTTTCAATGTTTTCAGGTTAATTATCCGCCTCTCTCCTGATGGGCGGCTGTGATGTCACACCTCCCTGACAGGTGTTTGTTTACCTGTTTTATGACCTCGTTGCATTGGGTAAAGTTAACATGAATAAAAGCTTTATGTCTGAACAGTTTGTGTGTTAGAGCTTTATTTCTCCATCTGGCACTTGTGAAAAAAATCCTCTTGTGGTCCCAAACATTTCTCAAGGGACCTCACATGGGGGCCGCATGTAGCCACTGTTACCTCATCAATGAATGTACTATATGCTTGTTTTTTTTACTACCGTTATGAGAGCTCCAGTTTGTCATCTTGGTTGGACTCTGAATCACAACTGTCTCCGGACTCTGAGCAAATTATAATTTTCACATTTATTATTTGTATTATGTGCAAGACATCGCCGCAATGACTCAAAACACTTCTCTTTCTCCACTGCAAGCAGCGCTCCGAATGTCGGACTGCTCCATGGTTTGGTCCAATCAGATTCAGCGTCATCTCATTTCCATGACAATGATTCAAACTTTATTTACAACAAGAAATAGGTAAAAGGTAATAGTGGAGCTAGTTTCTTCGGCAGTTCGCTAGTAGCCTAGATTTCAAACGTAAATCAAAATGTTCAAAGGTGGCAAGAAAAGTCGACAGTGAAAATCGGCAATTCAAAGAGGAATGGATTGAGAAATATGCGTTCATCCTCCCTCCAATGACCACCAAACCCATGTGCCTATTATGCCAAGAAACACCCTTGTGAAGAGTGGCAATTTGAAACGCCACTATGACACAAAACAGTTATTTTGAAGCAAAATATCCTCAAAACTCAGAGCTAAGAACCACAAAAATCAATGAGATGAAATCGTCATATCAAGCCACAAGCAGAATTCTTGTTACTCCTATGTCACAATGAAAAAAAGCTACGTAGCATGGGTGTTGGGTAAACACAAGAAGCCCTTCTCTGATGCAGAAATAAAAAAAATGATGACTGAAGTGATGGAGACCATGTTGGCAGGCAAACAAAAAGAGGAAATGAAGTAAAATCAAGCAAATCCCCCTCAGATTCCACAGCAACCAGAAGAACTGAAGTACTGGCTGGCGATTTGATTAAACAGCTTTGCGATGGAATAAAAATGCACAGTGCATTTCCCTTAGCTGTGGATGAGCCCACAGACACCACTGACAATGCTCAGTTGCTGGTGTGTGTGAGGTTTTATGATGAGGCAAATGGGGAGTTTGTTGAAGATGTGTTGGGCCTGGCAAACCTCAGTGAACTTACAAGGCAAGAAGACATTTATGAAGCAATAATGGGAATGCTGAATGAAAGAGGGATAGATTGGAAGAAAGTGGTGTCAATTGCTACTGATGGCTCCAGCCATGATAGGGAGAGAGAGAGGACAGGTTCACCGCCTGAAAGATCACCACCGTGACCTAATATCTTACCACTGCATGATACACCAACCTGTCCTTTGTGCGAGGACAAAGTCTTGGAGAAGTGTACTCTGAAATCATGGCAACAGTGATGAGACTCGTAAACGTTTTGAGAGCATATTCTTCACTGCAGCACGGCTTGCTGCGCACATTCCTGACAGAGATCAATGCAACATTTGATGATTTGCTCATGCACAACAATGTCAGATGGTTGAGCAAAGGCAAGGTCCTGGAGCGTTTTTGGTCCATTAGGAAAGAGCTGCAAGTGTTTCTGTCAGAGCAATAGAGTGCAAACGCAAAACAGTTCATGGAATTCATGCAAAATGAAGAAAAGATGGAAGCTCTTGCATTTTTGGCTGATACATCTCATCTCAATGACCTAAATCTCAAGCATGAGTGCAAGAACAACACAGTGTGAGAGCTGATGTCAGCAGTGCGTGCTTTCCAGAGGAAACTGGAGGTTTTCAAAAGTGGCCTACAGGTAAGCCTTTTTAATCTTTTCTTTACCACACACATTCCCTGGATTCCTATGAACACCTTTTTGATACTTAATCGTACCCTTTTAAGCAGTGCTACTTATTCCTTTTTATTTTTGACCTACAGGAGGGACTGCTCCACTTCCCAAAACTTTTGGAACAGACCAAAGGAGAAGATCATCCTCACAATCATGTAGAATTCCTGGAGAAGCTGACTGAAAATTTCAAGACTCGCTTCAAAGACATCCCATTAGGAAAACAAGTCCAACTGTCCACTGAAAAAAAAGTTCTCTGTAGAAGCACAACAAATCTTCCCATGGGCCAGTGCTGCTTCTCTGCAAAATGAGTTGATTGACCTCCAGGAAAACCTTGCATTGAAAGAGGCTGACTGCGACGCTCCCACCTTCTGGACAAAGGCCGTTACTGCATCTGATTTCCCTCTCCCTCATAAGATGGCACTTCACATTCTCACAATGTTTGTCTCAACCTATAGCTGTGAGCCTGCATTCTCAACAATGAACATTGTGAAAAACAAGTACTGCAGCCGACTCACCAATGAACACTTGCATCAGTGTCTCCGCCTGGCCATCACTCCTTTCGTGCCAAAGTTCAAAGTCTTGGCAACAGACCAAAGGTGCCACTTCTCTCATTAAGCAACAGTGTTTTGCAAAATGTGCAATAGTTCTGAACTTAAAATGTTTGAACTTTAAATGTTCTTTAATTCTCAGGATGATTTGATCTGATTCAAACTTTGGTGGGTGGTTGGGTTGGGTGTGTGAACCAGTTGGGAGAATGGAGAAAATGGGGAAATAGTGATTTGTAGAGAATAAACTGCAAACTTTTCAACAAATAATCACCTCAATTCTGATGATCGTTTTTTTGAATGTTTCATGCTTATTGTTTATCTTCTGAGTTCCATTTCTCAAAAACACTGCTTGTGAATGCAGTGCTTTTGAACAGCTGACTCTCAAACCTCAGATGTTGAAGTTTCCTTGAATGCACCAAAGAGCATTTCAAGTCTTCCAGTTTATTTTCACCAAATTAAAACTGTCGGCTGCCTGAAAGTTAAAAAAAAACTATGGAATGCTTAGAAAAATGTAACAGCAAAGTAAAGTATCTAGTTTAAGCTGACCTTAATAAATGGACCTTTGTCTTACTGAACATTTTCTTTGTGAACCTTTAAGATTTGTATTTGAGTACCCCTGTTCTAGCTGAATTAGTAAACCACGTCTCTTATCAAATTAAATTTTTCCTTGACACATCCCCCCTCCATGAATCGCCACCTTAATGTGGTTTGAGGGTTTGCGTGTCCCTGTGAACCAGGGAGCTGTGTTGTCCGGGGCACTAGCCCCTGGTAGGGTCTCCCAAGGCAAATTGGTCCCAGGGTAAGGACCAGACTAAGAGCGGTTCAAAACCCCCCTATGAAGAGGCAAGAACGGGGGGCCGCTACCTCTCCCAGACCTGGGGGGGATGCTCGTTGGCGAGTGTCTGGTGGGTTTTGTCCATGGGGCCCGGCCAGGCTCAGCCCGAATGAGCAATGTGGAGCCGGCGCCTTGTTGGCCCACCACCTGCAGGGATAAGCATAGGGGTCGGGTGCAGCAAGTCCAAGGCGGAGGCCTTGGCGTGCTGATCCCTGGCAGCGTAGGCTGGTTTTTGGTACTTGGAATGTCACCTCTCTGGTGGGGAAGGAGCCGGAGCTGGTGCGGGAGGTGGAGCGTTACCAACTAGATATAGTTGCGCTCACGTTCACACACAGCTCAGGTTCTGGAACCAATATCCTGGAGAGGGGCTGGACTGTCGCCTTTTCCGCAGTTGCCCAGGGTGAGAGGCGCCGGGTGGGTGTGGGGATACGAACAGGCCCCCGGGTGAGCGCCGCTGTGTTTGAGTTTTCCTCGGTGAACGAGAGGGTCGCCTCTCTGCCACTGCAAGTTGCGGAGAGGAAGGCTCTGACTGTGGTTTGAGAGTCTTGGTCCAACTCTTTCTTTTTAGCTAGCCTTTTCCTCTTTTGTCTTCTTCGGTCCTACAGTCCTGTAGTGTAAGTCGTAGTTGCCAATGGAGGGATGGGTAGTTTGTTCATTCACGGTGATTGTGGACACAAACTGGCTGATGCTGCGCACCCTGAAGAAATTGAGCTTGACCGTGTGAGCATGCGCGGAGGAGTAGTGCTGCGACAGCAGCCTGAGAGACTGCTCGGCTCTGATTGGTTGTGTGTTTTGGGAGCGTTGGGTTCTTGCAAATGCCATTAGGAGCAGTGGGAGGAGCAGTATTTTCCACAGATTATCTCTCTCATGTACTACAGCATGTTTAAAGTGACAGTTTGAGCAAATATGACTAAAAGGTAGTTTTAATAATGTTACCTACTACAGCTTTAAGAACTGAAATTTATGACTAGATGGGCAAACCTCCCACTATCCATAGACGGCAGAATTAACCTCAATAAAATTATTGTATTGCCAAAATGTCTGATTAAAAAGTCTTTCTTTAATTCAATGGTGAGGAGCCTAATGTCATTTATCTGGAATGGTAAACCACATAGAATTAAAGAGAGCCCTTTAAAGACCTTAAAAACAGAGACTGGCACTGTCTAATTTTATCTATTATTTCTGGGCATGTAATATTAAATGATAACTTCGGGATTTTTCAACCTACCCTATTTCAGGGAGGGAGCACCGGCCGGCACCCGCGAAATGAATATGTAACAATGTAACTAAACGGGGCACGGGGCATAAGCCAATATACAGCCACTAAAAGCGTTTGTTTTTGCTACTGACTGACTGAGGCTCAGATCGTTATAATAAGTGTCTGACAACACTGTGGCAGCCATGCTACTTTACCTTATGCTCTCTGTTGTTGTCTGTAACCAAGTCTTGCTCACAGAGAGGTCTCGCGCTGAAATCTTGTGCGAGACCGCAGTTGTTGCAGGAAGAAGGAGAGAGGAGTGAGAGAAGACGAAGAGGGAGAGAGGATCTTCAGCCATGACAATCTTTTAGATAGCACTGAGCAGCGCTTTCTGTACTCCAACACAGCAAACAGCACTTCTCCCTCTTCGTCTTCTCTCACTCAGACCTGGGTGCAAGTGGAGTATGCCTGTAGTCAATTTAAATTAAGTTCTTTAATATGCGCTTGTTTTAGAGCACACTTGACCAGAGCAAGGCTAGTGAAAATCTTCCCCAACGTAGACTCCTCATGTCCTCGCTGTAAAGGTCAACCAGCGGACTACATACACATGTACACATGTGGTTCTGGCCCAACCTTAGCTCATTTTGGACCCGCATTTTTAGTGCCTATACTATGATGTTTCAGAAAGACATACCTCCCAACCCCATATGTGCCCTGTTTGGATTTACCCCTGAAACTCAAATCGCTAAGGGCAAAGCTTATGGTGCATTCCATTTGTACTCAGAAGTCGGACTTTCCCAGTCCCAGTAGGAAATTTCAACTCTGGTGTGATGTCATTCTCAGTTACGAATTCCGACTTCCGAGTATAAATCGAACGCACAATTATGTCCTCATAGCATTTACCGCCTTAAAAGCCAGACACCTTGTTCTTATGTCCTGGAAGGAACCAGCACCTCCTCGCTGTACGAGATGGATTAGAGACACTATGCAGTTTCTGAAACTGGAGAAAATCAGATGCAGCCTCAGAGGCTTTTTGCAAAACTTACTTTTTTACCTTTTTTAAGAGTACTATGAGAGCTTACAAATCACACTTACTAAGGAAGACTAAAGTTGCAGTGTCTTCTTTATGTGTATAGATATATGTTTTATTGAAGTTCACCCCATTTAATTATTTTGTTTGTATTTACTTTTAAACTTTTGCTTTCTACTCATTTATTTAATTAACAGTTTGTCTAATTGCTTCCTGTCTTTTTCTATGAATTGATTTCTTGACAATTATCCTTGAACATTGTACATGGTACTACATTTTACTACAACAACTCCGTACATAGATCTAGACCAAAGGGGGTCAAATGGGGCGCGGTTGTGAAGAAGGGACAGGGAGGGCCAGATGAGTGGGATAGGGTGGGTTGGGTGGCAGGATGGATTGTTTTTTGTTTGTTTGTTTTTTTTTAAATTGTAATTATATATATTACAGCTGCACTAGGTTTGTTCACGTTTTCATTATAAATGTGTGCTGCAAACAAATGTACTTTGATGGAAAACTGAAAATCAATAAACATTGCTAAATATAGTTGAAGTGAGTAGTAGGGTCATTTGTCATAGACTTCAATAAATTCAGACTTATTTTTGCAACCAGTGGAGTCGGTGTCAGTGGTGCATTAGTGTCCCTTTCCGAACTGGAGACCACCTCTAATTCTTTTACACAGTCTGTGGAAAAAACTGCGGTTGAAAAGTCCAAAAAAACTACCTCCTGTCTTTTCCTAACCACTTTTCCTGGACCTCGATGGAAAACGTTGCGAGGTCATGGAAAGATGTGAGAGGGAGAAAGGAAAAGTTGACTGCGGTGCTCAGAGAATCCGACTGCACTTACACTGGAAGGATGTGACTGATGTCACGTGGTTCTGTTGAGTAAAAAACTACAATCTACCCATGATGGACTACAAAGAGCGCACAGTGTGTGAAGCAGTACGGCCCATCAACACAAATAGAGTTTGATTTATTGATTAATTGATTAATTGGAGGTGGGGATTAAATAAAACAGGAAAATAACTTGCCAAGGGTAAAGAGAAATGGTTGTCATATTCAGCACATTTCCAACCCTCCTCTAGTATTTACCCAAATGAATAATAAGTTTGATTGTTTAAAAATAACTGTTAAATCCAGTCAAGTTGGTATTCAAATACAACATCTACTATCTCCTGTCATGTTGATCGTGTCTTTTTCTGAGGTATGTCACTTTAAATGTTGAGGCCACCAGGAATTGTGGGTCATTATTTTCTTCTGTCCCTTTGTACAGGATGCTCCAGTGTAACCTATGCTAAAGGAGATAATAAAGGAAGCAATGCAGCTCCTCATGGCTGACACTTTAACACGTCCGGGTCGTTTCACTCCGTTAGCAACCTTCCTAACCAAAAAGCACTATTCGACCACAGCCCCCACCAATAGTCAAGGCTGGCTGTGACAAGTACTGAGGCTGAGTACAAGCTAAAGTGTTTTCTTGTCCAGTGTAAACTTACCAGTTGTTTAAAGACACAAAGTAAAATTTATTTAAGTACAATTCGAGATTGTTAAATCTGGACTGCACTCAACCTTCACTCTGCTCTCAATATACTAAACCTTAATTAACCAATAAACTGCGGACTTAAAACCATCACAGAGTAGTTATTTGAAAGTTGAGAAACACATTCCCGTTTGTTTATTGCAGATTTCCTTACACCAATAGTGGGAAGAGCAAAAGTAGGACATATTTACACATACATGTAATAACTGTTAACAAGGCTCCGTACCTGCCAGTCGACCCAGTCCTCCGTTGCCAAGACCAGCATCCTCCTCGATCTCCTATCAGATTTTAAAGCTTCATGCTCCGCTGTGTGTGTGTTGGTGTTTTGCAGTCACACTTGTGATGGTGTGTTATTTTATTGTGTAAGGTACAAATAGCCACTCGTGTAATTACCTGTTAGATTGCCTCATCGCAGGCGTTCTGAAGGCCCAGCTTGATCATGGTGTTCTGCAGCGATAATAAACCCTCTGAGGACAAACAGCAGCACAGACCCTGAGTCAGCGTTTGTGAGGCATCCGGACAATGTGACATCCATCCGTACAGACAATCAAACAATCCTAACGACTAGCACTGATAATTTAAAGACTCAACATAATTATTATACCATATCATAGTGATCTGGAGTGATCTGAAAAATCCATCAGGCTGGAATCACTCAATCAATATCACATCTAAAGGAGTAAACCCAAGATGAAGTTTTAGATCATTTCTTGATGAAAATAAGTCTTAAGATTTGATTAATCACGTCTAGATCACTTTTAATTCTCTGATTGTTGAGCAGCTCAGATCACCGAGCAGGGAAAATGTCTGTATCACAACACAACAAAATATGATGAAATGATAAGACAACACCTGCACTAAAACATAATCATTCAAAGTAGCTAGGTACATGAACTTAATTACTGCACTTTTTAGGTACTTACTTTGAGTATTTGTATTTCATACTACCTCATACTTGTGCTCTCTACATTTTATAGACAAATTTGTTCAGGTTTTGTTAAAGTTAAAATTATTATGTTGTTTTATATTTTGCTTACATGATGCATCTTCCTGAATAAACGTTCACAATATCAAATTAATTACTTAATGCACAGAATTACTCGAAATCCGAACTGCAAAACAGTGATTCAGCAAAATACCAAAGATACAGCTCTGATCAAACCAAACTCCTATTTAAATGGTTGTGATTTAACATTGCCCTACTGTTCTGTGAAAATGTGCAACTAAGACAAGACCGTAAAGGTATATTTGAGACTGATACGATACTCTGCTAAAGTCGGCACATCGAAAACACATCAAACACGACGCTATTTCTATGTAATGTAATGTAATGTAATATCTATATAACAGGTTCGCATTGCTGTGTCCGTTCCACCGCAGGAGTTTTCAATAGCAAGACACAACGTTTTTAGATTTGTCTTCTGTGTAAAATAAGTAACTCAAATCAGGTTAAATGCATGCCGAATGTTTGACTGGTACTTAAACATCCCAAAGTAAAATAGGTCATGTTTTCACCTTCATCACATTTATAGATACTTATATTAATATATATAAAAGAGGTATATTTTTCAGCGGAGTTCAGCATTTTTTCTCTGCCGGCTCCTGCTGCTCATACCTTGGGGTCCTTCTCGTAGTAATACTGCTGGGTGCGGATCCAGCGGCCCACCAAGTGGTCCCTGACGGTGTGAGCGAAAGCGAAGTAGTAGTCCCGGTGCGTCGCGTATCTCCGCTACGTCTCCCAGCCCGGTAATGCCCCTGACACTGATCTGTCTCTGCTTCTCCTGGTCGGTGAGTGGCGTCGCCATGACTCTACAAAAAACACAACTGGGATGAGAAGCAAAGAGAGGGACGGGTCGATGAAGCTGATCCTGCAGAGAGTGGCAAACACCTGGCATGTAGTCGGAGGACAACACACAGCCCCGCCCACTGAAAACTTTGACAGCATTGAAGTTGATGGGGAGGGAACTTGATAATCAGGGGGCGGGGACCATGTATAGATTGTCTAACAAAGAGGAAGACGTCTCACTTTGACGCTCGCGCAACTTTAGCCCCACTGGCTAAAAGTGATGTGTAATTTATTCTGAGTGACTTATCTTAAGAACAAACCATCTTTGTACTGTTTGCGTCACGACGTAGGCAACATAGCGTCAGGCAATGACACTAGTATTTCCGGGTTTCAGAATAAAACGCCCCCAGTAACAGAGGAAAGTTTTCCTGCGGGTTGGTCGTTAAGTTTGGTGTGTTTTCTGAGCTCAGGTGGGTCAAACTGCTCTGCCTTTTAAAAGGTAACTTATTTGATTAAATTGTGGGGTTTCACTTCGGTTTCTAGGAGTTGTGTTGAAGTTTAAACTGTTTGTCTCTGTATCGTTAGCGTCTGTCTGTCTGTCTGCCTGTCTGAACCCGTCTGATCCTCCCGCACGTGAACCCGGTCCACGTTCAGCCGGTCCAGACCAGAAGGTGAACACTCTCTCTGAACCGGGTTATCCCTGGACCAGCAGAGTCCAGCATAAACCTGCAGTCTGGCTCCGCCATAAGCTGGTCTCACTGGTTTTACTGGTTTCACTGTGAGACTCCAGCAGCTGCTTTAATCCATTTTTTTTATTCAAATGAAAAAAATGACACAAACAAGCATTAATCAGTAGTTAATTAATCAGAGCTGTTAGCTGATGTAAAACAGTCACATCTGAACAGTGGTGGATGTATTACACTCAAGTACAAATGTAACACACTTGTACGTTGAGTATTTCCTTTAATATCTTTCTGCTTCTACACTAACTTTGTCTGACAGCTTTAGTTACTTTACAGATTACAAGTTTTCACTCCCCAAAACAATAGCTAAGAAAGTAAAACACAATTATTTTTCATACGATAACTTCATTTTACTGGTATTATCACATATTTGACCTTTTATTAGTAAAATTATATATGAATACTTCCCCACCACTAGATATGAAGGCCTACAATAATTATTTAATCTGACCTATAATACACAGTAGAAAAAAATATAAGTTTGAAATAAGAATGACAAGTAGTTTTTTGCCTCTATAATGTAAGTAATATTTGTTGTTGGACAAATCAGAGAAAAGCAAGAGAGCACCACATAAGCAGAACTATATACCTATTTCCATAGCTTTATGGGTTTGGCGGAATTCATTCAAATGAATGATTAATAACTGAACCTGAGATCAGTTATCTCTGATGATAATCTCTATGTATCTCTACAATATCTCTATGATATCCAGCAGGATGTCGACCACGTCTCAGAAGCACCGTGATTTTGTCGGCGAACCAATGGGAGACAAATCAGTGACGGCTCTGTCGGGTATTGGAGATGTTCTGGGGAAGAAGCTGGAACAACAGGGCTTCGACAAGGTGCAGAAAGCACACACAAACACACTTTAACGTCACGTCGGTACTGCAAAGTGTCTGCAATGCCCCCACAGTGGTCACAGTCACAACACAAAAACAGTCTCGTGAGGACATGATGAGAGAAAAAATGTTTTTGAAATGATTAATTAAATAATCGTTGCCTTCATTATGGCAGGTAGATAACCAATCATTTTAATTATTGATCAGTCTGAGTATTATTTTCTGCATTGTCTTTAAAATAATAATCTTGCAGATTTTCATCTAAATAAATGTCTGTTAAGTCACTATCTAACATCGAATGAGGTAACACAGTGGTGATTGAGCCTATGGCCCACTGATGAACGGACTGGGTGTCTGTGGCGACTTTCGCGGAGAAAATCACAAGCGGTGCCCAGTTAGTGACGCGTTTTCCATCACCCAGCAGTGTTTGGTCTGCCAGAGAGGGTAGGCGGAGCTAACGCAACTGACACACTTGTGTGTAAAGCGGCTGCTTTTCCAGTCTCTGCAAGTGTTGCGAGTTAACAGTAATCTACTATGGCTGAACAAACAAAGAAAAGATCGATGACTACAGATACGAATATAGAAACAAATTCGACGCTCAGATGAAGCAAACAGTCTAAAAAGGAAAGCGACCGTCAGTGAGGAAAATCAAGAGTTACAACCGGAGCCAACCCTGGACGTCACACATGCGACACTGTCTGGATATCTGGGAAGTGTGCTTCGGCAGTTACTGTTTATCACTATAGGCACCGCCAAAGAGAACGAAACTGAGATCTTCAAGATTTCAACTTTAAAATTCAAATTTAATTTTGAGTTAGCATCAGACATAATTAATTTTGACTAAAGATAGAGCTGAATAAGTTTGGGTTAAAATAAGGATTATTTTTATGATCAATTATTGAAGTTTTAAAATCTTCATATAAAGTTGTCAAATTGTTCAAATACATTTTTTTGGTCCTTTTTTTACAGTTTTTTTTTTTTTTACTTTTTCTTTAGTATTGAGAAGTAGCCTAATTCATACAGCCCCACTTCAAAAAATCCAAACTATCCCTTTAATGTATTTTTTTGTGTACTGTCTTGTGTTTTCAGGCCTACGTGGTTCTGGGTCAGTTCCTGCTGTTGAAGAAAGACCCTGAGATGTTCACCGAGTGGCTGAAAGACGCCTCAGGAGCGAACTCCCGTCAGGCTGGATCCTGCACTCAGTGTTTGAGGGAGTGGTGTGACGCCTTCCTCTGAAACTCCGCCTCCTCGCCTGAGACCCCGCCTCCTGCTGTTCTTCCACTGTTTGCTCGCTTCTTGCTTCTGAAGCTACGATCAGAGCCAATAACTGTCTGTTGGCCACTGCTGGTGCTGTTTCATTGTTTTCAGGTTAATTATCCGCCTCTCTCCTGATGGGCGGCTGTGATGTCACAGCTCCCCGACAGGTGTTTGTTTAGCTGTTTTATGACCTTGTTGCATTGGGTAAAGTTTACATGAATAAAAGCTTTATGTCTGAACAGTTTGTGTGTTAGAGCTTTATTTCTCCATCTGGCACTTTTTAGCATGTGAAATAAATCCTCTTGACCCTCCTGTGACCCCAAAGATTTCTCCAGGGACCTCGCATAAGTGGTTGCGAAAGCACAGACCATAGAGCGCATGTAGCCACCGTTACGTCATCAATGAATGTACTATATGCTTGTTTTTTTTTACTACCGTTTTGAGACCTCCAGTTTGTCTTCCTGGTTTTGGAGCAGAAGTGACCTTTTTTGGACGAGAGGATGGAGCCAGCAGTGGGAGGGTTAAGCAAACCTTAAGTTATCAGTATAATAGCACTAGCTTGGTTAGCAAGGTGTATGTGTAATTCACAGTAACTGCTGTACATTGGGATGCTCGTTTTAGCTAGTGGAAAACCAGTTTAAACAAAATATAGTTGCTAAAGCAATAAACAACCGCCACCTCAGTGCCAACCACAGGTAGCACTTCCTGTCTATTTAGTCTAATTGGGACTATACTTTTCTAAATGAGCATCATGCTGTAATAAAAAAGACTTAAAACTAGTGATTGAGACCATGACCTCATTGTGAAAATGTTTCCTGAGGTAATAACTGAAGTGAGTAGTAGGGTTATCTGTCATAGACTTCAGTAAAATCAGACAGCAACCAGTGAACCAGTCGGCCCTTTCTGCATCCCTTTTCCAAACTGGAGACAACATATAATTCTTAGTAATCTCTATTTCGGATTCTACAGAGAAATGTAGAATCTGTAGGCAGAGACGTGGATTTTAGGGATGGCGAATCTTCTGGTTTCTGTTTGTACTATGCTTGTTGTCTGAGTAGTATTGACCAATCACGTATCAGCAGGCCGTAGAAAAACAGTCCGTGTGGAGAGCAAAAGCAGGCAGAACGTAATCCGCCGTAATGACATCCCGACTCCCATCAGCAGCTATCTGATGATGATTTAGCTTCTTATTCATCTCTATAAACAGATATTTGATGCAAGTAAAGTTAACAACCTATTCTAGATCAAAAATTCAACTTGATAAATTTCCCAAAGTGGTGTCACGAAAGCTGTTCAGATTTCCTGATATCCTTGAATGCATCAGATCAATCTGACCTCCGTTCAACAAACAAGCATTTTAAGAGATGATTTCTTCTCCTCTTGAGGACAGACCTGACAAAGCTTCATTTTTACTTTTTACAGATCTGCATCATGACGTTGAAATTTCTTTTTCTCCATTGCTAGCTCAACCAGATACGCCCGACATGTTCACCGTTGTCCCCAGAGGCTATATCGTGGTCAGACTAAAGCCAATGGATAGATTGACTTCTTATATACAGTCTGTGAAAAAGACTAACTACTAGCTATGCCTATTTTTTATCTTATTTTATTGAAGTCTTTTACTTATTTTTATTCTAGTTGTGTGTTAATTGTTCTGCACCAAAACCACCAAAACAAATTCTTTGTATGTGTAAACCTACTTGGCAATAAACCTGATTCTGATTCTGATGTGTTTTATCACTCAGTGTAAATTTAGCAGTGGTATAAAGAAACAAAGTACATTCAGTACAATTTGAGCTTTTCAAATCTGGACTGCACACAACCTCTGCTCTCACTATACTTTGAGACTGGATCGATAAACTGCAGACTTAAAACCATTACAAAGTCTTTATTTGAAAGTTTAGAAAGGCATTCACGTTTGTTTATTGCAGATTTCGTACCGAACACACACAAATGTTAAAAACAGGAGATCCTTCAGATTTGAAACAATCAGAGTCGCTGTCGCTGAAAACAGAACAGATCAAGTTTGACATCATGAGGTCAGAGACGTTCGCGTGAACATGTGAGGTTTCAGATGACAAACTCATCTTTGTAGCAGTTAAACCAGACCAAATATTAATCTAACGTGAGATATTAAAGCCATTGTCTTCCATTTGAAAGTTACATCAGTCCGTATGATTTCATGTGATCGTGTTAAAATGAACACCACTACATTCTCTTAAAACAGCCTGACATAACGTTTAAGATGAAATCTGGGGTCAAAAGTGCACTGACCAAAGTTGAACTCAGTGAGAGTGAACACACATTAAAATGTATTTTGTGTCCCCTTCAGAGGACACTGGCAAAAACTAAACTCTGTTAGAAACTGTTCCGATTTTTGGCACAAACATTCATAAGTACAAACTATCACCAGATTCACTGTAAAACATGCTGCTTTCAACCTTTATAACACGTAACAAAAGATATAAGAACTTAAATACTGAAGAGAGGATATAAAGATAAAAAGAGCTTAAAACTCTGGTTGTGAACTGATAACGTGCAGCTGTCAGAGGTCGACTGTGGTGAAGAGTGTTTCCATGAGGTCAGTGTTTAAAAAAATAGAGAAGATACGAACATGACTCGTATCTTTAAGTTTAAATTTGAACCTAACTGCAGCAAAGTCCACCTGAAGAGTTTGTAAAGCTGCAGAGCGAGAGCACCTGACTGGCTGCTCAGGTGTGATGTCATGCTGTTAAGTGTGCGTAGCCTGAGAGGCGAAGAGCAGGTACCAAAGTATGTGCTGCTGTTTGCTGGTCTTTGGCATTAGATGATGTTTCTTGCATCCTGCCTTCATGTGGTGTCAAAAATAATCGGACAAATGAGATTCAAACTGTAAAGATTCTTGTGAATGCACCTCAGGTCCAAACAGCACCTCTGAAAGTTGGAGGAAATTTGGTGAATGACTTGGACGTTAGCAAGATGTTAGCAACAGCAGCTTCAGTTGTCCAACATGCGCTGCCTTCAGGTGCAGTGTTGAGTGTAGGTCAGAAGCTTCGTCAGAAGCCGTAGTTCTGGGCATAAAAGCATCTTAGTTCATGGACATTCAGGGTCAGGTTGGTTCTGTTTCTGGTCCAGAGTGACATCACCTGGGGCCGGCCAATAGCAGCAGGGGGTTCAGGTTCAGATGTCAGGCTCTGCACACATGTGAGAGCTGTGGAGTTTTGGTTCTGTATGAGGTCACTGTTCAGTCTGAGGATCTTCAGGAAGCTCACTTAGAGCATTCAGGATGTTTGTGCTATTGTGAGGCTTTTCAAAATAAAAGCTTCAGTGTCCCTTCAATGACTCGATGTAATGAAAAGTCGCTCCAAGAGCCCAGCTGGTTTCCACCTGGTTGATCGTCCTGGCCAGCTGCAACATACACACACAGAGGACAGGTTGATTAAACACACCGCAGCCTGCCTGGTGGTCCACACTCTGGTCCACACTGTGGCGGTCCTCACCTTGAACTGTTTGTGTGGGGGGAATCCAAGCTCCTGCAGCAGGACTGAGATGTAGACCAGGTCCAGACAGAGGAAGGGGCTCTGTGGAGGACTGACGGACAAACCGCTGCACACTGAAACAACACAACAGATTATAGATTACAGCAGATCTACAAAACATGACCTACAGGAAGTGTAGAGCAAGAAGCCCTCCTGCATTCAAATCGGTGTTAAGCTTTGCATGTGTTTATTTGTGGCAACGTTAATATTAATTGCAAAGAAAACAGAATAGGGCCAAATGTCGGAAAACAGATGTTTTCCTCTTCACATCTTTTCTTTTCTCAGACCTGGAATTGACTAAAATCAAATTCAAGACTTTTCCATTCAGTGAAGAAACCCTGATTAAAGACAACGACTGTATGATGTCAGAAAAGTCTTAAGTATAAAGTGCAGTTCAGGGTGTGTACAGCCAGGTGGCGCCCTCTCACCTCTTTTAGCAGCATTGATGTAATCTGACACCTGAATGGTTCCTCCCTTCTTCTCCTCTAAACACAGAAAACATCAGATGAAAGACCACATCATTGGATCCTGGTTTAGATCTTATATGGAAGTAATGTTACATGAGAAACCGAAACCAAAGTTTACATTATCATAACAGTATTTTCCTCTGGTCTGTGTGATTCCTGAACACCTCTGCCTCAGGTTCACTGCTAAACCAGACTTTTCCTAACAGCGTTCATCATCATTGCACGTTCAGATATTTCTTTTTATTACCTGAGGTTAGACCTGCATCAACCAGGATGAGATGGTAACATGACACAGGATCATGGTTTCTACTGATGAACTAAAGTTGGCTTATAAACCAACAGGTGATGTTAACATGTGAAACACAGGAAACCAGGATACTCCAAAAGCTAGATCCTAGATACCAGGATATGTGGCATATCATTTCCACCTGAACAGTGGAAATAAAAAAAACCCCTATCTACTAATTGACTGTCTGTAGAAGCAAAGAAATGTTTGTTTATATTTTCTGCCATGTATTTGGCTTAGTAAGGGATCTGTCCATGTTATTTGTAGAAAGTGAAAAGTTGTCTTTGTATGGAGACACTGCCCGCGTTCCTTCCTTCCTGCGGGGCGGCCCTTTCACTCATTTCGTCTCACCTGGGTATATGTATCAATTCCTTTGTTCTCCTTAGTATGCTGAAGACGGCATAAGAGCTGAAACGTGTTCATCTGTGACCCACATTAAAGTTACTTGATCCTGTGAGTGCCGGAGCTTTCTGTTTTTTTCTGGATTTCATTGTCTGCCGTGCCCCCAAAACAATACTTTCTAACTTATTTTTGGAGTTGTGCGCGCGGGTAAAAAACACAACCCTGGACACAGCTGGTCAGACTCCTGGATGCTGTTATGATCATGTAACAGGAAGATGAAAACAGAATAATGCTAGTGAGCATCTCAACGCTCTGTCTTAGTTTACTGGGACACCTGAACAGAGCAGGGCCATCAGTACCGTTATTTGTAACCTGTGTTTTGCCTGCTGTGACAAGTGAAAATGTCTGCTGGGAGAAGAGCTCTTTTGTCTGTAGTGGCTGACCTGGTCTGTAGTTGATTAATCACTAAATTGTATTGCTGTAAAGTGAGCTTGATGCGAAAAACTGTGTTGGCAGAAACATGAATTATTGTCATCAGATTAAAAAGCTGTGGTAGTCCTAACTTTTGAACCGGACAGATGAACACAGGCCTTATTTCACCTCCCACTCAGAGGTATCTCTAAATACTACAATACCCATGAATCTTAGCCAACTGTAGCCGTAGAAAGACCCGGGGCGGCTGCAGCTCAGTGGTGGAGTCGGTCGCCTCTCAATTGGAAAGTTGGGGGTTCGATCACTGACTGCTACAGTCACATGTCGTGTGTCCTTGTGAAAGACACTGAACCCCAAGTTTCTCACAAAGGCAGAGCATATAAGTACAGTCCATTTACCATTTACCAGTACAAGGTGTGAATCAGAGCTGTAGTGAATTCAAAATGGTTTCCATAGCAAAGAACTTAATCTCTATTTACAGATTCTACATAGTAGAATAGTCTACACAGTAGAATCTGTAGGCAGGGACGTCGATTTCCGGGAAGGCAACTATTCCGGTTTCCGTTTGAACTATGCTTGTAAACCGAGTAATATTGACCAATCACGTATCAGCAGGCTGCGGCGTATGCATAAAAACAGTCCGTGAGAAGAGCAAAAGCAGGCGGAACGTAATCCGCCGTAATGACTTCCCGGCTCCCATCAGCGTCGTCTGACGACGATTTAGCTTCTTATTAATCTCTATAAACAGACACCTGCAGCAAGTTCAGCTAACAATCTGTTCTATATATAAAATTCAACTTGGGATACATTCCCTTGACGCTGTGTCATGAAGGCCGCTGACGGTCAGATTTCCCGACTTCCTCGAATGCATCCGATTGATCCGACCTCCGTTCAACAAACGAGCATTTTAAAAGTTTTCTTCTCCTCTTGAGGACAGACCTGACAAAGCTTGAATTTTTACTCCTTTCAAATCTGAACCATGATGTTGACATTTCGGCAAACATAAGACCCGTTAATAACAAGTCAATCACAAGGAAACGTTTCTCTTTCTGTAACAATGCAGCACGCGGAACAGGAAGTCTTGACGGGAAGTAATTTATCGCTTACCGCCCGGCACGTTCACCGGATCCGAGATTGCAGAGAACTAAACTCATCATGATTCAATCAGAGAGTTTCAGCTCCATCAGAGACTTGAAGAGAGAGAGAGATCTGTAGCCTGCAGGCAAGGTGCAGGGTTTAGCATTAGCATTAGCATTAACGTCCTACCGATGACTCCGAGGTCGACAGCTCGGTCGTAGTAGTAGGAGAAGGCGTAGAAGTCCACGTCTGCTGCCTCTGACGCCTTCGTCACCTTCCTGTACAGAACCTTCTCCACTTTGTTCAGACACGCCTCGTAAACAGGCTCCCCTGAAACAAACACACACAGCCACAAGGTTCCTACACGCTCCAACTGCATGATGGGTAATCCAAAAAACAAAACAAGAAACAACCAATCAAATCCATGCATTGACCGTACCTGCCTTCTGTCCCTTCACAGTGTAGAAGATGTCAGCGTGCTCCCAACTGCCCGAGTACTCTGGAGCAAGGCAGGGGCTGACCAGCTCTGTGCTGCCCCCTACTGCTCACACACACACACACACACACACACACACACAGACACACTGTATTAATATAGCAAATGAAATAGAATTCAAATAAATGATGATTACATAGGGGGAAAAAATATAAGATTCTTCGAAAGATGGAGACTAGAATTAAATGTGTCTGTTATTTTGTCTGGTCTTTGAACATACAGACAGTAAGTCAAACTGTCAGACAGACAGACAGAAGAGAGGGACACACAGACAGGCAGCAGGGTGGATCTGTGCTGCAGCTTCTTACAGCAGCTAAATCGCAGCAACAGCTGGCAGGCAAGGAATTAATCTTGCTGTGTGTTATTAAAAGATTAGATAATGGCTTATTTATCTGAGAGGACGAGGTGGTGGTTGTTGGGGGGGGGGGTATAAAAGGCAGAGATGAAAGCAAATTGAAACTAGAAGAAAAAAAAAGTATGAATGAGGCTGAGGTACGCACAGGGGGAAGCTTCGACACCTCCTAAGACGGCGAGTCGGGCCGACATCAGACCCAGACCCAGATAACTGCAGAGAGAAGACAGGAAATCAGAAGACTGACAAGAATAAATGCTGTGATCAATTTTAAGGGCCTAAAGAAATAAATTAAAGTGTATGTGTTGGTGTGTACCTGTGAGTGTAGACAGTGTGTGTGTTGTTGAACATCTGAAAGGACCTGATGTAATCGATGGGTGAGGTCTGGATGGTTTTCTGCACACAGAAATACAGAGTGATCAGAGATTTGACTCAAAGCTAGCACCATAAGCTAACATAAAGAGCAGCTCCAGTCATGTTCTAAGACATATAAACTACTCTGCTTGAAATGAGTTTTTTCTGCAAAATACGTTTAATCACCTTGTAAAAATCCTCCCAAGGCATCTCCTGCATAGGCCCCGCCCACTATGCAAATGTACAACCGCCCCCGCCGTCTTGAAAACTCAACACGTCGCTTAGTGGCAACTTGTTGAAACTTAGCTAGCTTGAAATTTTGTATTCAGTAGTCGTAACGTTAATGTTAGTAGTCTGTAGTGAGTTTGCAAAAATTACGATGACGGTTACAGCTGGCTCGCTCATCGCCAAAGTGGTTGCCATAGGTTACACATAATGATATGCATAGCGTCACCCCGTCCATTAACGTGTTGTTCAGCCTGTCCTTGGTACACTGCAGTTTAAAAGCAGACGATGACTGCTGTTGTTGTCCCTGATATCCCCACATGGAGATGTTTACAGGGTTAAACACTTCACTGGAGGGGGTCTTTAAGCTAACTCATTTAGCAGCACAGTAACTTCACAGTGATTCTCCAGCTCCAACTCAGCTTGAACACTGTCTGCAGGGTTCATATATGAGCTCACAGAGGTTAAGGAGTCTATATCTGAATGAAGCCTTGTTTCCATTGCAGGGTGCAATAATTGGCCATGTTTGGAAGTCTTTGTTTTTAGGGAAGAAAAATGTTAGGACAGGAGTGCTGAACTCAAATGGAGTTAGTTTGAGGAACTTTGGACAGGGATACAAGCAGACTTTAACGTCACAAGAAAACTCAAAGGCACTCTATTTTAAAAAAATTAAAACTCTCCCTGACTCTTTATTGGCTTTACTGGCCTTAATTATTTGGAGCTACTTTCTTCACTTTGCCAACTGGCGGCGAGGATCTGAGCTGAGAGTCAAGGCGACAGAGTTGATGGCGCCAATGTGATGCAGTCAAACGCCCCTTTAGAAACCAATGAGTGGATCTTGTGTTTTGAGGAATAAGAGTTAGTTGGTTCAAAGACATCAGCCTCTAATCTTTCCTCTCCTTAAACTCCCCCCTCCCATCCCCTTTTAGACCCCTCACTGGAATTATTACAGAGGATCTGCAACACAGCAGCAGACGAGGAGGAGGACGAGGAAAGGAAGGAGGTCTCTGAGAGGAAGGAAAAGAAGCAGAAGAAGAAGAAGATGCAACAGTGGTAAAGGAGGGAGCAGAGAAGGAGATGAAGAAGATGAAGAAGAATCTGCGCTGGCAGCAAAAGAAGCAGAGAACGAAGAATAAGGAGCAGGGGAAACAAGAAGAATCTGCAGAAAGAAAAGAAGGAGAATATCTTGGGTAGCGGTCTGAGCGGAGATCTGACGACATGCTGAACTGCTCTTCAATCCGTCATGTACACAGCCTGACCTACATAACAAACAGCCCCCCCTTCTTTTCTCCCTTTCTACCCCCCCTCCTGATGTGAGGGTGTTTATTTGGGATTAGCGGGGCATTTACAGATTAAAGCCTCTAAGATCGAGCCATCCTGGTAGTTTGACAGAGTCGCCTTCGTTATGACAGAGGAGAGAGAGAGAGAGAGAGAGAGAGAGAGAGAGAGTCTTCCTCTCTCCACCAATCCTCATTATTCTTTCCTCTCTCTTTTAGTTGTGTCTATGCTGAATGATCACCCTCACCTCGTCCTGAGGGCTAAAGGTTATCTGAGTGGAGCCACCCCCCAAATCCAGCATCCCCACTGTGGGCGAGTCAGCACCGTGAAGATCACCTGAAAAGAGAGAGAGAGAGAGGGAGGAAGGGAGGGGCGTCGCGATGGGGGAAGGGGGAGAAAGGAGAGAAAAAATAGACAGATTAGGAAAAACAGAGAGACAGAGAGAGCTGTGGTATAATCCAATAACAGGTTATCACTATTTCTTGTTCCTATTAATCTGTTTTTACACACAGACAGTAAAAAAAAAAACACACAACCTCACAACCACACATGCTTGAAAACACACATTTATTTTTCTACTGCGATCAAGAATATTTTAAAAGAAATGTCATGTCATTTATGAATACGTGTGTAGTTTATATTTTGTATTCTCACCAGTCAGGAAGTTGACAGTGATCCAGGCAGAGATCCCTGAATGGAAAAAAGAAACAGGATTGAATCAACAGGTGAGTAAAATATAGAAACACCTGGCAGCAACAGACTGAATGTAAGAAGTGGATGAAGCCTGGAAGTGAAGCCAAAGCTTAAGTGCATTAAACCTGCATTCTATGTAGTGGCCAGAAGGGGGCGACTCGACTGGCTGCAAAAAGGAGTGACGGTACAGAAGAGGATGAGAGCCTTCTTCTCTGTGTATCACCTCAGTTAACATTTACCTATTGAGTTTATGGTCTCAATCACTAGTTTTAAGTCTTTATCAATAAAACATGATGTTTATTTTGTAGACTGTGGTTTGCTGCTTCAGGGCGAGGCTACCTTGTGATAAGTCGATAACACAGCGACCAGTCAATCAGAATAGAAGCTAGCAATCTCTGTCCACCCTCTTGTCCAAATATGGTCACTTTTGGCTTTAAAAAAAAAAAAGATGTTGCCAAAATGAGGCTTTAAAACAGGGGCCCACAAACCAATGGAAAACTGAAGCTACAGTGGGCACAGGCTAAACCAAAGCAGGACAATAGGATGTATATTTCCTGGTCTGATGATACTTCATTTATGATCATCAGGGTCAGTCAGAGTTTGGTGGATTGCATCCATCCTGCCCTGTATCAGCAGGCCAGGCTGCTTCTGATGTGATGGTGTGGTGATCTGCACATTTTCGCCCCCTCAGAACCAACTGAGTATTATTTGAACACCTGAACATGCCTCAGTGTTTTTGCTGACCGTGTCCATCTCTGTATGAACCTACTCACAGCAGGATAATGACCATGTCACAAATCTCAAACTGTTTTCTTGAACACGTAAGTGAATTCATTTGAGCTTCCCCCTAAAAGTCGACGATTCAAGTGTTAGGGTGAAAAGACCCGATCTGTGCATGTTTAGCTGTGTCTTTGTGCACAGAGCAGGATGTAAATGAGTCCTCAGCGGTCACAAGGTTTTTAACATGAGCAGAATTATCCGAGGTCTCCTCCTCTCCAAAACAAACAATTATGTAGATCACATCCAGTGAAAATAGAATAAAAGTTTCTTTTCTAGTCTGACTTCCTTCAGCGCTCTTTAGCTTTGGGGGGGCTGAAGATTAGCTGCCACAAGTTTCATCTCAGTTCTTTTCTCTGATCACTTAAGATCCAGACGTCTGCTGATTCAAATCTCTCATCTGGTTAAACAATGTAGATAAAAAAACAAACAAACTGTGACATGACTTGAAGTTTTAAGAAAGAAGGCAGCTGGTAATGATCAGGCTGACAGCCATCGCCTGCGGGAAACTCTTATAAGTCTGCATCCCACAGGTAAAAGAAATCACTGAGCCCTTTTTACACTACCATTCCACCTCAGCGCCGTAACAACGCTCTGCCGTCATGCAGCCTTTGTCATTTCACATTAGACCAAGCCATGCCGGCGTGAAGCCGCCTCAGTGACTGTTTTTACAGCGTTCCAGCGCTGCGGAAGCAAAGCATGCGCGAGGTGTAATACACACACACATGGCGCTGTTCAGTCCTGCTGGCTCCGCTGTTTCGCCTCTGTTACTACCTCCGATGCCGGCTTAGAGGCGGAACGACTTCGCCCCACCATCCTGCCTCCGTGCGTTCTACATAGAAGACGGAACATCATGTAGGCGTAATAATCCCGCCTTGAACTGGCAATGTAAAAAGGGGTAAAGCTTCATACTGAAAAGCCAAATCTGATTCTGCTGACTAAATTCTGAATCAGGTTAAGACCCCCACTGTAATTTAATGTACTCAAAATGCTTCCACAGTTACCAGATTCTAGTCCGACAGAAAACCTCTGTGATGTGGTGGAATAGAAGATTTGAATCATGAAAGTGCTGTGAGATTATTTCAATATGGACAACTATCTCTGAGGAATGTCTTCAGCGCCTTATTCATTGTCTGCCACGAAGAATTAAGGAAGGGCAAAAGGGGTCCAACCTGGTGCAATATGTCTTGAATGAAAGCTTGACACGGACCTTTTGGTTCAGTGTTTCCTTCGACTTAAACTGATTTTCTTTTTCTAATTTGCACCAACCCCGTGCTTCTTGTTAAGGAACGTCCATGGAAATTCTTAGGACATCAGAGGCCTGTATGTAAAACGTCACCCAACACTGTTTTAACTACTTTTCTGCTAATTGACTGATCAATATGAACGATAGTGCCCTCCTCCTGTGTTCCTATGTATGGGGGTTTGTAGAAGCAGCGTAAAACAAATGATTTCCGAATGAAACTAAAGTCCAAGCTAAAGATATAAAGAGGAATATGCTGTGAGCTCTCTGAGGGTCGGCTCATTCAGGTCAAATCAAAGACGACATTAGCGTCTGTGGCAGAATATTTGCACTCAGCTGCATGCATTAGTGCCTTTTACCAGCGACCTCTGACCTGGTCTGCATGCAGAAGTGGGTGATTAAAGGGCTTGATAGAAACTGTATCATAGAAGCTTTACTGTAAAACTCTTAGGCAGAGACACTAAGAAGCAATTGCCAAACAAAACAAACAAGTACGCAGAGAGACTCGGCTTTAGGTCGGGAGGCTAAACACCGGCACTTAGCACCCTGCGGCCCCCCCACTAACCACTCAGAGATCTGCATTAACAATAAGTCGCCTCCATTCAGGACGATCGGAGGGTAATCTCAGCGAGGGATAAGCATCCGGGCAAAGAACGGCAAAATATCTGTGCGATAATAAGGCTGATGGAAGCCGGTTAGACTCCTGAAAGGACCGGCGTGGCAGCGATGGCGGAGGAATCTGTCCATTAGTGGCTCGCTGACTGGACGAAAAGTGGAGCGGGATAAGAAGTTAATTCACTAATCATCAAAAGATGAGCGGAGTAACGATCTGATCCCACTCAGAGGGAAGGAGAAAACATTTCAGCTTCAGAAATAAACTGAGAGGGGGGGAGATAATCGTCCTCCCTCCCTCCCCCTTTAAGATTAAGTGGGACATTATCCCACATGGCCATAATTGCTTGTATGAACTACTTTAAAAGGATTGGATTATATGTGGGAGAGCTTGGGGTCCATACAGAGCGAGCATTTAAAACACAGAACCTACATGTGATTCCTATATATATCCACCAACAATGGTATTAGTGCGGCCGAGCTCATGGTGATGGCAGAGAAGAAGAGAGGTCACAGCAAGGCCGAAACTCTGACCCGCCAATAAGGAGGAGGGACGGCTGGATAATGGGCCCTAAACATCTGGACATGCTGGAGCTGAGGGGTCCACATCTGGATCCAGCAGGGATGATATCAATACTCGAGTTGAGGAAGCCGTCAATCATTGAATGTTCATTCTGCAATTCTATCAAGACGGGAAAAACCCTGAAGGAAGTTTATACCCATTTCCCACCTAAATTTAGCGTGTTGACAGGGAACTCGGAAAGACCCGCTTTTAAATGCCGATTGTCTCTTTTCCCATTGCCAGTGAACGACACTCCCGTCGGTCTCTTTTCTGCTGCGTCACCGTCTGACGTCACAAACGCGCTGGAGACAGGGTTAGTAAACAGTGAAGATGTTACGGTGGTTAGGTCTTTATTGTATCTATTACTCATTGAGTCTGTTTAGCAAACTTGGCCCCGACAAATTTGGAACGATGTTCGAGCGCTGCTCGGACGGAGACGAGCAGAGTTTGTTGCTGAGATGAAGGAGGAGTCGCAGAAGTTACCGACAGATCATAGCATCGCGCCGGAAAGAGGATGGAGATCAGCGTGTCAACACGGGTTTTGTGATCCCATCAATGCAGATCGGACTAGAGGTGATTACCCGGGTCTACTGCAGAGTCATTTGACCCGGGTCTGAATGCCGTTTGTAACCTTTCCCATTAAGCTAAAAAAGGCAGGTGTTAGCGGGTTTTTTGTCCAGTGGGAAAGCGACTTTAAAGAATCTGATTTCCAACCTTCTTTCTCTGTCAGCATATAGTGTGAAAAATTCCTTTACTGCTGTTTTTCAGCATTAGTGCAGGCATTTGACGAGAATTAGTATCCGGTAGAAAGAATGAGGTTATGGGCGAGGATATGTCTTACAGTGATGTGGCTGACTGGATATTCAGCCACTTTTATTCCAGCCAAAGAACATTTGAAGAAATGCAGCAGAGCAAGTCAAGGCTGTCGCAAAGTGCAAAGCATCCTGGTACATGTAGACACCGCTGGCCCGGCTCCACAAGCAGGAGAACTCTAAATTTAATTTTAATTGTGAGCAGTTAATTTGATTAAAAATTTAACATGTACATTGTGTCTACGTGTTTGTGTTAGTGCATGGTGTGTCATCTAGGCCGGAGGTCTCATCCACATGTGCTACTGGTTGGAACACATTGATTGGTGCGCAGCAGGAACGATCCACCAATAAGGAGAGAGCACCCGCCAACTCCCCCCTTTAAGCACCTGTGCAGCTTGTCATGGAGGCACACCAGCTCACCGTCTTTGCCTCTCGTGTTGTTAGCTTTTCTAATTGTTAGTGAATCAGTCTTCTAAGAGGCACGCGTTCTGTCCGGACTGGGCTCGGGCTATTTTAGGATTCACACGCTCACTTATGATCATTTGTTTGTTAGACACACTAGGTTTAGGGGTGCTGTTCACTTGTTGTTTAGTTCGGGGATAGTGAGAGAGATTTTTTACCTTACTTCAGAGTCCTCTTTTTGTTCTACTTATTTATTGATTTGAGCAGCACCCACAGGCCCTTTCAGTCACATTTGTTATTGTCAATTAATTTGATTTCTTTGCAAATAAATAACTTTTGCTGTACCAAGAACAGTTGTTTTTTTTGTTGCTTCCCTTATCCCTCACGAGCTGGGTCGTACAGATACGGACACCACACTGCACTTCTCCTGTATTATGAGTGATGATTAAGAGGGAATATTTTAATATGGAAAATCCTGCTCATTAAGCCTTTCATTACTAATAACGGTTTGTGCTGCTGTGTGTTTAGTGCCCTTTTCTGTTTCGTTTGAAGGTGAGAAATTAAAAACAAAGAAATTTAAAAATAATTTGTTCCTAGCACTTTTTTTTTGGTTGCCGTGGTAATGAAACAGGTATCGAGTATTGTTTTTTTTACTAGTATCGTATCAAAGTTTGAAATACTGTTATCGTGACAACATGAGTCGTCATCTAATTTGTAATCCTCCATATTGTTTAATCCTCCATGTTGGCGGTGTTCGTTGGGGAAATCAGAGCGGGACCTCTGAGGGTTTTCTGTGTAGTGACACATCTGAGCTGCTTCACAGATTAAACAAATGAAATGATGAGGAGCTGTGGAGCGCAAATTCTCTGTAATCTAATAAACTTATAAAGAGATGAGGATCATGTTCAGAACAAGACCTTACGAGAGTTCACCGAGCATCCATAAACTCTTTACTGTCCAGGAAAATGGACCATTCATGTTTCTGCATTCACGCTGAACATTAGAGCTACTTTAAAGACAGTGTACCTTCATCAGTGCCGTCCATGATGGATACGCTGTCGTCTCTGGACAGAAACGGAGACTCCAGAAACACCGCTCTGACCTGGACACAAAGCAAAAACACTACACTGTAAAAAAGCTCGGTTACAAGTCATAGCCCTGCATTGAAGATGTGACTACACTAAATATATGAAAAGTAATCAAAATGTTATTAAAGTATTCAAAGCTGAAAAATGTTCCACTATAAAAAAAATCTATCATTACCCTATTATTACTCATGCATTAATTAAAAAGGATGTTACTATAAAGACAGTTGAAATGAAGCTCAACTTTAAAGGGGGGCTAACTCAAGCTTCATATTTCACTCTGTGATACCTGTGGAGTAGCTTAGCATCATTTACAGATAAAAAACTCTGTGCAGGCCCTCATACAGCCTTTGCCTGAAACGACTCAGTCAGCTCTGTCCCTTTGTTACGTGCCGTAGTTTTGTGTTGTGTTTCTCTCTCCTGTTTGCTCCTCAGGTGCTGCTCTCCCTTCACTGCAGGTGATTAAGCTCACCCGTTTCACATTCAGCAATCAGGCAGGAGTATAAAGAGCAGCAGAGAGGACACAGCGAGAGCCAGTGGGCCATTCGGCTGTGTGTGTGACAGACGTCTTCGTGTTCAGGTTTACTCCTTCAGTGGAAGGAGGGCGTTTCTTCGAGGCCTTAGTGTTTATTGTTATTTGCAGTTTTTGGTTTATAGTGTTTTGTCTTATAGAACAGCTTCTCTTTTGTTTAGAAGAAGCTCGCTTTGTGTTTCCTTTTTGCTTTAGTTTGTTAATAAACTCCTTCAACTTTGCCTATACTTTGTTCATCCCTTCTTTTTCCTGGGTTTTAATTTATTGTTACTCCCCTCATCCCCTAGCCCATTCAGGGGAACGTAACACCCTTTAAGAAACCCCGCCCCTACCAGGCCGCTTTCTTCTGATTGGCCAGCTCTCCGAAGCCTGCTTTTACCTACAGATTTGAAACTTCATCCACGTTTAGCATGGACATCCAACATTGTAACATCATATACACAGCATGTCTTAAAATGTGAAACAGCATAATACCCCCTCTTTATCTATTAAAATTATTATATATATATATTATTATATTTAAAGTAAAGAAAACAAGTAATGCCTCATCTCATCAAAACATATGAATTTACTCATGTACTCAGCCGCTTCTCACAACAAGGCGGTCCATTTAAATTCCTTCTCACTCCTCACTGCTACACTGAAGCCTTTTGCCCACTCTGTATACCAAGGGGAGGGGGGGGGTTCTTGCATTGCGTTCCCTGGAAAGCCGTAGCATGCTGAGCGGAGCTATCAGTGCCAAGCATTAGCATAACTGTATTTCCTTTTGGCAATAAATGGTTGAATCTGTGACGAGAGTGTTTCTGACTGAAATGTAGTGCAGTGAAAAGTACAATGTTTTCATCCCACATGTAGCGGAAGTAGAAAGATTCAAGTAAAGTACACACCTTAAGTTTGTACAGTCCTCAAACATATATATATATATATGTATATACTATTTAGCATCGTAAATCACTACAGCACAGAATATAAAATCTAGTATAGTTTGAGCATGAAGTATTGTGCACGTATTACATTATATTTTAATATCATAATATTTTAACTCACACAATAATTGAGTAAAAGCTAATGCCCCCCCCTCCCTCTGTACATAATCAGCTCTGTGTTTGGCTGCATCAGGAGGAGTTTGATAATAAGAGCAAAGCTTCAGATTAAATCACATTTTGGCTGACTGCTGTAGTCCTGTTATTACTGATTACTTAAAAGCTATGTTTTTGGCCATGATGATGATTATGATGATGATGATGAAGATGTGGTGCGGCAGAGGAGGGAGGCATTAGCTGCCTATGAGGATATTAGCTAAAGTAACTCACTTGCATAATGCAGAGCAGCTGAATTTGATCCAGATCACAGGAAAGAAGAACTCGAGGAGGTTATTGATCATTGCATACTCCACCTGATTATTTTAAATACCATAACAACAAAACATTGTGCTGCTGTCACTTCTGCTACTGCCCGCTACTGTCCCTCCATGGTCAGGTGCGTTTTATTTTGCAAAACAACCCAAGTGAGTCAGATTCAGGTTCAGCAGGTAAACTAGATGCTGTCAGTGTCTCACCCTGTCCAACAGGTGTTTGGCCTTCTCTCCGGGCAGCAGGCGGAGGCCAGCTGTGGCCTTTAAGACCACAGGGGTGACGGTCCACACGGAGGGTGGGACGCTGGACTTCGCCACCTCCAGAAGCTCCTCGATTCCCGCTGTACACTGGACACACACGGGGGAGTAATATACAGTATATCACTGGATTCATTTGACACTGAGGAGAACTTAAGAACATAATAAGTCTGTTTTTCTTTGGATTTATGGAAATGTATTCTGGATTGAAACCTGAGACAATGATATGCTAGACAAGTGGAAGTCAAACAAGAAATTGATTAGCAAAATTTTGGCCACTTACATTCATATATTAATTTGAAATTCACTTGAACTGCAATCTTATCCCTTCTAGTACAATTAGGTTGCTTAAGCGTAGAGATGTCAGCTGTACCTGCTCTGGATCATCAGCGTATGCAGACAGACCAGGTTTGATGGCTCTGAATGTCTCGTGGGACAGCTTCGGAGCTTCTGCAGGAAATAAGACAAACGTATAAAACATTTTTTTACAACTTTTAACAGAAACTGCGGGTTAAAAGATAATAAAGAGCTCATATTTTCTCCACTTGTCTGAAATAATCAAAGACTTAATAATTGGGATCTGTGCCGACATTTGAGCTGTCATTAAGCTCTTAATGACAATCCCAGTCTGCATAACTAACAGGTGCTGCCATTAGTCCGGTTAGCTCTGATGCTAACAAAGGAGCCAAAACAGCACTCAGCCTGTGTGATTTAGCTTAGCCGTTAAATGCGATAACGAAGGCATTTGGACTGAGCTCTGCAGGAAACTTTCTCTAAGCCTAATAAACCTAAAACCTCTAAAACGCAGTAATGAGTTTGTGTCCATTTTGACTCTGGCAGCAGCTCCACAGCAGAGCACGACTTACAGGCTGAAAGCTCCTCTTGTCTGCTGGGATTTACATCTGGTAATTAATGTTTGGGGCCAACATGTGTGGATTTTAAATACACTAAAAGCAACTCAGTGAGGTCTGCTTTACAAACATCTCAGTTTAATCTGAAAGAATCCATATAAATCCATTTAGCATCGATTATAGAGGTTTAACTTCTGATATCCTGATTAATATCTGGAATAAATATCAGTCTCGGTTCCAAACATCTGATCCAGCCTTCAGGATCTGAGTGGTTCAGTTTAGTATCACTTTTGTTGATTTGTTTCACAGACAGGGAGCCTACAAGGCTGCACAGGCTGCACAGGCAACAAGGGGGCAAAAAATGAAGTGACACACAAACATTGTCATTATTTAGAGATAAAGAAACTATCAGGAAATATATATGTATCTTACATCATATTATTATGCTAACACAGGCTACACAAAGTATGAAGTAGTATGAAGTATGAACCAGCAGCTCAGGTTAAAAACACAGAATAAGCACAAGAGGAATGTTGGGATACAAAATAAAATAAACAATTCTGTTGCATATAAAAAAGTAATATGAGCATTAACAATAAGAAACGTGTCTGGGTTCATATGAAGTAATTATGGCATTAAAACAACAAATGAAAACCTGAAATTATAGTAATGTTAGTTTTAAAAAACAATAATTTTGGTATAAAGTAGAGATAGACGATATGGTTTTTTCAGGGCCGATACCGATACGGATTATTAGTAGTCAAGGAGGCCGATAACCGATATTTGGAGCCGATATTTATTTGCAGTAAACTTTGTTTAAATGCCTTTAAGCATATGTTTATTAAACAAACAAACAAAAAGCGCAGGGAGTTCCCAGGGTCAGCAGCATCTCTTATAAAGTTAACTGAAAATTTAAATAAATAAATAACTTCCTGAAGTTTTATAAAGTAAATAAAACAAAGTTAAATAAAATTTGCAAAGAAATGAACTTTTTCTCCTCTCCGCCGTGTGTGTGAGCACTCTGCATGCACAGCTTTCACTGCTGATTGGCTGTTACCCGCGCCATGGCTCTGCGTGTAACCAATCAGTGCTGTGGGTGGGACAGTGCTGGAGACAGAGTAGTGACTGCAGACAGAGAGGCGCGGCTGCATCAGAGCCAAAATAACCCAGTTTTAAATTGATCTCTTATCGCTGATGCCGATATGCGTCAAAATGTCGTATATCGGCGCCGATAATCGGTCTATCCCTAGTATAAAGCACTTAAAAAGTAACACTAGCAGAAAGAATAAGCAAGTAACGTCAGCATAAAAAAAACAAAAACAAGGTTAGTGTGCAGTTTCTGCTGTTTGCCTGCTGCTCTAGAGGAGCAGAGAGGCTGTTACTATATTTGTGACATAAGCATATTTAAAAGCCTGTTGTGTCTTTAGAATATATCAGACACAGTCTGAAAGAATGCTGTGAAAGTGCCCTCATGGATGCAGCTGTCGTAGATAAGAAATGATAAAGCGCCCTCTGGGTGGCCTTCCAGCGGATAGCTGATACATGTTAGAAAATAATTTTACATCTGCAAACTCCTACAATGTGCTCTCATGATATGCCTCTATAGACACAACGTTGTTGTTCTTCATCAGAACTTTCTGCATGCTGGTACCCCATGGCATACAGCGGTGATTAAATTGGCTTGTATCTGAATGGAGTTTGGTCTGAAACCTCATAACTGCTCTGATTCCTGCAAAAGGACATTAAATTCTTCCATCTGTCCTCTACGTTACCTTTGTTCTCTATCTGGAACTTGAAGATGTGAATTCTGGTCCCGGTGCTCCCGGCATCAAACATGATGCCATATTGGAAAATCCGTCCAGTGGAGACGGGCTTATCACCTCCAAACTGGGCTGAGTCGTGGCGGTGGTGTGGAGGTAGTCTGTAGGCCTCAGGCTTTGTGGCGGTGTAGTGCCGCTTCACAAACATCAGGTAAGCGAGCAGGCAGCCCACACAGAGAAAAACTCCAGCCAGCTTTGGTCTCTTCATCGCGACTCATTCTGTGTGGAGCTACAAGAGATGCGTCCTGAGAGCCTGCTGGCAAGATCAAATAAGGTGCTTCATTATTCATAACAAACAAGACACGTATCCACTACTCCTACAAACTGTAACTGATGCAGTTTAAATTTGTCTGTCTAATTGTTGTTAAACATTATCTAATAGATTTCTTTTTTACTTGTCCTACATTTTATCAAGTAAACCAAGGGCATCTGTGACTTTTATTTTCAATACATATGAGAATGTGAAATAACCATATCATTAGTGAAAAATCTATTGCAGACCTATCAGAATAACTGTTTGCTGATTTGGTTTCAATTTTATGCCACTTTCCACTTGGCACCTACCTAAATAATACATTGAGACATGTGTTTGTTTGGTTCAAAGTTTTGTATTAAAGATAAAAGCTAAATGATCCAACATTAAATTGCTGAATATTTAAATTGAGACTTTTTAAAAGTTAGTAATACTTAGTTTCTTCGAGAAATTACAGAAAATTAGTCATCATTAAATTTTGCCTTGATGTAACCTGATATTAAATCAGCAGATAATTGAGTGGAGTTGGGCATAGAATAATATCAGTTGCGATGTGAAGTGAGTAGCTAGAACAGGACTACAACACACTAAAGTTGTTTCAGACGTTATTAAGATATCTTGAGAGAAGGAACAACAATAGACTGGAAGGTTGTTTAGATTTCAAGATGCTAACGCAATTAGCCGGTTAGCTTGAAGGCGATAAACTTACAAAAGACTAGCCTCTCGCCGGTCAAACAGCGGTTTCTGGCACAGAACAAACCGCGATAATATATGTTTACGTACCGAGTCCAAACCGTCAGCCGCTGCTCCGTTATAAAAACAGTTTCTTCACTTTTGTCTCCATTCTTCTCTTTACTACTGGACTCTAATGTCAACAGCACGGCGCGGTCTGATGACGTCACACTGAAGGGCGGCGGTAACGTGGCCGAAAACACGAGAGCGCAAGAAAACTTTTGTTTTATTAAATATATAAATAAACAAATAAACAAAATTGATGCCTATACAATTGTTTATGGATTACATTTAAATGCAAAAATAAAAACAAGGACAGCCCACCCTATTTTTGTTCCCTCTTAAATAAAAATAATTGCTTTATAAATCACATTAGCATTATAATATTTATTATATCTGTGCTGAAAAGATATTTGCTTATGCAAACAAAATAAAACTGTATATTTACTGATTTTGAAAAAAAAAAAGTGCTGTTTGTTACCTCCTTCCTCGCCAGAGGATGAACCCTTTACATTTAAATGACCCCTTGATCTTTTCCTGTAGCACCCCCCTCAGGACAAACTTTATGTTTAGCTGCACTGCTGATCAGACTGTATTTAAACATCTGACTGTAATGTATCCTGCATCCTGTAGGGCATGCTAGCAGGACTGCAAACTGCCTGCTTCTCAAATAAAAGTATGAAAAATAAATTTCCCTCGTCTTTCTCTCTGCGTCTGTCAGCAGCAGCTGTGCGAGGCCACTCATCACCCTTTTAACCTGCAGCAGCCAATCAGACACAGCGGTGTGTGTGATGAGGGTCTGTGGGGAATCTGGTGGGAGGAAGCTGCTCCATTGATTGCAGAGAGTGGGCAGTGAACACACCATATGGTGAGAGTGGGTGAGTGTGTGTGTGTGTGTGTGAGAAAGGGGGAGAGAGAGAGAGAATGTGTGTGTATGTGAGAGTGTGTGTGTGTGTGTGTGTGTGTTGAGGCCTTTCGGGGGGAAAGAAGAACAAACTGTTGCACATAGAAAAATTACTCAGGTTGGTGGAAGACGCAAGCTGTGTCCCAATTCAGGAACTGCATCCTTCAGAGGACGTATTTAAAGGCCGATTGCATCACAGCGGCACGTTGAAGGCTGTCCCATTTTGAAGGCTCCATCAGATGCAGCCAACAAGTGCCTCCTTTTCTCGGGCCACAAAGGATCCATTGGGTGCATCTTTCGCCCAACGTATCCCGAGATTCATTGTGCGCCAATTCAAACAAGATGGTGGACTCTCAAGCGGCCAAGGAATACACCTTTAAATGTAAACTTTTTTCAACTCAATAAAACAGCTAGCGTTACAAATGTGAAAAATAAAGAAAGGGGCCTTGACACAAATTATCTTTAAAAAGGTTATGATACGCGATGTTAGTTATGAAAGCTAATTAGCCCACTAGCTACCTGTTGCTAGGGGACAGGAGCCGCGCAGGCTACGAATGACCAAATCCTCTGTAGACCGCATCGCAAGGATGCAGCCCCCTAATTGAGACACAGCTTTAGTGTCCTTTTAATGAACTGATGAGATGATAAAAAACTGTGACCTTTTCACAAAAGAAAACAACAACTTGGGGTGTTGTATTGCTACACTGTAAAAAGTAGACATAGCGACCTTTACGCCGCCCGTTGGTTTGTGGACTACAGTTTTAAAGCTTTAAAGCTTTGAGTTTGGCATATTGGTTTGGGAGCCTGAAGACCATATTTGGTAAGCAGGTACACGCTGTGGATGTAGGTGAGGACATCGTACGAGCAGCAGAGGAGCAGCCCTGCCTACTCTCCGAACAAAGTATCGGGAGCCATATAGACAGAGAGAGTTGGTCGGTGGAGGTCCAATATGCTCCATGATCAGCCATTGCGATGTCGCAACACTCTCTCTACGGCTGTGAAACTCACTCACTCAGTCAGTCAATCAGTCACATACAGACCCATGTGTAGGGCTGACTCCGGTGGTCAGCCAAAAAAGGCTGATTTGGCAGTGCAAAGTTAATAGCCTCGTCTGACACCTACCCCCCAGCAGTTACAGACATTTAAAATAACTATAAAGAATCAGTCTTGTTGCCAATGGTCTTGTTTGCTTTTGTAGCCCATGTGTAGGCATCAGTATTAATTTCAGTCCGTTTCATAACCAGCTAAAAACTCCTCACAGGAGCTTTAAGTACAGACGAATACTTAACAAGACATTTTTAGTGATCTGTCAATCACAAGGTAACCACACCCTAAAGCATACCCTGCTTTATCATCTATTTTGCTGTAAATGGATCCATCATTTACTTTACTTAAAACTAGCAATTGAGACCGCAAACTTAATATGAAAATATTTCCTTAGGAAATAAATCAAGTAAGAAGCAAGCCCATTTTCTTATACTTAAATACAATCAAGCAACTTTTTGAAACCATTGAAGTCTCCCCCTGCTGGCCATTAGAAAGAATGCAGGTTGAAGGCACTTCTGCATTGGCTTTGCTTTTTAGACCTGGAGGCTAAGAACGCTTATTACGCAATGTCTGTGGTCGTATGAGAAGGAAGGACCATATGACCTTTGGAAGTTTGGGTTAAACAGGCTGCAACAGTCACTTCTGCATTACATCTCTTCTCTGTCCAATCAGAAATCACTCTGAGTATTTCCTCCACGGCCTCCCTTGCTCTGGTCTAAAGTGAAATATCTCCTTATTTATTGGCGCTAATCTTTCTCAGTCCTGTCTGAGGGGATCAAACCTGTGAGTTTAACATTTCATCCTTCTTTTTCCCTCACATCTCCATCTCTGTGGTTTGCACCTCCACACTCCTCCTCTTCCTCTCCTTGCTGAGCCTTCATCATCACTCTGCTCCATATATGTGATTTAATCTATAAGCCTCTAATAGCTTTTTATCAGTTAATGGGTCGCGGGGACGTTAATGGTTCCGTAATCTTTCTGCTGCCTTTTTATTTTCATCACACTGATGGTCAGCAAAACAAAAGCGGAGCTGAGTGGATCCTAATCGTGCCGCAGATTTACATACAAATGACATTTAGAGACAATTATGTCAGTTTGAGACACTAATCCAACTAAGTTGTTAATCGACACACAAAGACACAAAGACGGTGAATCAGACGAAGGTTCATATGGAAAGATCAAACATATAAAAATAGACATTTGTCCCAAAATTTTAATTCCTTGAGAAGAGCTTCTACAAATTCAGCTGTGTCATGGGAGAAAATAGTGCTAATGAAATACTTTATTTACAAAGATCATTCAGTTTAAGCTTTTTCATTTTGAGAAGAAGTAGGACACAAGTCTCAGATCACTTCAGTGTGGTCAACGGAGTCAGCCTGCAATAACTTGGCCTGCTGCTTATGGATGTCGTTTGTACCTACTTGGACAATGACTTTGGTGATTTCAGGTTTATCTGTTTGGACTTCAATGTCTTTGCTGTTAATGTCACAGACAGTAGCACCCAGGAAGCAACAGGTTATTACCAAACCAGTTCAGTAATGACATTGTTGTCCTTGATGATGGGTAGCATAGCAGTTCAGGGCGACCTGCAGCTACAGACCAACAGGCTGAGGCTCCACATGAACCCGAAAGCGGCCTTGACAGTTGTTGAGCTGGACCGACAGAAGGCTCCTGGTTGTTGGTGGACAGGTGTTGCTCCAACTTTCCCAGCACCTCAAACTTGTTTCCTAGCCAAATGGTCCCAGATGGAGGAATAGACCCAGATGGAGGAGTATGGGAGGTGTTCCTACCTTGCTTTGTTTCCCCCCGATGACAGTCCAGGGTTCCGAGGGAGCGGGAGTGGAACATATCAGAAGCTTTGGTTTAGCACCGAGCCTGGGCCAAACCGGGTCGTCCTTGTAGATCGATCGTACGACCAGTGGATCCGGCTCAGCCAGGCCAAGGAAGTGTGGTGTTGTTGTCTGGGAAGCGTTAGGCTTCAGTGTGCGACGAAACAGGTTTTGTGTGAGCTGTTCTGAAATAAAACAAAAACATCTCAGATTCAAGTTCATCAATGTAGAGAGAAATTATAAGTTATGAAACATTTATGAAGCGGGCCTCTTTTCTTATATACTTACATACAATCAAACTACTTTTTGAAACCATTGGAGTCGCCCCCTTGTGGCCATTAGAAGGAATGCAGGTTAAAGGCACTTCTGCATTGGCTTTGCTTTTCAGACCTGGAGACTAAGAACGCTTATAACGTACAGTGTGCGGTCGTTTTAAATCAGTCACTGTTTTTTGCAACAGAAGATGCATACAGTGAGCCTTTTTTATTTTACACACATTGTGACTCTATTTTCTTGCTCTATATGATATATATATATATAATTATTCGAGAGGAGAACATAGTGAAGTGAAGTTTAGTCAGTGATAATGGAGTGCAACCAAACTTGACTGGTGCGTCAGGTATTAACAAGAGAAACTGCCGATCTGCATGTTTGTAGGATGTTAATAAAGACAAACACATATTCTGAATGTAAAATAAAAAATTAATTTACATTTTTGTAGATGTTTATAGTTTTATATCTTGTAAGTTTTTCTGTCAAACTTTCACTACTTTCATCACTGAGGATTTGTTGTAAGAAATTGACATCAAGCATGAATTAGGACAGTTTAAAAGCGGCTAAATATAGACAAAAACGAATGCAGAAACAAAATCCACACGGACACTTCAAGAAAAGTTCTTGTTTTACTCTGAAGGACTGAGAAATTAGGGCACATTTCTTGTTAATTAGCCTCTGACAAAGTTAAAGGTTTCTTCCTGTGAGTTTCAAAGAAGATAAATGTGATTTATAGGCTGGAAATATCGCTCCATAAAGCATGACTGGTGGGCGTAAGAAGAGCCGAGCATGAAAGTCATGTGACTGATGATGTATCTGTTCTATCTGGGTCATGTGATCCCATCAGGAGGATTATTAGGGAATAATTTGAAGGATTTCTGTGGATATAATTCAGCATGTTAGGATAATAATTGATAGAAGATTCCACTTTCATCTTGTAAGACGCAGCTTCAGTGAAGATTACAAGACACAGCGGGGACATCTGGACTGAGCTGCCTTATTTTCTGAGCCTTATTAGGCTGCATCTTATTTATGTCTTATCATCTCAGCATCTTACCAGCTCTGATTATCATCTGCAATCTGCAGCAGCTGCACACAGGACTCGCTGTGCAGACTGTCACGGATGTTTTCTGAGGGAAATGTTCATGTGTGTCACGACTCAGCTTGGATGAAAACACATTTAATGTCCCAAAGAAAAAACACCGTCATTAATAAGAATGTATTTTAAATGTACAAAGCTAAAATGTATGGAAGCTCATTTATGCCAGGAAAAGTAAAAAAGGTGACAAATTGTTTAAAATCAAAATACAGATTATATTATCTATAAAGACAAAGGCCAAAAATAAAAATTCTAAACAATAGTTGAGAGATCATTGAAGGGTGACCCTGATTAACAAGGACATGGAGTCAATTATAAAAGAAAAGAAAAGGAGAACAATAAAGAACAGAAACAGGAAACAGAATAAAAGCAATATCACAATTAGTTGAAAAATATTAAAATTAAGTGAAATTAAAAAGAGTTATGTAAAATGCCCTCAAACGTGTGGTGTAGAAAATCAGACATAAACTAAGACAATTAAAATGTGAAATAAATTGAAGATAAATTGAGAAATATGTTATTTAATGTTTATTGTCATTGCTTAATTCACCTTCTTATCATGTATATATCATCACTACATCGAAGGTCAATCCACTTTCTCTGTAAATACTACAACCATCTACCTCTTGTACATAACCTGATTCACAATATTATACACACACCATATTCATCTGTGCACCTTTGCACTCTCTATTGCACCATTGCACTATTGTCTATCAGTGTTTTCTTTAAATAATGTATATAAATATTTTTCTATCCATAGGTTTGTATATAGTAGTTTAAGATTTAGTTTTCAGTGTCTAAGTGTCTGAGTTACCTTTGTCTAGCCTGTCCGTGTCCTGTTTTTAAGTCTGCTTAGTATGTGTGTCTTTACTTTGAGAGCAAAGAAAACCCAGAGTCAGAGTCCTTGTATGTGCCCACATACTTGGCACATACTTCTGATTCTGATTCTGAAATAATATGAAGCCATACAAAGACAAATACACACAATAAAGTCTAAAAATGTGTCATATGTCATTTTCAACATTTTCAATTACCAACTCTTACTGTTGACCGTCAGGTAACACATTTCAAAGTCAAGTCTGTATTTTGATGTAGGAATGATGATTTATTCGTAATCTCAATTCGGTAAGAAGCAGATGAAGAAAGAGCGAAAATAAAACAATCTTCAATCTTGTTCCTGATTCTGAATTCTAAAAACATTTAACCTCTTTTGAAACCTAATTTTTAACCTTTGCGATGCAGAAACTGGATAAAACCAGAGCTTTGATGAAACATCCCCCTACTGCTGAGTAATTGGGATCATGATGGCATTTTTTAAATCATCAGCGCTTCTAAAAACCAATAAAGCTGAGTGAACGACAGCATCTCCGCCCGCCCAATCCGCCTGCCGCTGGTCTATTTTCGGAGGAAAAAAAGGAAAAGAAATGATGATTAATGTTATTGGATTATTTACATTGCCCTCAACATGATTGAGCCGCAGAAATGAAATTAAAATGTGTGTTGAATGGGATTTTCCAGGAAAGTCCTGTAAAAACCACGACGGTAATAAGGAATGACTAATTCTCCCAAAGTCGATTAAACACCATCTCATCCCGCAGGAAAATAGACCGCAGGCTGGAGGACAAATAAGATTTGGATTAGACAACTGTGGGTACATTAAGAGGCAGATTAAAGGGTTTTTTATTTATTATTTTCATTATTGTTCAGCGTGTTCTTGTTCTGAGGGCTTAACTCTGCTGAAAACAAGCCATTAGACACAGAAATGATCACATCTGAGAAAAGAAACATGCTGGGCTGAAGGAGGATTATTCTCTAAAACAAATTGTCTAAGAAACACAGAATAAAATAACAGTCACAGTTTTTTCCCCTTCTCCAGCTTCAGTGAGGTTTTCACTTTTTTACCCTGAAGTCTGTTTAAATCAAAGCTGGTCTGACAATGTCAACCAGATTTAAATCATTAATAAATAGCATAGATTATTGAAGATAAATGGCCCTAGGACGATTCCCTGGGGAACCTCAAAAATGACAGATTGAGGACTTCAATGCATTTTTAACATCGATCTGTAGACCTACAGCTTGATTGTTTTTACTCTTTGTCCTTAATATGTAAAAGCAAAATACCATTGAAATGCGTGATTTGATGGTTCGTGCTATCTGTCGCAGATGTCTAAAAACTAAACAAACACCGTTTCAGAGTTTATTAATGGCGGAAAGAGCAACACACAACAAAAGAATACGGTTCAGCTCAAAAGAAATGCATTAGGACCTGACATATTTTTCGCAGCTGTTAGTTATCACTAAATCACTAATAGCAGCAAAGTTATAAGAAGCAGAACAGACCAAGTAAAAGGCCATTTATGCCATTATTCTGTCATCTGTGTTAAAAAACATATTATTATCTATACTCAACTGTGTCATGATTTAGCTGCAATGATCATTTTTGCATTACGATTTATTTTTCACAGTTAAAACTATTAAGATTATAAGGATTTGACATTTGTCAGGGTCTGCAGCAAGAAAACTTTTTTTTTTCTTCTGGACAAAAAGATCCATGGGCCCGACAATCTCTGCAGCACTCCATTATACTGCTGTTTTATCAACACAACAGCTTCTGCAATTTCTGGATATTGCTCTTGCCCTTATTGCCTTTTTTAACACTCTCAGCCAAATGGTGACCTTTTTGAGTTAACCTGTGGAGCAGACGTTAAGTTCTTTAAAAAGTAAAAGTTTATATAGTGGAAGAAATATATAAAATAGTAAAATTCATGTATTTGTACTCATGTATTCCACTAGTGGAGTAAATGTACCTGTTAGTACCAGCCGGTCTGACCTCAGAGGAGGATTAGCTGTTTGGACTTCTTTCATTTTTCAATCTATTTTAAACAATGCCTTCAGATTAGCCGTCCGAGTCAGAGTGCATCAAATAAAGAAAATTGCATTAAATTATCCCATTAATATTATTATATTTGCTGCTGCAGCGGGCTCCGCTCCAACATTATATAATGAAACAAAGTGGTTTTACTCACTTATCCCCCTCAGCTCTCATCTAGGAAGGAGCCATGCTAGTAAATGAAAATTGGATTGGCCTGTAATAATGCAGCCACATCCAAATGAAAAATGGGAGGGAGGACAAGGACCAAGGAAAATCATGTTTTTATCCTGCATGGACTGAATCATCTCCCAGTATAGTCACTGGAGACACAGAGGACATGTGCAGGAAGCTTCCTTAAGAATAAACTCTGTTTACACTGCTGTCCAGAAGTCAGAGAGAATAAATCTGGCCTCAAATTCAAATCCAGTATTCTGTTTCCTCTGTGTACCTGGGTCTGGACCTCTCAGTGTAAAGTGTTTCCTGTATTTATAGTTTTCCAGTAGTCAGTGTTGTGTTCATTTTGGCAACTATTTTAAATTAAGTCTTAGTCTTTAGACAGAAATGACAACTCAAAACATTTCAGTCCAGTTTCAGCCAATAAAAAGTCATCAAACTTTAGTTATTACTTTTAGTCAAAACATGTTCTCTCCTTAAACTAATTCAATTAGCCTAATACAGGTCTGTAATGCACCTGTTTACTCTCTTAACACTTTTATTTGTGTAATATTGGATTCCTTTGCTTGGATAATCTACCAATCTTAAACTCTCCCACTGATTTTTCCCACATACTTTGTAGCCTCCAACTACTACAGTTAAATAAATAGTGGGCTGGGTCAGATTCAGGGGCATCTGCACATGCCCCTTAACCACTTCAACCAGTTACAGGAATGCATTGCTTGTATTTTGACAGACACATTAGATGCACAGTGGGGGGAAATATCATGGATTTTGAATGTCCTACATCCCACCACTAACATTTTAGTCCCGTCTCGTCTCCTTAACGAAAACAAAACATACGTGTCTTCAGAGTTTTTATCATTAATTATCTATTTTTAGCTCGTCAACGTCTCCTTTTCATCATGGAAAAAAGATGGTTCACACTAACATGATGTGTGAGTATTGAGTGGAAATAAACATTGTGCTTTTTACATTAAATGACATGTTTGTTTGTTTCATCATGACAGCAGAAATTAGAAACCACCTGGAGACAATGAAAGTTCAAGTTATTTGATAGTCAACCAATCTTCAGCAGAGCATCTGTCAGGAACATTATCCACAGGCTTACAAGGCTAAGAGGCTAACAAGCATTAAGTCTACTATATGACTCTGGTACATAAACTGACCTGTTGAGCCCCTCCGCCCCAGAGTTCAGCATTTATTGGTTTTGTTGAAGGCAACAAAACCAGTACAGTCACGTCAGGTGCAATCGAGTCGGGTTGAGAGAGCAGCAGTCGAGTCAGGTCAAGTTGAGTCAGTTGGAGCAGAGTCAAATCAAGTGAGGTCGATTCGTCTCCATTTTGGTTTATTTGAGTCATTTTGTGTCAAGTCATGTCAAGTCTGTGAATCTTTTCAGGGCCTGTTGAGTTGAATCAACTTCAGGAGAGTTGCGTCGAGTTGAGTTTAGTCTAGACACAAGAGTTTGTAGAGAGAGGTGTGTTAGAAAGAAGATGGGGAGGGCAGAGCCAGAGTGAGGTGCACTGTTCGGGGCTAGCACTACTCCCTACTCATTACATTTTCATGAGGGAAGAAAGAAGATAAGAGAGAGCAACTCCAACTTGTAGTTAGATGGACAGCGAGAGCCGGCACATCAACAGGGTTATCAGTTGGCACCTTGTTAGGTGTTGTTAGTATCAATTTAGGCCGACAACTTGGGGAGGCTCAACAGTTAGCTCTGGTGTCCCAGAACCACCCCCCTCCATGCTAGCTCTCACCGCCAATTAAGACTTCATGCTATCAAATCCTTATGTAAAAAATGCAACTATTCCTGGTGCCAATATAGTAAAGTCAGGTCGAGACGTGTCTCAATGACTTGAGTCAAGTTGAGCTGGATTTTCCTTGCATTTTGTCAACAACACATTCAAACAGGGCCCCTCCTCCTCCTGGGCTCTTCGTCACCAGAAGCTCACTCTCACTCTCTCGTGCGAGAACACACCCAGCCCGTCGAGCTAACATCAACAGCATCAAGGTTACCTTTGCGCTAGTATTCTAACTTCTGGTTACCATTGCGCTAGCATGCTAACAGCCTGTAACCTTTGCGCTAGCATGCTAAACTCCGGTTAGCTTGTCCTACCCGGTTTGAGGCACCTACCTGTCCAACAGAAAGAAGGCCAACTCTGCATCGCTCTTTCACCATGTACGCCGGTCCGAATGGGGCCCAGTTGCTAATTTGAACCACTCACACTCACTTACACACTGTGATTGGCTCAGAGAACCACAACAGCACACCTCCTGAAAACGTCCTGTGCAAAGCAAAACAACAGAATAGATGCAGAGGGAAGGGTCTCACCCACTGAGGCCTTAACAGCGACTGTGAACTGAGATTTAAAGAGTTCAGAGCAGCCGGTTGCAGGCTGAGGATTATTCTTTATTTTATGACTTGTACAGTCTTGCAGAGATGATCAGCGTCCATAAACATATGAAGCCATAGCGATAAAGTCGTCTGTCTCTCTGTTGTTGTAGGATTTTCTTCAGCCTGAATTGCGTGACCTGATCTAATTGTATATGAATGACTGACATCATCACCATGAAAAACACTTAACATGTTAATGAGTGATGAAAGATAAAAACGACAGCAAGCTTTTACATCTCTGACAATCTGTTTGTGCAGAAACATCTGTTGCAGAAATCCTCCAACATCAAACCACAGGGAGAGACACTTCTACAGTACATATAACAGCAGAAGGGACAGTTATTGATCTGTGCGATGACATCACAGGAGGGAAGCTAACAAGGCTAATGAAGCAGTAGTTAGCCTGTTAGCTTGCCATCCAGTAATAATCCGTGTATTGTTTCTCTTCTTTCTGTGACCTGATCATGCTGAGTTCATCCACAACAAACAGCAGAGAGTTATAAAAACACAGTGACACAGTGTTAATGCACATGTTGCGTGAGTTTAGCATCAGTCCAGATGTTGACAGCTGCAGTTTCTCCCCAATAAGCTCATATAAGAGACAGAAAACAATTCATAGCGCAGCACTAAGCCCTCACTGCAAACACATTAATGGATCCTATAGAGGCAGATCTCATCATGAGAGACATCTAAATACATCAGCCTTCAAAGAGAGGAGACATCTGTGTGTCACCGACTGTGTTCTGATTGGCTGACTGGGGCAACAGGTCATTGCTTTTGTACGGTCTGCGTTTGTATTCATGTTCAGGGAGTCGATCATTTTAATGTCTGTTTATGTGGAAAAACAATAACGAGACATTTTACAAATACAAGTCATGATCCTCAGAGGATGAATCCTCACTTTAGTTATGATTTAAAACCTTGTTTTCTTGTTTGTGTTTCATTCAGGGATGTTTTTAAAAGGTGATTTCAGTATTCTTAAACCTGGGCCCTATTATTTGTATGTTTTACGGTCTAAATGACTTAAAGGAAGGTTTTTGAAAGTTTTTGAACTTTACAGACAGGATTTCTTCAGAGAAACCCTTTTGTTCGGATAAGCTTGTTTTCAAAAGACAAAGAAACAGTCATTGGTCTTTTCAAAGCCACCAGACTCCTTTGACAAAAACAGTAATTTAAGCTTGCAGAACACCGGAGCTGCTGGTTTACACTATCTCGATCGGTTTGTTTGTGTTATTGTGTGACTGACTATTGTGTTTTATATGGTTGGTTTGGAAACAACACAATACTTGTGTGACACACAATAACACTTACTAATTAAGCGATTGAGGCAGCAGTAGACTAGCAACTCCCATGTTCTGTGAGGTAAAATCAATGTTTTTGTCAATGGAGTTTGGTGGAATTAAAAAGGGAGAGATGTAATGGCTGTTTCTAGCTAAAAAAAACCTTCTTACTCTGAAACAAAATGTCGATCTCTGTGGAGATCCTTTCTGTTATCTCAGAAAAATTAAATCTACATTCTCAGCTTGTTAGACGCAAAAAAAAAAATACAAAGTACAAATTATAGCCTGTTTCATAGACACTGGATAAAGTGATCTACTGGCGCAATTCTAAAGCTTTTGTACCTATTAGTCACTTAGACTCTGATATATGTAAAAACAGGCCCATGTTAAAAACACCAGAATTACCCTTTAAAACACTAAAGCACTTTCATGCTCAAAGTTTATTGTTTCAAATAAATAACAAGAAATTTGACTGTAAAGGACGGATGAATCAGAGGATGAATCCTAAGTGAAGAGGAAATGAAAAGTCGTACATTTGCATGAAACTTTGAGAAGAGCAGCTGTGTGGAAACAAATCTTCAATCAAATCCTCTGAGTTTAATCATTTAGCTGTCAGGGAACATATTTTGGACATGATTGTGAAGTAAGATTATATAGTTAGATTATATTGTTAGATTACATATTGTTTTACAGCCTGCTGATTTTTAATATCAGCACAGTTAAAGCCTGCAGTCAATCTGCTGCACAACGATTGGAGTGACCGCAAAGCTGATTCAACACAAACTTAATCAAATCAAAGCTGAACTTTCACATGCTTTCATGTCAGTTTAAAGGCAGGAGGTTGAGCAAAACAAAGGATTCTGGGAAAAAAGGATTGGACACCATTTTTGACGTCAGTTACAGCAAGTTCACAGCAGTCCATTGACTCAAGTACTGAGTATTTCTACTTGTACCAGTGAACCCCATGTATCTCCAGGATTTTAACTGTAGTGATTTACTGAAAGATTTAGTGTTCCTTTAAAATTCACTTTAAAAACGGCAATACGCATTTCTGTAGATTAAACAAGCCAACAGTATATAAAGTGGTTTAAATGAGCAAAACTGTAAACATCCATAACATAAGAATGCAGCATACATTAAAATGCACAAAAGGATCACTTTTCTGAACTATCACTGCTTTTAGTTCTTTAACTTCATCCATCTATCCATTCATCTATACTGCTTATCTTGTTCGGAGGGGGGGTGGCCAGCTGTCTTTGGGCGAGAGGCCGGGTACACCCTGGACTGATCGCCAGTCAATCACACACGCTGACACATAGAGACAAACAATCTTTCACGCTCACATTCGCACCTATGGGAAATTTTAGAGTCACCAAAGAACCTAACTAGCATGCTGTTGCTGTGCGTTTGCCCTTGTCTGCCACCGTAGAAAGGCCCCCTTATGTCCGAACCTGGGACCTTCTAGTTGTGAGGTGACAACACTAACCACTGCACCACCATGCAGCCCCCTTTTACTACGTGTTGCTAATAAAATGTTTATTTTGAGTATTTTCAAAGTGTGATATGAGAACTTTTATCGCAGTGACCCACATGAGTACTTCTTAGTTAATAGAAATAGGAAGTTAAAGTTTAAGTAATCGAATTACTTTATACAAAGATTAGTTGATAAATATATGCCGACAGGTTCACTGACAACTGTTACTTGTTATATCTGGGAAGGCAGATTTTTTGTTCAGCCTCACGTTTGTGCAGCAGGAACTATTGTTATTGTTAATTATTAATATATGATTATTTATTAGGCCCCACTATTACATTTTGGGAGCATGATTGGGTTACAGCCGCTTCCTATTTAGGATGGCTTCTTATTGTCACCAACTATTTGCCTGTTGAAGCAGGGCCAGGTAGTAAATAAGTATTTCAGTCGGAAGGTCGGAGGTTCGATCAGTCAACATGTCGAAGTGTCCTTGGGCAAAACACTGAACCCCAAATTGCTCCTGGTGGCATAGCCAACGGTGTGTGAACGTAAAGACCGATTGACAGTTGGACACTTTTGGTATCAGCCTCCGCCATCAGTGTGTGAATGGGTGAATGTGACATGTAGTGTAAAAGCAGCTTTGAGTGGTTGCAAGAGTTGAAAACTACAGTCCATTTATAGCCTTTATTAACTCAAAATCACCTTTGAAAACTCTGCTTTGTTAAATGTTTATACGCTTTATTTATGGCTAACAAATCCTCTGATTATGACTTATAAGCCATTTATCATTTCTAAAATTTTAGCAGTGTTGGTAGAGAGTTAATAAATAAAACTGTCCTGCTTGAGGAAAGGGATTTTACACAGCCTGACAACCCTTCTGGTTACATTTTATAACCTCAAATAACTATAAATGACATATCATGAATTTGACATTGTAATGCTTTGTGAATAGACATCAGAACTTGGTATCACAGTGTCTGCTGTTTGCAGACTGACGAGGATGAAAACACGTTTTCACCTTCAGACTATCAGTTTATAAAATCGAATCATTCAGAGGCAGAAATCCAGTTTGTATCCTCACAAAAACTCCTCTCCCCCTCTTCTTCCCCTCGGCGCCTTAATTTCCTGATAACCTGTTAATTTTATTGTTTTTCACTCACATTACATGATTACTGCATCGACCTGGCGACTCAAATCACTTAATGCATTATGATTGAGGCCAGGCGCTCGGCGGGCCTCCTTTAGCCAAATGACTGTTGATATTTGCTTTTAATTTAAGCAATCCACTACAAGACTCATTAACATGCTGCTAGATTAACTGCTTCCAAGCTGAGGTTATCCGCCTCTTAATGCCCTTTCCATGGGAGATAATCCCTGCTAACTTGGATTGGAGGCTACAATGAGATAAGCAGCGAATATGAAGAGATGAAGGAGAACCTGTCTGATCTGATCCCAGCGCTCCAACAATGATTGTTTTTTCTCTTTCTGCTGCAATTTGCTTAATTTGGGTGTTATTGACAGGCAGCGTGTCACGGACCCTGAAGGCAGCACTGATCCTACAGACAGACAGTAGGACAGACAGACAGACAGACAGACAGTTCTGCAGTTCCAACCAAATGATTCAACACTTTTAACCTGCAGGATCTGAATATAATTGAATTAAACATGTGAAAAGTCAGCAAAAGGGAACTTTGAGCTTATTCACATTAAGACGAATCCTTTAACAATGATACAAACCCCAGATCAATACTGCCCAGCATCCTAAGTTGCCCCAACCTGTCTGGAAGCATTTTTTTTTTGTATCAAATCAACCATTAAAACAAGATGAGCCGATAGTAAACACTGCAGACCACTGATTAGTCCGAGAGAATTGTTACTTGCAGGAGACAGAACACTCTGCATAAGGTTAGGTTGAGCGATCTATGGCATCAACTTTGCAAGAAGTGAAAATAGACATTTACAGCATAAACAATTAAATGCAGACTAAACATGCAACAATCAGCCATAACATTATGACCACCTGCCCAAAATTGTGTAGGTCCCCCTTTTGCAGCCCAAACAGCTCTGTCCCGTCGAGGCATGGACTCCACTACACCTCTGAAGGTTTTTGTGGTATCTGACACCAAGACGTGAGCAGCAGATCCTTTAAGTCCTGTATGTTGCGAGGTGGGGCCTCCATGGATCAGACTTGTTGTCCAGCACATCCCACAGATGCTCGACTGGATTGAGATCTGGGGAATTTGGAGGCCAAGTCAACACCTTGAACTTGTTGACGTGTTCCTCAAAGCATTCCTGAACCATGTCTGCAGTGTGGCAGGGCGCATTGTACTGCTGAAAGATGCCACTGCCATTAGGGAATATCATTTCCATGAAGGAGTGTACTTGGTCTGCAACAATGTTTAGGTAGGTGGTACGTGTCAAAGTAACATCCACATGAATGGCAGGACTCAAGGTTTTTCCAGCAGAACATTGCCTAAAGCATCACACTGCCTCCGCCGGCTCACCTTCATCCCTTAGTGCATCCTGGTGCCATGTCTTCCCCAGGTAAGTGATGCACACGCACCCGGCCATCCACATGATGTAAAAGAAAACGAGATTCATCAGACCAGGCTCCGTTCTTTCTTTGCTCTGTGGTCGAGTTCTGATGTCACATCAACATGAGCACCCTGACTGACTGCAGCTACGCAGCCCCAGACGGAACAAACTGCGATGCTCTGTGTTTTCTGACACCTTTCTATCAGAACCAGCTTTAACTTTTTCAGGACTTTGAGCTACAGTAGCTCTTCTGTTGGATGGGACCACACGAGCCAGCCCTCACTCTCCGCACGCATCAATGAGCCTTGGCCGGCCATGACCCTGTTGCTGGTTCACCCGTTTACATTATTTGCTAATTGAAATGTGCAACTTTTTGGCTTGTGGTCACGAGTTGTCAGCAGTTCCAATACCTCATAAAGAGGCCCCCCAAGAAATATTGAACACTATCACATGTTTTATTTTCTTTCCCCATGAGCCCGACACTTCTCCCCTGAGTTTCAGTTTGTTGCAGTTGTGTTGAGATTTTTACTTTGGCTTTGGGGCCAAAGGAGCCTGAACCCGACTCTGCCCCTGGACTTGAACCTGCCTGTTAGCCTGGATGAACCCTCTGTGTTCAGCACAAAGGGTCGTCTCAGCTTTAGCTGCACAATAAACCGTAAAATGACGGCTGCCGAGCCGCAGAGTCAGAGAGTGAAAGTGATTAGGATGAAGAACGTGATCATAAAACCCAAATCCAGACCTTTGACTGAAGCAATAAGTAAGACATTAAAACGGAGGATTATTATTATTCTTATTGTTATTCACGGCTGAGAGTAAATCTGTCAGAGGTCACAGATGTGCATGCTGGCGGAGGAAGAATAGAAAAGTGCAATTGTGCAGATAAATCTTCTTCGTTGGTGGATTATTAAATATTCTGCCAACTGTGGTTTGTCCTGCAGCATGCGAACACTGAGCCATATGGTTTTTCTTACTAGTAATCAACAAAATTAAACCCCCCTCCCCCTCCCCTCCTCCCTCTCCCTCCTCTCTGTCTTGTTTAACAGAATATAGCGTCCACGCTCTCGCTGGTTGCCGGAGGATTTGTCAGATTGCAGGAAAAGGCAGCACCTGCAGAGTTTACAGCAGATTAGGAGCTCTGGAATAATTAACAGCACGGGCCTGGAGGAGACAGAGAGAAAGGGTGTGATGCCGATGAAGAGGAGCAGGTTGTCATGACGTCAGGCTCGTGCCATCGTCACCTTTTCCACAGAAACAGCAGATGGCTCGTGCCTCCTCCTTCTCGTCGGGAACTTTTTATTCAGTTATTGAACAAAATACATTCAGAAGATTGCTTTATTTACCTTCATACTTAACGACTTTTCTTTATGTTATGAGATTCAGTGATCATAAATATGACGGTATATGGTATGTTTCCTCTATTTAAGGTGTTTATCCGTTAACCTGGAGCCACATTAAATGGCTGACCTGCTCTCTTCTGGCTAGACTCAGATCTTCCTGTATTATCAAAGTCCAGACCCACGAAGCTGACAGTCAGCCATCGGCCAATGTATATGTTATTTTATGGCATGTACCACACTGTTGGCACAACCTGGCACAGCCGGCCCATTTTGCGTGTTAAATCAGCAGCAGAGCCCCTCAGCGAGAGGTCCCTCTGATGGCTGTTCAGCTAAAGTGACTCAGTCCACTGACCAGACCGCCAAGCAGATCACCAAGGGCTGCAAGCACGCTTTTATCAGACATACTCTCCATTAGAAAAACCTCTATTACCAAACAGCTACAAGTAGCCAAAGAAGAGGTGAGAAAGCGTTACTTCGGGCAGATGTGATCGGCCATTTGTCGGCCCAGAATGCAAACATGAGGATTTTTAATGGAGGCAAGTTAACTTCATGTAGCAGGACTTGAACGGGTGGTGATTTGCAGATCATTCTTCCTGACATCTTACGAGGAGGCTGGCTGGAAAAAAGTTGTGGATAAAGGGGTCAAAAATCCGGCAGTTTGCAACCCAGTGCAGTTCATGTGTGAAAGGGACTGTCAGTACCCCATCCGTCCTGGCTGCCCTATCCGCAGAACCCATGTGCAGAACCTTGAACCTGTTTTCCGAAACTGCCCGATTTGTTCCATGCATGCGTTGCTCGACGGAAGAGAGTACGTATTGACTGTGTTAACAAATAGTAAATCTGATGACATGAGTCTTGATTGCTTTCATTAAATGAGCACCACACACCATACACTGAATGAAATGTTGCTTGGTTGTCAAGAAAGATTCTTGGTTGCCTAGAAAGTCATCATTTCATGGTGTGTTTTCAGATCTAAATACACACACAACTCCACAGCTGTGTGTTTATGTTGATGACAGCTTACTTATATATGATCTATGGGTGACAGGGCTCCATAATAGAGTGATAGCAGGGCCCCAGAGCAGTAAAGTCCATCACAAATGTCTGTATTGATCACCACGGAATTTTAGTAAAACATCTTTTAACAATCGATGAGCAGCCATGCAACCTTTCTGTGCTTTGAGGTTGGATAATAACGGCCACGTACTGTTATTTGTATTGTAGTGTATTTGTCTAATATTGTGTTGTTAATAAAGTTTTAAAAAAATAACTCTAAGCTGCCATCAAATGTTTATATATGCGAGGTACAAATCGGGCAGGAATAAGCACACATGTGCAGAACGGATCAGGCAACCGGGACGGGTGCTGACTGGGGCTGAAGTTGCTTCATCAAAAAGTTGTTTTAAAGTGGTTTATACGGAAGCACTCAGTGGACATCCATCCATCCAAATATTATTATTATTTATTACATTTATGTAAATATTATTTATTATTTACTTTTGCTGTGATAACGAGTCATTTCCAGTTGTTTTCTCAAGATCTCGACAAATTTATCTCGTTATCTCGACATAACAACGTTGCACCGTCACAACGTCAGATGATCATAACTCGTATCACCAGAGTTGCAAAAGCACAAAACAAATAGAAACAGGCTTAGCTTACCTCATTAATGTTGGCAATGGCCGCATGACATGTCCTGATTTGTAATATCACAGTGATCAGACTGTTGTTTTGTTTTCTAGATAGCCAGAAAATGATCCTGTTATCACGACAAAACAAGCTTATCTCGAGGATAATGAGATGAATAAGTCGAGATCTCGAAAATAAAATGTGTGGTTGCACGTCCGCGAAGGGCTTCCGTAGTTTTAGATGAAAACCATTCACGACTTTTATGGTATCTCCTGGTCAGATTTATAGGGCCTTTAACTCAGTAAAAATAATATAATAATAATATACACTACATGTTAAAGCACATGCCTGTCTGTAATTATAGATATAACTGTATGTTATTGGATTAATACTATTGCTGCATGTGGGCAAAAGCAGCATTTTGCAGTTGTAGCTGGTCTAGGGGGAACTAGTTTGAACAACTTATTATACAGTGTTTTTCTTTTCATGCAGACAAAACAGCTTCATATTCCGGGTGATTTCCCAGGTGTGATGACCTCAGCAGAAAATGAAAAGCTTGTCTCATCTTTAACAACAGATAACGTCAGTAAAATAATCACTTCTGTGTCCTCTGGTTAAACTTGTTAAAATCAACACACAGTGGACTAAACTCTCCGACCCGTCTGTTCATATAAAGTCCATCATGTTCAGATCCTCCCGTCTTTGTCTTTAACTGTAATTTAATATTTGGGATTTTTTAAACCGATTGTCTTGTTCTCTCCTCGATTCTCCTCCAATCTGTTCTTAGCCTCGTTTGTGCTAATCCAGACACACTTTCCTCTTATTAAACACACACACACACACACACACACACACACACACACACACACACACACACCTCCTGCTGGTAGACGTGTGTGATATATCACTGATGAGCTCTCATTAGTCTCCATCAGCACGTGTGCAGCTCACAGTCTGACTGTACGTCTTTGGCAGCTGTTGTTTTTTAGCTGCCTAAGACAGAGGTCAGAAAAAATAAAGTAAGGCACGTGTGTCATTCTTTCACCTCTGCATAGTTTTGACACTGCAGTTGAAGCTTTATTTGTACAACCCAAACTTAAAAATGTCTCTAACAGGGTTTTACAGTCTGTAGAACACACAGTAAACATAATAAATGTTGAAACGCGTTTCAATGTAAACCTCACATGTGAAAGTCACACAAAGTGTATAAGTGTATAATGTAATGTATATTTCTGTCTATAGAAGAATTATTAAAAGGGGAAACATTTCTAATTTCCCATTGTGAAAATTAAGCTCAAATAATTTTAACCTTTATGTGACTCCATACATGAACCCTATCTTAGATGTTGCTCCTCTAACCGTACATTCACACCGAACGCGAAGTGAATATTTGACTCGCGTTACTCGCGGGAGTTTGATCGCCGCATTAAAATTCACATTTAAATAACAGGCTTATATTCGCCCTTCGCTTCCGGAATGGAGGAGAGAAAGCGGGGCTTATCTCCATGGTTACCAAAAGCGTCTCTCGATGTTGATAGGCTTTCGCTACACCGCGTGGCGCAAATTTGCCGAGGAAGTTTAATTCTTTCAACTAGTGCGAATTTGTGTCTTAATCAATCGTGTCATCCACGTTGCGTCATTTGCGCCACCGACGCTCACTAATGTTACACATAAAGGTTTTCTATTTTTGGCTTGTTCTGTTTGCACGTTATTTGACTTGACAACACAAGATTAATGTTTTATAATAGTCGGAGAAACCAAAACTGCTTTGTGAAGTTAAAAAAAAACTTTGAAAAACAGTTAATAAGAGGTTTGGGTTTACGTAACTACGCTAGTAACATTAGTTAAATGTTGTATAGAATGACGTAGCCCTGAACTTAACGGAAGTTTGTGGGACTAGACACTCCTGGATGATAGTGCTGTGTTTGTTTGTCCAATCACCTCCACTCTCCACCTGTCCTTTCTCCCCTAATTACTACCCAGGTCACAGAAGATCACTGTGCTACAAATGTAAAAATATTGGTCCTAATGAGCTTTTACGCAGATGACCTCGATCTAAACATGTGTGCTGGGAGTCATCAGGAAGTTAGCCAAGATTAGGATATGCGGGGCCATGTTTAAAAGCAATAGCCACTTCTCAGTTGCCCAATCCAAATCTCCACCCAAATGCTGATTCCTAACTGGAAGCAATGTGAGCCAACTACAACAGATGGGGTGTCAATAATTGTCCAGATATATTAAGAGCGATGTCACATTGCAACAAGTGGATGAATTGTTTCCTTGGTGTTGCTTGTGATCGCTCCTCTGTAAATGATAATAAAGTGCGCAAAACTTTGCCCTGATGAACTTGACAGTGGGACAGAAGCCCTTATGCACCGAGCAGAGTTGTCTTGAAGTCTGTGAGTCTGTGGGTTAACATATCAGATCAGACATGATGTGAAGACGGCAGACTGATGAAGGTCTGAGAGCTTATTCTGTCCAGTCCTGGAATTACCTCCTGTAGCTGACTTGATGATCTCTGACTAATTATAACAGTATGACTGGAGTTGAAGGAGGGGCGGAGGAGGAGGAGGAGGGGAGGAGGGGGGCTGAGAGGAAAAGGAGAGACAGATGGAGGAGAGAGGGATGGAGAGATGGAAAGGACTGAATCAAGAGAGGGGGTTAAAGATTGAGGGAGGGTGGGGTTAGTGAAGTGGAAGTGACAGAAGCATGATGGAGCAGAGAGATCAGCTAACTGACCAGACAGGCAGGCAGGCAGACAGACAGACATGCAGGCAGACAGACAGGCAGGCAGGCAGGCAGGCAGACAGACAGAAAAAAAACCCCAAAATACTTCTGTCCTTTTACTCTGTTACAAAGAACAGTGAAACAAACATTGATGCGATACTCAGGAGACCCTCTAGGCCAGGGGTCCTCAATTAAACTTGAAAGAGGTCCAGTTAGAGATTTTTTTTCTAAAGCAAAGGTCCAAACGTCTGACCTGCGCTATGATTCAGTACCACACATTTATACATTTTGAACGTCTGTCAAATCAAATAAAGAAAATACAATTAAGCTGAAATAATTTTTACAACAATGCTAATAACTTTTACACAGAGCTCTCATAACTTAACAGTAATAATGATGAATACTTCAATATTGGTAAGGAAATATAGTGTGTGTTTGTATGTTGGGGGGTCTTGGGGGGTCTCCCCCAGGAAATTTTGAGTGTCAAAACCTTTATTTCCTGTATTTTTGGTTTATTTTATGCCCCAGTTTGTGATGGAAGTGTCTTTATTTGTAAATGAAAACAAATAATATAATGTCTGGTACTACTGGTAGTATAATGTTGTCCATGCAGAAATCAAATGAAAGAAAGAGACAGCTTCACCTCTTCACTGAAGCTGCTCTCTCTCTGCCTCCTGACAGAATTATCAAGAATTGACCATAACAGGAGGATTCACTTCATATTTTATTTCATGTTTGCCAAATTTTATTATATGTTTTACCGAAATGCAGTTGCATTAGACTTTTTCTCATGGTGAGTCATAGTGAGTTTGAAAACGGGCAATGACTATGAAATAAATAATATTTAAACACACTGTACACTGACGGACTGCTGGAGAGAGCGAGAGCGAGGGGGAGAGAGAGAGGGGGAGAGAGAGAGGCCACATACCGGTACATATAAGAGCAGAACTGTGGAAAGAGGAACATTAGTCATGATAATGAAACCTGATGTAGCTCTGTGTAACTCTCAGGTTTATGGGTGAAGTGTTTGAACTAAACTGCAGCCTGGAGTCTCTGTTAACAGAGACACGCGGAGTGGACAGTGTCAGACAATATCCGCGTTTAATAATCGCCTCAGTCACGGTACGAGTCTGTCCAGTCTTAAAAGCTCGGTTTTCTCTACTGCTCTAATTTTAGAGCACGCCATGTCTACTTTTCCCTAACTCACTTACTTTCTCCCACTGTGTCTCTGTAACTCTCTTGTCGGCTGGCTCTTCAGTTTGTATCTATATTCTCACACACCCACTGGGTCAGTCGCGATCTGAGTGACAGATTTGATTGGCTGAGTAGTGTCACGTGTGATGATTTACAATGAATTCATTGGTCTGCGAGTTTCTTGGACCCCCAAATCACTACTGCAAAGACAAAAAGCTGAGCAGGTTAAAATAGATGCGCTTGTCAAAACTATGAATAGGGCCGGGTCTGGAGACGACGGCAGTTGGGTCTGGGTCTGGATCCGGACCGCAGTCCGCTGTTTGGGGACCACTGCTCTAGGCCTCATGAAACTCACATGGCCTCATTTGTCCTTTAAAACCACAGTTAAGCAGTCTCAACGTCATACAGATCAGTTGAAAAGCCTTATGAGCGGCTGTGAAGCTCTCAGCAATTGAGCTGTCCTATAACCCTCAAGGACTAAAACCTCATTATTGAAAAGGTTAGGCCCCAGCCCAGCGAGGATGGTGGGGACCCTGGGAAGGATAGTGGGAGCCCTACAAAGGAGTTCTACAACAGGGGGTACAACCATGGTCAACACAATTATCAGGAACCAGCACAGATAAACATTAAGGACTAAAAACAATAGTAAGAGGAGAAGGAAGAAAATAAAGCTTTAGGTGAATGCCATCAAAAGACAAGCATAAAGGAGGACCAATATAACACTGGCATATTGGCGGAGATGAGAGATAAGAGATTGCCAACATGAGGCAGGTCAGATCACCAATCACACAGTGTGAAGTGCGGAGACTCTGCTAGAGAGAGGCTGGGCTGGATGTCATCCTCTTCCACATACAGGGGATCAAGGGAATGTCCAAACCTATAAGGCTGATGTGACAACAGCAATCGGGGTAGCACTAAACCAAACCCATGAGTCAGACATGGAGTCATTTACCTTTGATTTGGCCTACTTTGAAGCACCTCCAAATGTTTGGTGGAACAAGGAGTTTTGGACGCAGTTCAGTAGTCCCAACAAAACTAGAGGCCTTTGGACACTGTTGAAGACGGTAAGAATGCTGTATGATTTGCAAGTGGTAGACCAAGGAGGTCTGACTGATTGCACTGCACGGAAAGCATGTTAAATGTGCAAGACCCATTTGTCCACTGAATGGGCCAGCATGTGATGTGGAAGAGCATCGCAAGTCAAGTGACCCTCCTGGTCTCCAATGATAACCAATTATACACAGCTGTTCGAAGGACAAGTCCACTGCCAGTCATCCCAACCAAACAGGCGTCCAGCTCACTGGGTTACAGATGACACCACAAGCACACAGTGTTGAAACTCTTTTGCTAACTCACCCAACGTCTTCTTTAAGAATGCAAGGAACCACTCAGGCGCCAAAAATCTCTGATAGAATATCCATACTTGTGAGCAGCACCTGACATCGGGGAAGGAAGAGTACCAGTGGCAAGACATGATGCCCCAAGCAGGTTTCGGAGTACAGTGGCAGCTGGGAATTCAACCAAGGGCCATTGGGTATAAGGAATATACCCAAATGCCAGGAAGCAAAAACCCTGGGACCATTAGGAATGGACTGAATGGATTGTTTGAGATGTTATGGGGTCCTTTGAAAGCCAAAGATGGACAAAATTTGCATGTCCCTGAAGTGGACCTGAAAGAAATCGCCACTCCACTCAGTTGACGCTGGAAGATGGAAGAGTGGATGGAGAGAGAAACAGCACCCATGGTGACTACTGAAATATAGCCAACACGCTGCCAACACTTCAACACTTGACCAACACCTTCAGACGGCATATTTGAAGATAGCTATCAGCTTCTGCTGAAGAAAATAATCCAAGGATTCCCACTGTAGTTCAAGATGCTGCACAGGCTCAAATCATATCAGTAGTTTACAGTCTAAGAGCCCTTGCTTTTCATCCAATCATAGCTTGATTCTTCCACCAGTTTCAGTGGTCTGTCTCTCAGCCATTCAGTATTTTAAATACTTGAGTTATTTCCCCATGTTTCCATGTGCAACTTCAGTCACCATTGACTCCTGTGCCAAGGATCGCTAGAGACCGTTTCTCCATGGAGTCACTCATTGAGTCCACACCACCGCAGCCTGCAGGCCAGCCTTCCTACTCCTTTGCCAGCGCTGTCAAACGTAGTCACTTGCCTCCCTCGGCCAACTGCCTGTCCCCTCACCATTCTGAAAAATACCACTCACACAAAAAATGGTTAAACCACCATAGTCTTCCATCTAACTGCTTTCATCTAGTTGCTATAAACTGCAGCCTCAACACTAGCTAACAAAATATAGTAGTTCAAACTAGGTCAACCTGTTTTGGCTGTTGTTGCTTTTTGTGTGTAAAGGCTATTTCTTAGTGGTTTATAATTTAATAATGTTGAAAAATTACACTTACACAATTACACATGTCTTTCTGTGAGTTTTCCGAGTGATAGTTTTTACTCCTGAGTTGCAAAATGCGTTGGTCATAGAAGTTTCAACACATAAAGTTTTTGTTATTTTCAAAAAAATGGCGCAACTCCCAGTGAGCGGCAGCTGAAGGATTAGGGTCAGAAAGAGAGGAGGGGGGCAATGAAGGGTCAAGAGGGTTTCAGGGTCGGGGTCAAAGGTTGAAGGTGTCAGATTGAAAGTGTCTTCATCTGCCACGAGACGTGTCACTGTGGACTGATGAGAAAGTAGAAGGCAGAGTTCATGTAAACACGTTAAACAGACTCCTTCCGTTCTGTGAGAATTATTTGTAGTTTTCCTCCTCGTATCCTGACAGCTGCCTGACTCGTCCCAGGTTTAAAGGAAACAGGAAGTGGCTAATTGAATTGTTAAAGAAAACAACAACACTCCCTCTTTGACATGTAATTGTCTATTTGGGTCGAGGTTTTAAATTAGCATAATGCATCTAGCTTATTGAGCGCAGCGGCACGCGTTGGCATCATGTGTCGCCGGCGGTGTGACGCCTGAAGAAACGTCCCAGACACACTGAGTCTCCGTACAGTATTAAATTTTTTAATCATTAGCCATTAGTGCTAATGGCACCAGACAGACTGTAGCTTTCTCTTGATGCTGTTGTTTGTCTGGCTTGGCCTCATGCACTTTAAGGGCTGAGATTACAAAATGTAAATGAGGACGGGGGGTCTGAGGGGGGGTTCAGACCTCATATAAGAGTATATGGTCCAGACTTCCAGACGCAGTCTAATTTAAAAACTGTAATCCCGACCCAGGAGTTGTTTACAGCACTGAATTAGGTTAATCTATCCCAGCTATTTGCATAAATGTGCATTTATGAATAATTAGTGGGCCACAGAGGGCTGTAGGTGGGGTCTGGTGGGGGGGCGGGTGGTGTGGACGCGTGGCCAGACTATTGTTGCCGTTGACGGCGGTAAACAATAGAGCAGCGACAACAATGAACAACAAAAACCCCGGGGAGCTGCAGCCGTCTGCTGGCTGAATTACTGCTATCGCTTACAGGCGGGCCGACCTGCTGCACGCACCAGCAACATGTCGTTAATTTAATTACAGCTGCTGCTGCTTTAATTGGTCTCATTAACACTGAGCACACTCAGTTTGACCCAGTCAGCAGCTGGAAACTGTTAAAAGCGCCGTTTAGGGAACGTGTTACAGTAAATCCATTCTTCTTCACAATAAAAAATAAAAAAAATAAAATTAGGTGCTTTTATAGAAATTAACATAACACTGGTAGTGGGCCAAATGTTGTTGAATCATGCAATACTTATGTATAGTATAGTCTTAGATTTATTAACACATTTTAAAGGAAGGAATAAAGAAATAATGCAGAAAATGTTAAAGTAACTTGAATATGAATATGAAATGATCCCCTCAGTGAAGGTGAGAGTGAAGTAGACATGCATGAAATAATTTACTAAAGTAAGTGTAAAGTCAGACCTGTTAGGTTTACCACTTTTATGCAGGACTTTAAATCACAGTCAGTAAATGGAGTTCACTGGTGAAGTCTGTGACGTTGAAAGCTCTGGACCTGTAATGCATGTTTCAGTTGTGTTGATGATTATTTCAAAAGTTTTCTCATATTTTTCAATCTTTTTTGTCTTTGGGGTGTTTTAAACACACATTTAAAGACAATCTGCTGCTTCTGGATCAGTTTTACAATGTTTTATTTATGTGACTGAGTTAACTCAAAAACAACTGCAGGATCTAATTTCACTAGTTGATTATAATTTGATATTTTTTTGTATTTTGTTTTCTTTGTGGGTGCAGGAGGCCGCTGAGCACCTGAGTCACTGGCAGGATTCACATAAAGGTAATTGGTGTGTCACTGTCGGGTGATGCACCGGGAAGGGGACACAGGTCTTTACCAGGTCAGTGAGAGGCAGCGTGGAAATGTTTGTTTGATTTGAAATAGAATAAATCAACTGAATCGTACATCTTGACTGGACATCGTACTTCTTTTTCCCCCCGAGTACGACGGTGCATCAGTGACCTTTTGCCGAACGTAAATATTTTAGAAGAACATCCTCTTTATTATTTTTGACAAACAGCCACTACAGCAAATATTCCCAGGATCAAAAACAAACTTCCACCTCTAATCTTTATGTCTTTATGTATGCAATGTCAGCAGCAAGATGGACATTTTATGATCTACTCCTCAACAATATTTGAACATGAAAATAAATTTTGTAGTTTACATAGGAAGGAATAAGTAATGAGAGGTCTATATTTCACAAACTGCTCTCAGTGTTACTGGTAACACACCAGATTTGTGTGTTTTCATGGTGTTAATTTGTTATGAAAGTCACCCTAATGAAACTTGAACACATCCACATTTGGTAAACTCAATTTGCATTACTGAGTGAAAGCTTCAATGTGACACTAATTGTTTAACACCAACAGTCACACAGACTGTAATGAATGTGTCAGTGAACAGACCGGCTGCTGCTGCTGCAGGAGAAGCTGTTGCTCTTTATGTGAAACGCCTCTGATTCCCCGATGAGTGCTCACAGAGACACTGCAGCTCTCAGGGGAAACCCGCCTCCTCTTTTCACTGAACCTGTGCAGGCCGACCCTCCCAAGCCAAAGTAATCAATGAACCGATGGAGACCTCTTAAGCACAAGACTGGTTTCAATCAGCAGAGGGCGGGAAAGAGGAGGAAGTCATGAAAGTTTAATTAAAGCAGAAAGGCTGCTTTAATTAACATCTAAAAACATCGATTAGAATCACTGAATGAGGATTTTTTTTCATGGTTAAAAATGCATAACAAACGGCTCCTTTGAGAAACCAAATAAATATATTATTGCATTATAATCATCAATGCGTTAATGTGTTCATCACTTTAGTAGTGCGGCTGTTCATTTTAATGACTCACACTGCTGGGTAGTTTGTGAATTGTCCCCAGACCAATAAAGTTTTATTAGGCAATTTATTGTTTTAATAATCTGAATCTGCAAATTAACTAAAAATAACTTCAAATTAAATGGCACTAACCTCAATACTTCTTTTGCAACTGCACTAAGAAATTATACTCAGCGTGTGAAAACATTTTTGTTTTTGAATTAAAAGGATTATTATTATAAAGCAGTCGAGTAGTAGAAAAAAAGTATTAAAGCTATAAATGTCTTTAAATAGAAAAGGAATGAAGCATATTAACGCTAACAGACATCACATTGATAAACATGATGATCAGTGACGTTCAGTTATGCTAATGCTCGCTCAGAACCTTTTTTAAAGTACTTAGGTACTTAGACTACTACCATGTCCCTCAAATATGTTGCTTTATTATTTTATAAATGAAGTTAAATGTTAAACACATCATCTGTTGCTCAAATGATGCACGAGGCAGTTAGAGAAGAATCATCAAGATCCTGACGTGGTGCTTGGCTAGCCAACAGTATACCAAAAAAACAAGCATGGAGATGTGTCAGTACATACATCCATAACAGTCTTTAACACAAATTTAGACTTTAGTCGAATAAAATAGCTCCCCTGGAGGTACAAATTGCCAGTCAACAAGTTTCCAGTTGATGTGGTATATGTGCAGAGGATTGCAAAAAGCAACAGGATGACATTCTGTTATTTTTGGCATACTCACAAACATGTGATGGGACATACTTACATTGAAAGTATGGGAATTCAAATTGCACCCCGACAGTTAGCCGTTCACAGAGCTGTGGACCTCCAACATGGCTGCCAAAGAGGGCCAGGCGGGGGCTTCATCACCTGCCAGAGTACTGCTGTACAATAAGTGAACTCAAACAATGTCAGAGCGTCAGTCGTTGAGATTTAAACCTGCATTCTGATTAGTGATGATTACGGACCTTCCACATGCAACGCTACGTCCTGCAGTCTGCATGCGGACCGCAGACAAATTAATTACAAAAGGCAGAAATAAAACGATAAAGACATGAAGGATGGAGATAAAACTCTGGACAAGGATAAAAGGCTCAGTGGAACCACAAGAATAAAAGACCTTAATCCGAAGATTATTCAAACCCACATAATCAATCAATCTCCTTCTTCATATAATGGTTATCCACATTGTTTTAAAAATGAACATAAGTTTTTATGGAGCACACACACAAACACACACACACACACACACACACACACAAATCACACACACAGGGCTTAATCCAACCTCAGCACCTTCTTTTCAGCTTACACGAGTCAAACTGATGTTCTGATTTTGTGAAAACCTTTATAATCTGCAAAAACTCTGAATCGACTCAGGCTGCATCCTCGTTTTATTACGACTGCGGTTAAAGCTGCAGAAGAAGAATGAGTGTGCTCCAGTGGCTCAACACTCGTCTCTTCTGTTGGCATTTTTGTGGATATCAGAAGAAAAAAAAAAGGAGGGAAATAAAAAGCTCAATAAAGTTTAAACACATGAGAAGAAATTCAGAACATTTTTAAGGTAAAAAAAAGGTATAAAAAGACAAAAATGTCACAGATTTTTCAAGAAAGCCTGAGAAATTTCTTGTTCACTCAAGATCCAGATATGCACACGTTAACTAGATATCTTGTCTACACAGGATATTAACTAATGCATACAGAAGAAAATATTCATCTTTCTGAACATGATATAAACTCTTCTGCGCAAGATCCATATCCCGTGTGAACCAGATTTTGATCTTGTCGCTCACTTTGTCGACAAGACGTGTGAATCATGTGAGAGCAAGATCCATATCTTGTTTAAGAAAGATTTTATGTGATCATTTCTCTCCTGTGTCGTTCAGAAGACTCATGTCTGTGTAGGATAGTCATTTCAATTCAAAAGAACAAGATGCATATTTTGAGTGAGCAAGATATGGATCTTGTTTGAACAAGATAATAAGGTGTGCACACAAGGACATGATCCATAACTAAGACATTTATCCAAGATTCAGATTCATATCATGTTTGCACAAGATAAAGTTCTTGTTTCTTAAGCTATAGCTACCTTGTTCGAACAGGATAATAATCAATGCCAATACACACGACATGAATGCTGTGCATCCTATTTTTATTCCTTTTGGGACTTCAGGAGCTCCAGGTACAAAATGTGAATCACTTTTCTGATGGTGGCGCTACAGGAAAGAGAGACCAATAAATGATTACACTGTACAGAATGTTTTTTTTGTTTAATTCTTCAATTATACACATTATTCTCTGTGTTGTTATTCGTTCTTATACAGTATACCACCCACACTACAACAATTTTGTAAAAACAGTTGTTCCCCCTCATGGCGACAGAGTCAGCCCGGTGCTGGTTTACAGTATTTTCCTGGACAGACGGAGCATCGAGTCCAGATGTTTCAGCTCTCCATGAAGGTTTTCCTCGGTGCCTTGTCAGTAATCAGCAGCAGATGTTCTCACACAGCAGATAAGGAGTAATTCCTCCCTTCATCAGACTCGTCTCTCTGTACGTTTTATCTTCCTGTAGATCTGCTGAAATATTTTTCATACTTCACTTCTCATTTCCAGAATTGGATTTCTGCTGGAAACATCTGTACAGCTGTTCTTGTGTTCAAACCTTTTTTCTTTGGACTTCTTTCAGTTAAAAAAGTTCCCATTTATGTTGCCTTCATGGCTTTTTTAGATATCACTGCAACAATACAAATAATTTCATATTACTGTTGTTCTATAATTGTTGATGTTATGAGTAAATTCCCAGTTGACTGAATGAGATAGTTTAATGAATGAAGAGCAGCAGCAGCAGCATGTTGAGGTTTACACTGATCACTGTTTGACGTATAAAGAAACAAACTCCACGGCAAACATGAACAGTTAGCCTATAAGGAAACACTAACTGTTCTCCTGTTGGACATTTAATCTTTCCAGCTGAAATATATGTGACTTTTGCAATTTCTAACATTTCAAGCAATCACATTTACTGGGTTAAAAAAGTGTTTGCCACAGCCGGAAGAAAATTACAAGCTGTTTAAGCCAATCATCGGGTTTCAGGTATTTTCTCCAGTGTCATGTTTTTATAATTCTAATGTAGCAAATACTAACTACTACTAATGATAATAATAATGATACATTTTAATCATGACACATTTCATTGCACTCAATGTCACCTTACAATATATAACATCAGCAATAAGTCACACAGGTATCAAGAAATTACAAGTAAAAAAACATCCTCCTTTTGTTGCATATTAACTACTTTTACTTTTGATCGTTTGCTTCAGTGTTTTTACTTTTGCGGGACTTTTATGTGTAGCTACGTATTTTACAGTGTGGTGTTAGCACTTAAACGTAAAGGCTTTGAATGGTTTCCATCTCTATGTATCTGAGCAACTTGATACAGAATTGCATTGAACTGTCACTGTTAAATGTTACGTATACATATTGTATGTTATACTGTGTTTATATTATAATAGAGCACACGCTGACAGGACTGCAGCAGTCAGTTATCATGAGCTGCAGCTGAGCGAAAATCAGCTGTTACAGAAAATGAAGCTCCTCATGATGAAAGTCAGTTTGTAAAATTAGGGCCAAGTTAGCGTTTAATCCCTCAGGATTGACTGCAGGCTGGCAGGCACACAGTTTGTGTGTGTGTGTGTGTGTGTGTGTGTGTGTGTGTGTGTGTGTGTAAGAAGGTAAAAATGGTCAACTGGTTTTAAAAAGCAATTAGAGGAATCTGCTTATCAGAGATAATTAAAGCAAATTTAAGGCTGTTTTTAAACTCCTCTTTAATCTGTTTTTATTTATTTTTTTATTGTGAGTCAAAATGTGACGTCGCTTTTTCACTCAGAGTCCAACTCAAATGAAATGGAGATTAAGGATTATAAATTATTTAAATGGACCCAAAATGACACACCATTAATGTTATTATTATTATGACTTTTTATTTATGATTTAATGTTCAGTCAAACGAGCTTTAAGCTGCTTCATGAACATTTTTTATTTCAGTGGATTCAGACAGAAAATATTCACATTTAATAATATAATATAAGCTATAGTTAGAATCTAACTACAGCTTCAAGATGTAACAAGTGACCGTAATGATTTCCTTAATTTTATCACAATATAGTAATTTATTTACACTTTCATTATGTTACATTTAAATATAAACGTCGTGTAGAGGTGGAGTCCTAGTTAAGTTTTATATCAGAATCAAGTTTATTGCATACACAGAATCTGACTTGGTCTTTATGTACAGAACAATAAACACATAGAAATAAGTAAAAAGCTATTTATAGTCTCTACTGTATAACTGTAAAGTTTTCCTTCTTCTTTCCTGTTTTATTTCACTACATCACATATTTTGTTATTTTGCAGATTTATTATTAAAACAAAATATAATAAAGTCATATTTTTGACATATGATAATTTGTCTTTTTCCTTCTAAGTTAGTATTTATACACTTTTGTATTATTACTTTTAATGAAGTAAAATATCTTCGTCCACCACTGATTCACATACACCACCACTCCACTGTAATAAATCTCGTAATTTACACATTTGCCTCATTGCTTTTGGGATTGATAGAGTTTTGATTATCGATCAAAATGTATCACAATTAGCCTCAGAAACAGAAAGCTTTGAAGACTTGATTCATTTATTAGTTGCTGTAAAACTCCTCTTATTGAATGCTGCATGTTAAACTAAAAATAACACATTTAATGTACAAAGGACTCACAGAGATCCTCCAACATCTCAAGATTAAAATGACATAATTACAACATATTTAAAATAAGCATTCAGTGCTTTGCTTTTATATGGGCAAGCCTGCGTTTATATTATTAATCTTTTCATCTTTCCCAAACATTTCTGGCAGCCTAATAGTCAAACAATATTTTTCTATTCTGCTAATGTCAGTCAACAATAATTTTATTGATTATAGTTATAGTAAATTAGCCTTTATTTATTGTTTATTAGCCTGTTTAAAACACACATTTGTAGACTCTAGCTGATGCTTCTGCGTCCTCTGCTGCAGGGTCACCCCAGACCTTGGGGTTCGGCTCCTGAGGGTCCGTTGTGAGGTGATGCTGGCAGCTCGGACACTCCTCCTCCGATCAAAGATAAACAACATAAATTAAAAAGTCTCCTCTTCTGTCCGCTGAGAGAAAATCCTGATCGGATTGAAGGAAAATTGGTGGCAATTAATCCTCCGGGATTGAGCGGAGGAAAGCGGGAGCCTTCCCCCGCTGCAGCTCTCACTTCTGATTGGCTGTTGCTGTGATCCCTGGAGACTGGTGCCGGATAAATGGAGCCCGCCACCCGGACTGTCCCGGTCTGTCCATCATCCTCACCCTCATCCAGACTTGTTAAGGACCAGAGATCAGTTTCCTGATGAGCACTATGACCGGCCGGGAGGAAGTCGGCGAAGAGAAGCCCAAAGTGAAGATGTTATCTCCTGGATTTGGTATCGATAAGTCCCGGCTGCACGGATCCGGGTTCCGGTCCAAGGGCTTTGCCATCACCGATCTGCTGGGCCTGGAGTCGGACCTGCAGGCACGGCAGCAGCCCGGCGTTCCTCCGGGTTCGGGCCTGTCGGTGACGGGCTCCGGGCCCGGGGTGGAGCCGCAAGGGGCCGGCGGCGGCCTCGGCGGGTTCTCCTTCCCGGGAGGGTCTCTGCCGCTCGGCCTCGGCTTCCTGTGCAGCCTGGCGGCGCAGCAGCCCGCCGGAGCTCCCTGCTTCCTGCCGGGACACCTGCCGCTGCTGCAGGCCCGGGCCGACAGCCACTACCTGCAGAACCTGGAGGCCCAGAGGGACGCTTACTCCGGTACGGCTCGGCTCGGCACGAGTTTATGCTAATTTTGTTCTTGTGTTTAAAGTGTTCGATTAAAAGTAGTGACTCAATTTATCCCTGGGACAGTATGCCTACTTGTCAGCTCGGTTAAATCGGTTAAGTCCGTTTTAACCGGTTATTTAAGCTTTTTTCCCCCCAACTAGCCGAAATCAGAGTAAAACTTTGTGGATATATTTTTTTTCTCTATTATCTACTTCATCTTTTACCATTCCAAACATAGACGTTTTATTTTATTGAGAAAGTTTTCCTCTAGAACTGATGTTCTGTAAAATCTGGGTTTTCTCAGTTCGACTCCGTTCCGCTCGGCTCGGGATTCACTGTCAGCCTCGTGTTTTTTTGGAGCTCCGGTTTTATTTAAAATTCAGACACAGGCCTAAATGAATTTGTTCCTGTCCACTGGTCTACACTCTTAAAATGTAGCCTATTTTAATTAATTGTACTCTTGAATTCTTTAATGATCAGGAGGGAAAATGTTGAAGAGAAATGGCTCAACAGGTTTTTCATTGATGAAATTAATGTCATTTCATCTCTGGTTTTCCCGCCTTGAATCCTCGTTGGTCGCCCCTTTTTTTTGACACAGAATAAATGTGTGGAAACAGTGACAGGTGGTTTCTGATCGATTGGGTATTGGTCGGATGGTTATTGATGGGCTGTTTTTGTTTTCGCTGCAGATGAAGAGTGTCTGTCTGACCGCAACGACTCCAAAAGCTCCGCAAACTCACAGAAGAGGAAGAAGAGGAGACACAGGTGAGAACAACAGCTGCGTTCATTAAAACTGAAATATGATAAACACTTAGGCCTACAGGACAAATGAATATTATTATTATTATTATTATTATTATTATTATTATTTAGGCTATTTAAATGCGGCTTTTTATTTTTAAAAATAGGCTGAAAATTAAAGTGTTTATTTTTCATTGTTAATACATAATTATAATTAGTTACACTAGCCTACAATATATGAATGAATATTTTAGTATCTCGTTGTAGAAGAAATTTTTATCTTTGTAAAATAACATTTGGAAAAGAAAATGCAGCAACATTCAGCCTAATGTAATTCAACGAGAATAAATATGAATATAAACGATACAGAGGGAAAAACCCCGCCATTAATCACAGTGTGCAGCTACATTTGATATTTGGATTATATTTATATGGCAGATCATATTTTAGAAACAGAAACGAGCCTGAGGTTTCTCCTCGTGCTGCCACGTAACTGTTCCAGGTGAGCAGCAGGAGTCAGTGCAGGTGCTGCGTTCACTGTCCGCAGCTCATTTCTCTTTTCTGCTCTACAGGACGGTGTTCACGTCCCACCAGCTGGAGGAGCTGGAGAAAGCCTTCCACGAAGCGCACTACCCGGACGTGTACGCCCGAGAGATGCTCGCCATGAAGACGGAGCTGCCTGAGGACAGAATACAAGTGAGACATCACGATCAAGGAAAATTCAAGGAAAAGTAGCCTGTTATAACAAAGATTTTATATTTTCTATTTTACAAAAATAAAGATCGGATGATTTAATACAATAGGTTTCTTAATATTTCCCAGAGTGAGGCTCAGGAACACCTTAGTGGGTCATTAGAGAGATTTCAATGGCTGCGCGGTGATTAGTATGGAGGTCAAAAGATGCAAAAAATGTTTGATATAAACTTTGAGATATTGTATAAAGAATTAAGTCAATTCTGAAAAAAATCTGTAAATATAATCATGTTTTTTTAATTAAATTTATTTTTCTACAAATTAAAAATGACAGAAAACAAAGTAAAGAATAAAGTTTAAGTTAATTTAAAAATGTCTATTAAACATAAATTTACAAATCTCTAGCACATTTACAAAACTAGAACTAGAACAAATTTGAATCACTTCTGAACATTATTTCACAAACATTTAATTGTATTGACAAACAGTATTTAAATACAGACCAAGAATATCCGCTTTAAAAGAACAGTTCTTTATATTTTGTTGTGTTTATCTCCAGGTCGTGATTACATTATTTGTGTTTTGTCTCCCCCTCCCCCCAGGTTTGGTTCCAAAACCGTCGTGCAAAGTGGCGTAAGCGTGAGAAGTGTTGGGGTCGCAGCAGCGTCATGGCGGAGTACGGTCTGTACGGTGCGATGGTGCGACACTCGATTCCGCTGCCAGAGTCCATCCTCAACTCAGCCAAGAACGGCATGATGGGATCCTGCGCCCCCTGGCTGCTCGGTGAGCCGCATACACGTCAGTGCCACGCACACGCACCACACCATGCATCAATACACAGGGTTCATACGCAGCAAACACAGTACAACAAGTTTTAAATAAAGATAATACAAAGCAAACACACACTGCAACATCATTGAAATAGTACATCCCCAAGAATGCTATTCAGATATGTTAACAACTGTGAAAGTAGCGGTTAGCTAGCTAACAAACTGACAATATACTATCATATTATCATACACAAATTTTACTTATTATTCAAAAAAGGTTTCAATCAGTTTTTATTTCTGTAAATTTTGACTCCATATATTTATTTCTACCAGTTATTTCTGAGCTTTTTCCTGTTAAGAAATAAATGTTATTTAATTAATATTGAACATATTCAGTCTAGAAATGTTCAGAACAAGTCTAGTCTAAAAAGTGACCAAGTACCAAGTATTTTTCATTTATGGCAGTGTATTATACATCTAAATCCTGCAGTCTGAACTGAATCTCTGTCTCTGTCCTCACAGGAATGCACAAGAAATCTCTAGAAATGTCAAAAAAGTGTTCGAGCCCTCCACAGTCAGACCCCACCCGCTGTGACTCGTTCTGCGGTGCTCCTGAGCGACGAGGCAGCGGGGCCAGCGAGTCTCGGCAGGCAGAACACGAAGAAGAAGAGCTGCTGGAGATGGAGGATGAGGAGATGGAAGAGGAGGTGGCTATCGACCTGTCCAGCTCCTCCAAACAGCAGCAGCAGCAGCAACAGCAGGAGGAGGCGGGAGGCTCTTCAAGTTCCGCCTCCTCACCACGGCGGCAGAGCGGCGAGTCGGACAAACACAGCTGAAGGTTGAGCGAGACAAGAATGATACATAATGGGACTGAAAATGAGGCGGCAGTGAAGATGGTTGTGGGAGCACATGGATTTGATTGACTCTTCTCTCAGGAATCACAAGAACAGCCAATGATCAGCCATTACATTGTTACTATGCAAGTTATCACATTGAGCTGTAAGAGGAATTTTTAAAAGGCTATAGTGTTAGCATGCTAAAATATTAGCTTTTGGTAACTGGACCATTTTTAATAGTTAAAAGATTGTATTACTTTTAATTAGTACTTTTTTGGCATGCTAATAAAAGGTAGCATGCTTAAATATCAGCAGGGGATAGCAAAAGTAGCTATGCTTAAATCTTAAGCTAGTGGGCCATATTAATGTTTACAATTGATTATTATTTACTAATATAATATAAAGAGTTAGCATGCTAACAAACACAAGTCTTAAAGCTTGAAGCTTTCAAATAATTTATTACAATATTCTATCAAGCAAACAAAACAAGCTAGTAATTTACATAATTACATTCAAATTTTTATATGTAATATATGAGAACTTGTTTTTTAGCATGCTATTAAACCTTATGCTTATGAACTGTGATATCAGCAATCTAAAAGACATTACAAATCATGTAGCCTCAAATTTCTATTTTGTTTTTAATGTACAAGAACTGTAGCTAAGAAGTCCTTGACTACTATTTAACAATGGTGGCAAGCATTTGCTGTTTATTTAAAATGAAGATGGACATTTAGTATGTTAGCATGCCTGTAAATGTTAGTCACTAAACTGGATATTCAACAATGAGGCAAAGCTACTTATATTATTTATCATCAGTGGACAATAGTAGGCTACTTCTCCAGCTTTGCTAGCTCTCTGTGCTCCCAGTATAGAAACATGCTAATGTAATGCTGCAGCCACATCAGTTGGTTGACTTTGAGGAATCGGACTGAACAGTCATTTCTAATGGACTTCCAAACTACTTCAGGAGGATGTAAATGATGATGTCTCTGTCTGTGTGTTTATTATTGTATTGTACTGAGAGTATGTTGTATATCCTTGTTTTTTTTCTGAAAATAAGAGCTTATTTAATGTTTTATTCCTGTTGGTTTCTATGTGTTTTATATTTGATTCTCTTTCAAGGACTGATCAGCCTGACTGAAGCTCTGCGAATGAATGTAAATTATATGTAATATTTAAAAAAAATATTATTATTATCATATGTATGTACAGCAGCAGGTTCAGCTGGATGGTGAATAAAGTATTTTTTGGAATCACTGGAAATTTTTATATTCATTATTTAACACAAAACACACAAACACTGCAGAACATTTCCGTTAACGTTTATAAAACATGATTAATAGAATGAATGCAGTGAGCACTAAAGTTTGATTGAGTGCATACAAAGGAAATTAAATTCAATTTATTTATATATGAAATAATTTCCATTTAGTTTTGGCTGAGACAGATCTCCATATAAATATAGAAAAAAGTTCATTTTGCCATAATGTAAATCAACTTACCAACAATTATGTCATAGTAGGCCTACTCCCCCCAAACACTTGGTCTAAATGAAATGACTGGACAGAGACATTACAGTCCTGTGATATAATACCCAACTTGATTTGTTGTGTTTGTTTGTAGAGCTTTGGATTTATTGTTAACATAAAACAGTGAGTTTTACACATTTTCAAGTTGTAATTTTGACCTAATTAATGCTTTCTATAACTTTTATTTTTACCTTTTTGCCCGGTTTATAGCCTAGCCATAACTTTAGCAAATTAAGTCAAATAACTAAACTTAAAAAATAATGATGGAAAATATTATACACACAGAAAAAACGGTTTAAACGTAACAATTATATGTTCAATTAAACATGTAAAACTAACTGGCCTATTACAAAACCCATTTACTGTTATTTAATACATTTACAGACTTTATTAAGTTCAAGCTGCAGTTGAAACTTTTACATGAGCAGCCGGTGGACGAGACAAGTACGTCACTTCCTTTATCCGCACTGGTCGGTTTAGCCGTTATCTCGTTAAGCTAGCCGGCAGTTTACTGCTGTAATTGTTAAATATGGTCGATTTGATCACTTTTAAAAATGAGCTCACGCTCATCATGAATAACGTGGCCAAGGAGGTGGTGACGGAAATTTGTATCGCGGCGGAGAAAGTCTTTTCGAATGAACGAAATCCCGAAACCAAGGTATGTTACCAGCTAGCTTACTCCAGCTAGTTAACTACTCCACTTTAACTCATTCGACACCGAGGGCTTCCGGTTAAACGGTGGTAGGCTCCGAGACTCTGGGGTTAACTGAAATTATTAGACAAGACCGTCCAAGTCATCATACAGTTACGCAACATCACTGAGAAACCCTCTGAATCCAGCATTTTCAGTTTGATAGGTAACTTGTATCAATGTCATACATAATGGAAATTATACACCGTATTTAAAATAATAATTGTCCTTTTACAGTTCTGCATGCTTTTTCTCAGTACTGTTACTATATGGTCATACATCAGGGTTTGAAGTTTTACCAGTAAGTTTAGAACAGCTTCAACAATAACATTTGGTAACCTGTACTGTCTGAAATCTATTAAAATGAATGGAGTTAGAGATTTTGTTAAAAGGATAAAACGTTGATTAGCTTTAAGTCTTAAAGCTGATGATATTTGACTATAAACAAATGTGTTGTGCTGAATCAATATAACTGATTTTGGTAATTGATTAATTAAGTCAAATTTAAGACATATTGTTTTCCATTGTAAACTTTAAGTATATATTTTCATACATAAAAATAAGTTTGAAATAATGTTTGTAGCAAAACATAATTTAACATATTAAACTTACAGATATTTGAATGCCGTTAAATGAAGCTTTAAAAAATAAACCTATTTTCATTGACTTATGTTGTTCTTTCAGGAAAAGCTCAGCGCTCTGGTGGACAGTTTGTTTGTTAAAGCTGTGGATAAAATCTTGAAGGCTGTGGAGCTTGCTTCTGTGAAGCATGAGAAGAGTCCAAGGGACGAGAAGGATCCACCTGAGGCTGCAAAGGGTTTGTTGGAAACCACACAAGGTAAGCCTCTTCCACACTGAGATGCTGTAACATTACTGACTTCACTTTAGAGGTCGATTAACAGAAAATACTGTGTGGAATGATCTAACAGAATCAGAATCAACAGATTGATTTCTGTGTGTTTCAGGAGAGGTTGGTGGTGGTGAGCGCCCCCCCACAGAACAGACCTACATCCTGGTGTACAGGGTTAGTTACTGATTCCAAACCAAAGCCCCTTTCACTAATGAACTCCTGACAATTTCCAGACAATATCCTGACACTCAGGTCCTGCCCTTTTCTGGACAATTTCCAGACATTCATTCTATTTGAAATACTTTGTTTGGTAAGGGTGCCTGTGTAGAGCATGCATGCGGGGGAGCAGGAGGAGGAGTCTACCATAATGGTGACTGTTTCTAGGTTAATATCACCACAACATGAATAAGGACATTTCTGCAATACAATTACAAAAAAACAGTAAGAATCAATATACAGGCATGTTCCTCAGCCTGCCCACTTGCTTGCTATGAATGTTCCAGAATATTACCTGCTGAGTTCACACATCGTACCACCTGGGCTTTAATCAGACTACTAGGGGGGAGGCAGGGAAAGGGAAGCTTGAGTCTGGTTGACTCATGTCATGACTTACACATGCAGTCCCCCAGGACAATGTCGGGAAAGTTTCAGGAGGGCAGTTCATGTGTGAAAGAGGCTTAACGGGCAAAAAAGCAGGATAAGCAACCTGAACTTTACTCACAGTTTTCTCTTTTGTAGAGCCCCACTGTCGACTCCAAGTGTGTTCTACTGCCACTGCAGAATGAGGCTAATGCGAATGCTAATGGTAAGCGAAAAAACTTTATTTATTCAGCCTCAACTTTAAGAAGATTTCAATGTTAACTGCTGCTTGGTAGCTGGTAGCTTACCAAAAAACTCTGAGTGAGCTTTATATAAGCAGAGGAAACATAAACATACATACACAGCTAAGCTGACTGCTCTCCATCCTGTCATATGTCATTTACTTGTTACACCTCCTTGTTCTCATGTTGCAGAGGAAAATAAAACCGATGCTACAGTTGAAGCCACGATGCTGCACAGCGAGCATTCCACCCCCTCCCCTCCTCCACAGGCTGATGTTTCTGACCACGAGTACGCTAGGCCGTCCTTGCCCCCACCCAAAGCCGCTTCATCAGTGGACAGTAGCATCTCAAAAGCAGGCAGTAGGAAGCGACAGTGTAGCAGGCGAAAAAAAGAAGCCAACCCGCCTCAGACTGCAGAGCCAACAGAAACTCTCTCGCAGTGTCTGCAGTGTGGGATGCTTTTTCCAAACTCAGAGCAACTTTCAGACCACCAGAGGAAGTCCCACCCAGTGTGCTCGGTATGCGGGGCACGTTTCACTGGCATCCTGAGGCTTCGCGAACACGAGATCAAAGAACACGGACTGCTGCCGTACACCTGTGACTACTGCCCCAAGAGGTTTAACCATAAACCTCACCTTAACCTGCATGTTAAGGCGCGGCACACTGGAGAGAAAACCTGCCACTGCGACATCTGTGGAAAGGGCTACTCCAGCATCAGCGTGCTGAAAACACACAGGATGACCCACTTTGAGAAGACGTTCACCTGCGATGTCTGCGGAAGGAGCTTCTACCACGCCTGCCACCTGACGCGCCACAAACTGGTCCACCAGGAGGTCCGGCCGTATAAGTGCTCCACATGTGGGAAGGGCTTCACCCAAGCCGTCAACTTGCGCAGCCACCAGGCAATCCACACCGGAGAGCGGCAGCTCTGCTCCATCTGTGGCAAGAGCTACCGCTGCCTGAAGAACCATGTCATCAGCAAGCACTCCCACGAGCTCCCTGCCGACGAGCTGCCAGCCAAAGACACCATCATCACCTGCGATGTGTGCGGCAAGAAATTCCCCAACCCTTCACAGTTCAAAGTTCACCAAAGATGCCACACGGGGGAGAAACCGTTCCACTGCGATATCTGCGGGAAGAGTTACCGCCTGAAGGAACTGCTGAGGGACCACAAGTACACGCACACCGGGGAGAAACCGTACAGGTGTACACTATGCTCCAAAACCTTCAACCTGGCCACCAGCTTCATGAGGCACCGCAGCATCCACACCGGAGAGACGCCGTACAGCTGCTTAGACTGCGGGAAACACTTTCGCCTGCTCACCTTCCTGAAGGCTCACCTGCAAACCAAAGCTCACCTCAAGCAGACGCAGCAGAAGCACAGTGGCACCCCTGACCTCTGACCTCAGGGTCACAGTGTCACTTAATGGCCAAGTGTGTGAACATTCTCTCCGTATGAGAGACTGTAACATGTATCACCACTAATATCTGCCTCCGCTATGCTGGCTTCAGCTTTTTTACCACAAGTTGAAGCTGCTGCAGGGATTTACTCCTGTTCCATAACATCAGTGAGGTCCAGAACTGATGTGGTGATAAGGTCTGGCTCTCAGGGGTTTCAGGTCATACACATGGCGTCGGATGTGCTGAGGTCAGCCCTTTCACATTAAACTGGGAAATCTGTTTGATTCTGAGGGTGCTTAGCGTTAACTAGGCTACAGCTCTGTTGTCTAACATATCTTTGTCCTCTGCAGAGTGAAAACAAAACCAGGAAATCTAAAACTGTTCAGTTACAGTGTGTCGCAAGTAAGATCTGATCCTAGATCAATTTGATCAACATTCAATACACATTTCTGTGTGAAATGTGAAAATAAAAATACTTTTAACAATAAATGATATGTGAATTCGTTTTTCTCAGCAAGAATATCTGTCGGTCGCATGATAGCTCCGGCTAAATGTGTAATACATACATTTTGGAACTGCTCCAGTAGATTACTTCAGACAGCAGCCATGATACAGGCTGTAAGGGCTGACACTTAATCCTTTGGGGGCAAATGCACCTGATCAATTATGTCCAAAGTTCTTGTTTTTCCACTAACAGGCCCAGATTGCTATTGGATCTCTACAGAGATAGACCTTTGGGTAAAGGAGTAACAGTTGTTACACTGCTCTCTTAAAGCCACCAGACTGCATTGACAAAAACAGCAATTTCACCACATAGAACAAGACTTGCTGGGCTATGGCTCGCTCAATCTGTTTGTTAAGCTGCCTGATGTTCAATATAGAAAAAGAACACTTATTATTCGCCATACTTATTTTTTGTTTGTTTTATTGAGCTGTTCTGGTGAATAAAAGCATTGTATTCTTTTTTCTAAAAGGTCTATCTCTGTACGAATCCTTTCTGTAATGATGTCACATAATTAGAATAACAATCTAATCGTGTTAGTGGCAAAATCAAGCACTTTTGTCAGATGTACTTTGATCTTGTCGTTTAGCCTGAGTGATTATGTTTGCTGCTGCTGGTTGAAAGATTCTACTAGAACATCTGCACACAAACACAATAAAAAAAACAACAGGGCTGAAGTGTCTCAATTGTGTCAATTGTATTTGGCAGATTGTCACTTTAATACAGAAATAAAGGGGATGAGATTGTGTGTTTGGGTTGTTTGGATCTGATGCTGTTGTTGTGTTTGATTTTGATTCTAGCAGCAGATTAACAGCGGATCATTAAGAGTCATAAAGGTGATTAAATCCATTGTAGAAACACAAAGGTGGGATTACCGGTTGTATACATCCTTTAATCTGACCTCTGGTCTGCAGAAAAACAGTCTGAGGCCTGCTGGATTACAGAGAGGAGCCTCACTTATCATCTGAATTATGAACGATCAACAAGATTAAAGTATCTGCTGCAAACACTGATATTCCTGTGAGAGTGAGGAAGCAGCAGATCTGAGGTCAGAGGTCACTGGTCCTGAGTGGGAACCAGAAATACAACAAACTCACACCAGAGCCTGAAGTACACCTATGAATACCACTGTGTATAAATACTTCATTACTGAGGTATTTACGTGAAGCTGTACTCAGATCAGTTTCCAGCTGTTGATCTGCACGCTATAAATCATCATTAGTGACAAACAACAATAGATACAAACTAATCCCGCTTCCAGCTGCAGGTTCAGCCAGCGCTAATTTAATCTACTTAAAGGTTCAATTTGAAAACAAACAGCTTTCCTAAAACAGAAATATATTAAAGATCCACAGTTTGTTTTCATCTGTTTGGTGTTTGTTTTATCGTTTGGCTTCTGGAACGTGACATGTTTATTTTGGGAGTGACTTAACCACTTAAAACTAAAATAATTTAGTCAAAAGTATAAAATATGTAAAACATTCTTATACAAACCACAAATACAACACAAAGAAAAGACAAATAACATGCAATATAAAACACACTAAGAAAAAGACGTTGGCACGTTAATTACATAAGGACATACTACGACAAAGTGATCGGAGAAACAAAAGAAAAGAGGAGCGTTCAATATTTTAAACGTTAAACAAAAGCTTGAAATGTTTTATGGTTAAAATCCTTTCGTAGTCCTGAAGCTTTTTTCACGTTCTGTATAGTTTTTATGTCTTTATTACCATTGTGTTCAATGATTATGTATGTTTTGAAATACATTTCTGTAATATGTTATACTATATTTTTCATTTATGACCTCACAAACAATAGTTACTTAATGGCTTGTTCCAGAGCTTCAACCATGCCACAATGTCTTCATCAGCTGAAGTTAGTTATGGAGTACACTGAGTGGAGTTCAGCTTCATTAAAACATATTAAATTTTAAATTTAGAAGGAAATATGTACAGATATCTAACTGATCAAACGTATTGATCCAGATTTGATCTTCAGTGTGCAGTTTCTGATCTGACCTACAGGTGGCAGCAGCTGGCAGAGCTGATCATGTTTCAATTTTTTTTCCAATCTTTTTTTCCCCCCCATTCAGGTGTGGAAGTTTTTCCATTTTTTTTTATTTTAATTTAGATTTCTTTCATGTGAATAAATACAATATTTATGAGGGCTTATAATAAAGTATAATTTAGGTTTGCCTAGAATTAAATGTTTTAAAAATTAATTTTCCTGTAACTCACATGGATTTAAATAAACTAAATATAATGTTCCAAACATCAAAAAGAAGTCACTGATAACAGTATGGTTTTAAAAATATTCTCAACACCTGCAAGACAATCCAGAAGACAAGAATGTGGAAAAGGCTGACAATGAACATGTTATTAATAACATAAAGACAATAAAAGGTCAATAACATTTCTTTTTATGTTAAAAAAATGTAAAATTAACTATTAAATCAATATTTTGAGACAACAAAAACAAAATGAGGTAAATAAGAAAATAAAAATTGTGTCAATTAAGATAAAAAAAAAAGGCTTTAAAAAAATTCAAATGAAAAAATTGTTAAAATTAAGTATGTCAGAAATGTTCTGTATCTTACAATTAAATTACATTAAATGTGTGAACTTTGTAAGTATTTTTTATGAAAAAGAAAAAACAAATTGATCACAACTCTTTAATTCTGTGCAACTTTTATCATTGCCTTGAAGTCAAGTGACGGATTTTGGCCCCAAAGTTCCTCCATACCTGCACACCTGAGCGCACCTGGGAGAGAGAGTAGTGGAGAGAGGTGGTGTGTGTGTTGAGGTGTGGCAGTCACAGTTCTTGACGCAGAGGATCAACATGGCTGCTCCCAGCAGCAGGGGGACCAGACTCCTCAAGACCCTCCTGAGCCACTGCAGGACCCCGGGACCGGGTCAGACCAGGACAACACAGGGACAACACAGGTTTCTGTCCTCCCTTCCTCCAACACTTCAACCGGGCACCTGGAGCTCCCAGCTGTCCCGGCTGTCCCACGGGGAGCTGTACCGACTCTCGGTTACTGATCCGGATCATTTCTGGGGATCCGCCGCCGCTGACCGACTCCGCTGGGTGGAACCGTTCTACCGGGTCCGGGACTGCGAGCTCAGCAGCGGGAAGATCAGCTGGTTCCTGGGAGGGAAGCTCAATGTGTCCGGTGAGAGATGATCAGATAAAACTATCCGGTTATCAATAAACGGTCCCAATCAACAAACTGTCCGGTTATCAATAAACTGTCTAAATCAATAAGTTGTCGGGTTATCAATAAACTTGCCGGTAGGCTTCCCAATGAATCCACAGGTTGTCAGTTAGGCTACTCCTAATCCTACTGACGAGAGACGTTTTCCTGCTTCATGACGTCATTTATCGATAAAATCACGCTAATATGTTTGTAACAATCATTTAATTTAATTTAAGGAACTTGGAAGGAAGTGTGTTTACGTAACCTTACTGCAGTCATCATTTGTATTAGGGTACTTCAGCCTCTTTATAGGCTATAGTTTTAAAGTCTATTTAAAGTCAAAGGGATAAAAAGCTTCAATAAAAAGAAAAGATAGATTGTTTGAAGAACTCCCGTTTATTTTAGTAAAAGTACCACACTTAAAAGAGACAAAATTACAAGTTAAAGTCCTGCATTCAAAAAAGTTGAAGCATGTAGGTATAATCAGCTAAATGTTCTGAAAGTATAAAATTTAAGTACTTAATAGTGCAGAGTATGTAATTATAGCACTAAATCATAATTAGCGTTGCATTTACATATAAGCAGCACTTTAATGTTGGAAGAGGTGGATATTATTACCTCAATGCTTCTATGTTTAATCAGCATTATATGTTAAAAAGCTGATCCTTTGATTGTATGTAATTTTTTAATTGGACTGTAACTTTAGTTGTATAATAAATATAGTGGAGTAAAAGTACAATATTTGGAGCACAAGTACATAAGGCAGAAATACCAGCAGTCCTACTTTAGTAAATATAATTAGTTAATTGTTATAAATATAGACACTGAGTATATTGTGTTTAATTTACGTGGAATAGATGAATATTAAAAATAACAACCATAAACTCAGGTATGGACCAGTAGTACTATGCAGGGTCAGGTATGTAATGACATAATTAAAAGCAATTACCTCAAAGTAATGACCGTTGCTAAATTTCTGTTTCACTAATAAAACTCAGGAATACACCTCTACTAAACAACTTTATTCAAGTAAGCCAAAGACCTAAATATGGAAATGATGTATGCAATGTGTATTAAGGACATGGCCCCTAGATATTTAATTAATTAAATGTCTGTTAAGCCCCTTTTTTGCTGAATGAGTTATTGAATTGGCCCTTTGATGAAGCCTGCGGCGTTTGCTGTATTCTTTGGTATTACAATCCACATTCATCCATCTATGAGTGAGGAGCTGCTTCCTCCAGAGCTCAGGTCTCTGCTGGGTTGTAGATAAACAATCACTATGACAACAAATACAGGAAAAATGGATGACAACACTCAATGAAACTTGAAAAATAAGTGCAAATCCAAAGAAAAAGATACATTCAAAGTCTAAATGTAAAGTAACTGAAAAGTAAGGTCCTCCCAACAAGAGCGAAACCGAGTTCTTAGAGACTGTTTTAAGTTTCCAATAATGATTGAATAATTGGGCATTTATCTTGGTTTAATGGAGCAGTTCTTTCAAGGAAAAACTTATTTCCCATCAGTAGAACTATATATACACTCATTGGCCTCTTCATTAGGTACACCAGAACAATCTAATGCAGTTCAATACAACAGCACTGCCATGGATTCTGCTTATGAAGTTTAGTTTTTGTTGACTTTTGTTTCGTTGAGAGTCAGAAGTGTGTAAATTCAATTTTGTTTATTACTGAGGCCACAGTTAAAGGTGGTGTTGTACTGAACTACATTATATTGAGATGTGTCTCTATTTTTTTGTCCTCCCTATTTACATACAGGAGGGGGCCAGAGTATTAGAAACACCTCTGACTATAATGCAGCTCAGTACAGCCCCAACACGAAGTATGTCAGTAAAGACTGTTAGTTACATAGAGACTTTTATATATAAGGTTTGCACGCATTGACAACTGCAACTCCCTACTGGCAGGCCTCCCTGCATGCACATTCAAACCTCTGCAGATGATCCAGAACGCAGCATGCGCGACTGGTCTTCAACCAACCCAAAACAGAATGTCACTCCACTGTTCGTATCCCTCCACTGGCTCCCAGTTGCTGCTCGTGTGTACACCTGTGTCCAATCGCACTTGAAGCTGTTTGTTTGCACTTAATGACTTTGTTCCCTCCTGTCTTGATCGTTGCTTGTGTTGTATCAAATCTCAAATGTAAGTCTCTTTGGACAAATGAAATTGTAACATTGTAATATAAGGTCAGGCCAGTGTATAGAGATCTGTATGAGGTTGTAGAGGTATGTATAGACACCGATAGTATACACCGATCAGCCATTACATCGACCTGAAAACACTCGACCTGTCAGTGGTCATAATGTTATGGCTGCTTGGCGTATGTAGACACTATATGGACACTAGTATATAGACACACTGTCGGTTTATAAAGAGTTTCAGTATATAAATTGATTGACTGCCAGTATATATAGAGACTGTCAATATAAAGAGACTTTATAAGGGCTAACTTTATTATACTAAACGCTTCCTTATCAACATATTGTGATGTCCTATTGTTGACAAAAGACTGTCCATAGAGACTGTCTGTATAGAGACTGTCAGTATATATAAAGACTGTCAGTATATAGATACTGTCAGTATGTAGATACTGTCTGTATATATAGAGACTGTCCGTATATATAGAGACTATCATAATATAGATACTCTTCGTATATATAAAGACTGTCAGTATATAGAGACTATCCATTGAGACTGTCTGTATATATAGATACTGTCCATATATATAAAGACTGTCAGTATATAGATACTCTTCGTATATATAAAGACTGTCAGTATATAGAGACTGTCATTATATAGACTGTCAGTACATAGAGACTGTCCATAGAGACTATCTGTATGTATAGAGACTGTCATTATATAGATACTGTCCTTATATGGAGAGACTGTCAGTATATTGATACTGTCAGTAAAGAGACTGTCCATAGAGACTGTCCGTATATATAGAGACTGTTAGTATATAGAGACTGTGTATGAAGGGTGAGTGTTTTTATCCTCTACTGTTGTTTTTCTGTCTCTGATGATAATCCAATAATATTCCAATAACGACAGCTGGATTACTTGTATTGTATCTGATCTGATCTGATTTTCTCTTGTTACATAAATTATTTTGTAAACCTGCTGCGTGAGACAAAAAACAGGATCTTCAGCCCTAAATCCATTTCTGGATTAATTTTCAATCACAGTCTAAATGAAGACAGTTTCCATCAGGATCAGTGTCAGTTTCAACACCACTGATATGATGACGTGTGTTTACGGTACTTTTCCACTCAACAATACTGCATTAATAATCACCAGAGAGAGGGGATAATTTCTGCACAAAATTGGAAAGACCAGGGTCATTTAAAGACAAATCTTTTGCTGACCAACAGGCTCAGTTTGCTTTCTACTGGGTCACTGAGGGTAAATAAACAGAAACAGCTTTATTCCAAACATTTTTATTAAGCACTTGATAGTTTCTGCATACCTGAAACTGGGAGGAAAAGAGCTCTGCTGAATCTTCATTTGGGGATCCATGGTTTCACTTTCAGTGAAGTAATGCAACTAAACATTATATTGAGAATTACTTTCTATTATTATTAGGTTTGGTCTGTGAAATATCAGTCTGCTTGGCATGTTGGCTACAAACCCTTAAACATATGCTCAGTTTTAGAGTATTAAAACAAACAAATAAACAGAATGTAGAAATGAGCATTACAGATAAATATTAATACTTAAATACTGTTTGAAAGGAAATGTTTGAAGTCACGCAAGTACATTATCATCCTGACAAAATGTAAGTGAGTTGTTTTTTTGCTTTTATGTAAGTTAAAAGTTTGGAAGGTCTTCTTCACATGGAGCATGTTTATTAAGGTTGGAAAATGCTTGACTTAAACCCACATTGACTTTGTCCTGAACACCAAACACTTCTGAATCTGAATTTTTTGTGTGTGTGTGTGTGTGTGTGTGTGTGTCGCTCTGTCAGTAAACTGTCTGGACGTCCATGTTGAGAAAAATCCAGACCGAGTGGCTCTAATCTGGGAAAGAGACGAGCCTGGCACTGAGGTGAAGGTCACATACAGGTATGAGCATCTGCAAACATCTAATCTGCATCACAGATAGAGATCTGCTCTGTAATAAGTTCCTTGTATCCTCCCTTAATGCACATTATACTGAACTCTTCCTTATCAACAGATTGTGATGTCCTATTGTCAACTGTATACTCCCTCTACGCAGATGATACTGACCTTTATCTTATCAACGTAACATGCTGTCCTATAGTTAGCTGTAGCTTCCCTATATGCAGGTGATACTTATTATCTTATCACTATAGTGTGTTGTTATGAAGTTATCTCTTTCAGTAAAAAAAAAAAGAAATTCAGCTTGCATTGTGTCTTTTCTATGCCTGTTAAGCTTCCTTTAATAACACTGGACACTGGAGATATTTTCAAATAAAAATCGTACCAGGAGGGCGATGTAAATACAGAATTAAGAAGTAATAAAAACACCATAGCAGAGCAATAAATAGAGGCAAATAGAAATATCACTAAAGCAGGTCTGTGCTGCTTTATCAACAGATCTTCCTTGAAGAACTTTTCTCTTTTTGTTGATTTTGACGACCACTGTGGACAAAGTGGTACCTATTATCTCTTTGCTGATCCTGTCCTGTTAGTGCGTACAGTATGTTTCTGAAGAAAAAGCTCAACCTTCCTTATTTTAACAGTGAAACATATCACTCACTGTGAATCTTTGCCTCTTAAAATATGAACAATGGAACTTTGGGCAGCTCTGTTGTTAATTGCCTCCTCTGACACTGACCCGGTGGTAGTGATGACTGAAAAATTGCTATATAGAAATAATACTTTTCACTGATAGTCTTGTTTGCTTTTGAATGTCATAAAGAGTCCTTCAATGTAGGAAAGTTTTGGTTTTGGAACAACCAGCAAATCCTGATCAGAGGTCAGAGGACCTTAGAGACTGATTTTAAATGAAGAACAACATCATCATCATCATCCTAATCCTCATCAACCTTGGTGTTCTGTTGTCTGTCCAACAGAGAGCTGCTTGAGACAACCTGCCGCCTTGCCAACACCCTCAAAAGCCATGGCATCCAAAAGGGGGACAGGGTTGCCATTTACATGCCGGTGTCACCGCTGGCGGTCGCAGCCATGTTGGCGTGTGCCCGTATCGGGGCGGTACACACTGTGGTGTTTGCGGGCTTCAGCTCAGAGGCTCTGGCAGGCAGGATCCAGGACGGTGAGTCATCCTCCACCAAAGCCTTCATTCTAACTGAAATTATAACAGGGGTTTTCATATTCACTTCAACACAGTCAGGGTTTTTTGGTTCTACCTCTAGTGGACTTGAAGGGAACTGCAGCTGCAGCTGTTCAAAACTTTTGGCCTCCTTTACCTCCTAGTTTTGGTTTTTGGATCAAACTTGTGGAACTAATGACATTTCCATCAGCCTCAGTTGTACTTTGACAACTTTGTGATCAGTATTTATAAGCAAATGTTAGCATGCTTACAGGCTTAACTAAGATGCTGAATATGGTCTGTTTGCGTTGCAATTTTGGGCATCTGATGTTAGCATTTAGCTGAGGTTAGCACTGTCGCAGTACACAGAGCTGTTAGCATGGCTGCAGACTCTGATTTTGGTTGCGTAATTTCAGAACTACCTGCTGCATAATGTAACACCACAGAAACAACTCTTCTGTTGCATGAATTGCAATAATTTTAAGACAACTTACATACAACTTGGGAGAGGACTGTAGGATTGTGTGTAATAGGACTCAACCGCTATTTATGTCCTGTATGTCTCCATTGCTAAAATTGTTTTGTGACGTAGTTTATTCTCTGCAATTGCATTTATACTTGCGCTACCTGCTCAGCTCTTCAACTCACTGCAGATGTAAACTGAGCTGCAGCTCTCAGTGTTTGTTAGCTTAAGCAGATCTCGAGGTCAGACTCGCTGCTCAAGGTCTTCTGTGTTTTGGAAACAGTCTTTGACTACAAACCCAAACATGGTATTTCCATGGCCAGCTGAGCAGCAGGAGAAGCAGAGCATAAAAGGGAGTGCAGCAGAGTTAATGCAGGGGAACCAGGACAGTCAGCTGTTAGGCAATATGACTTTGTTGGAGATAAAATAAAATAATAAATGTGAAGACGAGGTTAAAAGGTCAAAGTGTACATTAATTAAAAAGGTGTGTCTTGTGTCAACAGCTCAGTGTAAAGCTGTGGTCACCTGTAACGAAGGTGTGCGAGGCGGCCGATGCATTCCTCTAAAGCCGACTGTGGACGCAGCAGTGAAGAGCTGCCCCACTGTCCAACATGTGTTCGTCTCTCAGAGGACGGAAACACCTGCTGCCATGGGAGAGCTGGACGTCCCCCTGGAGGAGGTCTGAACAACACACCTGATCCAAACAACTGATTTACAAAACAGGTCCACTAAGCTAGTGTTCACACCTGATGCACTCACCTGAGCAAGTCATGATACCTGACTTATTGAAGCTTGCTATAATTGATCAGCGTGCTGTATGACAGGTGGAATAGTAGCAGTAATAGCATTAGTAGTAGTATCAGTACAGTTTAGTATTTTTAGATATGTGCTTTCCCCTCAGTCTGCAGTCTGTCGTGTAATAGTAGTAGTAGCAGTATTATCAGGAGAAGCAATACAGTTGGATGTGTTATCTTGCAGGTGATGTCCCACCAGACAGCAGTCTGTCCTGTAGTACTACTACTACTAGTAAAAGCAGTAGTGGTGGTAGTAGTAGTAGTAATTGTTGCTGTCGTAGTAGTATTATAATCATTAGTAGTAGTACAGTTGGATGTTGTATCTTGCAGGTGATGTCCCGTCAGTCTGCAGTCTGTCCCGCAGAGCCTCTGGACAGTGAAGATCTGCTGTTTCTTCTCTACACTTCCGGCAGCACCGGGAAACCAAAAGGCATCGTCCACACGCAGGCTGGATACCTGCTGTACACCTCACTCACGCACCAGGTACTGAGCTGTTTTTATCCAAACATTCGTCAGATTAACTTTAGAGAGACAGGTAGTGTGTAGGATGACTTTAGAATTGAAATATTAGATTTAAGTTTTGAAAATGTTGAGATTTTTCATTTTAAATAAATAGTTGGTTGGAAGTAAACTCAATCACCACTTCATGAGCTTCCTCATTTAACCTCAGAGCTGTTTGTCTCTGTGATTCAGGGCGTGTTTTGGTGTTTTAATGAGGAAATGAAGACAAAGGAAAGCAGTTACACAACAGGCCGAACAGAAACGCTGCTGTGTCCTCAGAGCTCCGAGGAGCACGAGGAGGACGCAGCCCTGCGGCCAAATCTGCCTCTGAAAGCTTCAAATTAGCTTTTTTCTGACTGACAAGCAGAAACATCTGCTTTCTCTGCATGTGTGTTTGCAGGGATTGACATGATGTTTATGATGATAATTGAATAAAAACATAAACCATAATAACCCCCCCACCACTCCATCACTGCCAAATATTTATCAGTGCTAATTTCTAAAGCAGCTTATTGGCTCAGGGTTCGGGGGGGTTTGGCTCGTTGCTTGTTTGGATGAAACAACAAAACAAAAGCTGCTTTATCTGAAAAAGACAAGGACAGCTGGGTCCGAGCCAGGGCGAGAAACACTGCCACACACAGAGAGAGAGGGTGAGAGGTGGTGTTGCTAGGAGCCTTACATTGACTCTTCAGCTATTTGTTTCTGATCAAAACAACTCCACATTCCTAACACTAAACAGGCAAACCCATTTACTCACTCATTTTCCACTAAACAGTTAACAGGAAGTCTACAGAGACGACTCATCACACAGTTCTTTTCTCTGCAGGAGCTTACTTGGTGACCGTTGACTAGCTTGAGTAAAAAGTACAATGTTTACCTCTGAAATGTAGCTGAATTGAAGTATAAAATATCTTAAGACAGAAATGTGCAAGTAAAGTAAATGTACACAAGTGCAACCCTTTTGTAAAATGACAATAGAATATTTGAGGAGTTGTTTTTGTTTTCCATCGTTTAAGCATCCTCGTTAAGGGAGCGTTGGATGAACCTGAATAAAACAAGAACTCTCTCCTTTTCAAAGTCATTATTGACTATAAGACATCTCAGTGGTCTCAGTGGCAAATTTCAAACTTGTAAAATATTCCCTAAGGAGAATTAATAGTAAAAATATAACATGCAAGAAACAAAGAAAACCTTTACTTATATAGCACTGTTCAAACCTGGGTTATAAAGTAAAGGAGGTACTCTGACTGGCTATGGTGGCTTGGCTAACAATAATTAGCTGAGATAAGCTTTGCTACGAGCTCACTGGTTACATTGGCAAGGATATGGCTATGAAATTACTGTTCTGCCATCACGGACGTACCAAACAACCACACTTTCAATACACATTAAAGATGGACGTATATCCTGTATTTATATCACTATGTTGCGCTTTTGTTGTCAATAAAGACAAAATAATTATGTATCTATGGCAGCAAATGTAAAGCAAGACCACGTACATTTTCATATGCATCATGGAGTTGGAACATGGGCGGTACTGGTGTGTCAGTCTGATAGTGGCCTTCCACTTTTGAGCGGCACCTACCGATAGCCAAGGATTTATATCGCTCTACTACAGGTTCTACTAAGTTCTACTACATGTATATTTACAGCGACATAGACTTCTGGGAAATGTAGTTCTGCAGTACCACGACAGAATCAGAAAGCTGAGGTCAACCTGCACTAGAATGATTTAAAAATAGCATTAACCTTCACGTTTTGTCCTCAGTACGTGTTTGACTACCGGGACGGTGATGTGTTCGGCTGCGTGGCGGATGTCGGCTGGATAACGGGACACAGCTATGTTGTGTACGGCCCGCTCTGTAACGGCGCCACCACTGTCCTGTTTGAGAGCACACCTGTTTACCCAAACCCAGGTAAGGTCCAGAACAACAAACACTTTTAATAGGAGTTTTCAGACCAAACAGTTCTCAGGATTCCCCTGAGAAAAATATAAACTTGAGGGCCTTTATTCTGTTTACATTCACACTCTTAATAGCAAACGGCTGATATAGCAACTCAGCGTACAACAACACAAGCAAGACGGAGAATTGTGTGGCTGGAGTTTGTTGTGTGTTGGGAATTTCATGATCAAAAAAAAGTTATAAAGAAGATATGTGAATTTAGAGACCAAAAGGAGTATACTTCACTGGCAATGGGAAAAGAGACAATCGGTATTTATAAGCAGGTCTTCCCGGGTCTGAAAAATCTGCGTCAACATGCAAATTTTGGTGGGAAAGGGGTAAGAGATATTCCTTCTCACATGCAGCCTATCCGGGTAACATTGTTTCAGGACTGCAGTGCATATGTGAAAGGTTTTAAAGATGGTGGTTGTCAATGCTGCATTAGCTCATGTGTTCAACCACTCACTCACTTAAGGTTCCTCTTCTGCTTGGAGAGTGCAGAACCTTGCTGCCTGGCTGTGCTTTTTGGTTTGCTTTCTATATTACGTCCTACTTTAAGTAACGAACCAAAGATGTCAGGTGTGAAAGTCACCAGTTACTCTGAACCTCCTCTGGGAAAGTTCCTGTAGTGGAAACAAGCTTTTTGGAGGTGTCTCTTGTCAGTCTTTGAAGAAAAGCTTTTGTTGTTGAGATGACTGATAAGTGTGTAATTTTGTTAGCAGTTTTACGATGAGTCTATTCATGTGCTTTAGCTCACAAGATAACTTTGATTCAACTTTTCTCCATTGTTGCTTAAGGCATGGCTGAGCCTACAGGTGGCCTTCAGTGTTAAAGTGACTCATCCTCTCTTCTCAGGTGTCATTAAACATTCATGTCCTGCAGTATGGAGTTTTAGTAGCGTAATGAATGAACAGAGGGAGTGTAGTCTCAGTTTTAGTGGCCTCTTACCAGTGTTTGGTTACTCATTAATGTTGTCATTGTTGGTTTATTACCTTCAGTTGTAGAGCAGAGCCGATTTATCTCACCTCAGGTTTCTTTTGATAGGAAGTCTCCACCAGGTGACATGACCTTTGTCACTGTGATGGAGACTTGAACTTGAACTCTTTTATGTCGTTGGTTGGTTGTGACAGAACAGGGGCTAAGGGTCGACATGTCTAGGAGGCTGGGGAAATGGAAAGGAGAAGACAAATAACTGAGAGTCTCAGTCTGTTTACTTGTCAAATATTAATTGTGCTTCTTAGAAACTACTTTAATCACTTCAATCATAACATAAAATTCTTCTCTTAAATCTTAAATAAGGCAAATGACTTACTTAAAGGGGCTATATGTAAGGTTTTACATTCATCAATCAAATATCATTTTTTATTGCCAATGAGGGATAGTAGAGGAACTGATAAATCGAGACCTTCCTTAACTTCCTCCACTGGCCCGAACAACCTGTGGGCTGATTTTTATGTAAAGCACTCGGGATGGTTTTTCCAGGAAACAAGAGGATGTGACGTATCTGCGCGTTCACACCTCTGCCGAGACCTCATTCTATGCCACTACCGTTTGGTTATGAACCACAATACTGGCATCATACAGTGTATTTGTGTTAGAGCTAGTTGGCTAACCCTAGCATGCTCGCTAACGTTATGACTACCAAAATACTATCTGAGTGTGTATGTCAGTTATCTAGCTTGACACATTACTTCGCCAGCTAACATAACAAATGGTGTTGATTTTGTAAATTATGTAGCAGAACAAAGCAATGTGTATAACTACCGATTGTTTTCTATTAGCCAATATCATTCCATTACCTGCCTGGGCCAAGGTTAGCCAGCCAGCTATAAGCTGGCAACAAGCTACCATTAGCTTGTCTGCTGTCGCAGACGATTTGCCAGTTAGGCAACGTAGCAAAACACCGTCGAGTAGATAACATCAGCTAACTCACGCAGACTCCTGTGGCTGATCTGGCTGGTAATTGAGTAATTTTGCCTTTTGGTTATGAAGCATAATGCCAGATCCATGCAGTGTAGTTATGTTAGAGCTAGTTGGCTAACCTTAGCATGTTCGGTAACGTTATTGCCTTAGGGTTTAAACAAATGGTTGAGGACCCAGATGCAGACTGAAATAAGAATTTATTTAAACAAAAAGGCAGAAGGTGAAACAAAAGGCTTACTCATGTGAGGAATCCAAGGGGGGCAGGCAAACAAAATTCAAGGGTACAAAGGTCCAACAAAACAGGCAATAACTAATCCAAATAAAACAGAAGGTGAAAAATCCAGGGAACACTGAGATTACTGAGAATAACAGGATGCATGGACATGGACAGACGACAACGAACTAGCACAGGGACAAGGGAAGACAAAGACTACCCCCGTGTTTACATACAGCCTACCAGAGTGGTTTTCATGCAGACTGCTAGACTCTCATTCTGGTTTGAAAATCCACCTGTGACACTTCATACCTGACTCTCACACAGCAAGACATCAAATTCTGTTGCTGTATGACATGATTCAGGATCAGCTTTTTTGCAGGATACAATGTACTGGGACCCTGGTGTGCCAACACAATGTTTGGACTGAAATACACTTTCTGTAGTTAGATACAATAAGTTTATGACCACAACAAAGAAAGATTGTTTGTTTCATATGTTTTTACATGTCTCTGTCCATGCCCCTTCAGGCAGGTACTGGGAGACAGTTCAGCGTCTGAAGATCACTCAGTTTTATGGAGCTCCAACAGCTCTGCGTCTGCTGCTGAAGTACGATGAGAGCTGGGTGAAGAAGTACGACCGCTCATCTCTAAGGACGCTCGGCTCAGGTAGCACTTGTTATCATTAATGACTCTTGTTTCATATTTCATAACAACAGACATTTAAATAAGATGCGATTCAACACTTTATTATGCCTTTATTCTCACATCAGCTATCAGACACAGACTGGGATTTTAGCCAATGTCTAATATTATCTGTACACAGGCCAGAGAGCAATAATCAGTCTATTGATAACCCACATTAGAGACATGTTAACTGACCTCATTAACTGTTTGTGTGTGTGTGTGTGTGTGTGTGTGTATGTATGTCTGCAGTGGGAGAGCCCATTAACCACGAGGCCTGGCACTGGTTCCACAGTGTGGTTGGAGATGGACGGTGTCCTTTAGTGGACACATGGTGGCAGACAGGTGAAAAACACATACACACACACACACACACACACACACACACACACACACACACACACACACACACATACTTCTACATTGATGCTATCTCTATGACATGATGAGTGACCTGCAGACGGTTCCTTGGTGTACCAAATTTTCAGATTGTTGTCATGTGATCTGTTCCTTCCTGATGACTCACAAAAAAGCCTCACAGGATATAAAACACAATTTTTGCTTCAAGAGTCGTATAAGGTTTTATTATCAAACTACAAAACCCAGAGAGCCAAGGTATTCCAGAGTACTGCAGGTCAGATGACTGGAGGTGGTGTGCCAGGATCCAATTAGCAGCTTTTACACAACAGAAACCATATTACACAAGAGGAACTGTGGCAGTAGGCCAAACATCCATGTACTCCACAGCTTATAACAAAAGCATGTTACAGGGCCACCTATTGATGTATATGTACCAAATTTGGCATGTTGAATAAGGTGCGCATTACAAATGGTTGCACCAAATCTGGTGTCATTTGGAGAATCTTATAATAAGATATAGGGATCACCCGAAAGTGACGCAATAAAAGATCAAAGTCAAGAAAGTGGCTTACAAAGTAGATTATTAACAGGTCTCTGGCTGAAATGTCTCATTTACTTGTACAGTACACTATAAAATATTTATAGTGCACTAGTTTATAGTGAGCAGGAAACTATGATTTAAACAACATTAAGTTGTTTCCACACTATAAAATATCACATGTTGTATCGTGTGATTACAATCAGGAAGTATTCTGCACATCATGTGGAACGTGTGATAGTACTATGATCTGGATACATTTATGCACCCAATTGAATGATTACATACATCCTAACCCGGTGTAGTGCAGCTTGGAGCTCATAGGGAGGAATTTCAGAAACAGCCTTAAATGCTAACGTCAACATCCTTATACTCACAATGATGCTAATGTTTACCATGTTTTAGCGACGAGTTATTGCTCTTTGAGGGAAGCCTTTTAGAGAGCACGGTCCAGTTAGAGAACTAGCTTAGAAGTGCTTTACTGCAACCACCTGGATTGGAATGGAACAAGGGGAGAGGATGAAGGGCAAACAGTGAAAATTGGGTACAACTATAGAAGGAACAGCTTCTAACATGCTTCCCTGGTTGGTACCAATGACTGTATATATGGATGGACAACGTGTCTCCATCTGCTTCCATTGTACAAAAGTGATGCTTAAATAGCCCCTGCGATAGGCACTGCCATCTTGTGAAGGTGACGTCATATAGAGCCAGAGATTGCGCAGTAGAGATCGGCGGGTGAAGCGGCCGTAGCCACCGCTAACTAAAACACACGCTTAACTTACCGAAAAAACAGCAAAGATCCTGCACGCCGGCGTGTTTAACAGCAAAACAGCTTCTCTGTGTTGGTCTGAGGTTAACGTTCACAGGTACAGAAACTTCAATGACTGTAGTGATTGTTCTAGTTACGTTTTCTCTCACGGATCATCCTCTACTCTGCTAATCCAGAACTGATCGGCTGCAGGAGCCGAATTTGTCAACAGAGCTGTCAATCATAATTTTTACAGCATCAAATAACTAATTAAAAATGAACTTTTTAGAAAAATTAACACTTGGACGTAAATCAGCATGATAAGAACTAACTATAATGACAGAAACCATGTTTGAGAAACAATTTTCTGGCATGTATTTTGATTTTATAATTTGATTCATGTCCCACCTTAACATGGAGGAGGCGGGTTTTATGACCTATACTGCAGCCAGTCAGCAGGGGGCGCTCGAAATGTTTTGGCTTCACTTTTAGGGAGCTTACATGTCGTCCATCTTTTTATACAGTCTATGGTTGGTACCAACAAGCTGTTGAATAGAATCAGATTATTTGCAATCTCATTTATAACCAGTGATTGTCTTTTTGAAGGGAGGGCATGGACGCAATTAGGTTTATCTGAGAAACAAATACTTGGATACTGATAGGGTATGATTATAAATGTAATTTATTTTGCATGCACTGACAAGGGTTAATTACTAATATTGCCAGACCTAATGTCAATCAGACTGTAAACATTGTAAACATTGCCCAAGGTGACGCCATATCTCTGTGTTTGGTCAGTAAATTGAATACTTCAGAATGTACCCTCTCTAGGTAATGTGTTTTGTAATAAATTGCCTTGCCTTGAATGCAATCATCCGACTGGACTAGACTGGAATAATGGGAGATTTTGGGGCGAGTCAGTGAAATTTGGGCAAAACAATTAAACAAACTGCTCCGGAATCCAACTCAGTTCCCTTGTGTTTGTAACTAAAAGCCAATCTGAAGAGAGAGCATCACATAAATCTTATGTTTACCACGTTCCTAGCTGCTACAATAATATTAGCTAATGGTAGTAAACATATAGTCCAGGGAATGACTGAGAATTGCCATCACTTGTACTTTGGCCCATAAAAAGATCCTGAATAAGGCCTCACATGTGGTTTCATTGTGGTCTCTTTTCTTGTTTGTTAGCTTGTTTGTGGTTCTGACTGATGATCTGATTGTAAGTCCGTCTGATTCTCTCTTTACTGAAGCTTTAACCCTAATTTGAACGATTAGCACCAGAACATCTGTAGCTCTGTGGAAAATGAATTAAGATCAAATCCTCAACACACTTACACTCCAAACACCACCCCCTCAAACCCCCCCCTGACAAGACAGTCGAGGATCATTGACAGCAGTGTGTGTGTGTGTGTGACCTAATTCCTCGACAATCACGACACAGAGTATTGAGTGTGTGTGTGTGTGTGTGTGTTGTTTTTAAATCAGTCTTTAAACTCTCTGCCAGCTGCTTCTTTCTCTTAAAAGGAGAAAAATCCCCAATAAATTAAGAAATTAAAGGAAATTAAAGCAGCATGGAGAAGCAACATCTGAAGCCCTCTACTGGCAGCCAGATGTAGCGGATTTATTTATTGAAAGGTTTAGAAGTGAAGTAAATTAATATATTTGAGTTACATACAGTTACATACAGTTAATTATTTACTTTAAAGCACTTTCTATACTCTCCAGTCTAACCCTGTATTATTTCTCATATTTTCTTAAAGTCTTCTCTGCTTCTTTGGTTAAGAAGTCAGCTGTCTTTATCATGCTGTTTTTTCTCATCAAGTGTGATCCCACCACTGCTTGTTCAACACACTTTACATATAATATTACCATGAACTTAAAATAAATATCCATGCATATCACAAACAGGCAAAGTTCTCAGACAGTTCCAAATGGCTGAAAGGTCAGTCTGTGTTAATACCTCGTCAAATATTTTATGTATAAACCAAGCTGCACTCGACTGCAACAATTAACAGTAAAATCCAATCTGTCTGTGAATTTATTATTTCCTCTTCGTTCACATGAAATAATAGCGGATGTTCTTCCTCATCTCCCTGTAGAGACCGGTGGAGTCTGTATTGCCCCTCGTCCTTCAGAAGATGGAGCGCCGATCGTTCCAGCAATGGCCATGAGGCCATTTTTTGGAATCCAGCCAGTTCTCATGGGAGAGAAGGTGACCTGAACACAAAGCCGCACAACCACAAATTAACACTGTAAATGCTGTCTACAAAAAAGGAAGGAAATAGTGTCACATAACTCCTTCTAAAACTACAAATTGTGGTTGATACTCTTCAGTTTTTGTTCAGATAAACATGGCTAGCTTTTTTCCCACGTTTCCAGTCTTTATGTAAAGCTAACCAGTTACTGGCTGTAGCTTCATATGAACTGTTTAGACATGAGTCTCTTTCTATAAAAGGTTGAACTTTCCCTCTAAGTTTATGTGTGTTTGAACTGCAAAATGTTTATTTACAAACACTTGACCAGGGTGACTTACACTTGACCAAAAGGGAGAATATGAGAGGTCCAACAATTGAGCCCTGAGGGACTCCACAGGTCAGGGAAGCACAATCACCAGTGTATCCATAATATAGCTCTATGGCTCACAGACTCTTTGTTGTCGTTGTCTCTTTGAAGTTATTTTACATGTCTTTGTGATGATGATTTTGTCTGTGGTTGCTTCACTGTAATAAGAGGTTTTTTGTGGAAGTTTTGTGTTTCTTTGTAATAATTACATGTGCCTTCTGCGTGTTGTTTTGCAACATTTGGTAATTTGGCATATCTTTGACATCATTTTGCTTCTCTTCGTAGCCATTTTGCATATTTTTGGAGTTGTTTTGTGTCTCTTTGAGATCTTTCCATGTCCCTTCAATGTTTTGTTTGTTGTCTTTTAAGACATTCTTCATCTCATTAGTGGTGGCTCTTTGTGGCAATAATGCATCACTTTGTTGTCATTTTAAGTCTCTGAGGTAGTTTTGCAACCTTTTGTTGCTAATTTTGAGTCACAATGTGGTCCCTTACATCTCAATTCTCCTCAATTTTGCATCTCTTTGTGGTTGTTTTGCACCTTTTTGTGGTAGTTGCTCAGAGGTGCCCTGACCTCTTTAGCCTCTTCGCCAGAGTAATTGAGCCGAAGACTTTGGATGCACAGACAACACTTGTTAGTTGTTGTTGGTTTGGCTCTGCATATGTTATTTGTTGACAAAGGAAAATAATAGAAGTACACATGACATGCTTAAATGAAGGAACACTGTTGAAATGACTTCGAGGATCTTTGAGACCAAGTGGTTTCCTCAATGCGCTTCAGACATGATCTACCATCAATCCCTGCTTCTCATTAACCCTACTTGTCCTTTAGATGTAAGGGGTCAAACGAGCCTTGGAATGACACCCTCTCACTCTTTCTCAGTTTAATCTTTCAATTAAAACAGTCCAGCAGCATATGTTTGCTTTGATTAACAGACTTTCAGGCTCAGTTGGGATGATCGCTGCTCCCCCAAATTAATTATCCGCTAGTTTCCCCATTTCCCTCCCTCTGTTAAAGAACAGTAATCTGCGGGTGTTCAAGGGTTTTTCATCTTCACTGGTTACTGAGTCTAGATTAGATTACATTAGGCCTCCTCCGGTTTCGTATTTCATCCTCACAGGAGGTCGGGGTCACATCACTTTCATTACAATCCTCTCAGAGTTAACACTAACTGCACTGTAACCACTGATGAATACGGCCCTTATGTGATTAATAGACAGTTTGTGCAGGGTTTAATTTCTACCACTTAACACTTGCCTCACTCTCAGTGTGGAAAACTACAGTATTTAGGCTCAATAACACTGAGTTTGCTCCTGAGGAAATGTGATAACAGACATTAGAGATGGTAGATCACTGAACTGTTTGCTGTTATGAGAGTACTTTTACTGTTCAACAATAAAAAAACTTTCAATTAGAAGAAAAAGTGTTATCATATTAAAGTATGATCAGCAAAAGTAAAAGTATGTTTGTCGCAGAATTACCACTGTAACATTATTATTATTATATTATATTATATGTGCTTTGTGTTATTGTTACTCATGCTTCCTGAGGCTAAAACTAACAGGTCAATCACACTAATCACACTAATGGACTGAGGCAAAGCTAACATGTCCCAGATCATGATATGATGCAAGCTGACTGAGGCTAAAGCTAAAGAGTTAAAAGGCATAAATTAATGGTTACAGACTGGGACTTAAGCTCGGTCCAAATTCAAAATATCATGCTAACAAACTGAGGCTAAAGCTAACAGGTCCCAATCATGATAACATGCTATTTGGACTGAGGCTCTGGCCAACAGGTCCCAAGTTGTAGCATGCTAACAGAGAAACGATAAAGCTAATAGGTCCCCATTTATGATATTGAGCCAAGCTACTGAGGCTTAAGCTAACATGTCCTAGGTCATGGTATCCTGCCATCAAACCGAGGCTAAAGCCAACAGGTCATGATTTTTTATGCCAACAAGCTAAATCTAAAAGGTCCCAGGTCATGATATTTTATGCTAAGAGACTGAGGTTAAAGCTAAAATATTGAAGTTAGTAAAATCACACTATCAAACTGAGGCTTAATATTTATAATCAAAAATCTAATGAATGCGTGAAATATGAAATTTTGCGACTTTGTTAAATACTAAGAAACGTTTGGTGGCCAAGGTTTTTTAGGTAAGGTATTGCAGTGTTACAGTACTCGGCTAGTGTCCACCTCTGGTGTTTTGTCTGTATGTATTCTGTATTAGCTGAGTATATTTTTACTGTTGTTATGTTTTGTGATTATCAGGGTGAGCCTCTGTCTGGTAACTCTGTCAGTGGAGGTCTTTGTATCAGCCAGCCGTGGCCGGGGATGGCTCGAGGCATCTATGGAGACCACCAGAGATTTGTTGATGCATATTTCAAACCGTATCCTGGTGAGTGAAAATTAAACCAACTGCAGCTTCATGATATTAGTCTGTGAGCTGAGTTTTCTTTTTTCTGTCAGGTTGTTATTTTACTGGTGATGGAGCATACCGGTCAGAGGACGGTTATTACCAGATCACTGGCCGGATGGACGATGTCATCAATGTCAGCGGCCATCGTCTCGGGACGGCAGAGATAGAGGACGCTCTGGTGGGACTTCTTTAGTATCACTCGGATTAAAGTATTACATCTATGTTATAGTTTTACCTTCATTGTTTATTTTTATTATTCACACAATTAAATTAATAAGGTGTGTTCAGACAAAAGTAAAGCTAATTTTTTTGGCTTGGCGCAGTCACGTTCAAAGTCAGTGCAACGGTGCAAACACAACGACAAGAATCATGCAAATCTACATTTGCCGTCATTCCAGATTTGTAGCACTGAATTTTTTGAAACTCAAACGAGAATTTCACATGATGCTGTGTCGCGATTAAATCACAGCAAAATGTGTTGATTTTATGGTTTACTGTGGTAGGATCCCAGATATCAGATGACTAGATACAGTGAAACTGCCACCCAGTTGAGACAGATTAACAGGTGCTCTGTGGCTGAAACAGAAAGCAGGACCTTGGTGTCCATTAGAGAAATCCTGGTACTGACACAAACTAACATTTCATCAAACTGGGTCAGCCTCAAGTAGCTGGACGCAATAGTTAAATTATTCCAGACTTGAGGTTTGCTAATACCAGCATCAATATCGGCCTCCACAGCCTAAAATGGGGTAACAGGTATCGGCAAGTATGCCAGTCAATGCAAAGATACGATACCACAACCACTAACCCCCCACAAAATCAACCGGTTTCAGGTTAATTATTGCATGATAATCACAAACAACAATAGTGTTTTTCTAGCAGAGTGTCATGTGAGTCAAAGCTAACAAGATGTCAGCAATCAATGTTTATTACACCAATATTCTGTATATATTTTCTAACACACTAGTATGAGAGAGTTACCGCGCACCTCAGGGGGATGTTACAAACCTAGACACAATGGCGTTTGTATTCCCGCAAGTTGAAACTTTGAAAGCAAGTAAGAAATTAAAGATAAAGATTTTCCTGCCATCCTGACCAACATCAGAAATGATTCATCCTCCATTAAAAAACAGGCATTTTAAAATGTGTTGTTGTCCTGCACATACACCTTGTAAAGCATGTATGTAGACTGTGGCTCAGCAGTAGAGTTGGTCGTTTTTCAATCAGAAGGTTGGCGGTTCAATCGCCAGATCCCTCAGTCTACATGTTGAAGTGTCCTCGGGCACTAAACCCCAACTTGCATTTTGAATTGAATGTGATAACTGATTGACAGTTGGGCACTTTATGTAGCAGCCTCTGCCCTCAGCAGTGTTGTGACCAAGTCATCTTTGCTCAAGTCCCAAGTAAGTCTCAAGTCTCAAGCAAGTCTCAGGTCATTTTTTCTTGGGCAAGTCAAGTCAAGTCAAGTCAAGTCACAGGTTATGTCAAGTCAAGTCACGTCAGGTCCTTAGTTAAGGCAAGTCAAGTCCAGAGTCATTAACTTGCAAGTCCAAGTCGAGTCTCAAGTAATGCATTTTTTGTGAAGTCAAGTCGTAAGTAATCAAAACAGTGACTCTGATCTCTGGCCATGAGTGTGTGAATGTGTGTGTGAATGGGTGAATGTGATATGTAGTGTAAAAGCAGCTTTGAGTGGTCGCAAAGACTAGCAAAGCGCTATATAAGTACAGTCCATTTACCATGGTGGTATTATTTCGTTATCAATTCTCTCCATTTATTGCAATAACATCACAGCAAAAATCAGTTTGTTTTGGGTAAATACTGCTGGAGTAAGCCAGAATAATTGAACCGACATGTGGCTCACAGTTAATACAGTGTATATAAAATGATTTTGACAGACAAATTATGAAACTTACAGGTAATAGATAGATGACACTCTACACCTGAAGTGATAGCTGGCATATGAAATGAGGTGTGAGATGAGATCAAAAGAAAACTGTGCGACCGTTTATCTTAAATTTTAAAAAAGATTTTTCTTTATCTTTTCTGCTGAACATGAACTGATGTAGATGTTTGTGTTGCAGGATGAACATCCAGCTGTTCCAGAAACAGCAGTGATTGGATTCCCACATGACATCAAGGGGGAAGGTAAGGATTAAAACACAGGTGACACATCTGAACTCCCATCATCCTCTTTGGCTGTTTATATGTATCATGGTGGTCAGGTGTTTAGTCAGCAGGTCAGCAGGAGAAGGAATACAAAATGAAACTTTCAGAACTTTCAAAATAATGGTCCAGAGGTGGCTGGTTGTTGTTCTCTAGAAAGCAGTCATATATGTCAATATGGAAAACAAAGACGTTTAAGTTATTAATAAACAAATATAAAAATATTTATCATCACTATACTTTGGCTAGTAGTTTTTAATTAATTACTGTTAAAAACGTATCTGTAGTTCAGCCTCAGCAGCAAATGTTATATCTGTGTGTTTGTTTGATTGGGTGCTAAAAAGGATGCAAGTTTGATTTGTGTCCCTCTGCTGCCCCCTGCTGGTCAGTTAGAGGTCTTTTTCAAGTCAAACTAAAGGCTCAGATACTTATTTATTCTTATATGACAGTTGTACATGAATCTTCCAGATTCTCAGCAACATGAAGAAGAACAAATGCAACAGTTCAAACTGATTTCCTCATGTGAAGAACTTAACAAATACATTTTTTGCTTTCTTATGCTATTTCTTTCTTTCCTGCTTTCTTTCTTCCTTTTTCCCCTTCTTTCCTCTTTCTTTCTTTTTGTTTGTTTCTTTTTCATATCTTCTGTGTTTCTTTCTTTCTCTCTTCCTCTCTTTCTTTCTCTCTCTGTCTCGAATGAAGTAACCATTTTGATTATAGCCACTAAAACAGATTTACTTAACACTTGTGTGTGTGTGTGTGTGTGTGTGTGTGTGTGTGCGTGTGTAGTACCGTTTGCCTTTGTGGTTCTGAAGGAACAGATTGCTGATGACCCCCCCATCGTCCTTCAGCAGCTCAGAGAACTCGTGGCCACAAAGATCGCCAAATACGCCATCCCAGAGCATTTCCTGGTAAGCCCCTGCCCATTCTGGTTTCCATGGAAACAAAATCCCATGCCTGAAACAGTGACTTCACATCAGCATGAACAGCAGGTTGAAAGTAACTAAGCACATTCAGGAGGTCATCTCCTGTCCAGGTTGTTTCTTACCTGTTTGTCTGTCAGGTGGTGAAGCGGCTGCCAAAGACTCGCTCCGGGAAGATCATGAGGCGGATCCTCAGAAAGGTTGCCATGGAGACCACTGGCGACCTCGGCGATGTGTCGACTCTGGACGATCCATCTGTTGTCAGTGAGATCATTGAGGCCTACAAGCTGTACAGGAAGCAGAAAGGAGGACAGTAAAAGAAGGAGCAGTGGCGTGGAAGAGGAACTTCCTATGTGAGCCCTTTCAAAGCAGTTTTAATCTTGGGAGGAAGTGGGCGGGGCCATGCATGTACAGATGATATCATCACTCCTCACGTAGAGCTAGAAATGTTCAGGTTACCCACAATCCCTGTTTTTTTTCCTCCCAAGATGTAAAAATGCATTGAAACAATTTAACTTGTGAGCTGAAATCACAGGTAGATATCATGAGGACATGAATGAAGAGTCCCACATGTTTGCACTGAGTCAACTTTAACATCTGTACAGTCAGTAGTTTTTATTTATAGTAAGAAAGACTTTAACTATAAGATTTAATTATTTAATCATTTTAGATCTGATTTCAAGACAGTATTTTAGAATCAAGGAAAAACCTAAGCCCCAAATGATCTTAATCAAGTTTGATATCTGCCTTTGTCTCAGAAGGGTTATTTAAAACTTAAATGTTTATAAAATGGAACAGATTTTACTGATGATACTATGACAATACTAATAGTTTGCATCTGATTGACGTTTGATCTGATAAAACACAAGCAATAAACTTTCACTGATAAACATGAACACTGTTATCTCTGTTTTTGTCCTGATAAAATAAGGAAAATACAACTTTTTGAATAATTGGATTTAAAACAAATATGCCATTAACTTTAATTGAAGGATACTGATAAAAATACTAAAACACTGATTTAATGTATTTTTCGCAACAGTATTATACTTATATATATTTCAAAGTTACAAATACATTATGTTTGATATATTAAATTTATTTCAAATAAGAAAATAATTTAATTACATGAAATGGATGATGTTTTTTTTTTTGATTCAACCATAGACTGTATAAATAAGTATTTAACCCATAAGTTTATTTATTGTTGCACTTATGACCTCCGGCCAGCAGGGTGCGACCAGTATAGTCTTTGGGTGCGAAAGGCGGACGTTACCTTACACGCTTGTCGTGAGAACTGCCGTTAATGAGCAATGTGTGTCGCAAACCACCCAGCAATGGACGCCGGGTCACAACAATACACGCATATCCTGTCTTATGAGTTGAGATTTTAGTTTAGTTTTTCGTGATAAACTTTATTTAGATAAAATAAAATGTCGTCCTCTGTGGAGAAGCACGTGACGGCCATCTTGGAGGAGTTCATGTTGACGGCGATGACTGAAATCTGTGAAAGACTCAAAGTGGAACCTGCTGGAAACTCAAAGACTGAGGTCATTCACGCAAACACAGCTGCATATCTGATTGTGATTCGTTTTATTCATTATTTCTGTTTATCACAGATATGTTAACAGCAGTTCTTCAACAGCTAAAACAAATTAATAAGCCCAGTCAATTGATTTTATGTAGTTAGGAAGATTTCGATAAATGAAAATCGGTTTACAGAAGTTTTTCCAGGTTTTGTCACTAACTGTGTCCCAGAGAAATCAACATTACATAATACAGGTCAGTACCGAATCCTGACCTTATAAATTAATTGCTGAAAAAGGGACATGTAGCTTAACATAAGCCTAATTTAATAATTAATAAGTCTAATCTAGCCACCCCATTTATATAAATAAGGGTGGACTAAACTACAGGAACACCTGGTGATGTAAGAGTACAGTTCAACAGCAGCACAAAGTACATCCGGCTTTAGTTGAATGAACACAGATGCAGAGTAGACAACACATAGACTGCAGCTGTAGGGGAGGAGATATCGGTACTTTGTTTTATGTGACTTAAGCTTCTGTTCTTTCCCCCTCAGTATGCGAGTATGCATTGAGCATATTTATATATATGTGTGCTGCAGGAGCAGCTGGTGGCTGTGATAAGGAGACATTGTCAGGCTCTGCTGCAGGAACTGAGGAGGCTTCTAGATGAGAACCAGGAACCGAAAGACAAGCGAGAGGAGGAGGAGGACAGTAAGGACCTTTAATAAACTAACATGTTAGCAGGAGGAGTGTCATGGTGTCCATGTTTAACCCAGTCACTCACAGTGCTGATCTTTGTCTCTCTGCAGAAGAGCCTCAGCAGGACTCTGCCCTCCCTGCATCTGAAGGACACACTGGGGTGGAGGTGAGCCACCAATCACACGCTCCAAATTGTAAAACCAGTCCATCAGAGCAGACTCCTGCGGTGGACAGCCGGCAGACCTTCACATGCAGTGTCTGCAGCAGCAGCTTCTCCAGACGCACCAACCTGAGCGCTCACCTGAGGGTCCACAGCCGAGAGCGGCCCTTCACCTGTCCCACCTGTGGGAAAGCATTCTCTGCCCGAAGCAGCGTTAGAGTCCACCAGCTCACTGTTCACAACAAGCGGCGGCCCCACAAGTGTTCTCACTGTGGGAAGGTGTTTGGGACCCGCAGCCACCTCAAGACACACCAGGTGTCCAGCTGGCGGCGCCGCGGCAGGCCGTTCAAGTGTTCAGCCTGTGGTGAGGTGCTGGCTGCAAGGTGCTGCCTCCCTGAGCACAGACTAACCTGTCAGAGAACAGATGAGAAGTGCAGGTGTGCCGAGTGCGGGAAGCAGTTCTCTAAACACAGCTACCTGTCTGCACACCAGAGAGTCCACCAGAAGGACAAACCATTCAAATGTCCAACATGTGAGAAAGGATTCACTTCGCGTCGCAGTGTCCACGTCCACCAGCTGACAGTCCACAAGGGATTGAGACCGTTCACCTGCAGCGTCTGCAAGAAGACCTTTAGCCAGCAGAGTGGCCTCAGAGCTCACCTAAGGACGCATACAGGTGAGCGGCCGCACACCTGCGAGCAGTGTGGGAACAGTTTCTCCAGCAGGAGCGCCCTGTCTGTCCACCTCCGTGTCCACACAGGAGAGAAGGCCTTTAATTGTGACACCTGCGGGAAGAGCTTTAGCGTGTCAGCTAACCTGCGACGCCACCAGCTCGTCCATACGGGCAGCCGGGCTTTCAGCTGTGATGTGTGCGGTAGTAACTTCACACAGGCTGCACACCTGAAGGTACACCGCAGCATGCACAGTGGCGAGTGGGCATTCATCTGCAATGCCTGTGGGAAGGGCTTCAGACAGCGCAGCGCTCTATTGGTGCATGAGCAGAGCCACACTGGCATCAAACCGTACAACTGCAGTGAGTGCGGAAAAAACTTCTCCTCATCTACGTCGCTTAAACGGCACCAGCTGGCCCACAGCGGTCAGAGAGCTCACACCTGCGATGAGTGCGGGAAAAGCTTCACCAGTGCCCAGATCCTGAAGACTCACCTACAGCTGCACAGCAATAACAAAGCATTCTCCTGCGACGTGTGCGGCCGTGGCTACAGCTCGCTGAGCTACCTGAAGATGCACCGACGCAGCCATTCTGAGGGGAAGCCGTTCAGCTGTGCTCAGTGTCAGAAAACCTTCTCCACGCAGGCCAGCATGAAGCTGCATGAGCGCACACACAGTGGAGAGAAGCCGTTCATCTGCGAGGTCTGTGGGATGAGCTTCAGTGTGTCACAAAACCTTATCCGACACAAACGTGTCCACAACGGAGAGAAACCATTTGAGTGCAGCATCTGCGGGAAGAGATTCAGTCAGAACAACAACCTGAAGACTCACCAGCTGATTCATACTGGACAGAAACCATTCAGCTGCTCCGCTTGCAGCAGGAGCTTCTCTTCTATGAGGAGCCTCAGAGAGCACAAGTGTGTCACAGGTGAATAAATGCTGCACTTTACAGACTTCAGTCAGAAACGACACTGAAACAAGAAATGTGGAACGCAAAATGTCCTGAAGCGGGACAGTCGAGGGTCTGAGAACCTAACAAGACCAGATTGTGTTGATGACCCTGAAAGCTCAGCGGGTATTTTGGGATTTGGGGGAATGTAACAAAATCTATACATTTGTTTGTTTTATTTCTTTAATTTATAACCAAAAATAAGATGAGAAGACCCCAATAGTTCACAAATTAACTTGTTTTTTGGATTAACATCACTCTGAGGGTGCTGTTTATGAGTTCTAACTTAAAACCTGCAACCAATAAAAACACACTTAATACAGATGTGCCAGAACAATTTTTCCCATCCCGATAAAGATTAAGATATCTACACTTCAGTATTAGCTGATCGGGAGACACTCATGATCACTGATTGCTGACATGGCCCACTTTGTCTAACACTGATATTTGCTATTGTCACCTGAGGATTTACTTAAAATCAGTTTTGTTTTTTAAGGGGGATTATTATATTAGGATTTCTAATCTGATACCTGATACTATATTTAAGGCTGCATTCGAGTGCATTGGAACAACTCTATCAATTAAAACTATTATTTTGAAACTCTCCTGAATCTGAAGGTTCAAAAGTGGAAGAGAGAATACTAAAAATTAGAAATTCTGTATGTTGTTTTAGGTGCTGCAGTGGGATCCTTGACAAGACACATGGAATCATGGAGTGTCTTTTATAATTATAAAATGGTCCTTCAATGGTTCACCCCCACTCAGCACTTAATTGTTTTTTTTATCATTCAGAATATGTAGTTCCCTCAGTCCATATGATCCTGGAAGAGATTGATTTTAAAATGAACTCATAATTATCTGAGCATTTCATTTGCAGGAGTGTGGATGTTTTTTAGGAACTGTCAAAATCTTCGGATGGAATTTCTCATGTTAAAATGCTCTCTCTCTCCATTCATGTTTAGATGCAAATCCTGACCTCTTGTACAGTCAGAGGGCCTCATTGGTTTATGTTAGTTACTGAAACAGAAAAATAAAATGCCAATGTTCAAATCACTGAGTTCATTAACACTCTGATCCTGTCCCCATATAACTTGGAGCAAATTTGCAAATTTATTCATTTACGGAGAAAAAAATGTTAAATTAATAATAATAATAATGATAGACAATCCTAATCTTTTTCTTCTAACTAATTTCAAATTATTATACTATCCTTTAGGTGTCTATATTTTATTTAGTTGTTTCTGTTGGTATTTCTGGAAATAACTACGCATTTGGCGCTGGATCTTTTATTTTGAAGCCAAAAACCGGAAGCTGTCGATCGTTGTCAACACCCGGTAGGACGGTCAGTGGCTCTCTCTGGGATCAGTCCCTCAATCTATGCTCTGTACCCACCCAACCTACACACAGTTAGCCATTGCAGTTGCAGGTGACAGACTAATCAGAGGTGAATCGAGCCAGGTAAACCGTCGGAGTCCTGCACGGATGAAATGGAGGGGCTCCGGTTCCGGCGGGTGCAGAGACCGCAGGTCATCACTGACGAGCTGCCGGAGCATCGTTACAAAACATCCGGGTAAGAAACAGAACCAAGACCGCGTTCTGAACCTTATCCCGGCATGGACACCTGCAAAGAAACACAAACAATTTCCATGATGTAAAGGTTCCGTAAACAACACAACGGCACCGTGAGCACCGGGCTCAAAGGCAGCAGCTGGATGTTTCCGGCTGATTGAGGATTGATTGAATAACCGGAAGCGATTTGCTTGACATACATACTCAACTGTAAATAAATGCAGGAAGGAGCTAATTTTGCTGCTCCAAACCTCTTACTAAAATGATTAATCGATCAGAAGCTGAATGACTGAGAAATCATCACCACAATAGAACTGAAAATATGAATCCGATGAAGCTTTGTGACTTACTTACAGTTGCAAGACAAGTAATTCACACCCCTTCAATGTAAATACTGTGTGAGTTATGTTTGTGCTTAAATAATGTAGGCAAAACGATTTAACGTAAATGCACTTAGCATGTTAAGTAATACAGCTAAACTCCTCTTAAAGGTAGTTAGCTTAGCATAAATATAAAACCAGATCTTATTAGTTGTCATCTCATTTTTTGAATATTGAATTTGTAGTTTGGTTGCAAAGCTACAGATCAGACTTAAATGTACTAAATTGTACATTAATGTCTTGTATTGATTACGATATAAATTCCATAGTTGCCAGTCAGACAGAAATCTGAGACACATGATACCTTTTAGCAATGGACTGTAAATAACGATCAAACTGAAGTATTTAAAATGGTTAGAAAGCTAGAAATACATGTTGGTTCTGCAGTTTTAAAGACATAAATGTTGTATCCACATATAACCTTCCTATCCGTTTTACCATGTAAAATCCAGCCCAAAACATGGATATATTTTTACTCAAATTGATGGCTTCTGTGATTCAGCTCTCTGTCTGCAGAGGGCGGTATACTTTGTGGGCCTGAAAACATGGATGTTCTATTAATAGTAATATTGGACAAAGATGGTGCCTATTCAGTCCATATGAATTGCTCGTCTAGCACATACGCAAAAAAACGTTTCAAGCTTCTTGATGTATGTCAGAGGTATGGGACCGAGTGAATATGTGCAGTAGTGTTCACAGATTTTTAAATCCTTTTTCCTGGTTCAAGGTAGCTGTTACAAATAGGCCTATAACACCTCTGTGGGTCAATGTTCATCTGAGACATTTAACAGTGTTAATCATATATTTAGGGATGCAACAATAAACTTACACAGATAATTCAGTAGTTTCTATTTCTCACATTGATATTAGTTATTAATGTTCAGACTTTTTTCATTTACATCTCTTGGGCTCCATGTTATAATATGTAAAGTAATTGGATTCCTGTCTGATTTGTTCAAACGTAGCGTACAGTGAAAAGACAGGAGGACCAAAGATAGACCCCTGAGGAAGCCCAAAGAACACGATGATTAGAACTCAAGTTGAAGTGTAATTTAAATGTCTCTGTCATTGTTTCCTCTCTCAGGACCTACAGTGGAAAGGTTTTCCAGGTGACTCTGCTCTCTCTGGGGGGCTTTGTGCTTTTTCCTCTCCTGGTCATTATCCTCATCCTGGAGTCTCCCATCCATCCTGAAGTATTCAGGTGAGTCAATCCAGTCAGTCTGCTCGCTGCAGGACTGGATGGCAGACAGTGGAAATTTCCCGTGTTTAAATTTTAGTCAAAGTAAATTCTCTATAGTTTCCATCTGATCTAAAAACACCTTGATGTTTAAAGAGTTATAAAAGAAAGACATTTTAAGTTTAAATTGTAGCAGCCAAGTCAGTCTGCTTCAGTTTACTTCACCAGCACTTTCTGTTTCAATTAAATCCAGTTTGAAATGAAAGATTTTGATTCTAACTAACACTTGTACCTGTACCTGTCCCAACTGTCATTGGGCGAGAGGTGGGGTACACTCTGGACTGATTGCCAGTCAATCATAGGGCTGACACATAGAGACAACCTTTCACGCTCACACTCACACCTATGGGCAATTTAGGGTCACCAATTAACCCTAACGAGCATGTCTGTGGGAGGAAGCCAGAGTTCATGGTTTAGTTTGTGTTGCTGAATATTTGAACTGTGCAGCAGATATCTGAATATATGCTGACTCTGCAACTTCACCTAGTTAATAATTCATGGAAAGAAACATCAGATGCAGACTTCCCAGCGGGACACAAAAACTCTGACACGAAAACGTTTGAACACAAATATATTTTACAATCAAATTTGTGGATATTTTGGTCTTGAAACAAGGTAAATCATCACAGGATGATTTTCAGGTTTTCAAACACAAATAAACATGTTTCAGGAATAATGTAGAAATGTGCTACTAGTTCTATGTTAAATTAAAAAAACAGACAGGTTGAGAAAAATAAGCTTTAAGAATTTCCATGTATGTTAAAACATTTAAACACTTGATTGAGTAGTTCTGTTTAAGTTTTAGTTCTGTTAATTAAGTTGGAACATTGTAAGAATAAAGTTGCATTATTTCTAGAAACAAAAATTAACTAATTTCTTTAAGTTAAATCTAATTATTTTAAGAAAAATAGAGAAAAAAAAAAATTTTGAGAAAAAAATTGAAATGTTTTAGAATAAAGACTTTAATTTGAAAGAGAATTTCACTAAAAAAGCATCCATAGTCTAAACATACAATTTCCTTTTTCCAGAAGAAAGTTGTTATAATTAGCACACATATTAAGCAAATACATATGTACGTTTTGTACTTTTAATGCTCAATATTTTGACTTTACTTTGGATCTCTAGCGCTCATACTTGGTCACATAATGGACTTTTTCAAATGTATCCTGCAGCCTGAAGGAGCCTCCGGTGATGAGGGGCTGCTGGGAGCCGAACCTGAAGCTCAGAGAGGCTAAGAGACTGTTTGAAGACCAGATCACCGGACCAGAGTCCATCACAAATATCGGAGGTTGGTATAAAGTTTAGTTTAGTTTGGTGCAAATTAAACCATCACTGAAAATTGACTGTTTCTACGATATTTTTAATTGCCTGTCAGCGCTGGCAGTGAATCTGTGTCAGATAAAGTGATTTATTGCACTCTGCCAAAACAGCCTTTGTTTACAGTGTGGTGGAAAATACCCACAGTGAGTGATCAGTTAGACAGGAGGAGGATCAGAAAAGCAAAGCAAAATTCAAAGACACAAGATGTACAGCTTTGACCGACACATGGGTTGCCAAGATCGACAGAAAATGAAAGTTCCTCACGGTAGCTTTAAGTTTTAAGTTTAGTTCAAAATTTTGTTGAATTTAATCTTTAGTTTAGTTTTACCTTTAGTTTTATCTTCAGTTAAGTTTTAACTTTAGATTAGTTAAGTTGAGTTTTAAGTAGGTGACTTTAGTGCTTTTGTCTGGCCAGTGGTTCAGGCAAACATGCCAGAAGGTTAAATCTGATTTCTTCAGTTTAGTGAAATGGTTTCATGTTGCGTTTAAAGTCCAATTTTCAGAGTCTGACTTATAAACTTACACAATGTCTCCATGAAATGAGAAAAACACTTGATCTTAATTTTCTCATCTTTCTGGCTTCACACACAACCGACCCGATAAGCAGGTTTTATATTTTTCAAGCTCAGCAATGAGGAAAACTGAGAGCTGACAGACGTTTGTCTCTTTACTCTGCAGATGTTTTGTTTACTGGAACAGCTGATGGGAAGATTGTGAAGGTGATTGGTCGAAGAATTCACACGGTGGCGAGACTGGGAAAGCAGCCCTGTGGTAAGAAAACAATAAGGTTTAGTTTTATTGAAAATACAGTTGTAATCTTTCAAGAATAAAGGTGCTTTATTTCTAAAAACATTTTTTTTTTTTTAATGAAAAACGTGAAGAACACTGGGAGATTGACTGTAATGCTGCCGGGCTCTGACCTTTTACATACTCACATTTAGACTCGGATGTTTCCTCTCGTTAGTTTTTCTGTGATTGCTTCATTCTGGGGTTTTAATATCCAGTCAGTTTCAGAGTGACACAACAACGGGACGGTTTAAAGCACGGCATGTTGAAACCTGCTCTGACTCTCTGGTTCTGCTTGTTTCAACATTAAACATGTACCTGAGCTGAGAAATTAAACATGTGACATCATTGAAGCACAGTTTGTTAACCACAAACAGTAACAGATTAGGACACTCTCTCCCTTGTTTTACACAAAATAAAAATGGAACTTTAAAAGAGGAAACAGCGAAGGTTTAAACGGCAGGACTAGGTTTAATTGTGAAACAGGAAGTCAGTAATGGTTGCACCATTACAACTTAACAAATGTCCCAGCTAGTAAAGGTTTGAGTAATGTGTTAATATTTTGCTAAGAAACACCTGTAGTGCTGTCCAATCAGGAACAAGCACTTATGCAAACAGGAAGTCAATGTATCATCACATGCTGTACTGTATAACCTTCAAAGTTTAGAAGGCCAAATCATTTGTTCAGTGGATCCTTTGTAAATGTTGGTCTGACTGGGTTTTATTTGTATCTGAAGTCTTGTTGAAGTCTGTGTTCGCAGAGGGAGGGAGAGTTTAGATAAAGCTAAGCGTATCAACAGTAATCTGTTGTACAGTGGAGCTTAATTATAAGATTTGTAATATTAGGTGCTTTTTGAAATGCAAGTTGAAGTCTTCTTTTTGTAAATATCTTCATTAAAATATTAATTAGACAGTTTTTAGACCAACAGTCAGGTCAGAAACCTCTTTTACCCCTGAGGCTAAAGGGCTCATTTATAAGCATGCTAATGTTAGCTATCAGTTAGCTTAGTATTAAACAGCTGTAGTTGAATGTAACATAGCACATTTGCTCATGTACTGTGTTGAATATTTGGTGTACTTTTACTTGAATGTTTATGTCACTCTGAACAAGACAAACAGGTCCAGTGAAGCCAAACACACAAAACACTCCTCATGTCTGATAGAGGAGCTTATTATTATCTTAAACCCGTCAGTCCCAGAACTATGTTGGGGTCGCACCCACAGTTGCAGTGAGGCCTGTAAACAAAATAATTCATAAATCTTGCTTTTAATTAACAGATCAGTGGCCTGGCACTTATAGCAAAATAAACTATCATGCTTGCGTGATTCCCATATTAGTGCAATTTAAAAATGTTTGTCTGTGTTATTTATATATGAAGCTTTACTTAAATCCTCACAGATTACAAACCATTATAAATCTTTAATTAAATCAGTCAAATAGATCTTCAGTTGCAAATAGTCCTGGTTATTCTGATAAAAACATGCAACCCGATAAGTAAATCAGACACAAAATACTTCATGATGAAAAATGAAAGAAAATAATAACTTCTCAAATTAAAATAACTTCCATAAAAATGATGTCACGTTTTGATTCACTTTAATCTCTATAAAATCAAGGTACTTTTAAATGAATAAAGTTTGTCTGTGGAACGAGATGCAATGACGTTTTTTAGGACTCATCTTGACACGCGAATGTCTGAACCAAACCTCATGAAAATAATTCAATTTTTCCGGATGTGTGTGTGTGCAGGGTCCAGAGAGGAAGAGCCCAGCTGTGGGAGGCCGTTGGGGATCAGAATCGGACCCAACGGGACTCTGTTTGTAGCCGACGCTTACCTGGGTCTGTTCGAGGTCAACCCCACCACAGGTGAGAGAGAGTACCACATAACCACATCCTCTGTATCAGTGTTACTGTTCTCCCTTTGTCACTCCTTCCTCTGCTCCCACAGACCTTATCAAGTTTGTTCTGACAGACTTTGGATGTTGTGTTTATTCAGCATGTGACATGTGTTACAATAACAATACAAACAAATATTTTAAATCTCACATTATTAATGAAAAAAGAAAAAGGGTAAAGAGTGAATCAAAGGTTTTTTGTGTAGTTTTCAGAAAATTATGGACGTCAGGTGAACTGCAATTACCACCAGTACAAAGGACGCTCAGTAGCACTATGTAGGCAGAAGTTAGCATCGCTGTCCTCGGCCAAAACAGTGATGTGACAAACACAAGGCTGAAAGTGTTTGAGACGCACCACTAAAATTAAACACCTTTCCTTTTTACTGTTAGTGACATCATTTCATCAAAATCATTTTTCATAGTAAATAAGTTAGAAACGTTATTAGGTCATTTATTAAGCTAGACAACCAACGAATCAGGTAGTATTTTGCTAGCAAAAACCATAGCTAGCAAGTTAGCTAGGGAGCGTTCTTTGTACTTTGCTTTCACTACATGGAATTATAGCGAATTGCTTCACTCAGGTCCTTTCCATTAGTTCCTTTTTGGGCATTTTTGTGCCTTTATGTATAGGACAGCTGAAGAGAGACAGGACATATTGGGAGAGAGTGGGGGATGACATGCAGCAAAGGGCTGAGGGCGGGGTCTAACCTGCAGCCGCTGCGTTGAGGACTGTTGCCTCTGTATGGGGTCTGCTCTACCTACTGAGCTAAACCAGCACCCCAATATCATCTAATTCTAAATCACATTATTTACAGTTATTACAACAGTCATCATGTGATTATCTGCTGTCAGATCCTCTACTCGCTGCATCACAGCCCAAACTGCAGTGTTCTTTTGTTGGTTTTCTGTGCAGGTGAAGCGACCAGGTTGGTGAGGGGGGGCGAGGAGGTCGCTGGCAGGAAGCTGTCGTTCATCAATGACCTGGCGGTGACGCAGGATGGGAAGAAAGTGTACTTCACAGACTCCAGCAGCAGGTGGCAGCGAAGAGACTACATGAACCTTATCATGGAGGCCACGGCTGATGGACGGTGCGCTAAAATTATTCTTTACTATTAACTCCTTGCCAGTGTAAAGCAAAAAGGGTTGTACAGAGTTTTTATGTTTGTAGTTGTTTTTAAATCTGGTGTTAAACTTTGATTCATCTTATGTGGAAGATTTATAATGCCTGTTCAATTTAACAGTAATGAAAAGAAATCCAGGATACATTTTTTAATATAAAACAAAATCAATCAAGTTCCAATAACTTTTTACATGTTTTGATTTATTTTTGCTGAAAATCTTCAGAATCCAAAGTTTATTTGAGCTCTGTCTTTTTTTTTTGCTCGACTTTTATTTAAACATACATTTGAGATCTTCTATGAAATAAATGAACACTCTCATTAAATCTAATCTTCAGTCACAGATTCTTATTTTCGTGTTTGTTGATGTTTATGTTGTTGGTTTGTCTGTCACTCTGCTGGTAATAAACCCAACGTTCCTGTTGAAGTTTCACAATAAAAGCCCTCCAGTTCCTCGCCTTTCCTGTTGTAATAACAGAGCTGTTGTTGGGTTTCCTGTTTTCAGAGTGTTGGAGTTCGACACAGAGACCAGGGAGCTGACGGTGGTAATGGAAAACCTTCGATTTCCAAACGGCATCCAGCTGCTGCCGGATGAGGAGTCCGTGCTGGTGGCGGAGACCACAATGGCCCGGATACGCAGGTAACACACCTGACTGACCTGAACCTCTACTTCTGGCAGCTCATACTGTATTTCAACAGGCCAAGTTTAGACATTCTTGTCTTCTGTTAACAGAAAGAAAGACATAAAATAAAGAGTGTTTTTTATCTTTAATTCTAATTTTTCAAAGCTTAAGCATGTTCTCTGTGAATCCTGTGAACACCACATTAAAGTAATGAATATTGCTATTATGCTGACCTGGAGTTAAACACGTTTTTATCTCAATGTGCAGCATGTGTATCTTGTTAATGTGTAACTGACACTTTTAAACCAGAGAAATATCATAAAGGAATAATAAGATCTGTATGTGTGTTTACATTAGTGCATTAAATATTCCTGGGATTTGGAGTAAACATGTTATCCTGGTTCAGAACCTGAACATGTCAACTGTCAACACGTACATCTGCATCGAAATACAATGAAATGTTCCGTCATATAGAAAAAACTGAATAAAATTAAATTTAAGTGAAATAAAAAAATACTAAAACATCTTAAATAAAAGAAGTCTTACACAGTAGAAATAAATAACTCGTGCACCAAAAAGTTCTTGACGCCATTAAATGTGTGCTACACAGCAAAAAATAAATAAAATGCATTTAGAGAAGTTCCTTTCAGTAAGTAAGTAATATCGATAACTCCACAGCTCACCTCCTGTTTGAACGAGTCGACCCAGATTCTCTCTAGGGATGATATATGACCGATGTTACATAACTCTGTGATGGAGGAGGAGGAGGATGTCAGGGATGTTGGCTCTTGTTGTTGCCATGGAAACAAACATGCCGGCCTTCTTTTACCCACATAATGTGGTGTGTGTGTGTGAATGTGTGTTGAGTATGAGTGTGTGTGTCAGGTCGGTGGTTATAGTGGGAAGTGTTGCGACTCGGGTTATTTTCATCCTTCCTGCTGTTTCTCTGCTGAATTCACTCTGAAATCTGAATGATGAACTGAAAGAACTCTGAAATGTAAAAAATAATATATAAACACCACAGGGGTTTAAAGTTCTCAGTCTCTGTGATGGATTATCATCGACCAACCAACCTGATTAGACCGAGGAAAAAAAGGATGAGGGGAGGGGACGTCATAACGTTACCTTCAAGTCACCGTTATTAATATCAAACAAGTCATCATGCTAGTGTAGCCATTGTATAAGCTCGTATTCCATTTATATGAGTTAAACCGAACTTCTGCTACTTTAAGTCTGCTTGAAGAAACCCTCTAACCTTCAGCAAATGATCATTTATTTTTGTGACCAACATAAACGTGCAAGCGGCAACCTCTTGGCCTTAGATGTGAAGCAGAAGTGCCAACAACTGCAGTACCTTGAGTGGCCACTTGAGGCTGGCATATTCATGAATAATGTAAATGAGCTCCGCCTTTACGAGCAACATTAAAGTGATGAACACACAAATGCAGCAATAATTATAATCCATTTATATAACATAGTATTCTGCAAAAGGCTATTCTACATTATAAGCACTTTCAGAATGACTTTTATTTGTAGCTGAGAACTTTTACACTAAAGTATTACTAATAAGACTGCTTAATCTTCTTCCTTTGCCACTTATTTGTTTTCAGAAGAAGATGTTGCTCTGCAAAGCTTCATTTAGTCTTTAAAATCACTACATTTGTCTACTGGATGCAAATGCAAAAGCTGTGCCAGTTTTAGGAAACAAAACCAGATCAGTAATCAGAAGTTATAAACTGTGTCTTTCTCTTTCAGAGTCCATGTTGCCGGTCTGAACAAAGGCGGGATGGATACATTCATTGACAACCTGCCTGGTTTTCCTGACAACATCCGCGCAAGCTCAACCGGAGGTTACTGGGTGGCCATGTCTGCAGTGCGGCCAAACCCGGGCTTCTCCATGCTGGACTTCCTGTCCCAGAGACCCTGGATCAAGAAATTCATATTTAAGGTAAAAAATAATCTATATTTAAAAATGCAATCTGTTGGTATGGGACCAGTTTTCAGTATCAGAAATGCTCTTGTTTTCGATAGTAGTGCATTTGTAATAACCAATTAAGTATCAGCTTTTCATATCCCATTGACGATCATCTGACAACGATTTAGCCTTTTATTAATCTCTATTAACAGATATCTGAATGCAAGTGGAATTAGCGTACAGTATAATGGTGATACTCTTATCACATTTGTTACAACGGTCGGGGTGACGGGTCTTGAGATGGTTAATCAAGTTTGTCGTGTTGAAAGACTTTGCCTTGGCTCCTCCTCGCATCACCGAAGCTGAGCAGTCATTGCAAATAGCAGTTTTGATATCTATTTCGGACACTTTGAAAAACTTCCACACCACGGACATTTTGGCTTCTAACTCTCTCGTGCTGCAGGTAGACACACGTGACGTCATCACGCTGCACCGCGCAGGTCTTCTTCGAGCCGGGGACATTGCGCCGAGGTCGGGCATTTAATCAAGTATACAGCAGCCCATTATTTTATCGGTTAATTATATCGGGGGATATCGGCGTGTCGGCCGATACCGATAACGTGCCGATAATATCGTGCATCCCTACTAACAATCCTTTTATTAGACGTCGTATCTCAACTCCAGCTACATTCACGCTTATCCTGTTGCTAGTAGGACTGTAAACAAAGCAGGATGTCCTTTATTGCTAACCGCTGGCTACACTGTTAATCCCAAACGAATGTGTTGTCTTCCCAGAGGATATAAAGGCATCCCCATAGCCAATGGGTTTGGAGATTGAGGTACAACTAAAAAAAAGCGAGAAAAAAGGTCTTGGCTTGCAGGTGGTCCTGGACTTTCAGGGAAACTTAAAGAAAAGAAAGTGTCAATAAGAGCCAAGATTGTGAAATGTAATAGACAATTTTATTTCTTCTTAGCATTCCTTTTTTATAACTTCCATTTTTCACTCTTTCCATCCTTTATCTTCCTGTACCAACTATTTCCTTCCCTTCCTCCTACACCCTACCTATCCTCCTGTCTACTTCTCTTCCCTCTCCAGCTCTTCAGTCAGGATGTGTTAATGAAGTTCGTCCCTCGGTACAGCCTGGTGGCGGAGCTCCATGATGGTGGCATCTGCACGCGGAGCTTCCACGACCCCAACGGCCTGGTGGCAGCCTACATCAGCGAGGTGCATGAGCATGATGGGAGTCTGTACCTGGGCTCCTTCCGGTCGCCGTACATCGCCAAACTTGACCTGAGCAACGTCTAAAAAAAAAACACTAATGGACAGACCATCATACAGACAGACATTTGTGACTTTGTGTGAAGTCTGAAAAAAAGTGACACAGCCTTCGTCTTCATCAGTGAGGTCACGAGAAACTAGGATGTGAAATACTAAACTGTCACAGGAGGGCTGTCAGATTTGGATGGGGGTGAAGCTAAGCTAATTGATGGATTAACACGATAATCATCTCCAGAGGATAAATCCAAGGAGAGCCTGTTGCTGTGAATTGCCTGATATTGTGTTCATGTTTGTTTATATGTGTTTCAGATGGTTATATTGTTTTAAAGGCCTCTGTACCTCTGTACTGAGACTTGAAATCAAATGATAAGGTTGGCCAGGGCTGTATTCATTAACTTGTATCTATGAAATATCAGAGCACTAAGAAAATTGACTTCATATTCAGTTGACCAAGATATATGTGACAAAGAAAAGAAGCAGATACTCACAAGTCAGAGGCTGAAACCAGCAAATGTTTAGTATTTTGCTTGACAAAGGACTAACATGAAACTTCATTATCACAATAGTTCAGTCAGACAACTCACGTTGTTGTAGTTTGAAATGTTTATTGCAGCAGCAGAACAAAGCTTGTGTTTGGCGTCTAGGCTCCGACCTCATCACTTCTTGCAGATTAATTATACATTCAGAAATTGAGGAGTGATGAGATAATATCTTAAACCCCCTTTTCGGAGCCTGCAGGTGGATGCTGGGGTGGTGGTGGGGCTGAAAGTAGGAGCGCAGTACTGGTGCAGGGCAGCGGTGGCGAATGCAGAGGGAGAGACCGGAAATCTTGCAGCTTAAATAGACCGCCAATTGGGAGGAAGTGTTGTCAGGCGACTGTGGAAGTGACGCATACCAATTATTACATCAGTGCAGCTCGAGTTGTCTGCCTGAACTAGCTCGCAGGCGTCGCCTCATTTGTTTAATTTTTTCTGTCAGTTGACGAGGCAGATTAATAATCTTGTTGGTGTCTTTGATCAGGTAGTTCTGTATTTAAGTCCTGATATGAAGTTTTACTCTCAATTTGAGTTCTCATTTGACTGTGTTCAGAAAAGATTTAACAACTTTTGTGTGATGAAAAAAACGTTTTGTGTTAAAAAAACAAAACAACAGTTTTCAGCGCGAGGTGTCAACAAAGTATTGTTTTTTTTATCGGTACTGAACCTGAGGTACTAATCAGAAAAAATATCGAAGGGTTTCAAACAATACCCTACACTAGCTTAAGCATCTGAAAACTGCTTGCAACCTAGCTCAAGCTAACTAACTTGCCCACCAGCAGGCTGGTTCAATCACTAGCCTGCTAGCTTGCTCATTGTAGCATTCCCCGTCAATCCCACTAGCTAGCAAGGTAGCTCAGTCAGTATATTCCTTTGTATAACTTGTGCAAGCAGAAGTGATTCTGTGCTAACTTTACTTCTTTATTTTTGCCCGTTGTTGTTGACTCACAGCACATCTCACTACCTCAGGTGCTAACTTTGTATTGTCGGGATTAGCGCTTGTTAACCACTACCAGCTGCCATTTCACACTTTGATGAGAGCTCACTGAAGTCTATCAGAGCGTGGTCTGTGATTAAAAAGAAAACAAGTTTGGGAAATGCAAAAAAGAAATTTGAGTTTAATGTAATTACTAATAATGACACCTTTGGTTTCTCTTGCAATCAGGATTTATTGATCAGTTCTTGTGATCAGGACTGTATTAATGTCCATTCCAGGATAATACCTTCTGTACTTCCTGTGTGGTCCAAACCAGGAGAACCAGTTTCTGTTTCCATCCACATCTGGTGTCATGAGTTAACTTAGTTTGGATTATCTCGTGATAATAAGATAAATGTTGAGATAAGGGGCCTGAAAGTTTTAGTCTACAGCCGTTTCAGCACTTTTAGAGACATAGATTTTGGATTGAGTTTTGTGTGTGGGCATGTTGATTTTTTTTTTTTTAAACAAGGTGCCACATTAAGTTTCTGTCTGTTTTTTGCACTAAAAAAATGTACTCTGAGCTTCTGTTTTCAGACATTTCAACATCAGTTGAAGCACAATGCTACTGTGATAGAAACTGCAGTGTTGTTACTATTTCCTTATTGTTTTTAATTTGTACGTTTGGCTTTTTCTTCCCTGTATGTGGTGACAGATTGCACTCTTTATGTGAACTCTTTTCCTTCATTTGAATGAACCTGTTTTGCAGCTTTTCAGCCTCCTTTAAATATAAACAGAATTAAATATACAGTGTTGTGTGTATCTGAGTGAGTCCTTCCAGTGAAGGATTTTGTCTTTGTGATACCAGTTAAAATATCACTTATTTATACTTAAAGTTTCTTCCATTACTCTGGTGTTTAAAATGATCAGTTCAGTTCCAACACAAAGTCACACAAACAAACCAATCCAGGCGGTCGTACATTAGCAGCTCCCTTGTTCTACGAGGCAAAAATACTGTTTTTGTTCATGGTGTCTGGTGGCTTAGAAGAGAGCCACGTAACAGCTGTTTCTGGTTAAAAAGCATCTTACTCTGAGAGAAATCTCCATTGAAATCTTTTCTTTTATGTTGCCAGACAGTAAGAACCACAATCTGAGCCCACAGTTGCAAACACAAGCACCTTTTTGGAATTTAAAGTTTAGTTAATTCATAGATAAAAAGACACTATGGTCTTAAAGTTCATTAGAGGGTTTTAAAGACATAATCTTAGAATTAAGCAATGAGATGGAGTTTTTAAAGGGGCTTTTACGCCTTAGATGCAAACATAATTACCCACAAATATTGTAATGTATTGAAATCAGTTAATACACTAAATCTTTCTTTAAAAAACACAAAATTTCAGCAGAAATGTATCTTTTTCATAGTAAAAGGAGTCAAGTCTTAAAATGCTCTGGTGTGTAGTTGTTTTATGTATTTTTATCACAGACTATAAATTCAATTTCTGTGGATAGTAACGAATTCAAGTTTTGATTCAAGTTCAAGCTTATGTAGTTTTGTCTTTTTGTTGTAACAGTCCAGCTGCTTTACTTCCTCCTGACCAGCAGGGGGCCTTGTCTGCACTCCACATAACCAGACATTAAAGATTTATCCTCCACTGCAGGTCACTGAATGTTTCATTGGAGTATGGAATTTATTATTGCAGAAAAACTTCAACATTCAGTGGTTGATGGTCAATTTTATTTTATGTGAAAAGTTTAGTTTTACAGATAAGAAGAGGAGTAGAGCAGCAGATCACACAGGTGAATGTAACTTTAACAAGTAAACCCCATCAGGAGAACATGATGGAGGATGAGGATGATGGAGTTTAAAGATGATGGATGTTGCAGGACAAAGATGGTGGAGGATGCAGATGATGGAGGTTAAAGATGGTGGAGGATACAGACGATGGAGAATGCAAATGAAGAAGGTTGGAGGTAAAAGATGATGGAGGATGCAGATAAATAAAGGTGGATGATGCAGATGAAGAAGGATGAAGAAAGGTGGATGATGCAAATGAAGAAGGATGAACATGGTGGAGGATGCAGATGAAAAGGATGAAGATGGTGGAGGATGCAGATGAAGAAGGATGAAGATGGTGGAGGATGCAGATGAAGGAGGTGGAAGATGATGGACTATGGAGGACACAGATTAAGAAGGATGGAGGATGAAGATGGTGGAGGATGCAGATGATGGATGTTGGAGCGAGCTGGTGGTTTCAGGGTTTGCAAACAAACACCTGAGTCGTGCTCTTCTTATTCCAGGGGATCACCCAAACCTCCAGGTGACACTGAAACGTCTGAAAAAAATTTAAAAAAACACCACAGGAAGTGAATTTTCTCATAAAAGTCCTTTAACTATGAAGTTAGTTCCGATACCTGGAATGAGTTTATTTTTTGTCATGTCTGATCATTCTAAATTTCATTCCAGATGTGGATGTAGCTTCCTGTTATGTCTGGATTATCCCTTTAATGTACTACTATCCCTTTAAAAAGCAACATCATCTGTGTCTGATTATTGTTTGTCTTCTGGGTCAAATGTTTTTGAGTCGATAGCAGCTGGTCAGATCAGCACATCTGAGGTGGATTAGGTCTAAATAGGATCAGTGTATTTATAATCATATAAACATCAGTGCACACCTGCTCTGTACTCACCTGGTGAAGACGACCTTCAGGCTGAAAGTCACAGTTGGACAGGTTGTTGATGTCGCTGTCTCGTTTGCGACAGACGGTTCTGGAAATCTCAAAATCTACGATGTAACGAATCCCCTTCACGACCTGAAACACACAAACACACATGTGACGGGCAGCAGTGGAACTAAGTACATTTAGTCTGGATCACCGAGGTAACTATACTTGTGTACTTTCACTATTTATTTTTATCTAATACACTATTTATGCCTGACATCTTGAGATACTTTTCAGGTTCAGATTAATAATCGTAAGACACTCACATTAACAACAACAACCAACATTAACTCAGAACTTAATTTCATATAAACCTGTGCAGGAGAGAATCAGACCTCCCCTTAAACATTTAAATAAACTAAAGCCCCATTTTTGAGTTATAAATTCCTGCTGTTTGGTACATTTTACGGGGTTTTTCTTCCTTTTAAATGTTCCATATATTACATTCTAGCAATGAACCAAATGACCTAAATGACAACATTAGTAAATACAATTTTATTTACAGGTAAGTAATTAAAGATTACTCCAGACTCTGTTGACAAGCACCACAGAGTATATGTTGACCTTTGACCCCACACATAGAGTGATGCTATCCCTGTGTCGTACCTGCCGCTGTGCTTTGTGGATGGTGGAGGGTTTGTAGAGGAAGGCATCATTCGATTTGTGGTTAAAGGAGTAGGTGGCATTGAGGACAACCTGCTGGAGGCTGGGATCGATCCTGCTGATGTTGTACGGAGACCCAGGCATGGAGCGGCCATGACGTAAGCCCACCGCCAACATCACCTCTGCAAAAGGGGAGGACAAGAATCACTTCAAATGAACTTTGACCGCTGTTTGTTTATCTTTCAAACTTCAGTGCATTTATTTAAGGACTGTTGTTAAGTACACATTTGAGGTGCTTATGATGGTAAATGGCTGTACCTATATAGCGCTTTTTTAGTCTTCCGACCGCTTACAGCGCTTTTACACTACATGTCACATTCACCCATTCACACGCTGATGGCAAAGGCCTAAGTGCCAAACAGGATCTATGCAATCTGGAGCAATTTGGGGTTCAGTGTCTTGCCCAAGGACACTTCGACATGTGACTGTAGCAGTCAGGGATTGAACCCCAACCTTCCAACTGAGAGACTCTCCAACTCTACCAATGATACTTTATAAGCTAAAATTTGTTACACAAATTAAGTTTTGAAATTTAGCCCATTTTTAAAGATAATTTTTCTGGCCATTATGTCTTTTACAGTTTTACAGTCAAAGAGACCCATGACTGGCACCACAAACCTAGACTTAAAGACCCCCTCCAGTGAAAATCAAGTTTTTAACCTTGTAAACATCTCCATGTTGTGTTCTTCATGTGCTACAAGACATATCAGGGACAACAGAAGCAGTCATCTCCATGGCTGGGCCTGTCTGCTTTTAAACTGCAGTGTACCAAGGACAGGCTGAACAACACGTTTTCAGATTGGCAGGTTTGAGACGTCACAAACCTAAGGAGCCGATAACATTAATGGATAGGATGACGCTATGCATATCATTATGTGTAACCTATGGCAACCACAAATTTTTACAAACTCAATACTGACTTCTAACGTTAATGTTACTACTAATAATAACTAAATTTCAAGCTAGATAAGTTTCAACAAGTTGTCACTAAACGATGGCAGAGATTTTATGAAAGGAGAAACATAGTTGATAGTGGGCGGGGACTATGCAGATTTGTTTATTTTTAATGAGGGAGAAAGAGGAGACGTCTTAGGAAGATTTTTACAAGGTAATTAAATGTATTTTACCGAAATAACATATCAGACACAAATTATTATTTCAAGCAGAGCATTTTACACTGCTCCCTGGTACACCCCTGAACTCCGTCTGATGAAATCCCGGAAACGACAACACAAGAAAACCGGCCTCACTGTACACACCCTAGCATACAAAGACTCCATACAACAATACAAACACGCCCTCAACACTGCCCGCTCCACCTACTACTCTTCCCTCATCCATTCTGGCTCCGCTAACCCCAAGACATTATTCTCCACAATCAACAAACTTCTCAAACCCATGGACAACTCCACCCACTCCTTTACAGCTGATAAATGCAACTCCTTTATGTCATTTTACCAAACAAAAATTGATTTAATCTACAACAAACTCCCCACTTCAAGCTCCCCCCCCCTTAATCCTGATCCTAATCCTGATCCTGACTCTGCCACTCCCCGTCTTACAGATCGCTCACTCTCCCAATTCTCCCTGGTCTCTCTCTTTGAACTTCACAAATCACTATCAGCCATGAGGACTTCCACCTGCGACCTGGACCCCATCCCCACCACCTTGGTCAAAGCCTGCCTTCCTGCTCTCCTCCCCCTCATCCTCTCTGTAATCAACTCCTGTCTACCGGCTCTGTCGCCCCCGCCCTTAAACTCGCCTCTGTCACACCCCTCCTCAAAAAACCTGGCCTTGATCCTGACATTCCCAACAATTACCGCCCAATCTCCAACCTCCCATTTCTGTCCAAAACACTTGAACCGCACCGTTGCCTCCCAACTCAAAACCCACCTGGACTCCAATCATCTCTATGAACCATTTCAATCCGGCGTTAAGAACACATCACAGCACAGAGACTGCCCTTCTCAAAGTTATCCTTCTCGACCTTACTGCAGCCTTCGACACCGTTAATCACTCCATTCTTCTCACCCGCCTTGAATCCTCCCTCAGCATCAATGGAACTGCCCTCTCCTGGTTCAAATCATACCTCTCCAACCGCCACCAGTTTATCAGCATCAACAAATCCACCTCTAAAACAGTCCCTCTCTCTCAAGGCATCCCCTTAGGCTCAGTGCTCGGTCCCCTCCTCTTCATCCTGTATATGCTCCCCCTTGGTCACATCATACGCTGCCATGGACTCCACTTTCACTGTTACGCCGACGACACCCAGCTCTACATCTCCACCAAATCCATCAATGCTGCAACTCACTCCACCATCACAGACTGCCTTACAGACATCAAAACCTGGATGCAAGCAAACTTTATCAAACTCAACAGCAACAAATCAGAAATCCTCATTATCGGTCCCAAATCACTCATCTCATCCTGCCCCGACTTCACCCTTCGTATTGATGGCTCCACTGTTCCTGCGTCCTCCCACATCCGCAACCTTGGTGTCATCTTCGACCAATCTCTCACATTTGAACCTCACGTCAACTACATCACCAAAACTGCCTTCTTCCATCTGAAAAACATTGCCCGTCTTCGCCCCTCCCTCACCTTCTCAGCTGCTGAAACACTCATTCATGCTTCATCACCTCACGACTGGACTATTGCAATAGCATTCTTTATGGCACATCCTCCACAATCCTTAATAAACTCCAGTACATCCAAAACTCTGCCGGCCGTCTGCTCACCCACTGTCGCACCAGAGTCCACATCACCCCTGTCCTACAACACCTCCACTGGCTTCCCATCAAATTTCGTATACAATTCAAAATCCTACTTATCACCTACAAGGCCCTTCACAATCTTGCCCCCTCCTACCTCACCGACCTCCTTCTCCAATACACCCCCACCCGCAACCTAAGATCGACCGATGCCAACCTCCTCACCCCTCTCACCCGAACCAAATACCGGACCTGGGGGGACAGAGCCTTTTCCACAACTGCCCCCGCCCTCTGGAACTCTCTCCCCCAACACCTCAGAACCTCTCCCTCTCTTCCTTCCTTTAAAACTGCACTCAAAACCCACCTATTTAAATCTGCTTTTAACCAATGACCTGTTATTTGTGCATAGTATATGTTCTTAATGTTTTTAATGTATTTGCTATTGTTGCTTCTGTTCTTTCTTTTATGTAAAGTGCTTTGAGTACCTTTTAAAGCGCTATATAAATAAAATGTATTATTATTATTATTATTATTATTATTACTAAAACATGACGGGAGCTGGTCTTGAAAATGAATTGCCAGAAAATTGTCAAAGGAAAATGTGAAACAATTATTGTTGTGTGAATATAGGAATTAATCCATGCACAGAAAGAGCAGCAAAGCTCAAACTGTTTTCTTCCACAGAACTCACTCCTTCCTGTGTATGAAAAAAAAGGGGTTTGGTGAGCCAAAGCAGGTCAACCTGAGGGCAGCAGCCAATCAGCATGCAGAGCTTTTCTCATGTCTGAAAATATGAAGCTACGGCAAGCAGAGTATTAGCTTAGCTTAGCACAAAGACTGGAAACAGGTGGAAACAGCTAGCCTGGCTCTGATCAAATGAAACAAAATCCCCCTACCAGCTCCTCTAAACCTCACAGATTAATTTGTTTCATCTGGTTTGTTCACACTGTAGAAAACTGATGAGTCTAAATGACAGTTTGCAGTTCTACGTAGGATATCAGTGTGTAACAGACTATTTCCTGGATTCAGTTTTGAATGTGCTTAACTTTCACAAAATCTCAAGTCTGAATCTAGTTTTAAGAACATTGATTGATTTAAAAAAAAATATGCTTACACAGTGATCAAAAAATAAGTGCGTCTCAAACATGTTTCTCAGTTTCTAAGAGACTCTTCCTTGGTAATCTCACTGCTGCTGCGTTCAAAGACAATCTGAACTTGAGGTGTCTTCCTACTGCATTTTGTATTCAGAGCTTTAAATCCAAACAATTTTTATATTGAGTAAAGATGGAAAGAAGGAAGATAATCAATAACATGAGCTGGAAAATGAGCTGCAGGAATCTGACTATAACACAAACTGCATTGTAGCTAAAAATTACTTCAGAATCAGAACTTTTCAACATTCACAACATTAAAACATTTGAAACAATATTAAAGTCATGAAGGAAACAAGAAGGGTTGAAGACTTTTTTTTACCAAAAACACCAAGCAGAGAGAGGAGCAGCAACATCTTCGGACCCATCGTGCTCTCTGTTTGCGTCTCTGTAAGCACTTGTCTGTTTCCTGTGAGGTGGCGACACTCTGACCACAGATCAGATCAGGAACAGACAGTCATATTTGTTTCTTCACACTCAGCAACTGCAGGACCTGTCTGTTCAGTTCCTGTCATTTTAATCACTTCCTGTATCTCAGAGACTGTAATTAAGTTCACTGAGCTTCAGGGCAGGTTCACGCCAGCCTTGTTTAGTCCGATTGAACCGAGTCCTGGAGCGTTTGTCCCCTCGGTGCGGTTCGTTTAGGTGATGTGAACGAGGGAATGAAACTCTGGTGCGGACCAAATAACTGAACCATGGTCCGCTAGAAAAGACGGGTCTCGGTCCGTTTCCAAACGAACCACGGTCCGGTTTGACTCTGGTGAGAACGTAAACGGACTTAAAGTAGGACCAAATACAGTCAACAAACCATAAAACGGTGCATTGAATGTGTACGGGTGCTGATATGCAGAGACACGCAGCGAGATGAGTAGAGGACAGACAAGTTGAGTAAAGTTGGAAATATATTCACAAATTCGGCTTTCTTGGATCAATAACTCTGCAGCGAAACATTGTTTATTTTAAAACGACACGTCTTAAGTACCGCAGTAAGGCAGACAGTAAGCTACAACCTCATTGTCAACAGAACGAGCTGTCCTCCGAGCTGTCTAACTTCGGTTGGCGTTTATGCTCAAACGGCTGTTAGACGAGTGCGCAGGGACCGTCTGCAAATTGCAATGCCGAAAAAGGACACTACAAAAATATTCAATAACTCCACCCTGGTTACGTGTAGTGTCAACAAAATGACTTCACACCTAAATCATGTCATGTCATAAATTATGTTTATTGTGGCCAGCTTAAGGCACACCTGTGCAATAATCATGCTGTCTAATCAGCATCTTGATATGCTACACCTGTGAGGTGGATGGATTATCTCAGCAAAGGAGAAGTGCTCACAGATTTAGACAAATTTGTGAACAATATTTGAGAGAAATAGGCCTTTTGTGTACATAGAAAAAAGTCTTAGATCTTTGAGTTCAGCTCATGAAAAATAGGAGCAAAAACAAAATTGTTGCAATTATATTTTTGTTCAGTGTACATTATGAACAGCCAAACAAGTTCCCTTTTAACATTTTCAACAAACTTAAAGACAAAAGGAAGAAAATTCAAATGAAAATCTGTTAATTTAAAATGGAGTCACTCAAAGCAAAGGTCTTAAGAAATAAACATTTTAATAAATTGTGAGAAAGTAAACAGCTTAAACATAACAGAGCTAGGGTTGTTGCACAACACACAAAACCAAGGGGTATCTTTGTTTGGTATTTGTGCTGGTGTCATTCCAAGGCAATCTGTGTGGAACCGTATTCGACAGGTTTCACACTGAATCTACATGGAGATAAATACATAAATCATTTTAAGTACATTTTAACTTAAGGAAACCTGTAATGCATAACAGTATACAGTATTTGATTTGTAATTTTAATTTTAATGGTATTTTACTCAAGATCATCTACAAGTTTTCCATTCATCAGATTATCAATTGATGATTTACAACAACAGCAGCAGCAACAGCAGTTTTGGGCAGGTCCACATTTCCACAGAAGGAACAGAAGTCATCCGTTGAAACTGGAAAAAATATAAATAAAAAAAATATATATGTATGGGCCTATGTATACGTGTGTGTGTGTGTTTACATATGTATATATATATGTATATATATATATATATATACAGCTTCAGTTAAGTTGTGGAACTAGTTGAGATAGTGGGGGGAAACTGTTGATTTGGCATGGAGGGTCCAACATAATAATAAGTCTATTAATTAATTATATAAGTCTATTAATACCTGATCCTTTAAGAATTTCTTCAGCCATGACTCTTCTGAGTCTTTGAAGAGATTGTTTTTATGATTCAATGAGAAATGTCGGTGGTATGTTTGGAAAATCCATTATGGTAATCTTGGTCAACTGTATGGATGGAAAAACAATACATCTACTGTGTTTGATCCTTCACAGTAAAACAAACGGTTGTTTTAATAATCAGAAATAACATTTTGCATAAACACACCTGCATGACAAAGACCCCACAATTGGTGCTATCTTTCTGGAAGTTGTGGGTTATGTTGCCAGGCTGCCACTTGATCTTAACCCAGTCCTCCTTTCCGAGTCTATTCCGGCACATCTTGAAATACTGTCTACAGGAGTTGAGCAAAATAAATTTTGATTAAACTTAATGTTTACTCTTTCCCTTTTGTAAACGTTTGCGAAACCTATTTATTTCTTATCAGCTCTTTAATTTTACCCAAATCTGTAGCCAGCCTTTCTGGAGTCCTCAACTTCATTTGACCCTTGCAGAGGATCAACCACAAAAATGTGGTTTGAAAGGGCATGGAGATACTGTTAAAAAAGTCACATATCATTAAACCATAACCATCTTCAAATATGTCGTGAAGTATTCATATAAGACTTCAAAACCACAGTTAAGATATTGGTACAGCTTTTAAAGTACATTTACTGTACAAAAAAACTGTATACTTTAATGTGAGTGAAGCAAAGTAAGCAAACCATTAAAAAGTATGATATTCTAAAGTATTGAGAAAATGAACAGCTTAACTTTCCCAAGACATTTAAAATAAGGAGCCTAAAATCAATCAGAACCAAATTAGTTTTTCTCTATTATTTGGTCAACTTGTACTCTAAAACTACATTAGGTAAAAGTCTCAATCAGATTTATAGCTGATTTATTATAATTAGATAATATATTAACTTATATTGACTCGTGAATTATATAGTAATTGATGTTTAGTTGTATTTACTAGATTGTATGTACATATTAATCTTTATAGCAATTTTAAGGTAGATAACAAAAAACATACCATGAGCCAAACATAAATGTTGTGAAGGCATTCTTCAATAATGTAAGTAGCTGTATACTCACTACAAACTTCCAGTGCACATTTTGTATGTTGACAAGTCCAATGATGCCATCATAGTCATCAAATGTAACCTAAGAAATGTGTTTAAATGGAAACATAATAGTTTTTTTGCTTAGGAAAAACAAACATTTTATTTACACAGAATACAGAATTGAACCTACACTGAAATAGGGGCTGTTGCTATTTCATATGTATGGATTAAAGAACATTTTCAGTATCACATCAAGGACAATAAACACAGAAGGATATCTGCACACCTAATTCAAACCATTTAGGTTTATATATCAAACGCTACAGACCGAGTTGTACTCACCCCTTTTAACCCTTGCATGGCCATTTGCTCTCTTGTGCCGCATAAAATTGCACCCATGCTGTAGTGATTGAGGTGGTGTAGTCGGCCAGCAGGATCCTCAGAATTGAGGATGACTCTTATGTAACCTTCTATATTACCTTTTGGAGACGATATAGAGATAATTATTCATATACAATTGTCAGGTAATTAAGAAAGTAAGGTTAAGCTATATTACATCCATTAGCTGTCAAAATATTGAATGGTTGATAATTGCAAAACTTTAGCTAAGACTAGTTTATCAGAAGTAAGCTTGTTGCATCAACATATGACATTAATTTGAAATAATCAATCTAGTACAGCAGTTACTTACCTCCCCTATCAAGAGTTCATCAGGCCTCAAACTCTGGAATTCTCTGTGCCGCATGGTGAAATGCAGCTTTTGTTCAGCATTTCTTACAACAGCCACAACAACTTCAGTCGGTTTGCTGGTCCAAAGGGAATCAACCTATAAGGATATGAGAAATTAAATTACTTCACGTAAAATCATTTGGTTTCAAAATTGTCAATACTCTGGCTTCAAAATTCTATTCTACTAGTACAGAATGCTTAAATATTTCTCAACTCAATAAATTGTTGTGTTTTGGGATTTTGTGTGCATTTAAAGATGAACTAAAGCACAGCGGTGTCCTGGGTTGAACAAACTTTGGTTGTGAATATCAGTGCCTCACTGATGCTTAAAATGACTTAATGCTTCCTTAACCCCCCGAAATTGCTAACTTTAATTCAGGCTGTAAGATTACAATGATATCTTTAATCTGTTATTGATCAGCAAAAAAATAACTCTGTTTTAGGCTTGGACCCTCGGACCCCTGCAGGCTTGGACCCTTTGACTCCTGCAAGCTTGGACCCTTGGACCCTTGCAGGCTTGGACCCTTAAACCCCTGCAGGCTTGGACCCTTGGACCCTTGCAGGCTTGGACCCTCGGACCCCTGCAGGCTTGGACCCTTTGACTCCTGTAAGCTTGGACCCTTGGACCCTTGCAGGCTTAGACCCTTGAACCCCTGCAGGCTTGGACCCTTGGACCCTTGCAGGCTTGGACCCTTGAACCCCTGCAGGCTTGGACCCTTGGACCCTTGCAGGCTTGGACCCTTGAACCCCTGCAGGCTTAGACCCTTGAACCCCTGCAGGCTTAGACCCTTGGACCCTTGCAGGCTTGGACCCTTGAACCCCTGCAGGCTTAGACCCTTTGACTCCTGCAAGCTTGGACCCTTGGACCCCTGCAGGCTTGGACCCTTGAACCCCTGCAGGCTTGGACCCTTTGACTCCTGCAAGCTTGGACCCTTGGACCCTGCAGGCTTGGACCCTTTGACTCCTGCAGGCTTAGACCCTTGGACGCTTGCAGGCTTGGACTCTTGGACACTTTGCCAGTGTTCTGAGCAGACTTATTTCTCTTTGGAACGGGAACAGTTGTGGGAGGAGAGAGCCTCACTGATGCTTAAAATCACTTAATGCTTCCTTAACCCCCCGAAATTGCTAACTTTAATTCAGGCTGTAAGATTACAATGACATCTTTAATCTGTTATTGATCAGCAAAAAAATAACTCTGTTTTAGGCTTGGACCCTCGGACCCCTGCAGGCTTGGACCCTTTGACTCCTGCAAGCTTGGACCCTTGGACCCTTGCAGGCTTGGACCCTTAAACCCCTGCAGGCTTGGACCCTTGGACCCTTCCAGGCTTGGACCCTCGGACCCCTGCAGGCTTGGACCCTTTGACTCCTGTAAGCTTGGACCCTTGGACCCTTGCAGGCTTGGACCCTTGAACCCCTGCAGGCTTAGACCCTTGAACCCCTGCAGGCTTGGACCCTTGGACCCTTGCAGGCTTGGACCCTTGAACCCCTGCAGGCTTAGACCCTTGAACCCCTGCAGGCTTAGACCCTTGGACCCTTGCAGGCTTGGACCCTTGAACCCCTGCAGGCTTAGACCCTTTGACTCCTGCAAGCTTGGACCCTTGGACCCCTGCAGGCTTGGACCCTTGAACCCCTGCAGGCTTGGACCCTTTGACTCCTGCAAGCTTGGACCCTTGGACCCTGCAGGCTTGGACCCTTTGACTCCTGCAGGCTTAGACCCTTGGACGCTTGCAGGCTTGGACTCTTGGACACTTTGCCAGTGTTCTGAGCAGACTTATTTCTCTTTGGAACGGGAACAGTTGTGGGAGGAGAGAGCCTCACTGATGCTTAAAATCACTTAATGCTTCCTTAACCCCCCGAAATTGCTAACTTTAATTCAGGCTGTAAGATTACAATGACATCTTTAATCTGTTATTGATCAGCAAAAAAATAACTCTGTTTTAGGCTTGGACCCTCGGACCCCTGCAGGCTTGGACCCTTTGACTCCTGCAAGCTTGGACCCTTGGACCCTTGCAGGCTTGGACCCTTAAACCCCTGCAGGCTTGGACCCTTGGACCCTTCCAGGCTTGGACCCTCGGACCCCTGCAGGCTTGGACCCTTTGACTCCTGTAAGCTTGGACCCTTGGACCCTTGCAGGCTTGGACCCTTGAACCCCTGCAGGCTTAGACCCTTGAACCCCTGCAGGCTTGGACCCTTGGACCCTTGCAGGCTTGGACCCTTGAACCCCTGCAGGCTTAGACCCTTGAACCCCTGCAGGCTTAGACCCTTGGACCCTTGCAGGCTTGGACTCTTGGACACTTTGCCAGTGTTCTGAGCAGACTTATTTCTCTTTGGAATGGGAATAGTTGTGGGAGGAGAGAAATATTTGGAGGTGCCAGTGCGTTTTTTTCCCCCGTCTCTCTTTGCCCATCCCTCCCCCCAAAAGTTATGAGACATGATGTGTTCTCTATATCTTCCCTGTAGAGAGCTATACATCTTTCTAACAAAGGTCCCTCGTCTCAGTCGCTTCTGCTTTTTCAGGATCGAATGTTTGACTATTCCAAACCATCTCTCCACACGGCAGTTTGTGTCCCTTGTTTTGCTTGGGCCAAAGTTTTCTTCTTCCTTGTCTGATGCATATCTTTTCCAAAGGGGAAAACTGCCCAGGTAGCTCTCAAAAAGGACATCAATAATGCCTGGGCAGTAATATGCATTTTCAGTATCTTGTTTGGTGTTGACATCCATTTTATTGAGCTCACTCTGTACCTCCTCCAAGACCTTCTTAAATGTATAAGTGATGGGAGAAGGGAATTGTGTGGGCATCTTTCTTTCTTCGTCATCTTCCTCCCGTGCTAAGGGGCTGTCATCTAGCTTTTCTGCCTCATTCATGTCAGGTGTTTTGCTTTTCTTTATTAAGTCCTGTATGACCTTCAGATTTTGCAAGACAGTATCGCTGTCAGTGCACAATGACCGGAAGATTTTGAGTGCTGTGGTTAGTGAAGTAGTGTTTTGCAATCTGGCAAATGCAAATGTTGCAAAGACTTTCAAACCTTTGTCATGTGTTCTTCTTCCAATGGACTGGGCAACAGCCTTGAGCACAGAGTATATGTGTAGCACTGAAAACATTTTGATTTCCCTCCATGTCATGAGTTTTGAACAGATGGCAAAAGCCCTGTCCAAGTAGCTGACGATGTTCTCCTTGTTAAATGACAGAAGGACACTTTGTATTAGTGCCCAGCTGTAGTCTGTTTTAATTTGATGAACGCGTAACTTGGTACATTGTGACAGTTTTCGAAGGAACTGCATGAGCCAGAACGTGATTGGTGATATTGAGTGTTCATTAGTCAGCATTTCACAGACTGGAAGGGGAGGTGCATTCTGACCACCTCCAGGAAGAGTGAGTGAGTAGTAGAGGATCCTTTTGGTCTGACCGGGGACCTTTGGATGCAACATTACCTGTAGCATCTAGGTGCAAGGTCAGCGGGGTCTTCTTCCTCAGGTGTTGAACAAGTATGCTCATTCCTGTTTCTGTATACATATGTACACCAAAGGGGTCAACTTGAAAATGCTGTATGTACCCAGGCATCATGAAATTTAAAGTCACATTCCTTCATGATGTTTTGCGTGAGGTACATCTCCATGAAAACATCATCATGAAGTCTTTTGCTTTTTTTAAACTCCAACCTAATCACTTTAAGGACATTTTTATTAAGACTTCGGGTTATGTTTCCTGAAACCAGTTCAGCAGCAGGTGTTTTTTTGAGATTTCTGTAGAAGAGTTGGCTCACTCCCTTGCGATTCTCCCTCTTCTTGTAAATGCTGCCGGTCGGAATTTTCTTTCACTTGTTTTGTGCTTAATTTGTTCTCTTTGCAGCACATATATTTTAACCAGGGCATCTCCCACTGGTTTCCTTTTCATTTTAAAAATGTATTTTGCACTGCAGGAAGGAAAAGTACAAACTGCACTGATGTTTAAATATGGACTATTAATTTTCCGGGTGTGAGGAGGTTTTATATGCTGACTAAAGGCAAGGGTACAACAGGGATTTTTCTTTCGGAAACTATTGTACAACACGTTGGTCCATGGTGTCCTCAGTTTTGTGGAATTTTGCGGACAATTTTTTGCCATTTCTTTCTTTTAACTGTAATCGTGAACTTCTTTGATACCACTGGCAACTTTCTCCACTGTTCTTTGATTGACTTCATCCCCTGTTTATGTTGGCTTCTAGTTAATAATGGCAACCCCTCTTCTCTGTCTTCTACTTCAGTGTTTTGTGACTCTTCATCAGGGACTTCTTCCTCTTCTTCCTCTTTACTGTGTAATGGCACCCCCTCTTCTCTGTCTTCTACTTCAGTGTTTTGTGACACTTCATCAGCGACTTCTTCCTCTTCTTGATTTGTACTCTGCAGTGGCATTCTCTTATTCACGTCTTTTGCCTTGTTTCTATCATCCATTTCATCCGTTTCATTCGTCTCTAAAGTCTTTTCCTCTTCTGAAATAATCAAATCCCTCACTCCTTTTCAATTTCTGGACCACATGACCCGCAGCCAATGACGGTTTTTCAGATTGTCTTGACCAAATACGACTAAAGAGACTTCAGACCAGATTTCTGAGGAAGAACCTTTCTCCTTGTTTAAAATGTTTAGAGTTTTTATTGTTTTGACCAGGGCTGCTATTCCACCAGCCATTGCCCATAAGTCTTTCCTCGTAGCTCTTTTCCCTTTTTTGACTCTCACCATTGTGTTCAGTTAAATGCCTCTAACCTACAGAAAGAGTTAACGTAAAGCTAAAACCTTTCATTATGATAAATTAATATGGTAAACAATTTCGGCAGTGAAGAAAATAATTTGACTTTTTGCAGTACCAGTCAATAAATACATCATTACAACAACCACAAAAATAAAAAGTAATAAAAAACAATTAAAGTCTGATTTTTGGTCACAAGTAAATACCCCAAATTTGTAATTAAAGAAACAAATATACAAGCACAGTTCATCTATAAAAAATATTAGAATGAAAAGAAATTAGAAAATAAAAAGCGTACTTGTCCAATCATGGAGCTGGACAGGAGGCACATCTTTCCCTCACAGTGGTTTTGCAATTTAATTGAAAGATGCTGCTGATTGGCTAGTGACTTAATCAGCATAGGCATCATTGATATGATTGGTTTTAAGGCGTAGGCCATGAGGCAGCCATGAGATGACCATTGGATTGGTTTTAAGGCATAGGCCATGAGGCAGCCATGAGGTGACCATTTATGTATGAAGACAGTTTGGAGACACTACAATGGTTTATAATGAAGTTATTGTGTATTTTATTCTTTAAAAAAATCCTAAAAATTGTATAAAAGCACAATTTCTCAAACTGAGTGTTATAAAGTAATATTATAAAAACAACCCTAATACATAAAAGCTAAATTTCCCCCAAATCATTGCTGTAGTAGAAACAAAATGACATGATTTAGGTGTGAAGTCATTTTGTTGACACTACACGTAACCAGGGTGAAGTTATTAAATATTTTTGTAGTGTCTTTTTTCGGCATTGCAATTTGCAGACGGTCCCTGCGCACTCGTCTAACAGCCGTTTGTGCATAAACGCCAACCTAAGTTGGACAGCCCGGAGGACAACTCGTTCTGTTGACAATGAGGTCGTAGCTTACCAGTGACGTGCGGTCAGGAGAGGCCACATTTCCGTTCAAATACGGGGAAGAGACGCACAGTGAGGCAGCAGCAAGCTGAGCCTCACCTTGGATTGCGCAATCCCTCACAAACTGTGCTCTGCCATGCAATGAGAGCATGTTACTGTCTCTCTGTATGTCGCCAATAAAACACTTGCAAACACTTTTAATATATGCCCCCCTGGCTTTCCATAGTTTAGCTGATGTATATAATATATGTGTGTAACCTGTTTAGTGTGCTCAGCGATCTTACAACGGCAGTGAAGAGGCACTGGGTGAGGCAGGCAGTTTTCTTGGCCTTCTGGCCTAACAATGCTTCAATTTAACAATTCAATTTCAGTGTGAGTGTGCTTTTACATTGCTAGGCTTAATACATTTCTGAAATGATTCCATAGTTTGTTCACTAGACACTCTTCTCAGGAAGTGACTTGATACTGGCGGAAGAGCTTAAAAGAATTAAGAATTGTAATATGCAATTCTGGACTCAGCCCTCTCATATCTCTCCTATAGTGTGTCAGTCACTGAGGCTGATGTCCATAATCACACCAGCAATTACAACTATTAGAACAAAGAGAATGGAAAATGTTTGAGATTGTTTCTTTAAATGCTTAACAGACGTCGATGTTCCTCAGAAGATGAGTCCAACTGACTTCTTTGTTACTCTGATTTTCTCTTAGCCCCACCATGTATTTCCTATTGTGGTCTCCTTTTCAAACTGCAGCTGTGCTCATATAAAGCTGACGTCAATATCTCACATTAAATGAAACTTTAATGAGCTCTTAGGGGAAACTTGATCTCAAGACAGCCAGACGATGAGAACAAATCTCATCAGTGTCACAGCAAAACAGAGAGCATAGATACATGCTTTTTCTGCAGACACCTGCAAACTCAAACAATATTTGCTGAAGAGTATCCTGTTCTTTGCCCCAAATTACTTATTTTATACAACTTTCTCCTAATCCCTTCCCTGAAAGCTTGTCTCTGCACCTCCCGCAGGGGATTCTAGGTGCTGTAGTCCTGAATGGAAACCCCTCAGGAGCTGATCTGTCGGGTCACAGGTTGTCCTTATAAAGATCTTTGATAAAAGCTGTTTGAATATTCAAACTGCTTTTAGCAGAGCAGCAGGATGTTTGTTCAGCTTCTCATCAGCCAGACGACTGCTGACCTTCACAAGTCTCCATCACCATGGCAACAAGACACAACAACAGATCAATTTTGCTCATTACACACTGTTTCCCTTTATTTAATTACTTAAACATGCTTTTATATTGAAAGCCAGATACATACACATACATTTAGATACATATAGATAAATTCGGATATATTTTGATAGATTGTGTATATTTTTGATAATCAGTGCTGACTCATCTTTGAGGGTTTTTTTCAGTTTAACTTGCGCATGCGCTTTATTAACAGGCAGATTATAAATACAAGCATGTGTTTAGTTAATTCATATATATTTTTGATTATTTGTGTGTATTTTCTATGTTCATTTTAATATTCCATACAATACTTCAAGCGCATGTTTTAGTTATGCTAGCATACTGTGAGTGATTCATATTTTTTAACCATGCATACTTTTCGTTAACTTCCCATTTTTATTTGAGAATACTGTTTATGAATATGAGCCTTTTATTAATCAATCAATGCAGATCTTTTAGATTGTACTTCATTTTATAATTACGGACATTTTTTTTTCATCAGTTATGTATATTATCTATAAAACACTCCATTTTTATTGTGTCTGTGTATTTTTTCCATCCTCCTTTCTTACAGGTTAATAATTCAAACTTATATTGCAGATTTCTAATGATTTCATGCATATTATAAATTCCAAATTGGATGTCATTCTATAATTCATCATCTACTTCATTACCTGAAACTTACACTGTAGGGAGTCAAGTGTGCATTTATTAATCATGCATATTTTTTTAGCTCTTTTTGTTGAGCTGTTGTTAAGTATTACTACTGCTTTTCAACTAATTACACAGGCAGGAATTGGATAGGGCATATGTAAAGGCTGCCTTTGTTCAGCCTGAGCTCTTGCTTCAGCCTCAAATCTCAATTTCATCATTTCTTTTTGAATCTCCAACATCTCCCCAGAATATTCGGCTTTCAGCTCCTCCAGCTCCTTGTTCCTCTGAGCCTCAGACTCTTTCAGGAGACGTTGTTTCTCCTTCTCTACTTCCTCTTCTGCTCTCTGGAACATTTCTGTGGTGTAGTGCGACCCTCCGTTTTCTGTGATCATCTTGTTTATCTTCTCTAGAAGCTCAGTGACTTGCGATGGGTCATCCTTCTCGTTGTTGAAGACGTGGTAACGGTCATGACATTTCTCAGTGATGTCTTGCAGGTCTTCACTTTCTGAAATAAAATCTGCAATTTTTTTTTTCTTTAGCTTGTCTCCATAAGTGAACAATACCATTGTGTACTCAGCCGCATCTTCCCCAAAAGTGGTTTGAATCATTTTCACTGTTTCTCTCTCCTCTTCTGTGAATCTGCCCAGCTGAATAATCACCAGGAAGGCATGAGGACCAGGAGCTGACAAACGGATGCATTTTGTGACTTTGCTTAGAACTTGATCATTGGATAGATTGGTGTCAAACAGCCCTGGAGTGTCGATGACAGCAACCTTTTGGCCTCCAACCTCTCCTCTTTGCTTCTTGCATGTTGATGTCACAGAAGTTGCTGAAAGTTCAGACTCAAAAGCTTCTTTGCCTAAGATGGTGTTTCCTGCTGAACTCTTCCCTGCCCCTGTCTTCCCAATCATAACAATCCTGCACTCATCAGAACCTGCAGACAAACAAACAAACAAACATATTTAGTGTGACAAAAGGAAGTTGCAGGCAGGTGTAACAGGTTATCACATGATCTAGACTATGCACATTAGCTGAGAGAGGGAAAGCTCAATTGTGGTAGCGGTAGCTCGCTGCGGAACTGTTGGTCGCTTCCGCACAATAATTAGTTCTATTATTAGTTCTGGTAGTTACTAGTATTATTAACTATTACTTCCACAGGCAGCTTACAGTTGCTACGTCAATTGCGTGGCAAGCTACAGCTACTACAACTGAGCCAGCCCTTGCTGCTAGAGCGAGGAAGCTACAAGCCGAAAATTGTGAGTTTTGAGTAAGATTTAGAAGCAATAAGGAACGCCTGCTTGATTCTTACAATGGCTGATGTTTAGAACTATAATTATAATCAGTTAAGACAGATATGAGATGCGTTCCTTATTCAACATCCTTCTTTGGGGATCCTGGACCAACATTGATCCAACCAATCACAGCCCTAAGCCATCATCAGTCTGCTGTTCCTGCACTTCTATAGAATTTAAATTTTCATTTAACCCTAACTCGTCAATGTTAACGAGGATCCCATGGTCAGAGCTTTGTGTTTGTTGTGTGTTTAGGTTCCTCATGTTGCTAAAGTCTGGACTGATCCTCATTTATAGCATAACTCAAGCTCCCTTTTGTGATAAGAGAGTATGAGGGAGAAGTTAAAGTTCTTGTAGAAAAATAGGGGGTGTGGGGGATAGACGAAAAGATATGCCGAGGACATGTTGATGTGGTTGGACTGAGAAGCAAACTGTGAAATTTGGATGATTAATGGCTGCACTGTAGATCATACAGTTTCTAATACTATGCAGTGTATTTTTGTGAATTTCTCGTGAACACCAGTCTGACATTAACCTTGTCTGTTCCTATAATCCATCCAAAATGTGAGAGTTGGGCTATGCTCCAAAAGAGCTGTTTTTGTTTATAGTTGTTCTGGATGTCCACACTGAAGATGGAAAAGTCCTCCTCCCAAGGATCTCCTCCTAACATATAAAAACAGCCTCCGCTGGCTTCTCTTGATGCCAATGAGCAGGGGCTCTACTCTGTGCATCCTCTGGACGTCTGAGCTCCTTACCCTATCTCTAAGGCTGAGCCCAGACATCCAACAGAGGAACCTTATTTCATCCTCTCGTATCTGCGATCTCACTTTATCAGTCACTCCCCAAAGCCCATAGCCACAGGTTAAGGACGGATGGTAAATTGAAAGTTTTGGCTTCTGAATAAGATCCAACCAATCACAAACAACCTGTTTAACGTCGTCCCAATCCACCTTTTCACCTTACTCTCCCTTTATCATCAATCACTAACTACACCTCATCACGACAGTTGGCTGCAAACCACCTCAGTGCCTGCTGGAGGTCACAGTTGATAAAGCAAACAGAATTGCATCTTCTGCAAAAGTAAAGATGTAATTCTGAGGTTACCAAACAGGACATTCTCCTACCCCAGCAACTAGAGATCCTGTCCATAATTGTTTTAACAAATAATAAAATTGCATCACCGAAAATAAGGTGAGTTGAAGTGAAATAATACTGCAATGTAGGAGACAGGTTAGTGCTAAAACCAATGTATTACCTGTTGAGCTCTTGTTTGCCATGTCTCTCGACTGGAACAGGTTCAGAATCAAAGACCTGAAAAATAAGAGGTAGACAATAAATCCCAAAAGAAAAAAAACTTACGACTATAGACTTATGTCCCTAAATAATGCCAGTCCTTGTAACGCTATTTTCATTTTCAATTATAATATCTCGTTTGAATTCCAGGGTCTATGGAAGTATTTTAGGAGCTGCTCAGTCACTTTGGTCGCCTTGGGAAGTGTCGTACAGGTTCCCCATATATAATTAATAACTGTGTAGGGAGATACTTGATACTCAGGGAGAACCTTCCATTACATTTTAAACTTGGTTCTCTGTATGAAGAGACTATAAGACAGATAAGACAAGATACGATAAGATAAGATAATCATCCTTAATTGAAATTCGGACAATGCTGTTAAGGAACTGTTTGAATTTGAATGATCTGCTCATTATCAACCAAGCGTCTCAGGGGATTAATAATGAGCAAAACATTCGAATGAGGTGTGTTAGAGTACGGAGAAACCTGAAACATGCAGGAAGGTAGCTGTCCAGGAGTAGGGTTGGAGACCCTTGGTCAATAGAAATAAGACTTCACAATTTAAGGAATAAAGAATTATATATAATGAACCATTATTCTGTTCCCACAGTTTATAACTCTGTCTACATGTCTTAACAAATGTAATTTTACTCTTCTCACTGGACTCTCATCTGTTCCTCTTTAATTTCAGCTCTACGTCGGACCACATTAGTTTCTATCTGAGTCCCTTCAAAGTAACAGAATAACAATTATTGATCATAATCATATTAATTGATCACTCTCAAAGGGGTTGATTGACAAGCCTGAACAAAATATATACTTTAGTCTTTGAAAAGATTTTAAACATGTAGAAAGAGAAGCCCATGTACACTCTGATCCAGGACACTCCGGTGCAGCCAGAGATAATGATCATATGGGGCACAACGCCGACATTACAGCTGACACTGCATCATCTCCCTGAAGATGTTTTATAATAATAAACTGAATATATTTAGATAGAGGTGTTTGTAATTTAAATTTCATTTGTTATCTATGCTTCATTTCTGTTTCATTGTCTATTTATTGTTGTAGTTGTTGATCTAATTGCCATTTTTCACATAATTATAAGCCATCTAGTCTCAATTGGATAATAAACGAAGTAACAATGAGATAATGGTGTTCAGTCTGTTCCCTTGTCTTTGTCTCACTGACTCACTTCTTCTGCTTTGATCGATTATTACTAGATTATATTGAATAAATTAATGATTTTTAGCTCTACTTCACACAGTAAATCCTAAAGTCTAAACCTTGTTAAACTCTGTCTTACCTTCACAGACTGCAGCTCAAGACGGGAAGCTCAAGTGGATCCTGAAGATGAAATGATGAATCATGCCTCCTGACTGCTGTAAACACATTATGTGTGTATGTGGGCGTTTACTCTACAGGAATGGGATGTTCCATCGGGATGCTAAAAGTGTTCTGAAGTAATGCATGACATCAAATTTCCCTGGTGACTGCTGTTTTTTTTTTTTTATTGTACAGTTGAAAAGGCCAGTGTGGCAGATTTAGGAGGATCTGTTTCCAAAAAAAATATTTACAATTTGTTTTAACTAGTGAATAATCACGTGAAATCTAGTCAAAATGCTGTTTGACCTTTTAATTACTTAATTTTGTCTACAGAGTATACAAATTGCATTTGCAAAATTCAGGTACCAGCTAACATTTTTAATTCTTAGGGAGGACGATTACAAGGGACTGGAAGTTGTCAGAGTGTGATGGTAGTGTCCATATAATGACATCATCATTATAATGCTGCGCAATATAATTTTTTTTTTGCACTATTTTGAATTCCAGGATTATTTATATGTTAGAGTGAATAATCTTTTTTGCTGCCATGTTAAAAATAGAAAGGATCAGTATCTTCTGTCAAAGACAAAAGTTTATTGTTCTAAGAAGTTCAATCAATCAATCAATCATTTTGTAGCACCAAATCACCATCAAAGTAATGTCAGCACACATTACATAATAAGCAGGTCTAGAATGTACTCATTGTTATATTATAACACACCTTTGCCCAGGTACTTTGGCCGTGCAGATCTGACTTCAAAGGCAGGACGACCCCTGGATGCTGACATAGTTTATCAATACTGTAAATGACAGATAGGTGGCTGTCAGGAGATGCTGGTGTCAGCCCATATTTCTATTTCCTCATTGTTCCCCCACGTCTGTCCAGTTGAGTAAAGTTGGATATATATTCACAGATTCGGCTTTCTTGGATCAATAACTCTGCAGCGAAACATTGTTTATTTTAAAACGACACGTCTCAAGTACCGCAGTAAGGCAGACATATATCCCAGACTAACTCTTGTTGGCATAGTATCCTGTTTAAATGTTAATAACACAGCAGTACCAGGCTCTTTGAACCCGTGTGCTCCTTCAATCTCAGCTCCCTTTAGATTATTCATTATGACACTCTCTGTTATCTCAGGACTCACGTATGTAACTCATGTATAGTTATATACGTTTACATTCAGCATCATTCTTACATTTAGGACATTTCCCCTTTATTTTGTAGCTCCTCTGACAGTTCGAGGAGGTTTAAAGCCTCCTCACTCTTGTCTTTAAACTTGATGACAAACATAAAACCACCTTTCTCATGTCTTGAGAATCCTCACTCCCATTCACAGATCGATTTATTTTCTGAGATTTTCTGGGATTTTCATTGCTACTCTTTACCACCTCACTTTGACTCCCAAACCCTAACGGGAAAGCCTCCCTGTTACTCACAACAGTCTGCAACCTAAACTTGTAGAGATAAGCCCAAAGGAGAAGTCCAAAACCAGTCACCACTCTTAAATATGATTTGTATAAAGATAGTTTACTGATGAGATCTTGCCCATACAACCTCTGCGCCTTATTCGTCGTCCCAAACTTTACCCACGTTTGTCACCAGTGTCAGTTCATAATCCTACAAACACAAGGGTTTTCATCAGTGGGCCATTGACATAATCTCTACTGTGTTTACTCATTTAGCAATAAAAGCCACTTAACATACATTCGATTTTAATGAATATCTTTGACATTTAAGGCCAATGCACCAAACTGTTATTGAGATATTTTTTAGCCTTAACCAAAATGGCTGACCAACAGATCCATATTAATATCCAGTGAGCCAAAATGCAAACATGGCTACAAACATTCAAACACCAGGATCCAAAGCCAAACTGAAATTTAGACACAAACACAAACTTTTAAGTGGAAATACGCCATTTAATTTTCATTAGCAAGCACTTGAAGTCCAGAGGTTGTTAAAAAAGAATTAGAGAAACAACCATTGACAGAGCAGCTCTGTTTGTTCTGTAGCCAGGCAGGAAGTGTATGGGTGTTGTTGTCTGACTTCAGAGTTTGTTTGTTTTTTTGTGTTCTCTTTTGATGGAGCTGGGCTTACAGGCTTTTCCCCTGCTTCCAGTCTTTGTGCTAAGCGAGGCTCAACACATCCTGGACCAGTTTATGTACGAGACACACAGAGAGGAGAAAGAGACGCCAGAGGTCACACCGTAGAAAAATTCATAGCACAAGTTACATTAATGGAACACCAAGACTACAAATAAGTGACATCTGAACTTCAGAATAAAAGCATGGTTTAGAATTCATGCCATTTTGTAATACCCACAGAATGAAGGCACTGATGAATATCCTGGAAATTGAACCATTAATGATATTTAATTTACTTTAATGTTATTTAATTTTTAACAGTAAACCTGTGTTCATTCAATCAAAGCTTAATTGTGCAGCGGTTTGACTTGATTGTTTTAAGTATATTAAGTACAAAATAAGTGGAGTATTTCTTCTTTTCTGACACTTCAGTCTGTCAGTCTGTGCTTTTATATAGCTGCTTTTACAGTTAAAAAAAACATGGGGTTGTTGCGATGTGACACGCTATTGATACGTTATTGATTTTATTCTGAATACCAGATGCACATACCACAAAACAAACCGACACTGTGGCCCCAATCTCAGAGAAAATCAACCCAAACTCATGCTTAGTTTTGTCACTATTTTATTCTTCTTTGTGTTGTTTTTACCAGGGGGATCATGATGCTGTAAGTAACTACGCTTCTTATGATCCTTTCGGGATTGCCATGTCAAACTGTCTCCATTAACAATGTGCTGAATCGGCTGTTAGTAGCTCCTGTTTTTGAAGCCTCTTTTTTTCTCTGATTTCCAGGTTGAATTATCAATTACATTTATTCCGGATGGACATCAGAGATAATGATATCCTCATAAAGTGGAAGTCACACTGAATCTAAACATAAAAGTTGTAGGTCTCGATGTGCAAATGTGAATGAGTGTAATTTTGGCCGTGAATTACAGCAATCTGTCTCTCCAGCTGTGTGTCACTGCAACCAATGCTGCAATCAATGCACACAGATTACACCAATAAGACAGAAATATTTATGTATACACATCTTTTTGAGCCATATGACCTCTGGTTCTGCTTCCAGACAGGAATTAAAAGGGTTTCTAAAAGTTTGAGTTAGATTAAAGGAATTCTCCACTGATACACATCATGGATCACATTCCCGTTTACCAGGGGCCTCAAAACATTCAGTGAATGTGCAGGTGTGTGTGACATCACAGCCCAGCAGGTGTGTCTGCAGAGTGAATCAATAGAACTACATGAATCATGATGGTTGCAGCCCTTTAGCCCAGCATTTATAAGCTGCCACGAATGAGATAAAGAGTGATCTTTCACTTCAGAACCGATCATAGCACAGATTTATTAAAAGGTTTGATTTTCCTTTTGTCAGTCAAACTGTGTCGTCCAACACACCAAAGAGGGTCCAACTTCTCCAGACCAACCAATCACATTCAACAACACGGTGCGAGATTACGTTTTAAGGCACAGTAACACATGCACAGACGCAGGCGATTCACCATGACCTGCTGAGGCTAAATACAAATATAATAATATTATCATGCTGAATGTGGGCAGGGAATTGAAGATGCCAATTTTCTTCCCCTCAGAAGTAAATGTTTTATTTTCCATTTGCTTATATAGGATTTATATAGAATGCCCTTAGTCTTTTGACTAAAATTATATAAAAGATTAAGAAAGTCATTTTATTTTGGCTCGCAAAAAACTTTAAATCTAATCGAATCTAATTTTCTTACGAAGGATTTTGGGAGTTAAAGCTGTCTCCATCTTTTGTAAGGGCTTACTTACTGAAGCTTCATATCAAAGTAGTAGTAGTGTTAATTTAGTAATAGTAATGTTAATTTATCAACATTTTTAAATCACGACCGCAGTAAAAAAAATCGAATGTCCTTGTTTCTCGAAAGTTGCCTACAAGTAGTTTGTATCTAGAATGATTTAATTACTTGTGCCGAAAAAGCTGCATTCAAACACCTCTTGTGATAAAAAGGCATGCATGCAGAGGTGGTTTGGTTCCTGTTTATTTTAAAGTTAGCCAACTATTGTTAAAACTAGCTAACTTTGGACTGGGGAAAATACAATTCAATTCACTGTGCCGCTAAATGGTTATCTGCAGCTACTGATACTGACCTTTTCTTGAATGTTTGTTTTTATCGATTGTCTTCTATGACAAGCTTTAGTGATGATTGAATCTTTCTGTGGTAATAAAAATATTTATGAATTTAAACCAGATAATGTGAACTGTGAATGTTTTGAAAGTAGCAGAGCTTCTTTCTGCTGCACCCAGCAGTAAAACATCTGTGCTTCTGATTAACAGTGTGTAGCACCAGGCCGAGAAGCTAAAACAACTTATGAACAAGAAATACAATTTTAGTGTGCGGAGGATACTGACAGAGACTTACAAGAGTTAGTGTGACTCTGCAGGTCATCAAATATAATCTAATCAGTAATATCTCCATTTTTCACATGTGAAGTTTTCAATCTGTTAAAAAAATATTTCATCATAATACTCACTTGTAAGTGGACTTTTTATTTAGTTTTGGTCATGTTTCTGTTAGGAAAAAATATTGTGTAGAAGTAAATTGACACTGTAAGCGTAAGCTTATTACATTCAGTAGCCACTCAGTACATTTTTAATACAGACCAAAATGTGTGGATGATTAAAGATTCTTTATAACTGATTCTTCCGACCGGGGTTTAAAGTCTGTTAGCTAGCATCTTGTCATTAACACGTGTTTCCATGTGCCTGTTTCTTAAGTGGATTTTCAAATTGCACCTAAAAAGACGAGTAGAGATTCTTCCTTTTTAAGTGGATTTATGGCCCTTTAGGGCCTGTGTCCACTAATGGGTTTTTTTTGTGTTGGCAGCGCCTATTTTCTGTGCAAAACCAATGCAGTTCAGTGTTTTCAGTGCTCAGAGTCCTCAGTTCAAAAACACCCTTGGCGTCAGTTGTTTTTTGTTGCTGCGCTTGCAGTGCTCTCAGTTGAAAACTTTTGGAACACTGCCGCGCTCATCAATGCCACTTCTTCCTCACAGACCAACCAAAGTCAATAAGGACACGATTCCTTACCATTGTCCCTATGTTTTCATTGTAACATTTCCTTGAATTAAAGCAAATATTAAACACACAGAGTCATTTCTAAAATATTTAACGGTCACTACAAAGGGAAGAGGAAGTGCCGGCAGACAATTTTCGTAACCTAGCAACAGTATACGCAGGTGAGAAGCGCTCTGAAATTGAGGTTGTGTGCCAGCGCAAAAAGTGGACACAGGCCCTCATTCTGCATTTAGATAAGAGATAATCATCCCATCCTCAAAGTGAATGTTGGAGACGGAGTGTGATTTTTAATTCAAACTCACATCCTTCATTATCTTTGCCTCCCCCTCAGCTTTCCATCTGAAGGTCTTTTAAAAAAAGACATTGGTTGGTCTGGAGGCAGAGAGAACCTGATTGGCTGCTCAGATGGACACAAAGTTCTACTTGGATCATCCCTGTTTGCCATCTGATGCATAACAGCTAAGTGACTGTTAGCTTAGCATCAGGCTGATTTAAGGAAACCTGACTGCACTTGGTGAGAGAGACAAGAGCCTTTTAAGAACTTCCTGTAAACATGAAGCTATGTCAGACCCCGATCAAACATCACCTAATCACCTGACCTCTTGTGGGCTGTTGTTAGGGTTTTTTTTAATCACCTTGTAGTACCAGGCAGGTGGGTTAGTGGTGGTGGGGTTTATTAAGTGCTGTTTGATCAGGGTCTGATAGTGGTGATTGTGCAGACCTGCAGCTCTCAGTAATACCTGCAAACAGATGCAGTTTGGATTTACAGCCCTGACCAAGTTGGAAAAATTATGGAGATAGTTTCTGTGGCTTAAAGGGATTGATTATCTCTCTGTATATTGATGAAAATGCAACAAAACTCATGTCTGTCAGGAAGAAAGATGATGGTAAGTCGAGTTAACAGATGTCTGTAGTGAAATTATGATTTTCTGAGGCTGGTCTGATTGTAATGCAGATTTGTTTTGATCAGCTGTGTCTTTATGATAAAAAACCAGCACAGGAACACAGAAACTGGAGCAGAAAAAAATAATCCACAGAGAGAAAGACCCAGAAGAACAGTTTCAATTTTATCAGAGACAGAAAAGTCAAAAAACAAGCAGTTCAGTCTTCGTTTCCTGAAACACAAACATGGACACATTAGTCCAGCATGAGTGATCTGGTATCAGTGATTTAGTCCCAGTGATCCAGTATCAGTGATCCAGTGTCGGTGATCAAGTGTCATGATCTAATATCAGTGATCCAATTAATCCAGAATCAGTGATCCAGCAGCAGCAATCTGATATCAGAGATCCAGTCTTAATGATCTATAATCAGTGATCCAGTACATCTGATTCCCTTTGTGTTAAAGTTCACTTCCTGTGTGATGGTTTTATGTCATGTTCACTGTTTTTTCAATTCATGTAGATGCTTTTTCAGTTCTATTAGTGTAGCACTTTATGAGCACTTTATGTATGTAACTGTGTAAATTGTTTGTTTTGTAAAGACTTTTGTGTGTGCAATAGAGGATCAAAGGTTTAGCTGTTATAAGTTCAAATCAGGATAAACTTAATAAAACATTTTTGAACTAAGTTTTTACTTAATTACCTGATTTCAGTGAAAAACATAAAAACAAACTGGAAATGTTCTTTAAAACAAACTGGATCACATCAGAGACAGAACAACAAGCTGCTGATCATCTTTCCTCCAGCATCTCATCTTCTCAAAAACCGATCCTCGCAAACATCCTGCGTTCTGATTGGTTTAAAGGTTTCTCCAACAAAAACCCCAGCGTCACCTGACAAACAGTCGACCCGTCGAGGTTGATTCAGACCGGTGACGTCATCGTGTAACAGCACGAACCTCTTGCCGTGTTTTGGTTGAACCTCTTCTGCAAATAGGAAGGCTTCCTGCTGCTCATTGCCGTGGGCCGACCTGAGGAGGAAACCCACACCTGAGTTTCCAGGTGAAGATAAACATCCCAAAACATTCCCGGTTTCTGATGAGTCATTTTCCCGTCCACAAGGTTACCAGTGGTGGTTCTTGGAGAGGTAGGCGATGAGCGCCACAGCCACGCCCACATAGATACCTGTCCCGATAGTGATTGACAGCACAGCCAGGAAGAGAGCCCGCCTCGAACTTGAGCTGGCCAGGTGGAAGTCTCCTTTAGACACCGCCTTATTGGTCTGTGAGGGGGAGTAGGTGGAAAGAGAGGGGGAGGAAGTGGAAAAGGAAACAAGGAAAGGAGGAAGTTAGCTTCACAGGAGCTCAGAATATCAGTGAAAACCAAAAATAAGAAAATAAGATCAGAGCCTTGGTGAGTATAAGAGTCAAATTGGAGTGTTGTTGTAATTTTTTGCGAGGGTGTCGCCACAGCGACAGGCATAAATGGTAAGGAAGAGCACTGTGGGTTAGGTGTGTCATCCTGGAAGGGCGTACGGGTTTTGACGAGGGCTTTGTCACTGTTTATTAGATTATATCTGCTATGGACCCTTACCAATGGATAAATAAACAAACACATTTTTCCGCAATCTGGTCTGGCTGCTATCTGTTACAACTCAAGTACATTATCTGCTACAGGTAATTGCGTCATCCAGTCGCTCCTGGATCAACGTATCTCAGTAGTTCAGTGTTAGACTTTAACAGTGATGATAAGTCCAGGTAAAAAAATATCTGGATACCAATACTGGATTATTTTTGCATGATAAGATATGAGCCGGGATTTAAAGAACAGGGTCTGTTACTCACATCAGTGTGAACTCCAATGACAAATGTGGCACCCCCTGTGAGCTAGGTCTCATTTTCTACAATCCTCTGCCAAAAGCATCCTCCTAATTTGGTGCTTTTTAAACTCCAACATTTTTTATCCCTCCCTTTAAAAAACCCTTTTTACACAGAGATGCTGCAAAAGCATAGAAACCAAGCTCTGCCTTTACGTTGACACTGAACCACACAACGATGTAATATTGCCGTCCCAGAGTGTAATTTTAACAGCACGTCATTTACACAGACGCTGTTTCACATCTGCTACGCCTCTAGCCTCTGAGCCGGCAGAGGAGGAAGTAACTGGTAGACTTGGCCCCACCATACCACCTCCATATCTTTACACAGATGTCAAGGCATAACAGTCCTGTCTTGAATAGGCTGTGTAAAAGGGACTAATGCCACTGCTGCCCTGCATTAGCATTGTGCCTGTCACCCCAGCCACCAAACCAGCATCCCCCTCCAGCCTCCTACGGGAGTGATGAGGTCATAACCTGGATGACAAACAAGTTCAGAGCTATGTTTCCTGCTATAATACACAACTAACCCTAATCAGGAGTTTTCTGAATGAAATGAAAAGTGGGAGTTAAACTGAGAGGGAAGAATCGACATGTGACAATAGTTAATCTGCTGCACATAGAAATCCTAAAAGACACTTTGTGTCTCTTTGATGGTGGAGGCGTCAGGAAGTTCGAACAGGAGAAGACACAAGCTTCTGAAGCAGAGGAAGACCATCAGCCACTCTGCTCTGTAATGAGTTTTTAACAAAGCTGATTCAATCAAAAGCAAAACATCCTGTTTAGTTTCAGACCTCAGGGGGAGCCAGGACCTGGTGTTGCTGATCTGTTTCTTTCCAGTGCAGTGATGATGAAAAACTAGTTCCTACAATGACTTTTGTAGACACTGCTGAGATTAGTTCCATCAAGACTCTCATTTGCGTTTGTCTCGTTAGCCTTCTGCTCTGCTGTGATTGGCTGCTGGTGGGTTCAAAGTCACTGAAATTTTAAAGAGGCTGTTATTAAAGGTTTTACTGTCCTTACGGATAATAAATGATTTTGTTCTGTTTGTTAACAGAGACTAAAAATGTAATGTACTGACGTCTCTAACAGAGCTTTTACAGGTGAGTGTAAGCCTGCTATGGAATAACGCTCAATTGACTTTGTAAACATCAGTTAATAAGCTTCTTGGCAGGAAACAGCTCACTGTAATCACTGCTTCACTTCCAGTAAGATTGAATTACACTTTCAGGCCAATCAGATGTCACATCGCTGACGTCAGTCAACCAGAGCAAGCGGGGTGGGGCCTCTTGTGCTTGGTCCAGCCGAGGACAATGAGGCACTCCCACAGTATCTGCTGCATAATGAAAAACGTCCTTGTAGGTCTGGGCAGAGTGTGTGGAGCCAGAGAGTTATGTAAAGAGCTCAGAGTGTGTGTATGTAAGTGTGTTTATGCGTGTATGTGTGTGTGTGCGTGCGTGCGTGTGTGCATTTGTTGGGGCTGCACTCATTCAGATTATCCACACCAGCTTAACAACAAACAGATTGTTTCTGTCTACCACCAGAACAGTTTACTGTCAGGACAGACAAGTTCTGAGAGTAAACTGGCCTGACAGTATTCTATCAGTGACGTTTCTTTAAAATACAGATGCTGTACATTTTTCTTTACTTCGTCTTTTCCCTTAACATCCTGGTCGAGTGATGGATTTGTATGTTAGGACCACTACGGACGCCGACTAGAGTTTCCTCAGTAAAGTACCATGACTGTAAATGTTCCTGAAAGTAAAGTATCTTGACAGTTAAGTGTCCTGTCAGTAAAGTATCTTTACAGATGTGTATCTTGACAGTAAAGTCAAATCCGCATCAAATTCTAAACCCTGTTGCTCGCTTACAAAACAGCAACAAAAACGGTTCCTGCCTACCTGAACTCCCTCATCCAGGTGTACACTCCCTCCCGCCCACTATTCTCTGCCAATGAAAGGCGCCTGATTCTCCCATCACAACAAGGCCCTAAGTTGCTAACTAGACTCTTCTCCTCCAGTTCCATGTGAAAGTTAATAATAAGCATTGTTGTAAAACTATTTAGCCTAAATGGATTTTCTTTATTTGATTTGACAGATGTTCAGAATGGATGGTATATAATCGTAACGCAAGTTAGACATCGTGATGTTCCCGACCTTTGCTTTCTGGCAGGCGGGGGGCGCTGAAGGGGGGGTTTCGCCCAGGCACCATATGAGCGAGAACCGCCACTGGGATTGCTTCAGTGGGTTTAACATCAATCCACGCTTCGACAGACTGTATATTGTACAGTGACCTGTGTGTGTTCTGCACAGGGCACAGGGGCACAGTGGAAGGACATTTAGGAAGGAAAGTTAAATATGCCGGCCCGAGTCCGGTTTATATAAGAAGAAGGACTGAAATCCGCCGTGTAAATAGCAACACGCCTGCCTGCAGGTGCACCGGGCTCTTAAAGGGAATGAGAGCTGAAACACTGGTTTGATTCATGTTATTCTGAAAACACACCTATGAATAATCCAAGGACTTAAACCAACCTCTTTGTGCCTTGTGCCTCGGTTTGTGGCCAGATTGTGTGCCATGTAACTAGCAAAAGTGGGTCGTACACGCCCTGAATCACTTAGCGCCATGCGACTGTGCGCTGTCCGCCATGTACATAGGGCCCTAAAAGTAAAAAACAAACAAAACTCTGAGGCTTTCTGTCTTTGCAGCTTGTATTATAATATTTAAAATTTGAAATATCTAAAGACATAAAGGGGAGATGATGATTGGATGACGGATGCAGAACTGTTCCTTTAACATGACTCAACTCCTCTATTGTTTTATTACACACTCCCTCCTCCCCTTGCGCTTCCTCTTCCTCCCTCCTCCTCCTCCTCCTGCTCCTGCTCCTGCTCCTGCTGCAGAGCTTTCTGTTGTTCAGTGATGGATTCCAGTGTGGGAAGTGTTGCCATTGGCAACCAGTCTTGTATCTTTATGAACTGTATATAGGTGCGAGGTGCTATAGAAACCACATTCATGACACGAGCATCAGATCAGCTGCCACCACACAACAACAAGACAAGTGTTTCCTAAAAACCTCTCAGGCTGATCAGTCCTGTTAACATACATTCAATTACATCATTTAAAATTTAGCATTATAAGAATTCTTCTGAGTTCACGCTATGTAAACGACACACAGGTGTCTTAGCTTCCTACCACACAAAGCCTTTAAATTGACACAAGCAATATTTTATCTGTAATTTTTCCCAAATCTCCAACCATTAGAGAGTGTTACACGTCTGAGGTCATTTGAATGGTTGATAGGCAAAATAGTTCACTAAGCTTTTCCTTTCTTCTTCTTTGGCATTTAATGGCTCTTCTTCTTTATGTTGAATTGACAGCGAAGACACAACTGTTATCTTCACCCGAAATCTTACAGTGAAATGTAGACTAACTGTATGCAGATGGACAGACGGACACAAAGACAGACAGATAGATGGAGTGGTTTGTCCTCCTCAGGCTGACTGCAGATTGGTTATATAAGGAGCATTGTGTCTGTGTGTAGGAGCAGCTTTGTGTCAGTGTTCCACAGACGGAGAGAGAAGAGGAAGAAACTGCAGCACTAGAACGGATGATCTGCAGTCTCAACAGAACACACATTAACATTCATACACACACTAGATCTATTGTCACACACTACATAAGCTACACTCACATTACATCAGCTGATACACACACTACATCAGCAGCAACTACTTCTTGTATTACTGCTATTACTGCAGCCTGGACCAGTACAAGTACCAGTATGCTGATAATACTGTAGCACTGACACTAGTTTCGTCACTGCTAATGCTTGTAAAGCACCTTCGTTAACAACCATACCAATTCTGGTGCTGATACTCTTGCTACAACAACTACTATTAATCTATTACCCTTGAATTAATACTGCTACTGTAACTGCTGCTGCTCGTGCTGCAGTACAGCTGCTACTATTCCTGTTAGTACAAATACAACCTCTACCAATCAAGCGGCACTGCTGTTAGTAATTCTGCTATTGCTTCTGCTTCTACAACTGCTGTAAGATGTCTGTAAATTAATGCCATTTCTTCCATCACAGTTGTTGCTGTTCAGCAGTTGACTTCCAAATCTCTGATTTCTGAGCATTCCTGAACACACCAACTTAAACCACAACAGCTCAGCGTCAGCTCAGGTGAGCGGGTATGTTCCTACCTCGTGCGAAAGGTAGAAGGCAGCAATGCCGAGCGGCCAGAAGCAGCAGAGCATGGAGAAGACACTGAGGCCCAGGTGATCTCTCGGAGGCATCAACAGGAAGGCGTCTTCACTCTCTGATTCACTGGAGTAATCACTCTGAAACATACACACAGGTGAGTTTATGAATCCAATGTTAAAAGGGGGGTATTATGTTAATTTCAAGCTTCATATTTCACTCTGTCATACCTGGGGAGTAGCTTAGCATAATTTACAGTTTTAAAAAATAATAATTTTTCTCACAAATGTGCTCTGTGCAGGGCCTCTGCCTGAAACGACTCAGTTAGCTCTGTCCCTTTAAGAAACCCCACCCCTACAAGCCCACTTTCTTCTGATTGGCCAGCTCTCTGAAGCCTGCTGAGGCTGCACTTTGTGATGTCAAAAAAGCTCAGTGTGTAGAAAAAACTGTGTAAAACCTGGCTTTCACAGCAGCCTGCAGACTGAACTGAGAAGCCTGGAGATTACTCCGACATACTTTACAGATTTAAAACTTCACCCATGTTTAGTTTGGACATCCAACATTTTAACATTATATATATATATATATATGTGTGTGTGTGTGTGTGTGTGTGTGTGTGTGTAATTTAATGTCTTAAAATGTGAAACAGCATAATACTCCCTCTTTAAACGTTCTTTTGGGGTATTTACAGTTGTTCTGATAGTAAAACGTAATTAATAATCATTTCCTCTCTATTGTCTTTATGAGTTGTATGTCTAACATGTAGCTTCTGGTTCTGGTCGTATATTCACTCCTTAAACTATTATAAAGTGGACTTCATGTGATCCTTTGTTTGCCTTTTTGTTTCTGGGTATTTAGATGAATTCTGTTATGCGTCCAGTCCAGATGAAAGGTATTTGCTTTAGAAACAGACAACCTCACTGCAGACCCTGACCAAGACTTCTTCTGTGGTTTAATGCCAGGTTACAAATTGGGTTATTGTCCTTTTTTGACCCGTTTCTGTAGTTTTCACTGAGGGTCAACCTCACTTAACTGCCTTAACTTGTCATTTCGTCTTTGTTTCGCCATATTTAAACCATGAGATTCATGTTGATGGTGCTACAATTGACAAGGCTTTTATCGCACCATTAGAAACGATTGAAATCTTATATGACACAGAAAGCAAACAGGACTGCATCAGGCCAACTTGCACTGTGTGAAATAAAGTGAACTTGTTGTTATGACAGTCTGTTGGCGCCTTCAAATCACTCATACCTGAGTAACTCCTCAACCGGAAATATTATGTGCAGATCGATGTGTTTCTGCTAGTTTGTGGTTCATCAGCTCCAAAGCTCTTCTTACAAAAACTGACTTTAATGGATTTTCTTGAATGGTAAACCATGCATATTTCACCTGCGCACTGATCAACTATCACTAGTATGCAAGTATAAGTAGGTTTGCACACTCCTGCAGTAATCCCCCTCTCTCTCTGGTATTAGAGGGACAGAGTAGATTAAAGCTGGACAAAATCACAGCATTTCCAGCTAATCGTCTCTAAAGCGATTGGCTGTTAGGCGGCCAAATGCTGCAGCTCGCTAATCTCATTCTGCTGGAAACTCAATGACTCACGACCGGATGGATGGAGGGATGTCAGAGCGCTCAATTAGATGGATTATAAGATACGCTTCCTCTGAAAGAGGGTCAAATTGCTAACAGACAAAACACTATCAGGAAGACAACAGACTATATATTTAAAACCTTCCTATGTGTCATAAAAAATACTTTTCATTCTAAAGATCAAACAGCTTGGGGGATTTGGAGGGTGGATTGAGCTAGGCTACCAGTGCTTCCTGCCATTGTGCTAAGCTAGGCTAACATCAAGATTTTACAAGGTTCACAAGGTTTGATATCCAGTTAGCTTTCAGGGCATGCTAGCATAGAATTAGCCCCTCAATCTTTACCCAAGGGTCCAGGGAACATTGTCCTGCACTCCCTGATCTCATAACGTCTTCCAGCTCCACCACTCCCCCTCTGTCCTCCTATTCCTCTCTCTCATCCTATTTACTTCTTTCTCCTCTTGCATTCTGTTCCTTGTCTATCCTCATTGATGAAGCATGTCGACATCAGGTTTGAGGAGGAAAGACAAATGATGATAGATAATAGAGGGGAGGATGGTTGTTGGGGGGTCCCAAAGTTTCTAATCTTCTCTGTGTTTGAAGAGAGATGTTTTTTCCTCTTCATTTTAGAGTTTGATCACATCATCTAGTGGACGTTAAAGGAACTACAGCTGGGCATATTCATCGTTGCACCTGCAGAAGGCGCTCTCTTAAACAGCTGGTAAAAATGATATCCTTTTATTTAAAGAAGTAAGACGTGTTCTTGTCCGTGTTATATGTTCTAATGATGACACGTAAAGCCTCCTCACCTCAAGCTCCTGGAACTCGTCATCGTCATCAATGTCGTACGAAAGTGTGTGAATCTTTGCATCTTCTCCAGAAAAGTCCAGAAACTTCCCGTCAGCAAACAGCAGCGCCTCCTTTGTGGAGGAGGCGGCAGCCACAGAGGAGGCATCAGGGTGGAGCCCCTCTATGAAGGTTGTCTCACAGCAGTCGCCTCCCCCAACCTCCCCCCATGCCCGCAGGACGCTCTCTGGGCAAAGGAAGAGGCTGGGGGCTGGCCTGAGGTGTGGGTCAGAAAACGCCTGTTGGTGGAGGAGAGCACTTGGGTTGAGGAGCTGAGGAGGACCTCCTCCTATACTGCTCCTCTCCTGCTGAGGGGGGGTGTTCACCACTACATGACCCTGGTACTGAGGAGCTGAGTACATCAACAGCAATGCATCCCGAGGATCCGCCCCCAGCCTGTGTGTGTTGATGAGGCCATTTTGCGTGCATGGGTCTCCCCCATCCCCTTCTCCAGCTCCTCCTTCTCTGCTTCCTCCATCTCTGGGCGAGGACCTCCCCAGTTTGGAGGAGGTTTCAGCCTCTTTTCCTCGGCTATCCTCTTCTCCTGCTTCCATCCCTCCTCAAGGCTCTCAGAGAGGTCAGAGGTCAGGGGTCACGCATTGCAGGCTGAACTCTCCCTGAGAAACACAAACAAAAAAAGAGTAAAACTGAGAGAACGAGCAACAGCTCCTCACAGATGTGCTCCTCTCCTCGGTTTCCATTCAGCAGCAAGTCCTTGATGTCAGAGCCTCCCTGAATGCACCATCAGACACTAACAGACCACAGACTGTATACTAAGATGGCTGACATGACAGCTCCCTAAAAGTGAAGCCAAAACATCTTGAGCGCCCCCTGCTGACTGGCTGCAGTATAGTTCACAAAGCCCACCTTCTCCATGTTAACAGACGGGACATGAGTCAAACTATAAAATCAAAATACACGTCAAATAAATTTTTTTCACATGGTTTCTGTCATTATAGTTATAGTAATCATGCTGATTTACGTCCAAGTGTTTGTCTCCATCCTCTGATCTCTACTGTGCCGTCTCATGCTCCAAAAGACGCCACCGGCGCAAGATTGCAGCATTTTGGTTTGAAATAAATTCAATGAGATGGTCGAGATACGTCATCCATCTTTATATACAGTCTATGTTACAGACACATAAATGTGTGTTTGCAAATATGACTTGTGTCATGTGTGTCAGCGTATGTGAGATAATTCACCTGCTGAGCAGCATCCTGGATTCAATTAGACGCTTCAGTGAATGTGTGTGTGTGTGTATGTGTATGTGTGTGTGTGTGTGTGTGTGTGTGAATGAGAGAGAGAGAGAGAGAGAGACAGATCGTTAAAGCAGATCCAGACATAATGATAAATATTTCAATAGAGAGTAAACAATGAACAAACCAAATCCCTAAACTCAAGGAATGCTGACTTAAGGCTGGTTTTTAAAAGCTCATTGTCATTATATTCAGGCAAACATATTAAAACAAAAAATATATATATATAAATAAAATATAATATAAGAGTATTAAGCAACAGAAAGCTCTGAGTCTTCTGTTCAAAAAGGTGACATTAAACATGTTTTAAGTGTAGTGAGAGCCCTTAACCCTGCAGGACGTTTTCCTTCCAAAACATCTCCCAGAAAATATGTAAAATAAGTTCGATTTTCATGTAAATAAATATTTTTTAAGTCACAATCTATCGCCGAACGAGGTAAGTGTAAACAGTAATCTACTATGGCTGTGCAAACAAAGAAAAGATCGATGACTACAGATACAACTTCAAAAAAGTGAAAATCCAAAGAAAAAAAAATTGACGCTCAGATGAAGGCAAACAGTCTAATAAAGAAAGCGACCGTCAGCGAGGAAAATCAAGAGTTACAACCGTAAGAAATTGAGCCAATTGTGGACGTGTGGTTAAACTGCGAAGTGTGCCCCCAGAATTACCATATATTTCAATTAGGTGGCTCCTCAGAGAAAGAAATAGAAATCTTCATGGTCAGTTTGTATTAGTATTATTTCATTTTTTATTGAAATATTTGAATAGATTTTTTGTGTGTGTCTGAGAGGAAACATGTATTTGTATTAGAGCTGTACTCTGTTTCCTGTATTCTGTCTTGCTTTTCTTTGACATTATTCGGGTTTCTGTTGTTATATTGCATTTAGACCATGCGTTTGCTTTGTCTGTCTTTAATTTATGTTAAGGCTGAAGATTAAAGAAGGGAAAATCTGATGCAAACCACATTTTTTGGTACCTTGACATTGCAACAGTTCTGACTAATTCTATTTCTGCCTCTGTATAAAGAGCATTTATGTCTGACCTCAACTCCACCACAAACACCAAACAATAGATGAAGAAGAGGAGCAGGTTTACGTAACAATAGCAGCAAGTTTGAGTCATCACGTCCTTTATAATGTGGTTTCACAAAGGTGACACTAAACAACAGAAACATTTTGGTGGAAACAATAAGTTCCAGCCGCATGCCATGTCCTGCACATCTGTCACAAATGTTTCATGAGGATCCTGAAAGTTACTGCGCTTGTAAATGCCTCCTTTTCTTCCTCCCAGGAGATGTTATGAGACACAGCTCATAGGAACAGCAGCATGTGTAAAACACTCAAACATAACTGCATGTTTCAGAATGGGAAAAGTGGAGTTTCAATGTAACATCTCTAACTGAGGCTCCATCTTTGTATATTCTGCTTTAAAACAGTAAAGCATGGAAATATTAACGTCAATCTAACAGCCAATAAAGATTTACACATTTACACATTGAATGTAATCAGTGCCTTCAACATTATTTCATTATTAGACATTTTGATGACCATTTTTTTTTAATTGTGTGTGTGTGTGTGTGTGTGTGTGTGTGTGTATGTGTGTGCATGTACCTGTGTAGTTAACAACCAGTTGTTATAGTATAGATGATATCACTGTGTGTTGTATCTCTTCTGATCACCTCAGCAGAGACTACGGGTGGAAACTAGCAGTAAGCTAAATGTGGCTCAGAGCATCTTTTCCCTGCTTGAGATAAATGTATTTTATGGTGGATCCTGATACAAATAAATATAATAAACTAAACTAAATCAAAGTAAAAACACTGGACATTTTCCTTCTGCAGGTACGAACCACCTGAATACATTTACATTATGCTCACTTGTTATAAACTGAGTAAACCTGTGACATCATCATGTTTCAAGTTTTCAACATCATTGGATGTCCTGACAACTACACAGCAACCATACTGTTACTTTTACTAGAGTATTTTCACAGTGACTTCACCTTTCTGTACGACCTGGTAGTAAACAGTGAGTAACTCTGAGTACTATCACGCATGCTTTATAACACGTTAGTAATCATGACAATATAATGACTCTACATGGGTAATAGTGAAAGTGTGATTTATGATGTTTTGATAATAATCAGTTATCATTAATGTAGTTGGCAGCTGTAATTTATCAGGACATGAATAAACGGTGAAATCGTATGCATACAGTTATGATCTCTAATCATATTCTGCTTTTGTGTTGAATGTCTAAATCGACCTTTAGTTCAGTTAGAATAATCCATGTACATCAATAATAAAGCTGAGCTTCAAAGCCCCCAGGAAATCCCCCCAACCCATATGCACACATACACACACACACATGCACACACGTGCACAAATACTCACACGCTTATTTACGCATAAATGTGGTAAAATCTCATCAAGCTGTAAACCTGAATACCGACAGTGTCATCGGCTCTGACGTCATCCTAGTGATGCTAAACATGTCGTGTAATCACGAGACGACAAAAAACATACCCACGGGCATACACGCACGCGCGCTCATACTCACCTCCCAAGGTGAGACATGAGACCCAGAATCCATCCATCCGTCCGTTCAATCAATACGTCCAAGGCTTCACACCGACCCCTCCTCCGTCCTCCAGCCGCACCTCCGTGCGCTCTGAGCCGCGTACAGAGTCGAGAGAGTCCCGGTGTGGTGCTCCGGGAGAGAAGAGAGGAAGGCAGTAAGGCAGGTGTCCGTCTGGTCGGGGGATGGTTGTCCTGCAGAGAAGAGATGAAGGGGGAGGAGGAGGAGGTGGTGGAGAGAGAGAGGGAGAGAGAGAGAAAGCGAGACAGAGCATCAGCTGCTTAAGTTTACTGACTGTGAGGCTTTATACACAGAGGAAGAGGCATGTGCGCGGAATACAGAGGAGGTGTGTGCGCGTGTGCGAGAGAGCGTGCGTGCGCGTGCATACGTGTGTTACAACATGTTTTCATGGTGAATAGCAGAACATATTTACTCCCCATGGTCCTAAAGCCCCTCAGCGCTCCTATTCACTAAGATCAATTTCACAATGAAATCATAAACATAAGAAAGTAACAAAGTGTGAGGGTCTGTTAGAACTGTAACACGAGTCAAATCTGGTCAGGGTAAAAACCGCCTCTTTTCAATGATGGTGCAGAGCAGACTTTTCACATCTTTTCGTTCACTCTCTTGCAGACACTTTTGTCCTGTTTGGACGACCACACAGTGATAGAATAGATGGAACGTGCCAACACCAGCATTCAGGCCTTTTCAGGAACTAACATGGCAACAAAGACATTTAAAACTCATAAAGATGTGCTGTTGTGATGTCAAATTGTAAAACATGACGATTGTCCAAACGGATTTATGGATGTTTATCCTGGATGGATACCAGAGACAATGAGGAAGAGAAAATCACACTGAATGATAAAAACATGTTTTTCATGTCTCTGTGTTCACCTCTGACTCAGTGCTCTGAGAAGGAGGGACATTGATTGTTCTCCTGCAGTATCTTCTCTCCTCTTCAGTCTTTGTTCTGCTGAATGTTACATACTAGATTCTGTAGCATCAGCATAGTTCAAACATTGTGATAAACAAGAATTAAATTGCGGATGAGCACAGTGATGTGACAATGTAATGTAAGTCCTATAAAGAACTAATGCCTACTGTTTGCCCCTGTTGTAATCGTTTTTTCCTTCATTATTTTTTGAAATTGTTTTACATAAATAATTTTAAAAGGCAAATCTTTCCAATATTTTGTAGGAAGGAGGACAGATTTCAGAAAAGTCAGTTGTGTGATGCAGACTTTTTCTTGTTTCCTACATTGACCCACGGGTTGGATATCACTGATTTAACATACTGCTAACAAAAACATAATAATAATCATATTGTTAATAATAACTTTTTTTTTTGCATCTATGTTACCTCACAATAGCATCAAAGGTATTTAAACATCCCTAGTGCACTAAAAGTGGACTTTCTTTATGATCTGTAAAAAATAAGTCTGTCCTCCCATCACATGGTGCAAAAAAGGTGCAAAAGTGACAACTGTGGAAAAAACATTTAGTCTTGCCTCTTCTGTTTAAAGATGACTGTATGCCATACTGTTTTGTTCCTGATAGTAAATGTTTAATAAAATAGATTCTGTGTTTCTGAAGAACAATGTCTCAGTTCAAATAGAGGCCTTTAGGTTCTATACGTCATCGTGCCATACATACAGTATGTTCTTGTTCTTGGTCTGTTTTAGAAAAGAAACGTCAGCGCCCTCTGCTGTTCTGGAGAGACAACTGCCGGTCTACAAAGATCAGCACATTACATAAGTGAAGAGTTCAAACAACTTTAATCACAACTACTACTACAAACTGTGCTGGATGAAGTATTCAGATCATTTACTTAGTTAAAGTTAAAGCCCTGTATTAGAAATGTATTAGATGTATTTGGCATATGGGGGGATTTAAACCCTGGACCTCTGAAATGTAGGTATATTTGTGTCTTTACACTTAAAATCCTTTAAACCACCAAAATGATAAATGATAAAAGTGAATAATAAAATAATAATAGTGAACATCGGATTTAAGATTCGGAGAGCTAGCCTTAAAAAACATCTGCAGTCAGAGCCTTTGCACTTTTTCGCATTGCTTTGAATTTTCTAGAAGCGGTGTTTAAATAAAGTTTGGTTGTTTGCTTAACTGATGAATTTAGGAGTCTGTCTGTGCAGGTTTGTCAGGTTAGTAACCTGGTATTTGCCAAAAAATGGAAGCACATAGAGTGGAACATGCACGTGTGCATATGTAAGGTGGGAAACATGTATGAATAGTGGGATACAAACAAATGCACTTAATATTTTTTTCTTATTTTATTGCAAAATTAGACTTTATGTTTGACAATTGGGCACAATGCATCCAAACAATGTAGAAAAACTCTCAACATGCTATTAAACTTTGCACATCTGCACTGCTGCGCTTCTTTAAAATAAAGTTTACTTGGTATGATGCAGTCTACGTATTTCTACGTTTAAATCATCAGTGGGTTTATTTCATTATTTTATAAATTTCATGTACTTACTTTTCATCTTTATTTTTGAATCTTATTTCTTTTATTAATTACAAAGAGGATTTTATTTTCATATTAATATTATGACACTGTTTTCAGAATAAGGTTTATTGCCAAGTATGTTTACACATACAAGAAATTTAACTTGGTGTTTTGGTGCAGAACAATGAAGACAGAGGTAGAATTAAAAAAGAAAAAGGTAGGTAGCTTGGAGCAGCAGTACTCCTACTGTTGGGGAACTTAAAATATTAAAAAACGATACACTACAAAGTACAGTAAGTGAATGAAAGAGCTATACAGATGTGTAGGTATGTGCAAGATGATGGTGAGTGCAAAAAGTATAAAAATAAAAACAGTGTGTGATGTAAGCAGACAGTACATAAGTCCAGTGTGCATTAATGTAAAGCATAAATCTGAATTACAGTGTTAACATTGATTTTAATAATAATAAATAAAGCTAAACCAACTAGCATAAAGTACAAGCAATATAAGGTCAACTACAGAAGCTAGAAAACTTATAGTAACAGAAAAGGGAACAAAAGACAAAATGTGACATTGTTTCTATGTAAAGTATCTTTAGATATGATGTACGGAAAAAATACATTCTTGATATTTGACAAAAAAAGATGTAAATAAGTTGTTTCAAGGGGAGAAGTGTGCCTTGTGCCTCTGTGTCGTTCTCCATTTCTCTCGCTGCCGGACTAACCCACCCCCCTCTCAGCCCCTTTTCCACTTTGAGCATTTTTCAAAATGGTGCAGTGGGTGGAGTTATGGTCAGACCTGGGGGTGTTATAAGTCAATCTAGTTTATGATGTTTTGTATTTCGGTGTTTTGATATTATTTCCGGTTTTCTTTAGTCACTTTGTCTCTTGTTGTCATGAGTTCTTGTTGTTTAGTTTGTATATTGTGTTCCTGTCTTTGTATTAGTCTGGTTTAGTTGTGCATTTCATTTAGAGAATTTCCTGTTTTACTTTGTAGTCCTCTCAGTCCTGAGTTTGGTTCCTAGTGTTTCCTGTTTTATTTTGTACTTCTTGCCCCTTGTATGTCATGTCTTGTTTTACTTCCCTTCTTTGTTCTGTTTCCCGCTTTTCAGATTGTGTGCCCTGCCCTCATTGTGTTCACCTGTGTTAATTAATCTCACCTGTCCCTGATTACCCTGTGTGTATTTAGTCTCTGTGTTCCTACCCTTCTGTGCCAGTTCATTGTCGTCCATCCTGTGGAGTTGAGTCGTCTTTGACCTTCCATCTGTGATATTGTCCCTCGTGTCGACTTTGGATTATCTTCGTGCTTCCCCTGATTTTCCTCGTGGCTCCTTGTGTTCCCTTGGATTACCTGTTTCCTGGTTTTGTTTGTAAGTTTTTTTTGCTGTGTCTTTTGATTTTCCTTTTTTGTCTTTTGTTGGAGTTTAGATTTTGTTTGTCCAATTTTGCCTTTTATTTAATTAAACCTTATATCTAAGCCCAGCAGACTTTGAAAATTTTGATTGTTTTGCTCCTCTCCCCTGGCCAGAGCCCCAGAGCCTCCACTGCCTAGATCCCCAACTCCTGCCCCTGTGTTCCGGTCGGAGGCCCTGCCGACTCCTGCTCCTGTGTTCCGGTTGGCTCCGAGGCCGACTCCTGCTCCCCAGGTCCAGACGGCTCCGAGGCCGACTCCTGCTCCCCGGGTCCAGACGGCTCCCCTGCCGACTCCTGCTCCCCGGGTCCAGACGGCTCCCCTGCCGACTCCTGCTCCCCGGGTCCAGTTGGCTCCCCTGCCGACTCCTGCTCCCCGGGTCCAGTTGGCTCCCCTGCCGACTCCTGCTCCCCGGGTCCAGTTGGCTCCCCTGCCGACTCCTGCTCCCCGGGTCCAGATGGCCCCTCTGGCCCAGCTGGAGGACCCCCATCCTGGTTCCCCGTCGGCGTTCCGGCCGACACCCCCTCTGGCCCACCTGGAGGATTCCCATCCTGGTTCTCCGTCGGTGGTCCGGCCGACACCTGCTCCTGGTTCTCCGTCGGCAGTCCGGCTGACACCTGCACCTGGATCTGGTTCCCTGTTGGTGGTCTGGCTGACCCTAGTTCGTGGTTCTCCATCGGCAGTCCGGCCGACACCTGCCCCTGGTTCCCCGTTGGCAAGCTTCCTTTGTTTACATTTTAAAGTGACTGATACATATGATAAAGAAAGCAGGATGAGATTTTTTGTTAAAAACACCACTTAAGCATGTACAGCAAAGAGATAAGAGGTACAGCTTTGTACACAGGGGGCGCCAAAATCAACACAAACCAAAGTTCCTCAAAGGAATTTATTTATGTGCTGTCCTGTAACGTTGTTTATGTCTTTTGTCACTTATGTTTTTATGCTCTTGGTGCTCTCATGAACACAACCTTTTAAAACACTTTGTAGGAGCTATACCTTAGTCGTTTATACCCCTGGGTACGCTGTTTGACGCCCTCTAGCTTCTGACTACTTGAGAAGGATTATGCATTTGTATTTGGATAATAGTGTTTATGACAAAGGGTGAAAAGTTGTTTACCTCAAGCGTTTGCTACCTCTTTAAGTGACTAAAAGGTTGAAAATCAGATGTCTGCAGTGTTTTCTGACAAATCTGTGCTGACCTATAGGTCTACTTTTGCAGGCGACAATCTGCTTGAACTCCAAAACCCATCTAGGCTCTGCTCTCTAAAGGTTAACAGTTCTGCTTCTTGATTTACCTTTACCACTGAGTTGGTTTCTGACGACAGCCGTCAGAAATGGTGACCTCTGTGTTGCTGCTTTTCTTCTGACCCCACAAACTAATACATTTGTACAAATTACTGAGAGAAGATGATACAGCACCTGAAACCACTTTGTTTGGCATTTGCCTAATTTATTATTGAATTACAGTAGGGTCACACTTTCTGACGACAGTCGTCAGAATTGGTGACCTCTGTACTGCTGCTTTTCTTCTGACCCCACAAACTAATACATTTGTACAAATTACTGAGAAGATGATAAAGCACCACCTGGTGTTTTCTGATAGCCTATCCAATGTGCTGGTTCATCAATTAGTGTTTATTGTCATGTTTCCTTACAGTTAAATCTGTAAAATGTCATTGAAACGGTTCATGCTAGTCCAGGTTGCAGTTAAAAACAAGTTAATGTAGATATTGCAAATGTCACTCATACATGCTGGCACAGCTAAACACATTTTTCAACATTTTTATAGTTAATATAGCTTAGTTAAACGCTATACTGATAGAAACAGAACAGTATTTAAAAACATGTTTTAAAGTGTTTATGTTACTAACTTTCTACTGACATACCATGTATGGGATGGTTGTTATGATCCACCAACTTTGCCTCTTTCTGAAAAACAGCCTTTACATGCACTCCTTACATTTCTATGATTTCCGCATAGACTGTATTTATAGTGGATTTCCGCTGTTTACGTATTCGCTCTTCTTTGTGCTAGTTTTCAGCAACACACATGCAGAAAATATGCAACAGCGGCCCCTTGTCACAGATTTTGATGGTCACAGTTTTCGGTGCAACACCGGCACGGAAGCTAGGCTATATGCCGCTGCAGATAGGGTCAATTTCACATGGACGTCTCACCTAGACATCAGGAGTGGTATCGATTGTACACTATATTTGAATATTTCACCGTGTCAGTAAAGCCCTGGCGTGTAACAATGATGTCCTGTTTTTACATGTCCCAGGGCACACAGCTTTAACCGGACTCGTGACCTCGCAACTGGCTCTGGCAGCCACTTACACTCCGACGTGTTCCCCACCCCCAGCCTTCTTTGCCCACTTTCACCCTGCAGTCTAGCAAGCAGCTTCATCCAGCTCCGTCTTTGGAAAAGTATTGCCCGCCGAGCTGCAGAGCCACAGCGCAGTCAATGGCTCAGGAGATGTGTCAGGTGATTTGGAGGAAGCTTCTAAGCTCATGTGGTCTTGACCACATTTGGACATGACATGGGTGAAATTAAGGTCCCTTGCTTAGTACACTGGGTCCATTGTGTCTACCCCTGTGTCTACTCCCTGGTGGCACGACGAAGGTTTTCGCAGCCACCTGCTCAGAGCAGTACTCAGGTGCCATGGTGCTTTTCGAGCCCTTGGACTTTGGCCTTCCTGCTTGACTGCTCCCCTCTCCTGCATTGGTTCGGGTGGAAGGGGGCACGGCCTACAGGCTGGTTGTGAATGTAGGTGCGACCAATGTGTTGCTCTACCCCCATACTGTTGTTGGCAACTTGTATGGGGTTAGAGTGTCAATCTGCTGGCAGGAGTCACCGAGGTGCCACCTGTCATGGCCATGGTGGCCTCAGTCCATTTCTGATTCGGTCCCAGATCAGATACAGGCGACGGACTTGTCTACTTTGCCTGCTGAAGAGCAGGGTAAGGTGAGGTCTCTTCTCCTCTTATCCTGAAGTACTCCTCCATCTTTTCTGCTCATGACAGGGACTTGGGCTGCACTAACCTGAGAGCCCACGACATCCCTCTCTTGGGTGATGTTCCTGTGAGGCAGCGGTACAGGCTAGAAGGTGGTGAAAGAGCATATCCATCAACTGCTTGAGGATCAGGTCATCAGGGGGAGCTGCAGCCCCTACACCTCCCCCACTGTGCTTGTCAGGAGGAAAGATGGCAGTCTCCGCATGTGTGTTGACTACAGGCAGTTAAATAACCAGAAAAGAAATAAGACCAGAAAAGACACCTTTCCTCTTCCTCGCATCGAGGAATCCCTGGATGCCTTGACAAATGCCCACTGGTTCTCCACCATGGATTCAGCCAGTGGTCACAACCAGGTACCAGTTTCTGAGGCAGACTGACACAAAACAGCTTTGAGTGTAATCGCATGCCCTTCGGACTCTGCAACAAACCCAGCACCTTCCAGAGACTGATGCAATTCATTTTCGGCAACCAACAATGCCAGTATGTGCTCCAGTACCTTAATGACATAGTGGTTTTCTTTTCAACAGTCGAGTAACAGGTTAAGGGTTGGAGGTGGTGCTGGGGCGCTTGCAGCAGGAAAATCTAAGGCAAAGCTTACCAAGTGTACCTTTTTCCAGCAGGAGGTGTGTTACTTGGGGTATGTGATCTCCAACAAGGGTGTCTCCAAGTGACCCAAGCAAGTCGAGGTGGTGGCCAAATGGAAGCCCCCGACTACCATCTCAGAGTTGTGGTTGTTCCTTGGGTTCACCAGTTACACTCGCCATTTTGTGGAGGGTTTTGCCAAGTTGGCTGCCCCTTTACACAAACTGGTGGCTGAGTTGGGAGGCACAAAATCCAAGCGGAGGTCTGAGCATGTGGTCGCTGGAAACTGGATGCCGGAGTGTCAGCAGAGCTTTGAGGCACTTAAGACCCCGGCTCGCCACTGCACCTGTGCTTGCATACGCCGACTTCTCCCATCCTTTCATCTTGGAGGTTGATGCAAGCCATGGTGGTCTGGGGGCTGTACTGTCCCAGGAGCAGGGTGGTAAGGTGAGGCCCATAGCCTTTGCCAGCCAAGGCCTGAGGGCCACTAAGTGCGATATGGCCAACTTTAGCTCCATGAAGTTGGAGTTCTTGGTGCTAAAGTGGGCCATGACTGAAAAATTCAGGGAGTATCTGCTTGGCCACAAGTGTGTTGTCTACACAGACAAAAATCCACTCAGCAACCTGTCTTCTGCAAAGCTTGGTGCCATGGAGCAACGCTGGGCAGCCCAGCGACCTTTCTTGCAGCAGAATTGTCGTTTGTTATCCAGTATTTATTCCTGAGATGGCAGTTTGTACAGTTGACTGTCTTTCTTGACATTCATGAAAGATTTCAGTAAGGCAATTTCACCTTTGAACCTTTGACCTTTGACTTGTGTGTAATCTTCAGGAAGCAAACCTTGTATGCTGATTGTGGTTTTAAAGTTGTTCATCCTTTCCTCAAAGCGGTCTTTTGTTTCTCTGTTTTCTTCTTCTTTTGTTTTCTATTATGCTGACGGTAGCATGGATTTTCTTTCTTTTATGGTTTAGTCATCTAAGCAATTGTTTCAGTCTCAAAAACCAAGCCACAGTTGTTTTCAATTTCATCCAAGTTGAGAAGTAGTTGATCAAAAAATGTGTTAGATGAAGTTAACAGTCAGATCCCTCTTGACCTCTGGGTCATTAGAAGAGATCACACTGAGATCAAAGTTGGATGAAGGCCATTCCTCCTCTGGCTGAGACAGAAACTCTGGTCCATGAATCCACCTTCTGTTTATCAGGAAGTCATCCACTTTCATCCCTCTGGATGTTTCATCTGCCAGATTCTCCTTAGAACCAATATATCTCCATTGCTCAACGTCAGTTGCTTCTCTTATGACAGCTATTCTATTTGCAACAAAGGTGTGAAAAAACAACTCTGGCCTTTCCGAAGCAGAATGACACAGTACCATATCCCTGTTGACTTGCATCTGAAAAGTGGTGCAGCTTTTCATTGATGGGTTTTCCAAAATCTTTGGGTTTGAAACAATGATCCACTTTAAACTCTGCGATCTTTTCAAGACCCTGTAGCCATTTGAACCACCCTTAAGAAAAGGGCTCGGGAATCCTTTCATCCTATCCATAATTACTCTGGCACAACTCCTGTATCAACTTGGCTGAGTGTTAAAGGGGAAAGAAATCCCAAAGGATCGTAGAGGGAACTGACTACCTACAATACGCCTCTTCTTGTCTGTGGTTGCTCCTGCACTGTAATTCTGACCTTGAACTCCTCTGTATACACACACCACTGAAGACCCAGCGCTCTCTCCAATGGAAGGCTTTCTTTATCCAAATCAAGCTCTTTCATTTCCTTTATCCTGTTTTTCTCTGGAATTGATGTCAGAACGGCACGGTTGTTGCTCATCCACTTTGAGAGGTTAAACTCCCCCCTTATGACAGAGATCAGTCAGTTCTTGCACCATCTTTATTGCTTCCTCCTCTGACAATAAAGACTTTAAGCAATCATCCATGTAAAAATTGCATTTGATGGTACTGACCACTTCTGTAGAGAACTGAGACTGGTTGACATCTGCGTTCTTTCTTTGGGCGTAATTCACACAGCTCCAAACAGGTGAACTGTCATGGGATATTCAACTGGAACTTCGCCCTGTGGCCACCACAAAAAATGGAGAAAGTTGATGTCCTTGTCTGAGACTTTGACCTGATGGAACATTGCCTGGATGTCAGTCATCACTGCAACAGGCTCCTGTCGGAATCTGATAAGGAGGCCAATGAGAGAGTTTGTGATATTGGGCCCTGGTAACAGTTGACAGTTTAGTGATGTTCCCTTTTACACTGCTCCACAGTCAAACACCACTCTCAACATTCCCTTTCTGGGGTGGTATACACCGTGATGTAGAATATACCAGACCTTTCCATCACTCTGATTAAGTTGTCTGCTGGAACAATCTCAGCGTAGCCTTGCTCGATTACATCACAAGTTTGGCAAGGTCGGATTTGTATGTCTGAAAGTTAGGTCCAGAGAGTAATGACCATCTTTAAGCACTGCTGAGCTGTCCGCAGTATTCATAAACTTAATGTCTTCTCTTGACATTTCAGCCTGTTTCTCTGATGACTTCTCTCTGAAATCATGATTATGGTAGTGGTGGAGCATTCTTTTTTTCCCATCCTTTCTGATTTGGCCTTTACTTCTATAGCAGTAACATTGGTAGCAAAACTGCTTCCTTTGTTCCTTTTGGTTTCATTAACTGGCCTTTGAGATACCAGTTGTGTGGCATGAATGTTGCCAAACAAGGGATCTAATGCGATCTTGACTTGCTTTTCAATAAATCTGACAAGATCTGAAAACATTGCTCTCTGCCCTCGCCGCTCTTGCAGGTCACAGGCTGTGCTCTTCCACTTTTCTGAGTTTGTAGGGCAACTTCAACACAATGTTTCTCATATTTGACACCATGTCCAGTTCTCTCATGTAAATGATTTGTTCTGTTGCATTGCAGCATCCACGAAGACGAGATCTTTTAGAGTATCTTGGAAAGGAGAAGTGTCCAAACGCCACAGCTTATCCACAGGGGTGCCTCAGGGGTCAGTGCTCGGTCCCCTTCTCTTTTCAATATATACCCACCTCACTTGGTGCAATCATCTGCTCCCATGGTTTCAGGTACCATTGCTATGCGGATGATACCCAGCTCTTACTGTCATTCCCACCAGACAACACTACAGTCTTGGCACGTATCTCGTCGGGCAGGGAAGATGAGACATTTTGTTGGACCAAAAAAGTAGTAATATCATTTTGTTTTTGCATGATATTGACAATATCCCTTTGACTGTTAGCACTCAGTTTATGAGTTTGAGAATAAATATGTTCCACTGTGTTTCCTTGAAAGTTGTTATGCATGCTGAACCTTGGTTGGGTTTCTTGCACTTGCTTTGTTGCTTGAGTCTGGGTGTTGGTTCTAACTGATATTTTAGGAACCTTTTCTTGTATCCTTTCTTTTGGACGAACAACCAATGGTGACGGTAAAAAGTCAGTTCCCTCCCTCTTCAGGAATGTAAGCAGCTGCTGTAAGATTGAGATGGCTGGTAGTATGAGCATTTGCCTTGATGAAATAAGAGTGTGTTGCATCTGACACTTGATGTATTTGCTTCCAGTACCTGAATTTTATCATGCAGCTGCCATCTCTGTTTCCAGTGCAAGTTACTCCTTTTCCCTTCTCAGTTTTTCCTCTTGTGCTTCTATTAAATGTCTTTTCTTTAAGGCTGCAGCACGTTCCATAAGAGCTGCCTTCTCAGCCTTCATGCATGCAGATGATTATGAAGAGACACGTGACACTTGAGAAGAATCCTTTACATGGTTTGATTTAGAGCATGAGACATTTGAAACGCTATCGTCAGGTCCAACTTCCTCTGAATCCATCATGCTTAAGACATCATCAGGTTCAGAGCCTTTAATAGGTTGGATATATGGTTGACCAGCATCAACAAGCCATTTTTTCACCTTTTCTGTAAAGTCAGAGTACAATTTCATTTGTGTGTAAAACCACTTGTTTTGGGTATCAGCTTCATCCTGGGGTATTGGTAAGCTTAGGAAAGATTAATGCTCCTCTTTTGCTTCTTCATAGCAGTTGATGAAATTTGACAGTTCACATTGCACTTGAGTGCATAAGCACTTGAAATGAAATGAATTAAATACATATAGCCTCGTGTTTGTCTAGTATTGTCGACTGCTATGTGTTTTGTCAAAATGCAGATAATTAATTATAACAAATATTATTTTAAAATAATCACATAGGATATGCTATCCTTTTTGTTTAAATAAATACACATTCGTGAATGATATCTCTGATTTGTTTTCTCTTCTTCCTCTGTAACTTCTGCTTCTTTGTCTTCACTCTTCTTTTATTCTATAAACCATCATCCTGCTGTTTTCATCCCACCGCTTTTGCCGTCTTTCCTGGACTATATGTTAAGTTAAATATTCTACTTTTTGAACAGTTTGACAAAATGTGAAAATATTACCCACCTATTTTTTTTTCAGTTTCAGTTCATGTTTAGGGCTTCAGATTTTGGACACAGTTTCAGTTTCAGTTTTGAAAGTAGAGTATCAACTTCCCATCACATTTGGCTGCTTTTAGTTGTGTTGTGGTGTGTTGTGCATAATTTGAAGTTGCTTTTACAGACCTACTCTGAGGAATTACTGCAAAAGTGCACTTCCATAAAGTTAGGGATGCGTTAGAAACAGCATTAAAAAACGATTTGCACTGTAGCTAGTACGGGTAAAGCTCCAAAAATAAGGGATCTAATATTTCCAATAATGGAAGCAACATTGGCGCTGAACTTTAACATGTGACCGTATGACGGACATGTTTGCAAAGCTTTGTTTTTTTACATGCATGGAAGAGTGATTTCCTGGTACAAATATTAATAAAAGTAAAAGCATATAGCCATATTATTGAAAATGTATTTAGAGTACTAAAAGTAGAGAAATATTTTATTACTATCTTCTATCATGAGACTATAACAACTCATGCGTCAATGTTAAAGCAGTATCCTACTGTTAGAGTTGGTTTGAGCTCATTTTGATGTGTTTTGTGTAAGATTATTTTCAATTTATTTCTTTGATGAATTGTTTGGTTTGTGCGAAATGCCTTCATGTTCAAACAAGCTTGTTTACTTTCATAAATAACTAATCCTTAATCAACAAAAGCACAAGTTTTATGTACAATAGCTGATTGTGTTTTCTTTCCTTGAGGCATCCTTTGTCTTCCATACTCATCTGAGCTCCTGATCGTTGACACCTATGGCCTAGCTCATAAGGGACTTTGCCAAGCTCCTTCCTCTCTCTCTCACACTGCAATCAGCCAAATGGCATCAGCCATTATTTTCTTTGTCTATTTGTTTATATTTTTGTCAATAAACCATCTTTTGGTGATTTATGGTCTTTGACTTCTCTATGTTGCAAGTAGAAAATATAATAATCAACAACATTATGCATTTATAGATTTTATCTTTTTTTTTTCTTGAAGGCAGTATTAAACAATCTCTGTGAAGTTCGGTGCAGTCCGTGTTGCCTTCAGTCTGTCATGCCTTTTGTCTTCCACTAGATGACACCAATGTAAAAATAATCTCATCATTAATGTGTGGGATTGAAAATGATTGACAAATAAATAATACTGTGAGCTGTGTGCTTAAACTAATTAGTAGTGCAAACAAGATAACTTTTTCAGCGTGAAAAAAGATGTGAGTGAACAAGATCCTTCTTTTGTGTAAAAAATAGTTCTGTGAAATGGATCCTTACGTTACAAGGTCCTCATTTTTAGTGGACAAGAAAGTCACTTGTGCATCATATTTGAATGACAAATCTGATCAAGATTCCCTTATTGAGTAAACATTATACCAACTTGTGAACGAGATTTGGAAACTTCACATAATAATTTATGTGAGCAAAAATTGGTACCAACAAGGCCCCTTTTTTAAAGAGAACAATAACTTGTTTACATGATTATCTTTTTGTGTGAACAGGATAATTATCTTGTGAATAATAAGTAATGTGAGTTTCTGAATGAATCTGTCTTGTGTAAACGATGACAAGACCCTTATCTTGTTAAGCAAGCCATGATCTTAGATGAATAAAAAATATATTTTCTTTCAAGACTTTGAGGCTCCATACATTTAACTTTTCGTAGAGCAACACAAGAATGGCCTAAGACCTGTCTGAAATATCCTTGTAAATCCAGATCCTGTCCAGTTTTTAGGCCTTTCAACTCAATTAGCTTATATTACTTCTTAAAAAATGGTTGCCAGGCATCCCTGTGTCCTTCATACCATGTGGCCACAGCATTGATGCATGTCATCTCCCTCGATCAACCCACCACTGCTGTCTGTCTTTGCTGTGAAAAGAATAAAAGAACAATCAAATAAATGCAAATAACGTACATAAACTACATAAGTATTAATAACAAACAAATATTGGTGTCATCCTCTTGATCTAAAGAGGGCATGAGGAAAGAGTTCCTCAGTTACCAGATTAAATGTGTTTCTGGTTCATTTAATTCCATTTATATGTATATCTCAGAATATAAAGGAAACAATTGTCTGGACAGAATCAAGATGCTCTTTTTTGGACATGTTTGGTTCACAGCAATGTGTTTACATTATATATTTTTATTCACACGGATAAAGATTAATTCATATTCTGATTATACACTCCCTCACAGCAGGTGGCAGTAAGCTCATCTTACGGACGTTTTGTGATCCGCCAATAAACACAAGGAAGAAGAAGAAGGAAAAGAAGTAGACGTAGAAGAAGAAGCAACGCCTGATACTGCCCCTGTAACAGTGCGCAAATGCGCATCCAACAGTACGGACCTCCTGTGGAAAACGATAAAACAAACGTTACCAGGCTGGGAAACGACACGTTAGGGCGGAAAAGAAAACAGCGCCTGAAGGGGAAGACAGAAACGAGGGGTAAAGTCTGTGACACGGCAGGTAAGCCGAACTCACCTGACGTGGAGCTGTTTTTTCGGGCCGGAGTGTTTGTCAGTGTAGCTGTCTTCCTGCCTGACCAGTGCGGGTATCTTGGCAGGCCCGCCACAGATCCTCAGCGCTGTCATCCATAGTTACTGTACACACCGCTATCCCCGAGATGCACCTTATGCTGTATTGACAGAGCAAGACACCAAACTCCATTCCAAAACCTACGAATTTAGCGTAATTGTACGTGTAAACGTAATGTATAAACCATTAAAAGTATATGCGATCATTTATTAGCATAAATTGAAGACTTTTCAATTCGGCATACAAATAACCAAATAAAACAACATTTAATCATTCGCAGAATTCACTTTTGAAGCTGTATTGCTCGTTTTTCATTAATATTGCCTCATATAACATTGTCGGCTCCAGAAGGAACGCAGAACGCAGAGGGTGACAGTGAAGTGTACTCCCAAGTATAGAAGTTGACTGTTTATCTATATAACTTTAGTTTATAAACGTACCTGCTGAATTCAACATACAATTGTAAGTAATCGCACAACGGCCTTTTACAATTTAAACTTATATCTATCCTGGCCCAGAAACACCCTTACCATAAATTCAACCGTTTTGAAATGGGATTTGGTTTAAGGATTTCTCTGTGGTGGCAGTACGGCGTGCTTATTGCTAGCTAGCTATCATAACGACTTTACCAGATGACAAGTCGATTGTGAGCTAGTTAAGTAGCAAGCTAACGAGATACAGATACAGTTGTCCAGCTAAACTGCGCGAAAGTTATCTGTTAGCGTCAACTTGATACACTTAGAACTGTAACGGCAGTTCACGTTAGCAACTGTAGTTAGCTTGACAGTCTGTTGCGTGCAGGTAGCATTACGTTACATTAAGGGCCGGGCTATTTACTGATATTATATAACTCTACGAGTTCAAGCATTCTGACTACACATATTATTTCTACATTAAGTCAGTAATAGTTTATTTAGGATTTGATAAATTATACTGAGGTGACTTCATTCCTATTGAGTAAACTTGTTAGCAGCCAAGACTTGGTGGTCAGTCACAGTTTCATCAGATATTAGACTGACCCATGTTGAAGCTAACTGACGTTAGGCAAACGCCCAGCAGCACGTGTGATATTCAGCTTTCAGAGCAAGTAGATGCCGTGGCAAGTCCAGCAAGAGGAACTGTGTGTCTGCAAACCGAAAATGAAAAGCTAATTTTACACTGTGGGCCGCTGTCACTGCAGGTTCACGGTGGGAACCACCGGGGTGTCTGTATCCGGCTAAATAGTGCAGCTCAATTCTGCTCTACTCTCCCAACAAAAGTTCCCAAATTCCATTTTTTTCCTTTAACTGTGAGCTGTGGTTGAGTTTTAAAACATCCATAGTAAGCTGGGAGTAAAGTTAAGGATTTGGAGAGGAATAATTAAAAGCAGTATGCAGCAGAGTATGAATTTCTATAGTTTGAAATGTTTTCACTTTTTCAATTTCAAACTACTTTTTGTAGGACAGGAAATGTATTTTGGGTGATGTTGCAGTTAAGGCAAATACAGCAAAAGTACTTTAAGTTTTGGATTAAATATAGGAAATAAATAGAGTGATAGTTTAAGTTGAGGTATGAATGCTGAAAAGGGTTGAAAATTCACATCTTGTGTTGATTAGTGGCTGTTCCAGACTATGAACTTGAAGCTGAATAGACAATGTTAAAGGACAGGATTTCAGTACTGTACGTTAAACTGTTCTGCACTGACTGGATTAAATAGTATGATGTCTAATTTTCACATTACTAAACGTCCAATCTCATGCTGCTCTCCTTGTGTCTCCTCAGCAACCATGGTGGGCGAGCGCCGCAATGGGAACCTGCTGGTCCAGCTCGGCCCAAAGCTGCAGGCATATCCAGAGGAGCTAATCCGCCAGCGCCGGAACCATGACGGCCAGACTGAGTACCTGATTCGCTGGTGCCTTGTCACCATCGATGACGGCTCCAGCTCAGGAGGCGGAGCGAGCGAGGCAGGAGGGACAGGTAGTAGCAGCTCCGGGGGTGGTGGGTCCAGCGGCTCCACATCTGGAGAGAGCAAACCAGAGAATATCCTAATGTGGATGTCAACTGAGGACGTGTACGCAAACTGCCCCACCCTGCTGGGGAAGAGAAAAACGGACACACAGCGCCCCCTGCAGCAGCAGGAGCAGCAGCAGGGTTGCGAGTCATCGGATGGAGGTCAGAGGAGCGGCAGCGAGTTCCCGCCAGACGTTACTTTTGACGAGGTGGAGCTGTCGGACATGAAGGAGGATGTGAAGAACCTGGTGCGTCGAGCAAGAAAGCAGATGGCCAAGAAGAGCGACTTTTCCATCAGCATCACGCACACCATCCACGTGCTGAGCGCCTACGCCAGCATCGGCTCACTGGTCGGCGTCTTCAAGGAGACAGGTGCCCTCAACCTGCTGATGGAGCTGCTGTGCAACAAGGAGACGCAGACCAGACGCAGCGCTGGGAAGATGCTGCGAGCACTCGCCTCACATGATGCAGGTAACCAAAAACTTTATTTACATGACAATAAAAGCACCACCTGGTGATACTGCTCATGGGTCGATTTCTGTTAAAATCATGTGGCCACTTAAAAACAGGAAAGGTAAACAGTTAAACCTTGTTCTGAATCAGAGTTCAAGGTTTATTAAACTGCAGGTAACCCGAGAAACAGCACTGATGCTTCTCCCTCTGGGAGCTGTTAAAGGGACAGGTCAACATTTTGGAAATCCAGATTTGGAGGAGACGATTCGGTAGTCAGTGACTTCCTTAAGTCCTCTCTATTTGCTTAGAAATTTCCTGGTTACGACAATACAAAGTGGCTTTGTCCACACCAGAAATAGTCCCCCCCTAAAACATGTCATTTTTATACTCCAAGAAAATAAACAAACAAGACATAACGTGTTAATCAGTGAGCTTTAGATGTACTCTTTGGTGGATTTCCTTTCCTTTTATGAGAGCCGGACTAGCTGTTTCTTCACCTGTTTCCATTATTTTTGCTAAGCTAAGTTAACTAGTTTCTGGATGTTCCTCATATTTACAGTACAAAGATGAGAATGTTGTGTATCACTCAACCAGACCTATATGCTGATCAAATGTGTATCTGATGCAATCAGATCTTCCGAGCTACTTGATTAAAACACTGAAGGTGCTGGTTCACAACTTGAACTGAGATCAACCAGAGAGTAGTGCACAATATGAGAAAAATCTGTTGCGATAACATCGTGCATTATTGCCAGGATGAAATGACCTGCAACAGTACATGTTTGCTACTGTTGGTATCTTTCTGCTGTACCTGTGTTTATTACACGTTGTATCCCCTGAATCCAAGATAATTCCAAATCATCTAAAAGGCCAGTAGCCTGCTCTGCTGCTGTTAAGTTCTGATCCTTCTCTGCATCGCCCCATCAACAACAATGCACAACATCTCCACAGAGGACCGGGCTCAAATGACTCAAAGCGTAGTAAAAACCCTTGCGTCGTGTCTTCCCCGTAGTCCATTGAAAGGATGGATTTCATCACGCAGCGTCCGTAATATGAGACACTCACTCTCCTCAGTAAATGTGTCCGATATCTGTTGTGCATTAAAAGTGCGATTATGTCCCTCTGAGATGCGGAGAAGTCATATATGGTGCACACAGTGTTCCAAGGCTGATCCGGACATCTTCTGTATTGACTCCATAATGTGTTTCTATGAGTTAATTACAGAGAACAGAATGTGAGTCACATGTAAGATGCGGCTCATTAAGAGCAACAGATTGAGCTGCTGAATCAACTTCTGAACAAGATATTTTATTTACTTTTGGAGGAAACGGCAGTGTTGGATTCTTCTGGATGTTGAATCAGATTTTCCATTAAAACAGAAATCAGTTCATTTGTCCATCCGTCTGTCTTTCATATTATTGTTGATGAAAAAAATACGTCATCAAATTCCTCTTTTGCAAATGTTTTAGTTTAGCAAAATAAACACTGATGTTTGTTTTGGTTTGGTTTTTTTACTGTTGGACATTTGAAGCCTGTTCTGTGTATACAAGGTGGCTGTAAATAAAGATAACATTCAGCCATTTATTTTTCCTGTTAAATCTAACTCTTCTTATAAAGACAGAACATGGTGTCAGTACCCGATCCGTCCCGGCAGCCCGATCCGTTCTGTACATGCGTATTTATTCCTGCCCGATTTGTACCTCGCATGTGTGATTTTTAAAAAATTTTTTTTTACTTTATTAACAACACAATATTAGACAAATACACTACACTACAATACAAATAACGGTACGTGGCCGTTATTAGCCAACATAAAAGCACAGAAAGGTTGCATGGCCGCTCATTGATTGTTAAAAGATGGTGATCAATACAGACATTTGTGATGGACTTTACTGTTCTGGGGCCCTGCTATCACTCTATTACAGAGCCCTGTTACCCATAGATCATATATAAGTAAGCTGTCATCGATATAAACACACAGCTCTGGAGTTGTGTGTGTATTTAGATCTGAAAACACACCATGAAATGATGGCCTTTCTAGGCCACTAAGAAACTTTCTTGACAACCAGGCAACATTTCATGGTGTATTTTCAGTGTATGGTGTGTGGTGCTCATTTAAGACTCATTTCGCCAGATTTACTATGTATTAACGTATTAAACAGTCAATACGTACTCTCATCAATTTGATGGCCAACACACCGACACAACTCTCAAGTCGAGCGACGCATGCGTGGAACAAGTCCGGCAAAACAGGTTCAATTCTGCACATGTGCTGACTTCTACGCATGTACTTACACACTGGAACCATTTTCTACACAAGAGTGAACTTTTAAAACGAACAACAGCCATTTACTCTGATGTATTGTGTCGAGTCCATGACAACCTTAAGGTTCAGACTGAAGGTTAAGAGGTTTTTAAAAAGTGTTGGCCAGAGCTGCACAAACTGTGATCAAACATACCTGAAGACAAAATTGCTTGAAAAGATGAATACTGCTACAAACCCATCTTATATCCTTCCTCTTAGAGTCTCGCTTCTCTCAGCCTGCGTCAGTCGAAACAAAGTTTCCTTTTTTTTCATCACATGTGGAGAAAATCCTGGGCAGGCGGCAGCTGAGAGTTTTTCTCATGAGTCATCAGGGCTGCGGGGAGGAAACAAACACAAGCATCATCATCATCAGACACACGCACACACGCACACACACACACACCATTCAGTGTGATAACACCAAACCTGAGGAGTGCTCACACTCTGACTCTGTTTGTGGAGATTGTGAACACACCAGAGTTTGACATTTTTTGCTGAGTTGGGCTGTCATGGCAGGAAACCCACAATTCACAACCAGGAAGGTGAAACTATTTTAAGCCAATGGGAGATAAGCTGGGTGGAGAAACACAGCGTGATAGGCTGCAACCTAATTAGACTGTATAAAGCGAATTAGAATTTTTGGTTGGATGATACATTTACATTTATACACCTGGTTCAAACATATTTGGCTTCCTTTGGGGAAGTGTGAAGATGATCCAACAGAACAACATGCTGTTCCTTAACCCAGATGTCAAAACTGGATCATTTTTTTCTAAACTAATGTGGCGACTAATATCTTTAGGTTGCAGATGTCTCAGATAATTTCTGTCCTGGATCATCTTTAAGACAAACTGGATCAGGCAGAAAGTCTTTCAGATTCAGACTGGAGCGAGGACAGCCTCCTCTTTACCTGGAAATGACATCATCATCCTCACCGAGGAGGCTTTCTTTTTTGGGTTTCCCAGCAACCAGGAGGCAAGGAATTGACTGAAGAGTTTCCATCAGACTGAACTCTGTTAATCCACCACAGTCTGTTTTATTCATTCAGTCTTCAGAAGCTTTGACTATGGGGCTGCTACGCCCAGCAGTCTCACAGAGGGACACCTGAAACCACAAGGCAGAACTTTAGAGAAACTTTGTGTGAAATGAAACTCCTGGGAGTGTTTTTTTCTTTATAGTTTCTTTTTCTCAACAGAACGGATTGTATCATTTACAGAGCTCACGAGTGCATTTCCTTCCTCATGCAACATTTAAAAAGTTGCTTTTAAAAGTTATTCAATCAGTAACATTTACCATCTTGCAGTGTTCTTCTTCTCTGCTTTTGGTGTCCCATTGCTGTCTTTCTTTTTTTTGAGAGTGGGCATGACATGCAGCAAAGGGCCGAGGGTCAGTGTTGAACCCCGGGCTGCTGTGTCGTGGACTGAGCCTCTGTTCTCGGGGTGTACGCCTTAAGGCCTTTGCACACCAAGTCCGTATTTTTCGTCCGGAATTGATGCGCATTATAAAGTAAACACGACCTCATGTTGTGTCGATCACATTTACACACCGAATCCGAAAATGTTGTCCGTCATTAAAGTTTTCGGAAGAGGTTTGATTATCTGCATTTTTCAAATCTGTCAAAAGCCTTTAGAGAGCTGTTTGACCACTAGAGCCACCGTACATGCAAACGTTATCATCAAAATGGCATCTGATAAGCTATTTCATTTCATCGTCCAGCACAAAGTACTTTGTGTGTGTGTGTGTTTGTACACCTTAGACATACTGCCAGCCGCTGCTCATGATCAACTGGATCGCGGAAATTGGTAGTTTTCTTTTTAATGTGTGGTTCGAGTATTGCTAGCAGCTAATCAAAGTGGACCAATGACATCCGGAAATACACCTGGAAACGCAGCTCCTTGATCAGCAGGTGAAACTCTCCTTGCTCTTGATGACTTTTCAGGATTGGATGGACCCAGTTGAGGACCACTTAATCATCCTCACTTCTTGATGAATCCATTTTGTCTCGCATTGCAAATTTTCAGATGGAAAAATATAAACACTTTGAATAATAAAATGCATCGGACTCAGAGTGCAAGGTTTCTGTGCGGAACGATTTTTATCGGATGACAGATAAAACAAACGCATATGAAAAATACGGACTTGGTGTGCAAAGGCCTTTAACCTCTGATTGCTAACCTGCTTGTCCACCTACCGGCCTACTCTGCATTTGCACAACCTATAGCTAGCGAGCTAGTCCCACATGAATGGCAGATCTTTCTGATGTTGTTAGCAACGGCGCTGTACTCTTTTCCCCTACCATCTCTTTTGGAGTTGTCCTGAGTTGCCTTCCACGGCTTTTACACGCAGGAGCACAGTGGACTGAGATCTGTGTGCTACAAGCAGCCAAAACCTGTTTAAGTAACGCCTTGTTCAAAATGTAGAACAATCAGATATGTCTCTAATCAGATCTTTAATACAAACCATCTGCACTACTTTTAGTGATCAGAAGTTTGTGTCCGACAACAACAACCTATCTGCATGGGTTTCTGTTGTTGTAACGACAAAGGTGACAGTAACTGCCTTACCCTATCCCACTTTGCGGCAGCATGAGAATGGAGATCCATCACCTCGTCCTTCAAACATACACACTGTTATGTCTGGGTGCAGAGCAACTGTTGGTAGTCTCATGGATTCTGATTAGCCAATCTGTTCCCCTCCCATGACTCCATGATGGATAAAAGACACTTGTCCAGAGCGTCCTGATTGAGACCCATTTGTAGAAATCTGATTGGAATCATCTAAAAGTGTGGCTGTGATCAGATTTCTGAACTTTTTGAAACCAATCTGGATACAATCTCGATGTGGGAATTAATTGATAAGGACCAGCAGTCTGAACAAGGCGTTGGACTCTGAGGTAGTGAGATTCTGCTCAGTTATTTCAGTCAGCTATCACATGAAGGAAGTTCATAGTGCTGCTTCATTGTGCTTAAAATGGCCACTTAAGACCCTGAGCACACTGAACCAGCATGACTCAACAGTTTGTTTTTACAGCTCCACTCCTGCAGGGGGTGCTGTGCTTCACTCAGAGCAGCAGAGTCAAAGTGTTCTCAGCTTTCAGAACACATCGAGTACTAATTTCTCTAACATTCAGGACAACAATGTACTAAAGGACTGGTGTTCAGTTAGGAAGGTAGAAACATGATTGACCCAGTTTTTTGTGTTTAAGGCTAGGCTCCTTGTTAAGCATATCTCAGTGAACAGGATAAGGAGGCTGAACAGTGGCTGGACTTGGTTAGAAAGACTCTCAGGGCTGATGATAAGCACCTGTTTTATCAGATATTTAACTGTTGAAAGGTTTGTGCAATCCAATGTTTAACCCATCAGCCTCGGCTGTAAAGCATTGCGGGTTTCCTCTTTGTTTTTAACGTACTTTATTAATTAGGTGACTTGACTTTACTCCCATGCAACTCACAATGGTCATTCATCAAGTGTGAAATCCTTCAGTGATGCAGCCTGAGAGACGTCTGATACTCAGTGTTGTTTACAAAGACAGATGAACACAGGAAACACGAATGGAAACATCACAGTATGACTGTCTGAGAAGTGTTGAAGCTGACACTATGTCCTCCTGTCTTTGTGTCTGTCTGTCTGCAGGGAGTCGGGCCTACGTGTTGCTGTCGCTCAGTCAGCAGGATGGCATTGAGCAGCATATGGACTTTGATAACCGCTACACTCTGCTGGAGTTGTTTGCTGAAACCACGTCATCAGAGGAGCACGGTATCTCCTTCGAAGGGATCCACCTTCCTCAGGTGAACACATGACGCTCTCCCTATGACCTCATTCTGACCTTGAAACCAGGTCCTTAAGGTTTAGTTAAACTAAATCTTTACCCTGTCACTTAAGTGGTTCCTTTCCCTGATATATATATTTATCCTGGTAGCAGATTTTTTCTTTTACTATGGCAGTGAGAGAGTTCAAGTTGATGCCCTAAACAAAGCATTTAAAGATGGACAGTTTAACAGAGCTCTCCTACATTGTGTTATGTGTATAAAGTAGCTACAAGCTTTTGACACAGGTTGTTAATCTCTGTCGATGCTCAGATTCCTGGGAAGCTGCTGTTCTCTCTGGTGAAGCGTTACCTGTGCGTCACGTCTCTGATGGACAAACTCAACACGGCGGGGGCCGACTCTAGTTCTGAGAGGCAGGATACCAGCCCCTCCCCCGCCTCCTCCTCCAGTACCGCCCACCAGACGGAGCACCTGCGCGTCCAGCGTGAGTTCGACTTCACCATGGCTATGGCAAACCTGATCTCAGAGCTAGTCCGTGTTATGGGCTGGGACCGAAACCGCCAGCATCCTGATGGCTCGGTCCATCGCCCAGGAGGAGGTGTGGTCTCCGGGGAGGACCAGGGGGAGGAGGCCCGCCCTGTCCTCAGGTCCATCTTCCAGCCTCGCTTCTGCGCGTCACCTGTTGTCCTCACCAGCACCTCCACTGTAGCCGCTCCCGTTGCCTCGCAACCAAAGAAGAAGAAGACAGGAAATGGATACAAAACGCGCTCTGATTTTGCCAGCCGCTCGGCCTACGTGGAATACGTCCAGGACAACCTGAAGAGTGGCATGATGGTCCGCATGCTGGAGGACTACGAGGAGGTGAGCGCTGGAGACGAAGGAGAGTTTCGCTACAGCAACGATGGCTCACCGCCTGTTCAGGTGAGGAAACAGAACGCTGATATAAATGTCACAGAAATAGTTTGTTGTGGTGAAGGCACCAGGGCAGGGACAGTGCACAGCAGGACTCGCATAATAATTCCGTTCAACACACACAACACATCATGTATGGGGACATTCAGCCAGATAAAGCCCTGATACCTGTTTAACTTTATCTTTCTGAATGAATCCTTTAAGCTGGAAGGCTTCAGGCTGCTTTCAGCTGTTTGGGGCTACAGCTCCACCTGCTGTCTGGGCTTTGGTCAACATTGAAAAAAGCCTGTTCCAGTAGTCCTGTCTCTGCTACTTTGTTGTCTGGAGAGCTGAATTTACTGTTTGACTGTTTTAACCATAGACTGTATAAAAAGATGGATGACATGACAGCTCCCTAAAAGTGAAGCCAAAACATTTCAAGCGCACCCTGCTGACTGGCTGCAGTATAGTTCATAAAGCCCGCCTCCTCCAACAGATGGGACATGAGTCAAACTATAAAATCAAAATACACCTCAAATAAATGTTTCTCAAACATGGTTTCTGTCATTATAGTTAGTTCTTATCATGCTGATTTATGTCCAATTGTTCATTTTTCTGACAAGTTTACTTTTAATAAGTTATTTATTGCTGTAAAAATGATGATTGACAACTCTGTTGACAAATCCTTCCCCTGCAGCAGATCTGTTCCTGATTAGCAGAGTAGAGGAGGAACATAGAGAGGAAATGTAACTAAAACCATCACTACAGTCATTGAAGTTTCCATATATGTGAAAGTCTGCTTCAGACCAACATAAAGAAGCTGTTCTGCTGTTAAACACGCCGGCATGTGGGCTCCTTGCTGGTTTTTTCAGTAATTTAAGTGTGTGTTTTGCGGAAGTGGCTATTGCGGCTCCACCCGCCGATCTCTACTGTGCAACTCTCGATCCAAATGATGTCACCAGCGCAGGATGGCAGCACCCGTTACCCGGGCTATTTTGGCATCAATTTCGTACAATGAGAGCAGATGGAGACCCGTTGTCCATCTATATATAGTCATTGGTTCCAACAAATATTTCTGCAGCTACAACTTTGCTGCAGCTTCATTTACACAACAAACAGCAACTTTCTGCTGTTTGTTACATGAAAGGCTGCGGTGAGTTGGCATGTTGCTTCAGATAGCAGTGAAGCCTGATTCCGTACTGGTTATAGATCAGTCAGTTTGAAGGTCAATCAGGCAACAAGACACTGAGCTCAGATTTATGCATGAGAGAATTTAGTCTTAACAACCTCGAGCTGAACAGTAGAAAACAGCTTGATGGAGTAATTCAGTGGGACGCAGTGTAGTCCTTGGACTCTGAAAGCAACCCTCTGTCCATGTTGTGTTCAGGTGTTCTGGAACTCCCTCTCCAGGACTTACTGGGTCCACTGGCACATGGTGGAGATACTGGGCAGCGGCAGCAGCAGTCAGGCTGAGAAGGAGACGCAGGAGAAGGCCTCCACCCTCACAGAGACCCTCAAACTCACCGCAGGTAAGCTCTGATAACTCTGATTCAGGTGCTGCATCCTTCGGTGCGTCGAAGGCTGTCCTATTTCAAAGGCTCCTTCAGATGCGGCCGACAAATTTGTCCTCCTTTTCCCGGGTCATTAAGGATGCATCTGGTGCCCTATGTACCTTGAGTTTCATTGCGCGTCACAAAATTGGCGGACTCTTAAATTGCTGATCAATACACTTTTAAATGTAAAGGTTTTTGGTTTCAGCTCAGTCGAATAGCTATAGATACAAATGTTAAAAACAATGAAAGGGGCCTTGAAACAAATTATCTTTAAAATAACAAGTTAAGTTACGTGACGTTAGTTATGATAGCTAGTTAGCCCACTGACCTCCTGATGCTAGGTGACAGGAGCCGCATTTGGTGACACAAGATTAAGGGCAGGAACAGCTGTTGATGCACACAGGAAATCAGTTCAGCTCAGCCGCAGCGGTCTTCACAGGCTATGAATCATCCTCCGTAGACCTCTTCCTGCGAAGCATGCAGCCCCCCGAATTAAGAGACCGCTTGTATGTGTTTGTAAGTGTGACTTCAGAAGGTGTAATTGTTTTTCCCTCTGCTCCCTCAGTGAGTCAGACGTTTTTCTCGAAACCCCCAGGGGGTCTGTACTCCCTGCCGTACCTGTCGGAGGGTCTCCAGACAGAGCCGCTAGCTCTGAGTCGGGCTGAGTGGTGGGAGATCCTTTTCTTCATCAAAAAACTGGAACCGAAGCAGCAGCAGGAGGTCAACGGCATCCTGCTGCAGAGCCTTGACGACCAGGTGAGGATTGCAGGAACCAAGGTGCATGCTGAGGCTCTAAACATTGTTTTAACTCTTTTAGTAGGGGCAGAACCTCAGTCACCCGCTCACACCTTACACCTCCTCATTATGTGTCTCATTATGTGTCCTGTCTGTCCTCCAGGAGGCGGAGCTGGACGACTTGTCTCTGATTGGTCTGTGTGTCTCCGGAGATATGGCGAAGAAGCTGCTGCACTACCTGAAGCAGCAGCTGCCGTCATCATGTCTGAGCGATCTGCTTTGCTCTCACACCTTCTGCAAACACTACCTGAGGCGAGGAGGGGGGAGCCTGGAGGATGAGGAGCTGCTGGGTGAGGAAACTGACCGCTATGCGCTTGTGAAGCTGTCTGACTTTATCACTCACTTTGCTTTGTTTTCTAGCTGAAAGCTCCCTGGGCTCATCTGGCCTGGGAACAGGGGGAGGAGGAGGAGGAGGACAGAGCTCCTCTTCTTCATCGTCAGCCTCTGTCTCCTCTTCATCAGCAATGGGCTCCGTCTCTAAGAAGGCAAAGAAGGAGCTTCCAGCTGATTCAGGCTGCGGCAGCCCTGAGGCAGAGAGTGAGCTGCCCTCAGAGGACGACAGTAAATACCCTGACGACCTGGAGGACAAGATGAAAGGTGGGAGACGGGCGTAAGCTCAAATAATAAAGACTCAAACCAGGGGCATGTTGGTTGCAATTCCCAACGTTAAGCCTGTGCATCTGAATCTTTGCATGGAGGCAGTGAAACCTAGAAAATCCAACTAAAGATTAAGAGGCTGTCAGGTCATGTGTCAGCACCATGGATAGTCATTTTATGTGCCCCCCACTACTTGACCCATGATGCTGTCCATGGTGCTGAAACATTGTTCAGAAAAGATCTCAACACACAGCAGCATTTTAGGACTTCAATCCATTCACCCTTTCTTGTTTTACTTTATTCACAACCTCCTTTTTTAATCGATCAATGGTCCTTATTTATCAACTTTAAGTAGCTTGTTACACCACTGTTCTTGCTCAGTCCTCGGGTGATGTCATCATTCTGTTAAGTCACCTATCCTCAAAATCCTGTATTAAGAGCCTGCTTGTTGTGTAGAATAGAATCGGCCTAGATTTAGACTTTACACCTGGTCCTGGGTAGGTTGAACATTTAGGCCAGGTTTTAAGGGCAACTGGCCTAACAATGAGGCAGAAATCAAAATTACATTGACTTAGCGTTAAATAACACTTCCTAGGTGTCCTATTTATTTCCCTTACTGCTTCTACCAAACATATTGACAAGTTAATCTAGTCTCTATATGAATACAATCAGAAACAATTATGATAATAATCATATATAACAACATTTTGGTTTTCGTTCCAAATTTAATCATGTCTCTCACATTAAAACATCACGTGGTAAACTTGACAAGCTGCAAAGTTTAAATTTACGTTCAGATGCCCAACAGGAGGAACACTGGCCTACAGGAAATATACTGTGTCAGACCAGATACATCTAGTGGTGTAAGTGGTGCTGAGATGGTGACTTTCTGTTTCTAAAGCTGCTGTCTTGTCCTGCAGTGTTTAACAACCCGCGGGTCCAGGGGAAGAAGACGATGTTGGAAAAGCTCGGGGAGGTGGTGGACATCCTGAAAAAGGGGGGGTCGGGCTCAGACCAGGCCCAGCAGCTGGCCGCCGTCCTCTTCATCACCAGGCTGCTGGAGGAGAAGGGGGGCCAGGAGAAGAACTCCATGAGGAGTGACTCTGCCCAGACCGTACGGTGAGAAACACTTGCAGAGTGCTCCAGGGAGTAAACGGAGCTAATGTCATGTCAATAGAAATCAGACTTGAGAAGGTAAAACCTATGTGTCCCATATTGAAAGGAAATGTTTCTCTCCAACAGGGACAAGGTGCTGAAGCTGCTGGTGGAGCTGCTGGCCTCATCCTCTAAAGATCTGGTGATCAGTACGCTAAGACTCACTCACCTCATCATGCTCAAATACGAGTGGAGGGTCTCCTTTGCCTCAGAGGGAGGGGTCAAAGCTGTCCTGTCCTGCATGCAGGAGTTCTCCACCATCACACAAGTCCAGCAGCTGGCACTCGCTGTGAGGAACACCCCACACATTCACTCAAGTCTACAGAAATGTGCATTACACACTAGTGGTGAGTTACAGTGCCCTGTGTTGTTTCTGTTGTTTGTCAGACCCTGAAGGTGATCACCGGAGCCAGTAAACATGACCTCCGCAGCGTCGGCAGCAGCCTCCCTCTGTCTGAGTCTGGCACTCAGATGATGTTGGAGATCTTCGCCAGCATCGGCTCGGCCACTCCCGAAGGCTCCAAAGGCCTGCTGGGAGCCATCCCCGCTGCTATCGATCTCATGCTCAAGACTAAAGGGTGAGCTGCTGTAGGCTCAGGTTTTACTTCCTGTGACGCTCTGATTCTAAATATTGATCCTCTTTGCAGCTGCATGCTGTCAGTGCGTAACGGCCTGCTGGTCATCATCATGCTCATCTCCAACCACAAAAGCCTGGCGGAGCAGCTGGTGGCCTCTGACGTCACGATGGTCCTCAAGAAGTGTCAGATTCTGTCCAGAGCGGAGACCATGCTGGCCATCATCGCCCTCAACCACATCTCCATGGTGCACAAGCTGGATAGCAAAGGTAACGTGGGCAGTCTGGCTGGGCGATGAGACAATCTTGATAGGGGATCACGATTAAGTTTTTAAACATTGCTCTTTTTTACTCAGCATATAGGTACATCTTAAAGCTTATCATACAGCAGAAATAAGGAAATAGTCTGTTGTTTTTTTGCATTCAAATAAACTTCATATTTAACTTCCCACTGTAAAGAATTGTTTGAGCTGCAGATGAAGAAAGTTCTGAACTAGTATTAGGGCCACACACAAAAAAAAAACGTCATTTAGCATTTTGAGAATAAAGCTGAAAAACAACGTCGAGAATAAAATAGATATCTGATATTTATATATTTTTTTCATGGTATCATCATGCCTGATACATGAATGTGATGAAACTCTTTGAAGTGTACCAGGTTAAAGTGGAGCTACATTCTGTAGAGTAATTTAATGTTACATTGATTGGAACTGACTTTATTCTCGACGTTGTTTTTCGACTTTATTCTCAACATTTCGACTTTAATCTTGAAATGCAAAAAAAAAAAAAAAAAAAACTCCCTCCTCTTATTTTTTTTTCTTAATGTGGCCCTAATACTTGTAGAAAGTGAATATGTTCAGTGAAAGAGAAAAAAACAGTGGAACCGAGCGCCACGAGAGAGACCGTCAAAGTGAACCCGCCTTATCCTCCAAAGATGAGGAAACTGTTAAATAAAAATGACATCAGTTACATGGACGTAAGAGGCAGCTTGACTAGCAGACCCCTCGCGTCATGTGTCTGCTAATGAGCATCATAGAAATGCAGATTTTTAACATGAAACTAAACTAAACAATTTTAGTGCTTTTTAATAAACTTTATTCTTCAGGCCTCCGTCATTATCATGATTCTTTTCAAACCAACGTTTTCTAAGACTATGTCCTGATAAATATCTATATTGAACAACAACAAAATTATGTCACATGACTGCAAAAATCACATCAGAGCTCAAAAAGTTGACAAATTGTTATCTCAGCAGCACCTCTGGAGCAGCTGCTGTGTGACGACGCCTCGCAGCTGCTGTGTGATGACGCCTCACAGCTGGATGAGAAAAGCAGCCAGGTACTAACACACACACACACACACACACACACCAGGAGTTATAACTTATGGGCGGCTGTGGCTCAGTGGTAGAGTCGGTCGTCTCCCAATTGGAAGGTTGGGTGTTCGATCCCTGACTGTTACAGTCACATGTCGAAGTATCCCTGGGCAAGACACCGAATCCCAAATTGCTCCTGAAGGCATAACCATCGGTGCACGGATGCCTAAAGATCCTGATTGGAGATTGGCCTTTAAGCCTTTGCTATCAGTGTGTGAATGTGGGTGAATGTGACATTGAGCTCTTTTCTCAGAGCGCTTTTACACTACATAAGTGCAGTCCATTTATAACAACAACAAAACATTTGAGAAAGCTGAAAGCAGTTTCTCAACCACTGAGCTGGACAGAGAGGATTAATACAAGATTTGAGGGATTCATCTCTGCTGTTTGGATGCCTCTTTAAAATTTACTGCAGAACAAAGTCAAGAGAGCAGACAGAAAGGGGCGGGACAAGCTGGTGTGTGCAGTAAGTAAAGTAATTACTGTTGTTTGTTCAGGTGACTTACGGTCGTGACACTTTCCGGGATCTGCTCGGTCTGATGGAGCAGCATCGAGCCGACCGTGCCGTCCAGCTCACCATTCTAAGGTACTGACAAACCACAGCCTGTAGCCTGTGACCTTTGACCTGGTGGTTTGGGGGCTTGTCTGATTGGCTGTTTGTTCCTGCAGGATCCTGAACAAGTTCTTGGACGACTTTGAGGAAGACATGTTACCATGGCACGAGAGCATCGAGCCCTGCCTGGCCTCGATGACGGCTTTCATCAACGAAAGAGAGGTCAGTGTAGAACAGGACCAGGTGGAGCAAACCCACCTTATTATGTACATTAACCTCCTGTGATTGGTTGTTTAGGTGGTAGAGAATTTTATCCGCTTCCTGTACCGGCTGGCGACTCTGAACAAAGACTATGCGGTGGTGATGTGTCGTCTGGGGACCAAGGAGGCCCTGGTGAAAGCTCTGGACAAACACAGCACCAACCTGATGCTGGCCACTGAGCTGCGAGACCTCATTACCGACTGTGAGAAGTACGCCAGCCTCTACAAGAAGATGACCACCAGCGTCCTCGCGGGATGTATCCAGGTACGCAGGAGGCGGAGCGTGACGTTCAAAAACTCTGAACAGACACATGAAGACACTTAATGTGCAAAAGCAATAGAGAGAGAAGAGAAAACCAGATAGAGACTGGAGAATTACTTATTAAGACTTTAATAGAAGCATATCCACTGTGCATGTCTTTTGCCAGATGTTGAAAAACCTTATTGAAACTGAACTCCCTGTTATTAGTTTTTTATGGAGGTGAACATTAAAGGACTCCTGATTTGTGCTGTTTTTGTTTGGAACCCATTGGCTATAGTCTGAAGACGATGTAGCCTCTTGGGATAACGGTGAACATGTCAGGTGTGTCCAGTTTAGCCAGCGGTTAGCAATAAACGACTTCCAGTCAAGTGTTCCTTTTCCGTGTGCTGCATGGTTTACAGTCCACTTAGCAGCTTGAGAAGTGACTGTGTGTTCAGATCAAAAGTGAAGCGAATTTCGCCCCCCTGGATATGTCAGCAAAATAAAAGGCCATAATTTCTTGGTTCTTTAAATCCCCTGGAAGAGCGTCTGTTCATCTGTTTCTGGTGACTCTCAGTTTCACTGTAAATAGTAAGCTACACAGAGGCTGCACATGGCTTACTTCAGCGGCACAAACCCGCAAAAGAAAACGTTTTTATTGTGATTTACCTTTTAAGTAATAATCTCGTAGATTTTCATGTAAATAAATGTCTGTTAAGTCTCTATCGCTGAATGAGGTAACACAATGGTGATTGACCCTATGGCCCACTGATGAAAGCCTTTGCTTTTGCAGTATTACAGACTGGGTGTCTGTGGCGAGTTTGGCAGAAAAAATCACAAGCGGCGCCCAGTTAGTAACGCGTTTTCCATCACCCAGCAGTGGTTGGTCTGCGAGAGAGGGTAGGCGGAGCTAAGCGGCTGCTTTTCCGGTCTCTGCAAGTGTTGCGAGTAAACAGTAATCTACTATGGATAAACAAACAAAGAAAAGATCGATGACCACAGATACAACTTTTAAAAAAAAGTGAAAATCCAAAGAAAAAGAAACAAACTCGACGCTCAGATGAAGGCAAACAGTCTAAAAAGGAAAGCGACCGTCAGCCAGGAAAATCAAGAGTTACAACCGGAGCCAACTGTGGACGTCACACATGCAACACTGTCTGGATATCTGGGAAGTGTGCTCCTGCAATTACCGTTTATCCCCATAGGTGCTGCCAATAACAATAACAATAACAATAACAATAACAATAACAATAACTTTATTGATCCCCAAAGGGAAATTCATTTTCACACAAAGAGAACAAACTGAGATCTTTGAGATTATAATTTTAATTAACCGGTCTTATGTTTGCTGTCTGTCCTCAAGAAGAGAAGAAAACAACTTTTAAAATACTTCTGATCAATCATTGATCGATCATTTCTGATGCATTCGCCTCAACAGCTTTCCTGACACAGCTTTAAGGGAATTTCTCTCAAGTTGAATTTTAGATCTAGAACAGATTGTTAGCTGAACTTGCTGCTAGATTGTCGTCAGATGGCCGCTGATGGGAGCCGCGATGTCATTATGGCGGATTACGCTCTGCCTGCTTTTGCTCTCCACACGGACTGTTTTTCCTGCTCATATGTGATTGGTCAATATTACTCTGACTGCAAGTGTAGTACAAACGGAAACCAGAACACTTGCTGTCCCTAAAATCCACATCCATGCCTACAGATTCTACATTTCTATGTAGTATATTTGAATAGAGATTACTCCTGGTTGAACCTAATAAACAGTCAATTAGCATGACATGATTTAGTAGCCAACATTTAACTGAACTACACGTACACTACCATCCAGTTTGTTCAATACTGCTGTGATAGCAGATTCAGAACATTCAACACCAGCTGCAGTAATCTTTTTTAAGCTGTTATATTAGATGAATCTTATTTAAAGAGCTTAGTTATCAAACAGTTGATGAAAAAGAAACTCTCAGATGATTGTAAAACCAGTCTTACTCTGTCCATGCATCTAACAAAACTTCCTGTAACAGAGTGTCTCACCTGGTCTGCTTGTTTCCTGTCAGATGGTGTTGGGTCAGATTGAGGAGCATCGTCGCAGCCATCAGCCGATCAACATCCCTTTCTTTGACGTGTTCCTCAGGAATCTCTGCCAAGGTCCGTTTGCTCCCAAACGATACGTTGTTTATTTTTTGGATTGTGAGATGTCATGCCGTCGTAAAGGCAGTAAATAAACATGACTCAATGTACTGTATCGTAACTGGTGTAACTGCTGCTGTGTTCAGGCTCCAGTGTGGAGCTAAAGGAGGATAAGTGCTGGGAGAAGGTGGAGGTTTCGTCCAATCACCATCGAGCTAACAAATTGACCGATAAGAACCCCAAAACCTACTGGGAGTCAAACGGATGCACTGGCTCACACTTCATCAACATCTACATGCACAAGGGAGTTGTCATCAGGTACATACTACTGGTACTACTGGTACTTAAACTGACAATACTGCTGAACAGATTTAAAGATATAATCTTGAAGATTTTTGTGTAAGTAAATGTCTGTTCAGTCACTATCTATCCTCTAGTGAGGGTAGGCGGAGCTAAGCAGCTACCCTTCCGGTCTATGCAAGCGTTGTGAGTAAACAGTAATCTACTATGGCTGAACAAACAAAGAAAAGATCGATGACTACAGATACAACTTCAACAATAAGTGAAAAAGGAAAGCGATCGCCAGCAAGGAAAATAAATAGTTACAACCATGACTAAGGGAGCCATACTCAGCGTGTATCCAGATGTAACTGTGGAGATCTCTACATTTAATCAAATCAGTTTGATGTATTGTTTTATTATTTCTAAGCTGTAGATCAACGGGGAAAAAAAGAAAAACAACAATCTACAGTCCAGGAATTAAAAGCAACATCACGGAAAAATACAAATGTTAATCAAAGTGTTTATGTGGGTTTGTGTAGACAACTTGCCATCCTTGTGGCCAGCGAGGACTCAAGCTACATGCCGGCCCGTATCCTGGTTCTGGGAGGCGATGAGCCCACCAATATAAACACTGAACTGAACACGGTGAGTCCTCTACCCAACTGCAATGAAGGTGGAGTCAGTTTGTGTTGTCAGGCCCAACACGGAGAGTCAAGTTAATGATGATGCATAAATCCATGAGTTTGTGAGAGGAGGTCCAAAATGTTCTTATGTATGATCTCTTTTATTATTTCAGACATAAATTACTGTTTGTATTGTTGTTGGTATTTTATTACATTTGTGTGTTTGCAGGTGAATGTGACTCCGTCTGCCAGTCGGGTGGTTCTCCTGGAGAACATGAACAGGTTCTGGTCCATCATCCAGATCAGGGTGAAGCGATGTCAGCAGGTAAGACTTAGTTTCTATCTGTCATCACCAGACCTCATCCTTTTATCAGCTGACCACCCCCTTTACCTACTGACCCCACCCCTCTCCTCTCTGACAGGGTGGTATCGACACTCGGGTTCACGGTTTTGAGGTTCTGGGTCCAAAGCCGACGTTCTGGCCGGTGTTTAAGGAGCAGCTGTGCTGTCGGACCTACCTGTTCTACAGCACCAAGGCCCACACCTGGTGTCAGGAGGTGATGGAGGACAAGACGCAGCTGCTGCAGCTCTTCAACAAGTAAATACTACAACAAGACATTTATTATGAAGGATGTCACTGCCGCTTTTCAGCAAGTATTTTTACTCTGAATACTCTGAATACTGATACTGTAGATATGATATAATTATGTTTGTGTTTTCAGACTGAACAGCGCTCTGAAACATGAGCAGATGTTTGCAGATCGCTTCCTGCCAGATGCAGAGGCAGCTGAAGCTCTTGGTCGAACATGCTGGGAGGCTCTGATCACCCCCATTGTCCACAGCATCACAATGTCAGGTACATACACACACAGACACTTTAATTGGTCCTCACTAAAACAGCAGTACAATTTCACGCTAATCCATCTCACTAATCTCTCTATGTTTACCCAGAATCCTCAGCATCCAGCCCTCTGTCCTGGCTGCTCAGCGAGTACCTGGATAACACAGAGTCAGCCCGCCGCTGTAAGAGCCGGGCAGCCATCTTTAACTCCAGAGTGAGACGCCTCGCACACCTGCTGGTCCATGTAGACACGAGTCAGGTGGACAACGAGGAACTCAAACCCCCTGTCAAATCAAGTGAGTTTCATCATCACTTTCATTATGGCAGTTTTGTACATCATCTCTATCACTTATAACATGGTAAAACCTCCCTTGAATATATCACTGAAAATAAGATAGTTATCTGAAATATTCTTATTAACTGAATAGAACAATGTCCAAAATTACAAAGGTAAATCTTTAAAACGTGCTGGGATCAATAAGATCCCACCTGATTGTTAATGTTGCAGGATCAGAGACATTTCATTTGTATTTTCATGCCAACGTTTAGCTAATTTCTCCAGTTCAAAAACATACATCTTGTTGTTAAAAAGAAGAAAAAACACATCTAGGTCACATCATTGGTCAAATAAAGACAAAGTACCTGAAAAGGAGTAAAAATTGAGATGAAAAACTTCAGTGAAGTGTTGAGAAAGACTGCTGAGTGTTTCCAGTATCCTCCATGTTTAAAGAGTGTTTTTTGTTTTCAGAAGGTCTCAACCGAAGCAAAGAGCTGAAGAGTAAGTAACAGCTGAGTACAGAGGCCATTTTGTTTGTTTACACTCTGCTCTGTGACATTTCATATGTCCAAATGAGGACAGGAAGTAATCACATTGCCCCTGCTGTTTGACCCCCAAACTGGCACTTTTTTATTTGATATTATAGATTTGAAAAAAAACCCAACAACAACACAAGACTGTGAACGGACTTCCTGTCTCTGATTTTCAACTTCAGGCCACCTCATAAATGTATAGATGCTCAGGAAACTCGTGAAACAGCTGGAGCTCTATGCACTAATTACGGACTATTTTTAACTGCGGATGGATCCACATGTGATGCTTTAGAAAGTATTTAGTGCAGCAGGCCCGTGCATGTGGGATTGATCGAGAAAAGAAATATTAACACTGAAGAGGCAGGTGTTAATTGGTCATTTACCCAGATAAAGTATTCACACAGCCTAAACACACCTTAATATCAAACATCCGGCAGTTAATGACATTGAGGAGGATGTTTGATTGAAACTCATCCAGCATGGGGCGTCAGCTGACTCTTTCTCCTCCTCATCTGAACGGAATGAAACATTCAGCTTCCTTCAAACAAACCTGAAATCATCCGGATGCGTCTACACTTCATCTTTTCCTTTCAGTTTGGACTGCTCTTTTTTTGACTGCAGACTTCCTGTTCCCATTTTAGTCACGACACTGATGTGGTTTCTTTCCAGATGGAAAAGAAGGGCAGAACAGAGACACTGCTTTAGCTTTACGTTTCTGGCTGCAGTTTTCATTTCTGTTTCATTTTTCTGATTCAGTTTATGAAGACTGAACTTAATTCAGAAATTCAACATCTTGGAATGTGTCTTGCAGACGGTAAAGAGGGTAAGAACAAAGACAACACCGCAGCCTCTACTTCCTCCTCGTCCTCCTCAACCAAGCCCAAGGTGAAGAGCAACAGCAGCATCGCAGGCATCGCCCTCTGTTGGCAGGGAGTGGTGCAGCGCCAGGTAACAAGTGTTTACTTCAAGATTGCGGCACAAAATAGCTTCAAAATAATACTGTTGCTTGAAACGGTGTGTCCAGTTCTACACTTAGATGTTTCTGGATTGTTCCCACATATGGTCCAGAGGAGGGTCCTCAGAGGATGAATCATGATTGTTTTGGTGAAACATAAACATGACCCCTCCCCCCTCAGGTAAAGAAGTTTCTTGAGTCAAGCTGCAGTCTGCCAGACTTTGTGGAGCGGTACCGTACTCTGTACCTGCGGCTGAGGAACGCCATGGAAGAGCTGTTTGGACAGCAGACTGCCTTCGTCCTGGCCCTCCGACATGGCTTCTCTGCCGCCCTGCTGCAGCTCTCCATTCTTAAGGCCATGCACGTGAGTCCTCACAGGGTTTGATGTGGTTTACATCTGGTTTATGAATTAGTGGACTACTTTAAATCTTCCGATAGGTACCAAAAAGAGTCGTCAGGATAACATGATTTTAGTTTTTTCTATATTTAGATATTTTCACGTCATATGGGAACAATATGACACATTTATATCTCTAGTGTACAAATAATCTACTTTATAAACTATGACAACATGAGAAGAAAATGACCATTTGAACAAAGGTTAACTTAAGTTAGGCTTAGTTTGGGCATAAAATTGATCAGATTTAACTCTTAAATCAATGAGCACATCCTGATATGAAAAATGATCTAATCAGTAAATTACCAACCATGGAGAAAATAAGCCGCAGATTAATGACAGTGTTTCCGCTACAAGGCCTTTGCAGCAGCGGCCCGCCACAGCTAAATTATTGCCTCCGCTGATTCATATTTCTATAACGTGTCCCGAAGTTGCAATTAAACGACTCCGCGGAGATGTCCACTCCAAATGAACAGTCGTTTGCCCGCTCGACTCGTTGAGGAACAGCAATGAAACAGTGAGGAGTCACAGGACATCAGTCACAAGTGAAGTCTTTGCAAGCAAATAATCAACAGCGGGACCAGTTTACTCCTCAAACAACGGCACAACGGTGTTCTAACGGCAAAAGAGGGTCCGTCTTCGAATGCCCTCTGTCCACACACAATCATATGCAGTTCTGTTACGCAATGGAAACAACAATATTGTGAATCTCAGTACGCCCCAACTGTAAATACATTGATTGTCGCTGTTTATAAAGCTTATAAAAGTCGCAGATGTCATTTGGTAACTATCGATCGATCGTTTGATCGCTACGTCATTAATAACGTCCCTCGTTCACTCAGGTGCTGCGAGAACTGAATTGCGAGAGAAAATTATTAACTTTTGTGACTTCATGAAAGAGACTGCTGATGAAGTCAACAAAGCAGACAGAGAGACAGACAGAAAGAAGGGGGCGGGGCCAGAAGCTGTGCAGAGAGCAGAGGTGCAGGTGTGTTGGGGGGGACTGAAGCAAAGCAAAGAGATCAGATTAAAGTAGATTGTGAATTAAAACTTAATAAGGTGAAGAAGAGAGTGAAATTAAAGTGTGGAAGCAGAGGAAACGCTGAATGATGAATCAAAAAAACTTTTAGATTAAAACCTATGAAACTCCTGCCTCCTGTTGTACTCGTACCCCAGGTTTTGCTCGGGTTAAACTCAGGTTGTGATTGACCTGTGAGATGTTGTTGTGTCGTGCAGGTGAGTGAGCGTTTCGCTCAGTACATCGACCAGAATATCCAGGCCAGCGGAGCAGCGTGTGGCAGCGTGCAGACTCTAGAGCGACTACAGCAGTTTTTGGAGCCGATGCTCTTCTTGTCAGGCCTTGAGCTTGCCAACACCTTCGAGCACTTTTACAGGTCTGACCGCTACAATACCAACACAGCTGCAAAACCTGGTAACAGCTTGTAAAACATTAAAACACAATGCTGGAAGGAAGTTAAACTGTATTTTTTTCTGTCCAGGTACTACCTGGGCGACAGGATGCTGGCTCAGGGGAACGTGTGGTTGGAGAGCGCTGTGATCGATCAGATTGGCAGCTGCTTCCCGAGTCGCTTCCCTCAGCAGATGTTGAAGAACCTGAGCGAATCGTCCGAGCTGCAGCAGGAGTTTCACCTGTACCGCTTGCAGCAGCTCGACCGCTGCCTGCAAGAGCATGACCAGGTCAACAAAAACCCACAAAGCCTGAAAATGCTGTTTGATTTTACTTAATACTGAAAAGATTAAATGTTAGCTTCTCTTCTTGTACTGCAGCTTTCAACTTGTGAGTTATTGTCTTGCTACTGATTCTTTATCAGAGGCAAAATGTTCAAGGAAAGCTCTCCAAGCTTAAAACCAATACACACACTGCATTGATAAAAAAATGAATTATGTGTAACATGCTTGTAGAGGACGATGAGAGGTAGGGCTGCTCGATTATGGCAAAAACCATAATCACGATTATTTTGGTCGATAATTGAGATCACGTTTATTGAAAACGATTACTCATTGACTTTGGCACAGCAACCATTTATTTAACTTTTTCCTTTAAAAAAAGGGTCTTTCACAGTGCATTTACTTGAACTTCAAACATTATTCAACTAAAAAACGTAAAAAATAATGAATAAATAAATATTAAAATAATGTATGTAATATATAAATAAATATTAAAATAAAGGCAAATAATTAAGTGGCCTTTATCGAGGATTGTGTTGCGGTAGAAGTGTGTTATGCTCCTTTATTGTTTGGTCATAGGCGACTCGCTGAATGAATTTCAGGTGATAAACAAATTGGTCATGTTCCTTTGTGGTGCAGACACCACCGTGTAACAAATCTCGCACAGTATTTGTTGTTGCTCCTCGTCAGACTCTTTGAAACCAAAGAGTTTCCAAAAAGCGGAATTACTTTTACCTTTCTCGTTGACCTAAGGCTCTCTCTCCGTCATCTTGGCTCTGACTGAACGACGTGCCGCTACAGCCTGGCGAGTGAGTGTGGGTGGGGAAAATGTCACTGCTGAGGGACAGGGGTGCGCTGGATTTGCGGCAAAATAATCGTTTTAACTCGATTTATTTTTTTGATAATTGTTGGAAGCCAAAATAGTAATTGAAATTAAAATGTAATTAATCGAGCAGCCCTAAAGAGAAGTGCCAAGATAACATCAATAATTATATTCACTTGATTATAACCTTTTGTTGCCAAGCTAAAAAGGTAAAATCTTGAGTTTGATGCAGTTTGTCCTTTTGTTGCTGCTGTAGATGATGGAGGAGGAGTGGGCAGAGTCGGAGGAGGAAGCAGAGGTCCAGGTTCTGGTTCTGTCTCCACGCTGCTGGGCCGTCTCGTCTCTCTGCTTTCTGGACGAACCTGCAAAACATTTCCCAACAGAGCTCTGCTCCTACCTGAACCAGTTTACCCAGTTCTACACACACAGTCAGTAACAGATTTATAACTGGTCTTATTTCTAGAACATCTCTCAGGTCTGTAGACTTACACTTTTGCGTGTCTCTGTGTCAGGTCAGTCCATATACGGTCTGAGTCACTCAAAGCCTCGCCGGCTGCAGTGGACATGGCTCGGTCATGCTGAGCTGCAGTTTGGTGGCTGGACGCTGCATGTGTCCACACTGCAGATGTTCATCCTGCTGCAGTTCAACAGTATAGAGGTAAAACATGTTTCCTTTATTTTACACTCAATGATTTCCTGAAGAGTTTCCCTGAGTGTAACTGTAACCGACCTCGCGTCTGTGCAGGAAGTTCAAGTGGAAGCTCTGCTGCAGGCGACTGGCCTGTCTGCTACCGTCCTGCTGCACGCTCTGCTGCCGCTCATCAGCGAGGGGGGGCCTCTGATCTGCAGCCAGCCCAACGAGCCCATCCAAGGTGAGACACATAACACACACGCATACTCTTCTGTCCTTCATCGTCCTCCCTGACTCACCTCTCCCTCCCTCTGTCTGTTCTCAGGCGTTTTGCAGTTGAACCAGGAGGTGGCGTCTCGCAGTCTGGATGGCCCCCCGTCATCTGGCCAGCTGTTGCCCAGACAGACGTACGTGAATGTGGACGAGGATGCCGCAGGCACGCTGGAGAGGAAGAGGAACTACATCTACTGTCTGATCGTCCACATTATGAAGCAGGAGAAGGAGATGCACATCGACAACCTCGTCTTTAAGGTCAGAAGTCGCAGCTCACTAGACTCATGTAGACACGTCTTTGCAGATATTTCTGCCCGAAGGATCGTTACTATGAAATTTTATATAAAGGTTGGATTATTGAACATAAAAAGCTCTGATTGTGTTCACAGTATCAGACACTTTGATGGTTGTTGTTTTTTTACATCCATGGGTACACTGCAGCAAAGGCTGAAAGACAAGGTCAAGCTCATAGCTAAGTCACTGTACAACCCTCAAGCATGGAACATTTTAAACAATTGTCGAGCTCAGAATATCCAATCACTCTTGGCTCTAGCGCCCCTCTCTGGACAAACTTTGGCACTGCTTGTAAGCGTCTAATAACATAGTCCCCCCCCCCCCCCCCCCCCAGGTTCTGGACTCGTGTCAGAAAAAGGAAGCATCTCGCTCCCCGGGCTCGGGCCGTTTCAGCTGCAGCACCAGCGACGTGTTCTCTTGCATCATGCATGTCATCAGCAAAGGATGCGTACGCCGCAATGAGGACAACCCGCACATCGTGGAGTTCCTGCCGGAGGACCCATCGACGCCGCAGAAAGGACAGGCCCAGTTCTCCTTCAGCCGGGCCGAGATCAGGAAGGACGCAGCAGAGAGCAGGGCCGACATCAGGTGTGAGCACGACCTCTGACCTTTCACACACCATCAACTCTGTTAACGTTATTTAACCTCATTAAGCTCTTCAGACACAAGACAAACTTGTTTATGCAAACACAAGTTCCCTCTGTCTTTCATTCATACATTTTGTGTGATAGCAGCAGCTTCATCGTCACCTCATGTCCCTCCTGCTGCTGTAAGAAGCCTTTCCTCTTTTGTCGCTGTGTTTTTAATTCTTTAAAAACGGTGCCTCTGTTTTTCCTCCTGTTTTCATCCTGTAACTCAGATCGTATTATATTGCCCCACTTTGTTTTCACTGCTGTTCCCTCTCAGACCACATTAAAACAAAAACAACTCAGTGGATGAGTCTAATTAAACACGCTTACATTTTGTGATTCATCAAAAACAGCCAAATGTAAAATGTTTAATTTTCTACAAAAAAAGAAAATAAAGAAGAGATTTAAACTCGAAACCCTGCTTGTTGCGTTTTGCCTTATTTTGTTATAGGTATTAGTAACTGATGATTTGTGAGTGTAATGTGTCCAAAAGCAAAAAAAAAAAAAGAGTTAAACTAAAAAACATCTTTAATTTTGATCAAAGCGACCTTTAATACACTTTCTATCACTCTTTCTGCACGTATAAACAAAAGACATCTTTATTTATATTTTAGTTCAGCAAGATTACGGCTTATCCAAATACAATGTTTTTATTCAAAAGCTATGATTTTGATATTATGTAACATGATCATGAAGTGTTTAACAACAACAGAAAACATGAGTAGCTTGTCTCACTGGTAAAAGAGAAAGTAGTGTTAACAACATATTTCACTGTTTCATAATGAAGAAGAGAAAAGAAACGGTTATAAATGCGTAACATATAAACATTGGGGATCAGTCGTATTCTATCTATGAATCCTACAATTCTTTTAAATACCATTAATCAAGGCCACAAATAAAAGTGAGGTATAAAAAGCTCTTATTAGAAGCTTCGTCTCTGCATGAACAATATTTTGTGTTTGTTTTTGCAGCCTGATATCAGCACCGCGGCAGTTTGAGGACGGAGTTCTGGACGCGGTTCTGTTCTCGATGGGTCGGACAATGACGCAGGAGGAAGTTCGTCAGCTGATGCAGAGGACCGTCCAACAGGTCTGTCAATAATGTTTGTCTGTCTTGAAGTTTGTTAAAGACTTCTGTAAGATCTCCTCCAAACGGATGTTTGGATGTATAAACTGGCCAATGTGCACAGACTTAGGGTCAAAGGGGTCTGTGGTCCCCTCAATCAGAACCTCTGCTTGAAATGATTGTTGATTTTTTTTTATTGGCTATCAAGCCAGAAGTGTTAAAGCAGCATTAAACGACCTCAAAGAGACTTAGAACCACTTCAGGGACTCAAAACATTTACAAAATGACCTTAAAGACACACAAAAGAAGGGGCTCAAAACCAACTCAAAGATACTTAAAACAACCTCAAAGAGACACTTCAAAAGCACTTCAAACATTTGCATCATGTGATTGTGCTTCTCTGTGCCCCCTCAGGTGTCAAGTACGCTGAGTCTGGACCTGGACCGGGCTGAGCACCTTCTGGTTCACTGTAAGTGGAACATGGACCTGCTGGTGCAGCGATACACCGACGACTCTGACGCCCTCGTCATGGCCGCTGGGCTAAAGTGCCGAAACCCGCAGCCCCCGCCGAGCCCCGCCTCCACCTGCCCGGTCTGCCTGGGCCCTCGTGCTGCCGCCACGGAGCTGATCCACTCACTTAGCTGCATGCACTACTGCTGCCGGGTCAGACTCTGTCAGACTAACAGATTCATAAACTGATGTTCAGTGTGTTGTTCTGTTTCTCATGTCTCACTGTGTGTCGTACAGTCGTGCTGGCAGGAGTACCTGACGGCAAGGATCGAACAGAACCTGGTCATGAACTGTAACTGTCCAATCACAGACTGCCAGGCTCAGCCCACATCAGTCTTCTTCCTCAACATCCTCACTGACAAGGACACCATTTCCAAGGTGACAGCCCGCCCTCCTCTGTTATTAGTTATTTTTACGTTTCTGTAGTTTTGTTCTGTTCTGTTGGTTTAATGAGGTGTCAGTCATATTCTCCTGAATCATTTGTGCATTATGTGAGTGTAACACTCTCCCCTCCTCCTCTTGCTCCTCCTCTGTGCCAGTATGAGAATGCCTTGCTCAGAGGCTACGTGGAGTGCTGCTCCAACCTGACGTGGTGCACCAACCCCCAGGGCTGCGACCAGATCCTCTGTAAGGAGAACATGGGCAGCATGGGGACCTGCTCCAAGTGCTGCTGGTCCTCCTGCTTCAGCTGCAACTTCCCCGAGGTCAGAGGTCACCACATGCACACAGAAAACTTGAGCCTTAAGTCTTAAAATCAACAAACCAATGAAGAAAAGTGAAATCAATTGATCACCTTAACTCTTTATATTCTTGCACATTTACAATGTTTGTTTGCAGTTTTTATCTGGATTCTTCTCACTTATGTTTTATTTTCCGACCAAAAAAGAATCAGTTAATTTCATGGCACGGCTTTTACTGTGAAACATTTGCAAGAACATTGCATGGTTTCCATAAGGTACTTTAATAGCCGCATTGTGCCACTTGTTTACTAGAAATCACACAAATAGACACCTGATGTCACTAAAATTGTACGTTGAGATGAGATGACATAATTCTTCATTGATCCCCAGAGGGGAAATTCAGGTGTTTGCAACAGCACAAAGACAAAGTAGCAAGAAGGTAAATACAAATAGAAATAAGAATAGATACAATAAATAAAATTAAAAAAGAGCTATATACAACTGGTATACAAAAGTGACACTCGCAAGTGGTCTGGGATAAAGTGAAATGTATGGGTAAAATAATACAGTATGATATGAGGTATACAATATAGTAAAGTATAAAGTGGCAATAAAATACAGTATGGTATATTACAGTGTGTTTATGTATATAATGTAGTGTGATATGGAATATTAAGTGAGTCCTAAAAAAGCTATCTCAGATCCCATCGGCTATAGTCTGATGACGATATAGCCTCTGGGGACAACAGTGAACGTGCCGGGGCATGTAGCGATTAACAACTTCCTTTTTCCGCGTGCTGCATTGTTTACAGAAAAATAACCCGTTTTTCTTGTGATTTACTTTAATTAACGGGTCTCACCTTTGCACAAATTGTGACAACAAACATCATGATGCAGATTTATGAATAGTAAAAATGAAGCTTTGTCCTCAAGAGGAGAAGAAAACGACTTTTAAAATGTTCGTTTGTTGAACGGAGGTCGGCTTGATCATTTCTAAAAGAATATCAGATGTAATATTGTATACAGAACGTACAGTATGTACAGTATAATGTGAACTATGACTAATCCAGAAGAGTATAACAGACACCAGAAGTAGATTATCCCTTGTTTTGTTCCCCAGCCATTATTTGAGACCAACCTTTATTTGATTGTGTTGACCAAGCCCCCAACCATAATATAACTCCTTTAATTATGTTACCTAGAAATAGAAATAATTTCTTGAGTTGTATTCTTTTCCTCCTTTCTTATTCTTACTTTACTCGGTTAATTTAAAACCTTCTCCACACAATTTAAAATCATAATCTATGTTCCCATAATAAGAACAATATGAACAGCACAAAAATAATCCAGTAACATGTTTCCAAAAGAAAAATAAGGAAACGCACTGACATCACAATTAATATTAGTGTTTTCTGAGCGTGATTCCTGCTCAGAATAATGCTAAAGTTGTTCACAAACAAGCCTCTGAAGGACTCTTAACTGCACTACGGCATGTGTTGTTATATTTGAACTAACACAGTGACTGCCTCCCCCTCCAGGCCCACTACCCCGCCAGCTGCAGCCACATGTCTCAGTGGATGGACGATGGAGGATACTATGAAGGGATGAGCATGGAGGCTCAGAGCAAACACCTCGCCAAGCTGATCTCCAAACGCTGCCCGAGCTGCCAGGCTCAGATCGAGAAGAATGAAGGCTGTCTGCAGTATGTACACTCATGATACCTGCTGATGATGATGAACACTGAGGATGATGGTGGTGCTGATGATGGTGCGTTATTTCCTCTGTCCCCAGTATGACCTGTGCCAAGTGTAACCATGGTTTCTGCTGGCGGTGTCTGAAGCCCTGGAAACCAACACACAAAGATTACTACAACTGCTCGGCCATGGTCGGTTTACACATGATCACATGATCACAGTTAACATACTATTCCATCCAATCAGAGACCAAGAAAGCAGTTATGCACTGTGATTATTATGCATATTAAGGTTTATCTGAACTTTTCCAGGGATTTGCCCATTAACACATCATAATATTACTATGTTTTTTATGTTTAGGTTTAGCTTTTATCCAACTGGTTTACTGGTTTAAATTAAGAGCTTATTAAGAAGAAGAAAAGGGAGATAAAACAAGACAGATTTATAAAATATTTTGACAAACACAATGTTTAAAATCAAGAGAAAGATGTTTATGTTTCAAGGTGTTTCTTTAGAAATGTTACAGACTTGGCTTCTGCAGTCCAGGATTAAAAACAACTCTTTATTGGTTACTAATTATTAATTATTAATATCCATCCATCCATCCATTATCTATACCGCTTATCCTGTTCAGGGTCGCTGGGGGCTGGAGCCTATCCCAGCTGTCATTGGGCAAAGGGCGGGGTACACCCTGGACTGGTCGCCAGTCAATCACAGGGCTGACACATAGAGACAGACAACCTTTCGCACTCACACCCACACCTATGGGCAATTTAGAGTCACTAGTTGTCTAGTTATTTAGTATGTATTTTATGTGGATTTTTTTATTTATAATGTTGCAGGTGAGTAAAGCAGCGCGGCAGGAAAAGAAGTTCCAGGATTATAACGAGAGATGCACATTCCACAACCAGGCTAAGGTATGACACCTGTCCACTACACACCTGGAGCTTTACTGTAAAGCCGCTGCTGATTCTTCCAGCTCTGGAAAAAAATAAGAGACCACGACAAAAATATGTTTTTCTCTGGTTCTACAATTTATAGGGTTGTGTTGGAGAAAAATTAACTTTTGTGTTACTGGTAACAAGTATTCTCATTTACCGGTAGGTCTTTTATTTGCAGAAAATGAAGATTGGTTAAGATAACAAAAATATGCATAAAAGTTTTTCAGACCTCGAATGATGCAAAGAAACAAGTTCATGTTCATGTTTAAACAACAGAATAATAATGTTTTAACTTGGGAAGATTTCACAAATCAAAATTTGGTGGAATAACCTGGTTTGTAATTACAGCGTCCATGCATCGTGGCATGCTCTCCACCAGTCTGTCTCATTGCTGTTGGGTGACGTTATGCCACTCTTCAAGCAGCTCGGCTTTGTTCGATGGCTTCTGACCATCCATCCTCCCTTGAAAACCTCCTGAATGTGATATTCAGAAGGTTTTCAAGGGGTTGGATTGGGCTAGCCATAAAATATATAGAGAGACACTAATTTAAGGAACATTTGGTACGGTCTCTTATTTTTTCTGTAGCTGTATTGTCAAACAGCCAGAAGGTCTGAAGGTCTGCTTTTTTTGTGAAGATGCCACGATGAGAAGCATCCATAGAAACACTTTAGCATTAACTTTGATTGCTAACTTGTTTTTACAATTCCAGGAAATTTAAGTTACAATCATGAGGTACAATCCGAGACAGAGCTTTTCTCTCTTACGTCTTGGTTTTATCACACGTTCACTTTCACGTCACAGTATGAGAGCCGTGTGACTCAGTCCGGTCTCTGTTGCAGGATTTCGCCATCAACCTGGAGAACAAAGTGTCGTCCATTAATGAAGCTCTGCAGATGAAGTCTTTGACCTTCGTCATCGACGCCTGTAAAGTCCTCGCTCAGGCTCGCAAGGTAAAATCATCATTACCATCTTCGTCATCATCAGGCTGTGATCCTCCTAACTGATTGTAATGGTGTTTACTGTGCCCTGCTGTCTGTCTGCAGGTTCTGGCCTACTCCTGCGTCTACAGCTACTATAACCAGGAGACGGAGAAGATGGACGTGATGGAGCAGCAGACGGAGGCTCTGGACCTGCACACCAACGCCCTGCAGATCCTCCTGGGTGAGACTCATGTTCTGCTCAGTATAAACAGTTGTCTTGATGTTTCTGGTGACTGGTTGTTAACTGGTGTTGTCTTGGTGTCCTCAGAGGAGACTCTGCTGCAGTGCACTGACCTGGCCTCATGTGTGCGGCTGCTGAAACCAGAACATCTCAACACCGGACTGGAGCTGATCCGACGCATTCAGGAGCGCCTGCTGGCCATCCTGCAGCACTCCACCCAGGTAACAGGTCTAATACTTTGCTGAAGTCAGTATAAACCCTGGAAGTTAGTCTGGGTAAACATCTGTGAAACCAGTTTAAAACACAGCTGATTTACAACCAGTCTGACTGATTTTCTCCCCATCTGTATCCTGTCTCCAATCATCTTAAAACCAGTCTGAAGCCCATGTGGGACCAGCCTGATACCAGTCTGAAATGAATTTAGAGTCAGTTTGATTTAAAGTCTAAAACTAATATCAACCTCATCAGAGACCTTGTCAGTCCTTAAAGCTCCAGTGAGGAGTTTTTAGCTGGTTATGAAACCAGTAGGTGTCAGACGAGGTGATAACTTCATGCCCTTTTCTATATTGTCCATGGCAAAGATTCACAGCGAGTGATACGTTTGAATGTTAAAAGAAAGAAAGATGAGATAAAAAATCTCATTTTACACATGTATAGGACAAGATCAGCAATGAAATAAGAGGTACCACTTTGTTCACAGGGGGCGCCAAAATCAAACTGAAAGTTCCTCATAGAAGCTTTAATCAGTTTCAAATTTGTCTGTTCAAAACTCATTTGATTTGAGTCTTAAAATCTGTCTTATACTGACTGGTGTTTCACTCTCATCTCGCATTAGTCAAATAAGTGACAGTTTCCTGTATTTGTGTCTCATCCAGGACTTCAGAGTGGGTTATCAATCCAAGAGCAGCCAGGATCCAGAATCTACTCAGGCCTCCAACCTGTCCAACCACACCGACGCCAACAAAGTGTGAGTATGACTACAGATAACCTGAAAACAAATAACAAAAAGCACAAATTAACTATTTAATTTCATTGAAATACAAATGAAATCAGAGTTCAGTTCTGGACTGTTTTCACTTTGTTCTCAGGTCGAAGTCGGACCGAGCATCAGACTCTGGAGACTCAGATAACAACAACAACACAGGGGAGGAGGGCGGCGAGGAGGCGGAGGATGAGGACGATGAGTACGACGAGGAGTACGTCCCCGAGTGGCACGAGGACTATGACGAGGACGACATCGACGAGGACGACTTCTTCTCTGACGACGACGAGTCCGAAAACCTGGAGAGGGACTTCAGCCCCTTTGACTGAGGCAAATACAGAAACTTCCCGAAGTCGATGGAATAGATCGGGGATGAGTCGGATCCCGCCACGGCCCAGCCCCTTTACCTGAGAATGTCAGGAGGACGGGAGACGATCAGAGGGATGTCCTTCACCTGAACCCAACACCCCAAACACAGCTGCACTTGCTTTTCCTCTTCCTGTATTTTACCTTCTGTGTTTTCATAAAATCAAAGTACGGAAGAAAACGATGGCGTTGTGAAGAGTAAAAAGTTCTGAGTTTGATGTTTCAGTTCTGAGAGGGAAAAAAAGACTTCAAGGACAAAATTCATATTTTAGTCTTTAAAAGATGAAAACCAATTTTTAATTCTAATCTAATTTCTTTTTTACTCAAGTCTTGAAACAATGTGAGAACCGGTATTTAACCAGTTAAAAAAGATTCAAACACGGTTTAAATGGTCTCATTTAAAAACCAATTAAGACCTAGAGTGAGTTACGTTCAAGTTTTGAGGCCAAGCTGAAACCACTTCAAAACAAGCTTGAGACAGGGTTTGAACCTTGTATCTGTGTAAACCCAGTTTAAATGTGTCTAATGTCACACTGAAACCATTTTATACTAGTCTTCTACCTGTGTAGAAAATTCCAATGCAGACCTACCCGAAACGAGTTTGAAACTCATCAACACATGCAGTCCAAAACAAGTTTACAACCAGCCAAAAACCTCTGAAATAAGTCTAAGACCGGTCTGAAACCACTTCAAACCCATGCTAAAAGTCCTCTTCACCCATAAAACCACGATAAACCCTGTCCAAAGTTTTCTTCAGACCAGTTCAATATCAGCTTGAATCCATGAGTCTGAAACCAGTTTAAAATGTGTTGAAACCCAGAATGAAAATTGTTTAAAATTGGGTTTAAGACCATTCTGTTACCTAGTTTAAGACCAGTTTAAATCTGGTCAAAACAGCGTGAAACCTTCTGAAAAAGGTTTTTTTTTTTTTTTACTAATGTGTCAGAATGTCAACGTTGGAAATTAAAATGTAATAATATAGATCTAAATTACAAAATCTAAGTTTTCTTCTTCTGCTACTTTGATTCTATGATTCTGACTTTAATCTCAGAACTTGTTTCCTCTTCTCCTGAACTGAACCGCCTGGGCTCGGTGTCTGTTCTGTCCGACAGCGATGAAGGATCTTTCACAGAGGACGTCTGTTAGTTTGTGATCTTTCACAGAACAAAATCGTTGTGTTTCTGTTTCCTGCTGCTGCTTTTTTGGATTTTCCCGAGACGAGTTTAAAAACAGGAAAAAGGGATTAGTAAAAGGAGACTGTTAGTTCACCTCTCGTTCATCTTGTTAGCCATTAAGAATATCTGTATGTCTCATCACACGTTCTGCCTTGATTTATGTTGACAATGGAGGCTGCCTTTATTTGAGACTAAAGAAAAATAGAAATCATTAAAAAGCATAACTTCCTCTGCATATAGTTTTTTTTTTTACATGTGTGTAGAGTTGGATGTTTCTATGCATCTGAGAAGAGATTCTGATGTTTCAGCCTGAGCAGAGAGTCTGTAGAGCTGTGAAGTCTGAAGTATCACTGCAATAACTGATCGATTATCGGCTCACTGTCACTTCATTAACTGAGCAAAGACTCTGTCACCTTCTCTGTTATCAGTCTTTAAAAAGGACGTCGTTAGGATCAGATTTTTGGGTTTGTTGTCGAGAAGTCGGAGGAATATCTGATATTCCAGCTCCCTGTTTTGCTGTAATTTTGAGAGATCCTATATTCATATTGTTGATGTTCTATGATGTTCTTTCTGGTTTCTTTTGCTGGAGTCGGGCGACTTCAGCCAGCAAACTAAATAAAAGCTTTTTCTGCTATGCTGCAGGACGACTTTGATTTCACGCTTAAATAAAACACTTTACGATAGATGGATAGATAAATAGATAGATAGATAGATAGATGGGGGGAAACAAGGTACTCTATCTATCTGAGGGGAAAATAGATTGTTATAGCAGCTTTTAACATTCACAGTTACAATGAAAATATTAAATACTAAAAACTAAAACAAGAGCACATATATTTAACAAAACCAATATGGATGTAGGACTGTATATGCAATACTATATAATATATAAATGTTCAGTAATGATAATAAGAACATTTATATTTATAGTTATAATATGATATAAGATATGTAGAAGAAGCGATGCTTTATTAATCCCCAAGGGGAAATTCAATGTTTTCACCCTTATTATTACAAACATGCTACACACACATAGGCCTGAAATACCCAAATGCACAAACAGGACTCCATGGACATGCACTGATGGAGAGATGTCAGAGTGAGGGGGCTGCACATGGACATGCGCCCCGAGCGGTGGGGGATTCAGTGCCTTGCTCAAGGACACCTCGACGGAGCCCAGGAAAGGAGCTGGCACCTCTCCAGCTACCAGCCCAATTCCACACTTGGTATATAAAAGAATAGAATAGAAAAGGATATATTATAGTATAATATAGATAATATCACACATAACGCAACCTAATAAATGTAAATATATATAGAGACATTCATCTATCTCCCTTGTTTTCCCCACGTTCAGCTGCAGACGATTTTCTCCACACCACCTCACAAACCGCTCCACCAGGCCCCATACTCCTCCTCCTGTCCTGTCCCAATACACCCCATGATGCAATGTCATCAGAGAACTTTTGTAGGTGAAATGAGTTGGAGTTGTATCGAAAGTCTGATGTGTAGATGGTGAAAAGGAAGGGAGATAAAACAGTTCCCTGAGGGGCCCCAATGTTGCTCACCAGATGGTCAGACACACAGCTCTGCAGCCTCACAAACTGTGGCCTGCCCGTCAGGTAGTCCAAGATCCATGAGACTTGGTGGGCTTCCACTGGCATGTCCCCCAGCTTCTCCCTAAGCAAGATGGTGTTAAAGGCATTTGAGAAGTCGAATGAAATGATCCAGATTAAGCTGTGGGATCTGTCCTAGGAAGAGTATGCTCTCTGCAGCAGATATATTATCGTGTCATGAGGCTGGTATGCAAACTGAAGGGGGTCTTGTGCTGAGCTTACTGCTGGTCTGAGATGACCAGCCTCTCCATGACCTTGAACAGGTGATGGGTTAATGTTATGGGCCTGTAGTCGTTTAGGAAGACTGGATGCCCCTTCTTGGGCACTGGGACCAGACATTTCCAGAGCACAAGAGCTCTCTGTCCCCTCATTAATGTTACGAAAGTTTCGACATGAAGGGTCAGCACAGAGGGTGTGTGCCAGAAATAAAAAAAACAATAAAACCACATTGTATTAAAGACAGAATTAAAATGTAAAGTGCATAAATTGAAAGGATGTGCCTCACAGGAATAAAATAAGTAAACAAAAACTGAAACATAACAATGCACATGTTATATAAAATTTATATTTGCAATGTTATTGATTGATTCATGGAGGTTCCAGAATTGGATGGATTTTCAGAATCAAAATCAGCAAGTATGTGTGTGCACATAGAGAAATTTGACTCTGGTTTTACATTTTTCTTGATGTACACACATAAACACTTAAAACAAAAACGCTTAAACATTAAAACTAGTGTGTTCAGGTCTATAGACATAAATATATATATATATATGTATACACACATATATACAGTATATATATTAAAAAGCATACTCTTTAAGGTTTTGTCTCTTACTTTGTTTTATTTACATTAAACTATGACAAAACACAATGCTGTATTGGCTGCTTATATATTTTGGTTTTGAAGAGATGTGGAAAATGCTGCAGTTTCTTCTTCCTTGCAGTTGGGGGCGCTAAAGAAGCACAACCTCATATGTCGGCGGCCATTTAATAGAAAGAAACATATAGCAACGCATGTGGGAAACACACCAAGGGATAATACATTTCTGTATAAGCACTAGGTTGTTTAATAGAATATATTTAGTGTTTTTTTGTTATTATTACTATTATTTATATATTTATTCTATTCTTATATATTGAAACTGTTGTAAACTGAATCTGGATCCTGTTCTACATACTCCAGTACGGTAGGTGGTGGTTTGCACCAAAGTTGGTATTGCAATCCGCCGAAAAAAAACAAAGAAGAAGAAGAACAGCAACGCATTGGCGGTGTTTGTTCAGACTTTAGCTTCGAATTGTTGACTTCCTGCACCTATTGTAAGATACAATATCAACATAATATTTATGTCAGTTTATCGATCTTTGTGATGCAATGATACTAAAAGAAATGCGACTCTCTGCTTAACTCAGAGAGTTCATTTGATTAGCCAGTTAACTCGGTAGCTAGCTCCCTGAGCGACATCAGCTCTGTTTGGGTGCGGAAATGGGACGTGGAGCGGGACCAACACGGAGCCGACCTCCTGGACCACCGGGCGAAGACGGGCATCCAATGGACATGCTTCCTCCGGGTTGGGGTCCTCCGCCACCGGGAGGGTGGGGCCCGCCGCCGCCTGGTGGATGGCCCTTGCCGCCCGATGAATGGGGGCCACCGCCACCCGAAGGTTGGGGGCCACCACCGCCCGGTGGGTGGGGGCCTCCGCCGCCTGGAGGGTGGGGGCCTCCACCACCTGAAGGATGGGACCCGAGAGGTCCTCTGCCACCCGACTGGGGACCAAGAGGACCACCGCCCCCTGGCTGGGGGCCTCATCCCGACGACTGGCTGCCCCCTCCAGATTGGAGACCTCCTCATCCCGACGATTGGAGACCCCCTCATCCCGACGATTGGAGACTTCGTCACCCCGACGATTGGAGACCTCCTCACCCCGACGACTGGAGACCCCCTCATCCTGACGACTGGAGGCCCCCCCACCCCGACGACTGGAGGCCTCCTCACCCCGAAGACTGGAGACCTCCTCCCGAGGGCTGGGGGCCACCAGGCTGGGGCCGCGAAGGTCACCCAGATCCGTGGGGACCCGAGCCTGTTCCACCCGGACCTATACCTCCTCCTCCTCCTGTCGGGATACCTCCTCCGGACCCCGCAGCCTATGGACCGATAGCCGTGCCTCCTGTCCCCCCTCCAGCCTGCGTCGCTCCGATCGGGTTCCCGGCTTACCCTCCTCCGGGCTGGACAGGAGAGGTAAGCAGCTTCACCCAGCTGTTACATAATGGTCAATTCCCCCCTGGACCTTTCATTCGTTCACCATATCAAATCAACTGTCCTGTCATTAATTTTTGATTGATGACCATATCAAATATTTCTTGTTTGATTATTGATTGTTTTGGAGCTTCTGTCCTGCTATATTTTAACTTAAACTGATGCTCAGAGCTATGTCTGACACCTGTACGTTTTCTGTCTCTATGTTTAGCCTGTTGTAGAGGAACCCCTGCCGAATCCGCCTCCAGATCAGCCTGAGTGGGTGAGTACAGACCAGGCTCATTATATCACAGGGAATCATTACAGACTTCTTGTACCAGTTACCAGTTTCCTTTCAGACCAGTTAAAAAGAGAACATCATATACATTTAGAAAGAAGTGTATCCAAAGCTGTGACTTTTCTCTAAGTTTCAGCCAGAGCAAGGACCAACAATTATTTACCTTATTGACTGAAGTGCTTTTTGTTTTCTCAATGAAAGATTTGAATGTCTAAATCTCTAGTTGTGTTTCAGCACTTTTTCTTTCCTGCCTTCCGTTTGTCAGATCAAAGCATTGATTTCAGCTCCGGGCTCCGAGATGACTCCAGGAGAAACTAAAAAGTCCACAGATGAACCCGCTGTTACTACAATGCCTGTGGCTGCCCCTGCCCCTGCTCTGAAACCTAAATCTAAACCAAAACCTAAACCTGACACAAGCAAGACCAGCAGAGCTCTTGGCCTGCTGGGAAAGCGTACATTTGAAAAGTAAGTTCTTACAGGTGGTGACCCCCCCCCCCTCCCCCTTTCATAATATTTGTTGTTCGTATTAAATAATTTAATTCATGTTTACTCTGTGACTTCCTGTTTGTTCGTAAACATGTGTCATTAGTGGTGGAATAACTGTCGGATTGTGAGCAGCTTTGTTTTCTGTTTTGTCCTCAGGCCTCCTCCAGGCAGGTCGACAGGGATCATCTCATTCATCGGGGTAAGAGTTTCAACACACCCTGTCATGTGAGGGATGATGTCACCAGGTCACATTTTGTTCATACTTTCTGTGCCGCAGCACCAGCGATGCGCACCAGCGATGCGCATCAGCTCACCTGTGTGCACACCTATATTGATGTATAGATGACAGCTGATTTCCATCACAACCACTGGATGTGATACTTAGGATATTTTCTTCAAAATAAAAGCATAGTGGATAAGTGGATGAATAAAAGCACATCACTCTTACAGCGATGTTTCTCTGGACTTTAGCTTAAAATCTTGTGTCAGGAAGTAGTTTTTTCATTAAAGCCAACGTCTCTGCTGCTGCTTAAAAATACCTTATATCAGGTTTTGCTAATATTTTTGCCTGAACTTAAAACCGCAGTAACAGATATTTGCGTCTGCGTGTTCATCATCTTTTAAGTTGTTAGCAAACTGTTGTTGTAGCAGACTGAGATCTGTGTGTGACCAGCCGGTGACACTCAGTGCTACTAAACCTTCCTGGGAGTTCTCAGAGCAGGGATTTTTGGGGAGCCAGGAAAGTTAAATGTAGTCCCTGGTTCTGGTCTAAGTGCAATTGGAGTTCCTGACATGGTTCCTGGGGTCCTGGAAATGTGTTGTGTGTTAGAGTTGCCTGTTTCAAATGTTTTTGAGCGCTTCCTGTGAGATCCCAAATAAGTGAGAGATCAGATGTCTCTGATCCTCAGCCAACCTTTGGTTACATCGAGAGAGAAGATCTCGAGAAGTATACCTTCAGCTTTGCCGCTTTCTTCGGAAACCCCAAAGCCATGACACCAGGGGTCAGAGTTCACTTCACAGCCTGCAAAGAAAAGGTAAGCAACACGCTGCACACTCGCTAGATATAACAGCTTTTTAAATGCGATCCTTTTGTTCTTTGTTTTGGTACTTTCATAATCTTCATATAACTCACTTTCACTGTCAGCTTTTTCTGATGTTTTAAACTCACTGTTTAAAATGGGTTTGACGTGATTGTTGTTTCCAAACAGAACAGTCTCATAGCGACAGATGTAAAAGTTGCTCCAGGCGGAACGGAGAACGTGGACATAGAGATCTACGAGGCGGTGGTCAGTCAGGCCATCGTGGAGCCTCAGGTCCGTTTACAATTTAGAGTTGGAACAGACCGTCCTTCCTGTTTCCTGTTTTTGACCCTGTTGGTTTTGTCCGTCCGCAGGCTGGCGAGCGTCAGTACCCAGGGCAGGTTCACGTGAACATCGGGCCGCTGAGGACCAACCTGACATTTGACAGCAAGGACAGCACGGTGACGCTGCTGAAGGACGACCAGGTGCTCATCAACCTGCTGACTGACATCGTCAGCGAGAAGAGGAGAGCCACCAACATCAAACCCAAAATCCCTTCAACCTTTGAGCACACCAAGGAGGAGAGGGAGGAGGTGCGAGCTGCTTTCTGTTGCTGACATCAAAAACACTCAGACACAACCAGATCTAACAGACTTACAGCTTTAACGGCAGCTGACTCGCTTCACCAATTCTGTCCTGATTCACATCTTTCGTCTGAGTTAATGACATAGTTAAAATGTTTTAACCCCAGGCGCGTATGATTAAATTCATTAAAGACATCTGACTTTACCCTCATGATAGTGATCATCTGTTATTACAACCTTCGGCTTCTCTTTTGTCTTTGAGTCAGTGTTTGTTGTATTCTTCCTCTGCAGGGAGTCATCGTCAGCCTGAAGGACAGCGAAGGTGTCATCAAGTCAGAGAAACACGGCGAGCTTCCCTTCGATATCAAAGAGAACTTCAGCGACGTCGAGTTCACCACCGAGGACATCAATGAGGAGGTTGAGTTCACCGCCATCACGGTGAGGAGTCCGACTTTATTTTCCCTTCTCGGGTTGTTCTTTATAGTCTTTTGCAGCTCATGAATTTCAATGGATGGCATTTGCAAGAGGCATGTCGGCAAGATGCCCCAATGTCCAAATCAACAATACGTAGATTCACATCAATACACTCGATCATCACATTGCAAAGGTTTTGGTTGCTTAGTAACAATGGGCAAGACAGTAGCGCAACCTCTCAAGCTATCGGTTGTCTACATGGCCCCTAAAACGGTGAGCATTTTTTGTTTGTCTCTCCTCAGCTGAAATCGGGGAAGCGGGCGATCAGGATCCGGCGAGTGAAGGAGCCCCTCCTCCTTACTCTCTGCTCAGCCACTGCAGCCGTCGCCGCCGCCAACGACGAGGCCGAAGCACAAAACTCAGACGACGACAGCGAGGACGAATCTAACAAGCCTCTTCAGTTGAGGGCCATCTGCAAGGCAGATCTGGGGCCCAACATGAAGCTGGACAAGGAGCTGTACGAGGGCATCGTCAGCCAGACAATTATCGAGCCCACGGTGAGCGAGACTGGACACGGCTTGTTACATCACACAGGTCATTGTTGGTCGTTGTTTATCCCCACTGGACTTACTTTTAGTTGTTGTTTAGTGATGCATGAAATGGAAACAGGAAAACAGTTTCCAAACAGGAAAACAGCATAGAGCATCCGGTCATTTCAAAATAAAACACCATGTGCAGACCGGTACAGACTCCCATTTTCTAACACAAACGCACTGAAGTCTTGGAAAAAGAAAACTTTTAATTAAGTAGTGGTCGAAGCACAAAAATAACGGAATGATATGCAGATGAGCAGAAATTCAACCTCGGTACTGTTGTTTGTGTGTTGCTCTGTTGATGTTATCGCGTGATTTTTCCCAACTCTCGCGCAATAATGTTCTCCCGCGATCTCATGATCTCGTGAATCCAGCTGCTTGGACCAGAACCGTGGCACAGACGGAACGCACCGGACATGGATCCTGTGGGTTTCGGGCGTAATGGAGCTCACGTTGCTAACATGAATAGCTATTACAATTACTTTTAGCCACGTCTTAAATTTTGTCGGATTCTTGTCGAGTTGAGTCTCAGACCTCCACAAGTATGTCGATTCTGAAATGGGTTTCCTTAAAGTTAAATAAGCTCACAGCATATAGTTTGGTTTTGATTGAAAGCTGAATTTTGGTTCGTATCTTTAATCTATACTTAAATGTAGACAAGCAGTTAGTCTGTGTCACTGCCTGCTGTCCTGACGCTGCTCTCTCCCTAGCCCAACATGCCGGGTTACCCGGGCCAGATCCACGCCAACATCGGCCCCGTCAGGACCAACGTTACCTTCGACCACCGGGACTGTGGAGTCACTCTGCTGAAGAACGACCACGTGTTGATAAATCTGCTGGTGGACATGGTGACCAGGAAGAGGAGAGCGGCAAACATCAAACCCAAAATCCCGTTCACCTTCAGCTACACCAAAGAGAACAGAGAGCTGGTAACTCGCATATTATCCTCTATCACACATTGTCACAGTGAAGATGAGGTGGTTCTTTGTTGATTTATGGGTTCTTGATTGATAAACAGGGCATCATCACCTATTTGGGAGCTGAGACGGGCATCGTCAACTCTGAGAAGCACGGCGAGCTTCCTTTCGACATCTGTGAGAACTTCAGCGAAACAGGGTTCAACGCCTCAGACATCCACAAGGAGGTGGAGTTCACGATGGTTATGGTGAGTCTGACAGACACCGAACTGAACCTGCTGGACTATAAAGGACAGAAAGTGAGTAAGTTTCATATTCTGCTTTGTTTTTCTGCAGGTGAAATCTGAAAAGAGAGCCATCAGGCTACTGAGGACAAAGAGGGTGGAGGACAAAATCCTGGAGGAGCAGAAAAAACGGGAGGAAGAGGAGAGGAAGAAGAAACGGGATGAGGAGGAGAGGAGGAAACAGGAGGGGGACGAGAGAAAAAGGAGGGAGGAAGAAGAGATGGAGCAAGAGAGAGAGGCAGAGAAGAAGAAGAAGGGGGAGGTGGCAGCTGCGCTCGCAGCAGCTAAATGCAAAGTAAGAAACAGACAAGTTAAAATGAATCAGGAAAAAGTAAACTGTTTACTCAGTACTCTGTTTAGATACAGATTCATTTTGGTTATGTTCTAATTTTAAATTCAGTGTTTAGCTCAGTTTAACTTGGTTTGATTTTATAAGTTCAGTTTAAAGGTAGAGTTTGCTGTAGAGCCTTTTCCCACTGGTCAAACACCCGCTAACACCGGCTTTTTGCTTAGTGGGAAAGGTTGCAATCGGCATTCAGACCCGGGTCAAATGACTCTGCAGTACACCCGGGTAATTATCGCCTCAGCTCCGATCGGCAATGATGGGAACACAAAACACGGGTCGACACGCTAATCTCCACCCCCTTTCCGGCGCGGTGCTATGACGCGTGTTGTGGTTCCGGCTGCTGTCGGCGAAATGTCGAGCACACACGGCGTGAGGTTTGTGAGTGCCAACGGAAAGTAGGAGACGTGAGCTTTCATTTTATAAAGTTACCATCACAGGCCTGATCTCGCACGTGTCGCTCCACCTGAACTCTCTACTTTTTCATGCGGGTGTCAGAGTCTCTGAATCAAGAGTTATAAAAGTAGGAGGAGGTTTGCTTTGTAAAAAGAAAATAGACTTTAAAGTCTGAAATAAAAAGTATGATTGTTATTATTTATATGGTGTTTCCGACTTCTCTCCTTTCTCCTTTCGTCTTTCAGTGGACGCCACTTGGCTTTAAAATAAGAAATCCCAACAGCCTGGACGACATCAGCAAGGAGCGATTTGACGGCACTGTCCTCAAAGCCATTTCCAAATATCCACGCAAGGAGATCAAGAAGGAGCCAGACGAGGAAATGGGAAGTGCTGAGGCTGGGACAACTCTTCCCAATCAGGTACCCATAAAAAGCTGCAGGTCTTGAAAATCCTGGTAAAGTTCTGGAGTTTATGATAATATATTGTACAAGAGAATTAAAATGAAGGTAATTTAGCCATAAAATACTCATGTATTTCTGTGCAGGTCAAAATTAAGGTGGAGAAAATCGATGAATACGAGACAGAAGGAAAACCGGAAGGAGCGGAGGGAAAGAAGGAGATAAAGAAGGAGGATGAGGAAGAGAAGAACGATCAGTCAGGTGATGCTGGAGGAAAAGCCAAACTAGACCCAGGTGAGGGGCGACTCGTGATGACCATCGACGGTCAACAGAAACAGCTTTCGTTCGGTCCCAATGACCTGCTGAGCACTGCCACCATGTTGGACGGAGACAAGGTGAGAAGAGGAGGGGGTGTGGTCGGGTAGAAATAACCAGCGGGTGTGTCGTGATAAAAGTCCACAGTACTGGAATAATGGGCAGTCTTAGGAAGTTTGTTTCTTTACTTCCTGATGTTACACTTCTGATCATGAACTGTGTCTGATCTGAAGGTGCGTTTCAACATCGCCACCCATCAGGAGACCAAAGAGGAACGAGCAACTTTTGTGGAAATTCTCCCTGACTCCTTCGAAGAGTCCATCGAACAACGGCGACACGTAAGACTTTTAAAGAACATCTGTACAACTAAATATTACAAACACTACCAAAGGTGTAGTTTGAGTCAGAGCAGCTGTAGAGCCATAATCAATCCAAACTGGGACTGGATGTAGATCAGAAAACCAGCCAAACCCTATGATGGTATTTATTAGTTTGTGTGTCTGATGTCTTTATCTAAACAGGGGATTGTGATCGAGTTCTTTGAGAACTCCGGGCTCATCAAGTGCACTCAGAACCCTCAGCTCTACTTCCACATGTCAGAGGTGATAGAGAAGAAGAAACTGGAGCTGAATGAGAAAGTGGAGTTCAGTGTCGTCCCGGTGAGCACATCCTTTTCATTTTTTTTCTTTTTAAAATTCGTCAGAGTTCTGACAGCCGAGGTTCTTTATAAGATTAAAGAAGTCAGAACAGCTCCAGGCTAAGTATTCAGATATTTGTATCCTGAAGTATCCAGAGCTTGTAGCCACAACTGAGTCAGAATCAAAAACTGATTTTTAATTTAGTTCAACTAGACCCTGTCACACAAAAACTGACTTCATGTTGCATGCACATGCCAAACTGAACATGACAGACTACATAGTCCAACTCTGAATATTCATCAGCTGAATGTAACTGTTTGTGGACCACTGTACTAGTAAATGCAGGGGTCTCAAACTCGAGGGGTACAATTATATCTGGCCCGCGAGGTAATATCATTTGTCTATCATAACTGGCCTGCGGGTATGCAGCATGCACACCGCTGATACTACAAATCCCCAAATGCACTGCAACAGCGTGCGCACCAATCAAGACCTGCGAGCATCAGCTGTGTGAGATGGCATTTCTGTGCAGCGCAACCATAGACTGTATAAAAAGATGGACGACATGACAGCTCCCTAAAAGTGAAGCCAAAACATTTCGAGCGCCCCCTGCTGACTGGCTGCAGTATAGGTCATAAAGCCCGCCTCCTCCATGTTAACAGATGGGACATCGGTCAAACTATAAAATCAAAATACACACCCGATAAATTTTTCTCAAACATGGTTTCTGTCATTATAGTTAGTTCTTATCATGCTGATTTACGTCCAAGTGTTCAATTTTCTGACAAGTTTATTTTTAATTAGTTATTTGATGCTGTTAAAAAGATGATTGACAGCTCTGTTGACAAATTCGGCTCCTGCAGCCAATCAGTTCTGGGTGAGCAAAGTGGAGGACGATCCGCAGGTGGAAACGTAACTAAAACAATCACTACAGTCATTGAAGTTTCCGTACCTGTGAACGTTAACCTCAGACCAACACAGAGAGGCTGTTCTGCTGTTAAACACACTGGCGAGCGAGATCCTTGCTGTTTTTTCAGTAAGTTAAGTGTGTGTTTGGGTTAGCGGAAGTGGCTACGGCCCCTTCACTTGCCGATCTCTTTGCAGTTCAGAAATTTAAATTTGAACTGCTCAGTAATCCGCTTGTAGTTGACTTAAGCACCTGTAATCATCCAAATGGAGCTAATAAAACTCTGAAACGTTGCACCAAGCTCTGCTTACAAGCTGCTCGTATGCTCTTGGAAGCACATACCTGTGTCAGCAACTGATGTACACCTTCACTCCATCCTGAGAGTGTCCACAGCTCACAACCTGACCCCAAACATGAATGAACCTGCAGCCAAGAAAAGATGCCAAGCATCACGCTATGGCAAATAAGAGCCGAGTGCACTTAAATATATTTTTTCTTTTCTCACTTTTCCCTGTAATCAATTTTGCTTGATGGTGTTGTAATAAACAATATTTAAGATTTTCTTGACAAATAATATATATTTTCTGTCTGTTTTTGATGCGTGTGTTAAAACTTTTTGATGAACTTTTGATGCTGATGTTTGTTATTTTAAATTTGATCTCATTTCTTCATTTCGATACACTTGTTTTTTTTTTAATTCTTTCAGATGTCTTGGGAGCAGTTAAGTTCAAATTTCTGTATGACTAATTTGTTTTAATACCTCTGATAAAAATGTGGTTTATTTAAGTCTGTTCTAAAAATGTTGACCCCGTTTGGCCCTCGTCTAAGACCCAGTTTTTAATTTCGGCCCGCTCTCTGATTGAGTTTGAGACCCCTGATTAAATGTATTCTAAATGATGCAATTTGTACAAGAAAGCGAAGCAACCCCTTCAGCAATTGAAAGTAAATAATGAATTTTTCACTTCCTGTCGAAACAAACTTCTGACTTCTGCTGGCTTCATACTAGAAACATTTAACCATCTAGTGTACAGAGGAAGCACTTGTTTTTATTATTCTGCTTAAAGTATAATTTGTGTGTCAATATAACCGTAATTCTACAATAAAAGATCAATACTTGGTGTCCGTGTATTGAAACCATTTTGCAATGCAAAAGATTGCAAAACTATGTTGTATAGTAAGCAAAACAGCAGCAAAAAAGCACTCTATATAGCCTATAGAGTGTTTCTCAGTTTTTCTCCCCTGGTGTCTAATGAAGCGTTCTAGAGGATGTCCAGCATAAACAAATAACACTGGAATGGAAATGGTGTCCTTGTATGTATAATGCATTTTTATCGTTAGCATTTCTGTGTTAAAACGTGTATTGTTGTCTCTCAAAGCATGAAACGGCAGAGGGTGGGAACCAGGCCATCAGGATAAAACGTTTTACTGAGAGTGTTTTCCTTCCTGTTCGTAAATTGGGCGGTGTCGGAGCAACTAAAGGGAAGGTAAGAATGACTGGGTTTACATTTACGTAGTTAATGATGCAAGTTAAAATGAAGAGCTCACTCTTCTGTTTACTGTTTATGTTGTTAATTCGTTTTTAGTCCCCACTTTCCCTTGTTCATATTACACCACCTTTTTTCCACTATGTTACAGTTCAAAGCAACTGAAGAGTTTATGTTTTCTGTAGAGAGTTTCTTTTTGTTTGTTAAATACATTCAGGGTTGATCTGCTACTAAGTTACTTACCTGCTCTGAAGTCATTAAGTACAGTAAATAGCTAGGAGTTAGAATGTAATTTTTTTTCTTGTGTAAAGAATAATGTGTGTCAACCTTCCGGGCAGTAGTACTTGCTATCGTAGTCTTGGTGTTAATTGAACGCCTTATAAAGGCATTTGGGTTTTTCTTTCGGGAAGGAGAAAGTTGAGGCCAAGCTGCCATATACATGAGCCTTTTGTTTGATTTATAATTTGTTAATTTAAGTAATTTAAAGTTAAACATGAATTGGAGATTACTGTAAACTACTGACCTGCTTAGTCTCCCTTTTGTAGTGCCTTCACTAAGCCATACTCTACAGACCTTTCCACTGTTTATTATAAAATCCCCTTTCCTTTGTTGTTTTTTCTGTCACTATCCATGTGCAACATATTCACATACAGTTGCAAGAAAAAGTATGTGAACCCTTTGGAATTACCTGGATTTCTGCATAAATTGGTCATAAAATGTGTTGTGATCTTCATCTAAGTCACAACAATAGACAAACGCATTCTGCTTAAACTAATACCACACAAACAATTATATGTTTTCATGTTTTTATTGAACACACCATGTAAACATTCACAGTGCAGGGTGGAAAAAGTACGTGAACCCTTGAATTTAATAACTGGTTGACCCTCCTTTGGCAGCAATAACTTCAACCAAACATTTCCTATAGTTGCATATCAGACCTGCACAACGGTCAGGAGGAATTTTGGACCATTCCTCTTTACAAAACTGTTTCAGTTCAGCAATATTATTGGGATGTCTTGTGTGAATCGCTCTCTTGAGGTCATGCCACAGCATCTCAATCGGGTTGAGGTCAGGACTCTGACTGGGCCACTCCAGAAGGCGTATTTTCTTCTGTTGAAGCCATTCTGTTGTTGATTTACTTCTGTGCTTTGGGTCGTTGTCCTGTTGCATCACCCATGTTCTGCTGAGCTTCAATTGGTGGACAGATGGCCTTAAGTTCTCCTGCAAAATGTCTTGATAAACTTGGGAATTCATTTTTCCGTCGATGATAGCAATCTGTCCAGGCCCTGAGGCAGCAAAGCAGCCCCAAACCATGATGCCCCCTCCACCATATTTCACAGTTGGGATGAGGTTTTGATGTTGGTGTGCTGTGCCTTTTTTTCTCCACACATAGCGCTGTGTGTTCCTTCCAAACAACTCAACTTCGGTTTCATCTGTCCACAGAATATTTTGCCAGTAGTGCTGTGGAACATCCAGGTGCTCTTTTGCAAACTTCAAACGTACAGCAATGTTTTATTGTGGACAGCAATGGCTTCCTCTGTGGTGTCCTCCCATGAACTCCATTCTTGTTTACTGTTTTACGTATGGTAGATTCGTTAACAGAGATGTTAGTGTGTTCCAGAGATTTCTGTAAGTCTTTAGCTGATACTCTTGGATTCTTCTTCACCTCATTGAGCATTTTGCGCTGTGCTCTTGCAGTCATCTTTACAGGACGGCCACTCCTAGGGAGAGTAGCAACAGTGCTGAACCTTCTCCATTTGTAGACAATTTGTCTTACCGTGGACCGATGAACATCAAGGCTTTTAGAGATACTTCTTTAACCCTTTCCAGCTTTATGCAAGTCAACAATTCTTAATCGTAGGTCTTCTGAGAGCTCTTTTGTGCGAGGCATGGTTCACGTCAGGCAATGCTTCTTGAGAATAGCAAACTCAAAACGAGTGTGTGTTTTTTTATAGGGCAGGGCAGCTTTAACTAACACCTCCAATCTCCTCTCATTGATTGGACTCCAATTAGGTCTTGGAGAAGTCATTAGCCGAGGGGTTCACATACTTTTTCCACCCTGCACTTTGAATGTTAACATGGTGTGTTCAATAAAAACATGAAAACATATAATTGTTTGTGTGGTATAAGTTTAAGCAGACTGTGTTTGTCTATTGTTGTGACTTACATGAAGATCAGAACACATTTTATGACCAATTTATGCAGAAATCCAGGTAATTCCAAAGGGTTCACATACTTTTTCTTGCAACTGTACATTTGTCCAGCTCCCATGTAATTTCAGTAAGGGTTAATTTATGTATTAGTTATATGATTTTAGGGTCTAAGGCAAACCTTCATTGTTTTTGCAGTGTTTTTAGGACCTTCAATAATTTACTAGTTTCTTGTTATATGATATGATATATGATATGACATGATATAATGTGATTTTCTCCTTGATAGATGACCATCAAGCTTACAAAAGCCTCAGAGGAAACCGAGTGAGTATTGAATTTATTTTTGTATGTTTTTTTGAAACACAGTCAGGTGTACAATCTGTCTTACTCACTTCTCCCATTTCAGGAAAGACAAACCAGAGACGGATAAGCTGAAGGCTGTGGTGAAGAACCTTCGAACTCAGGACAGCAAGAACAGTGTCAGCAGAAGGGATTACAGTACCACTCGGCATAGATATGGCCGAAGTAGAAGCAGAAGCAGGAGCAGGAGCAGGAGTCAGAGTAGGATAAAGGCCAGGAGTAGGAGTAGAAGTAGGAGCAGGAGTCCTCCCAGAGACAAGTTTGGACGTATCATCAAAAGGAGAAGCAGCACCAGCATTGACCGTGATCGTAAAAGCAGTAGATATAGGCGAAGCAGAAGCCGGGAGAGGTCAGGAAGGCCTACTAAAAGCCGCAGTAGGAGTTGCAGCCAAAGCAAGAGCCCCAGTAGGAGCCGCAGCCGGAGCAGAGAGAGAAGCAAGGACAGGTCTGGCAAGAAGAGGAGCAAAATCAGCAGAGAGTGTGAAGAAAGTCACAAGAGAAGAAGGGAGTTGAGCCCACCACCCAGACGTGTTGGTGTCATGGACGACGAGCTGGCAAGGAAGAAGAGGGAGCTAGAGGAGCTTAATGAGATGATTGCCTACAAAAAGTCCCTGGTTGACGTAGACCCAAGGGGACTGGACCCTGGACAGAGAACCTGCATAGACTATGACCATGGCAGGATCTCTGTCCCACTCACTGAGTACAAACCAGTCCGATCCATCCTAAAGAAAAGACCGGACGGGCCTGAGTACCTCCATCGTCCTCCTCAAGCTTATGATGATCCCTACTATGATCAGCCATACAGTTCTTACCAAGATCGGCGTTATGGTGACCGCTACGGTGATCCATATGCCAGCCGTACCTACTCTGATCGGCCTTATGGTGACCGTCCGTATGGTGACCGGCCCTATGAAACTCATCTGTATGGTGAAGTTCCCTATGTTGGCCCTCCATCTGCAAGCTCCCGTTATACTGATCGCTACGATGTTTATGATGAACCCTATGATGAACGCTACCATGACCCAGCTTATAAAGACAGACCTACTGATGATCCGTATCACCCTGTCAAACGTAGCCATTCTCCTGAACCCCATGGTCCCTCAACCTCCTCTCAATCTGTACAAGGCCCTGTTGCCTCCAACCAGTCTTCCTTGACACATACTGTAGCCACTTCCCAACCCCCTTTTAGACCCCCTTCTCCCACAGAGCCGCCTCCGAGAAGCCCATCTCCCCAATTGAAGAACACAACAACACGCCAGTCACCTCCAGCTGAGAAACCACCCCTTGATCGCTTCCTTGACATGCTAAATAAAAAGGTGGATGCAGAAAAGAAATCAGAACCAGTTTATGTGAATGATGACCTTTTGCCTCATGAGCGGGCACTTCAAGATGGAAGGGGTTTTTCCCGTATAGTGGGATTGGCTCAGGAGCAACCCACTAGGAGTCAAGCTCTGGAAGGGGAAAAAATGTCTCTGCGGCCTCTGCGGTCTTCAGTAGAGAGAACAAATGTGGAACCACAGAACCAGGCCGAACCCTACGACAAGATCCAGAGTTTACTCCGTACAATTGGCCTAAAGCTAAGTACAGGAGATGTGTCCAAATTGGCAATTCGAGCCCAAGAGAAAATTTATTACCCAAAATCCTCATCCACAGAACGAGAGACTTTGTCCTCCCAAGGAGAAGAACTGCGCAAAGGTAGAACTGGTTCCGTTGAATCAGATCACATCCAGTCCCCCTCCCCTGCAAGATCCTCTAGTTTGGAGCCGCTCAGCAGACATAAAGCCTTTTCAGAGTATGAAGGATTTCTGGACCAGCAGGAGTTGGGGGCCCTGAAGAAGGCGCAACAGATGCAGAGTCTTACCAAGACAATAAGAAGCACACCCTCTGACAGTCCTCCAGTGAAACCTCCCTCCGGGCCACCCCCACCAATCAGCTGGCCCCTTGGAGTTACTCCCCTTAATCCTCTAGCACAGAGCTCCACTGTCCCCAGCATGGGAACTCTAGCTCCTTCTGCTGCGGATCAATCACTCCAGAGAATTGGACCTCCTGCAGGACCTCCCCCTGGACCTCCTCCCGGGCCACCTCCACGGCGTCCTGGACAGCATCCTCCAGGACCTCCTCCTGGGCCACCTCCACGGCGTCCTGGACAGTCTCCCCCAGGGCCTCCTCCTGGGCTTCCACTCCATCGCCCTCCTGGACAACCTCCTTTCACTGCACCCTCAAGTCATACAGTCTTTCCTTTTGTTGGTCAGTCTCCTGCAGATTCCCCGCTTAATTCCTCAAGTCCTTTGCATCCTTTAACCACTGCCTTCGTAACACCACTATCATCAACACCAGTAACATCGAGTGCTGCAAGTGGTGACCAATCAACGATCTCTACAACTGTAGCCAGATGCCTGAAGGTCATTGAGACAGTGAAATCTCTGGCTGTCCATCCACAGGCCAAACCAGTAAAATCGGTTCAGTTCAGTTTACCCACAGAGTCCCCATCAGTCTCCAGTCCTCACACGTCTGCAGAGACTGAAGATGACATAAAGACCAAGCAGAAGGAGAAGGTATGACTAGCTGTGGTACTATTGTGCTTACATTTTTTAAGTAAAGAAAAAGTAGTGAGTATGAGTATTGAACAAGTACTGTTAGATCTACTCAAGAATAAAAAAGACAACTGGTTTGGAAGAGCAAAAACTGGTTTAGTGCAGCAATAAGAAGGGTTTGGGTTTGACATAAATTGCAAGGGGTTTTGTTGGTTCCTTTGAGATAATGATAAAGTCTGTATTTTAAGTGTTTTGCTAAGAATGTGTATCTGCTGTCCGTAATCCAAATATTCAAATTTTCCAAAGCATTTATTCCTTGGTAATCTAGTTAGGCAATGCTCTAATTATGTTCCATGTTAAGCTGCAAAGGATAAAGCTTTAACAAGGTAAATGTGTGTATGTTACAGCTGGATTTGTATAACCAGAGGATTTTGGAAAAGAGAGAGCAGCAGTACAAGGAAATGCTAGCCCGCAGGAAACAAGGAGAGAAGAACAAGGATGGCACACTGATCTCCCCAGGTATAAAACTTGTTGAACTACATATACATTTTACTTAGGCTAACTAGCAACCTTTGAATTTAGAATATGAGAGTTAAGCATTCGGTTATGCTCTTGGCGTGCTAGTTCTTCAAAGACAAAAATGCATATTCACGTTAACACTTTAAAGCTGCATGCCATATATATTACATTTAGAAGCCATGTACTTGACTGAAGATTTCTTTCTTCTAAACAGTTAGCCAGGCTTTGGCAAGAAAGACACAAGGATACTTTACAAGCCACATCTCCGGAGATGAGGTTGTAATGTTACGAGATAGCATAATCAAATTATAGCTTCGTTCTATCTAAATTTAACTTAAGAATGTACATGTTTAGCAGGGCCTTTTTATGTAAAGCTCTGAGGTAGAGACGAGTCTAGTGCTAAGCTAGATTTGTGCGTGGTGGTCTTCGGCCTTACTATAGATTCTCACAAGGTAGGTCGTAATTTATTGATTAATTAAGAATTCAGTGTAGAATTCACCTAGTTTTCAGAAAATGGTGGAAATAATTTGTTGGTATACATTTTTCTAGCTGCTGCTCTTGTGCTCTCCCAGTAGCACAAACATATGGATGCATTGCTAAGGAGTTTCAGGCAGCTACAGCGGAACCGCTTGCGTAGTAACAGAACCCTTCACACGTACGTCTGCGAGAAATTGACACAGAGCCATAAAGCTGTCTTGGCGGTTACCTTGACATTTTAAGAGCATTGCTGCTCTACAAAGGTCAGTCGTATTTCTACCACACAAGTTAGCCGAGCCAAGTGGTTCATCCCAGCGATCAAGAAAAGAAGCCAACTGCAATTTCAACTCCACAAAGTAACATCTTTTTCCTCGTCATATGGTAACTCTGTTTGGTATCTAACTTTACAGTTAGAGGACGTCAAGGGTGCACTATATTGTCAGATGAGATTAGGACAGGTTAAGATAGACATGAACTCAGTAAGGTAACGTATTGTTCGGAATTTACAAATACTGGTACTGGACTGTCAGTATTGATACAACACTGTATATTTTAAGAAAATATCTCATACTTTCACCTGACAGTATTCAGTACTATAGTAACTAAAGTTACATTTTTTCAGTGCTAAAAATTATTTAGGTATGATACCTAGCCCTAGTAGATAGCTAGTGGTCACTTAGTTCCTCCGGCTAACTAAAACTGCCATTGCTAATCTTGGATTTAAGTGTGTATTTGTTGATACACAGCCGGGCTCAATCTGTACTACTCTTTGTAGTCGTGATAGGTTGCAGTGTGTCAAAGTTGTAAGTATGTAGTACTTTACTTACACTACTTATTCCTGCTTTAACTTGGGTAGCCGTTCGAGTCCACTAGCTACTTAGTTGACATTGTTGCGAGCACAAAATCTTTAAATGCCCACAAACAATACTTTAGACTCTAAGTAGATAAGGATTTTGTGCAGTATGAAGCTTACTGTAGGAGAAACACATCTGGTCCAGGACACAGTAGGACTTTTAGGGTTAAGTGGCTTTTATAAACATGGCTTTAATAGTCAAGGACATAGTGTGGTAAAAATTGCCTAGATTTGAAAATCTAGGGTCGTATTTTTACCAGCTAATATTAGGGCCTTTCCATATACATTTTTTATTTTCTCCAGAAAATGCTACATGTGATTAGTAGTAATAGTTCTACTACAGATCATTGTCTTTCATAAATTGGATCTTTGTTTTTATGGCTATGCATTGCGTACATCTGTCATATTGAACTTTCATTCCAGGGAAAATGGAAAAAAATAGAGAAATGCAAGCAATTAGGGCTGCACAATGAGTCGAATATTAATTCTATGATTTTGAGTGGAAGAGGAAACAACAAAGACTGGTGAAACAAAAGTCAAATGTCAGGAACAAGACGAAAAGCTGGTCTCCCGGAGGTAATTCGAGTTTAGGGCAAGTGATTTTAAGCAAGAAAAAATAATATTCAAAGAGACTGATGATGCACCAATATAAAGATGCACCAATTCAGGTAAAGAACCTCATTTTAAGTTTGTTTCATGCGGAATGTAGTACAAAATGGAACTGAAAGCGCTGCTTGTCGCTGAAATTAATAAACAATCGTGGTTAATAATCATGATCTCAATATTGATCAATCATGCAGCTTTACAAGCCATGTTCATGAAAGCCATACTGAGCCCTTTCACATAAAGTCCTTACTTATCCTTGCATTATTAAAGCTGTAAGAACGCTATACAGTTGTATTGCAATTTAATGTGGGTTATGTATCGCTAGTCAGTCAAATTCACCCGTTGTTTCTTTTTTAATTATCTACAGAATTTTCTGTTACACTTCTCATATAAAGGATAACACATTTTTGACTGTGGTAAGTCTTTGAGCCAAGTATAACTTAGACAAATGAGGGTAAGTCAAGATTGCTAAGAGCTCATTGAACCTTGAACATCTTGTTTCTGTCAAACTGAGTGATGTTTTAACAGAAGATCCAGATGCCGAAATGTAATCGTGACTTAGCTGGATGGTTTTGCCACAAGTTAAAGATGCAGTTTCATTTATTTCATGACATTTGTAAGCAGTATAGTCCAGCCACCAAACCCTGCATCCAAGTCGAAGTTCCAGCCCTTGAATGTTTAAATCCGAGTCTGTCATCAAGTTGATTTATGCAAGGCCAGGTTAAGAGTGATAAAAATAATGTTGAGTTGCTGAAGTCATGACTGTCTCACAGAGGTAAGGATGGCATGTTGGAAGACATTCCCACATCACCAAGTTCAGTTTTTTTTTTCATATTTATCCAGCATATTTTATCTGTGAAATCTAAATTGAATTCAAGAACTTTTAATGTAATGTAGCAGCTGTCAATTTAAAGCCATGTACAGTGTTGCGTGACTTTGTCATTTACAAAGTCAACTAAATATCTGTACTCAGTAAATAATGCTTCTATTGAATGCCATGGACATTAGAACTGGCTACATTGCTTCAGTTGTTAAAAGTTTGGACCACGTATATGATATATCAACCAGACAACCTATCAACCTAAATGACCTACCTTCTGGATGTAATAACTATCAACTAGATGAGGTTTTGTGTAGCATGAAGCTAACTGTATGAGGAACTCATCTGGTTGGGGACACAGTAGGACTTTTAGGGTTAAGTCAGCTTTTATAAACATGGCTTTAATAGTCAGGATCATAGTGTGGTAAAAATGCCTAGATTCAAAGATCTAGGGTCATATTGTTACCAGTCAATGTTAGGGCCTTTCCATATACAGTTTTTATTTTCAGTCTGTCATTTACAAAGAAAGTGGTCAACTAAATATCTTTTCAATGCCATGGTCATTAGAACTGACTAAATTGCTTCAGTTGTTAAAAGTTTAGACCAAGTGTAAACCAAACAACGTATCAACTTAAATTACCTACCTTCTGAATTTAATAACTGTCAACTGTACTTGAACTAACCTATTTGTATTCTGGGCTTTCAAGTACCTTGCCCTTCCAGTTTGAAACTAACGTTAGCTCAGGAAGCTAACATAGATAGCTTTTACTATAGGGGTCCTATATGATGTCATTGTGATTCTTTCAATACATTATGCTCCATGACTATTGAGAATAGGTTTGAGTAAGAATGATCAGCATCTTGTCTGAGCTGAATTAGTTTACTTTTGAATCATCTTAGCCTTCAAACTAAGCGTATCACTTCAGTATCTTACACTCATTAGCTTAATCATTACATATCGGGACCTGTTGGATTCTAGGCTATGTTCGCCCTTTTCCTTTTTGTATGTAAAACAATCTACGTTAGCCCAGAAAGCTAATGTAGATATATTGTAACATGTTTTAGGGTCCAGTTGGATTATAAACTTTAGTTACCTCAGGCACGATTTACTGGTAGTCTGTCACCAATACGGTAAGTAATCCCATATCTACCATAAATAATTAAGACACACATTTTGATAGTGATAGTGATATCATAGTGATAATTTTTTACCACACTTTTTAAGTTATATGTAGCTGATTTAGGGGCTATTTAAAAAAAAACAAAACGTTTTTAGCCCAATAAAGTAGTATATTACATCAGCACGTTTTAGCCTATCCTCTTTAATGGCTGTTAGCGGGAGCCTTACTGAGAAGCGAACTACCTATTTCTTTAGTTTTGTGAAACTTGTGTTAGCTCAGTGAGCTAACATAGAAAGCTTTTAGCAGCGTTCAGTTATTTTACTCTTAGAGATCCTAATCTTCAGCAGTTAATTAGTGATGTTAAAGTTAAGTCAGTGAAATCTAAACTCATTTTAGACTTGACTATAAGTCAAGGAATTTGGCAATGCAATGCTGCTGGTAGACATCTGAGGTTCTTATTAAGGTTATTGTGTCCTGTCATTACATGCGTATATGTAATATAATGCAGTATATTATAACAGGTTTTAAGACATTACCAGGCTTGTGAACTCTTATCTAGACTGCGCTTTTGGGTCCATATTTTCGCTTCCATTGTTGAATTAATGTGCCAGTCGGTGTATGAATGCCTAACTTTGCAGTTCCATCAATCAAACTACAATAGCCCATCTGTCACTCCTCTCACTTATTTGCATTTAAATCCACTGTGATCACACAGCAAGTCTCATCTTTGCCTTTAAACGTGCTGCTCAGGTAACTTCTTTTCCCATGTTGGATCTGTGACTATGAAAGAATGGACAACCAGACTATCACCTTGGATTACTTTAGACTAAAGTGAAGACGATGAGGTCCAGTATGTTGTCAGGGAACAGAAATGGAAAACAAATCTCCCAAATGCCATTTCTAAATCAGTGTTCTTAAACATACTAATTGTGGGACACAATGTATGGCCTGTTTACTTGGAAAAAAGTTTTTTTCAGATATTCAATTCCATTTCCTTTCTCTAAATGAAATACTGGACTCTGAATGTCAGACCATAAGAAACATCAGGCAGAATAGTGTTACGTTTTGCAATTTTGAATTAATCAAAAATGAAATTTTGAAGTGAGTTTGAACATTGTAATTAGATTTAGTTTAGCAATTTTAATATGGGTTCAAAGAAAATAAATATAAGGATTCTAATTAATTTTAGAAATATGTTGCAATTTTTGTTGCATGTAATTTCTCCATATACTGACTATCCTAAACTCGACAGTTAGCTAGGGAGACACTATAGTCTAAATACAAAGCTAAATTTCACCCAAAGCTATTCACATCTTTTCTGTGATGAGTATTTTATCATAACAGTTTTTTTAAGTGACTGAGAAGGGTTTGAAGGAAAAAGGCTGCATATTGCATAATTGAAAAATGTATTTTCTTGACAGTTGAGGTAGGTAATCACATTAATTTCTTCATTGCATTGATTGATCAGCCAAATTTCCGTCATGTTTTTACTTGTCTTAAGTTACAAATAGTCACTTAAGTCAGCTAAATTTAAGTGAACAAATGTAATTCCTAAATACATGCGATACATCAATCACAAACATTTTCCTGTGATCGGTAGGTTTTCTTCTGGTTTTACACCGATGTTTATGGATAACCCTTAATCCTAAACAATGCCCTATGAAGCTAGATTCACTTTCCTTTTGCAATACAAATAAGGGTCTTCTGAAGGAAAAAGTTTTAGAAAATAATAAACCAGAAACCGGGCTGTTTTACTGGTAGACTGTAAAAATCTCTGGCTGGTTTCCCAAAGATCAACTGGCTTTAGTCTTAACTGTCACAATTCATGATATCAGTGTTTTTTTTTCCAGAATCTCTAGTCCATTATTTCCACAGTGGGAAAAATCAAGAGATTCTGGAAGACAATGAAGACCATTGTAAGCTTAATCCAAAAGGCAACTGGACTTGGTTGAAGTTCTTCAAGATGTTTCCCATTTCATCCAAAAGGCTTCCTCAGTTCTAACTGACTGGTGGACAGAGCTAGAAGTATAAGCCTCTGTAGGTCATTAGTATGCGAATAGATATGTAATCAGGGGTGAGTCGTTAGCCTGAGCTGTGAAACCCAGTATCACTGATACCCCTTTCCCATCTAAAATTAGTGTGTTGACGCAGGTTTTTAGACCCAGGAAGACCTGCTTATAGATGCCGATTGTCTCTGTTCCCATTGCCAGTGGAGTATACTTCTGTTGGTCTCTTTTCTGCTGCGTCACCGTCTGACATCACAAATGCACCCGAAACAGGGTTAGTAAACTGTGAAGATGTTATGGTGGTTAGGTCTTTATTTGATCTATAATTAATTCAGTCTGTTTATCAAACAAGGCGCTGACAAATTTGGAACGATGTTTGAGCACTGCTTGGACAGAGACAGGTTAAATTTGTAACTGAGATGACAGGGAGTCTCAGAAGTTACCGACGGATCATAGCATCGCGCCAGAAAGGGAGCGGAGATTAGCGTGTTGACCCGGTCTTTGTGTTCCCATCAATGCCGATCGGAGCCGAGGCGATAATTACCTGGGTCTACTGCAGAATCATTTGACCCGGGCCTGAATGCCAATTGTAGCCTTACCCATTAAGCAAAAAAGTTGGATGTGACCAGTGGGAAAACGGCTTGAGAGTCGTTAGTACCCACTGGTGTTGATAGTGAGCTCACATGATCTTTGAGTGCAAGTGTGATCTCAGCTCTTTGGGCAGAGAGTTCAACACTGCATTGTAAATGGGTGATAGGTGGTGTCTTAAGCTAGAAAAACCATCCTTTAACAGAGGTGGTGGCCTAACATAGTTTACTTCCTTGACATCTCTTTTGAACCAACAGTCTTCTATGGCCAGGATGTGAACCTTACTGTCTTCAATCCTTTATATGTTGGTGGACAGCTGAGTCCTGACCTGAGGAGCTGGCTCCCCTACCACAGTCCATAGTCAGTTAGAACTAAAGAAGCCTTTCGGATGAGAGGTGAAACGTCTGCAAGAAGTCCAGTTGCCTTTTGGATTAAGCTTAGAATTACCATGACCTGGATGACTGAGAACCTTCACAGAAATGAAGACCATTCTAAGTTTGTTCTATGGCTGTGTAGTTCAAAACACAAATACAGGCCAAAGTCTACAGACCAGTTTAACAGTTCTTCTTGAAACCAGCTAGTGGAATAATGTACAGTCCAAACTTTAGAGGTCCAATGTAAGAGATAGTTTGGAATCAACTGCAAATGCAAGCAATTTTAAGGCTATGGAACTAACAAATATATTCTGTTAAAATTTCTAGGCAAGCCAATCAGCACTGAGCCCAAGAATGTTTGGATTTGTGGTCACTCGCTCGTGTATTGGGCAGAGTCAAGGGCCAAGTCTCCGGAGGTAGGTATGCAGCTGGGAATGGACCCCAGCAAGGTGGCCATCTGGTGGAAGGGCATGCAGGGCATGACGTGGTCCCAGCTACTTCCCCAGCTCCACCAGCTAAAGGTCACTTGGCCCAACCCTGACGTCCTCATCATGCACTTGGGCGGCAATGATCTGAGTACTGATAGTCCCACCGACCTGCTGGCCTCCGTCAAGAAGGACCTGACATCAATGAGAAGCATCTTTCCACAGTGCATCCTTGTGTGGTCAAACATCCTCCCTCGGAGGGTGTGGAGGCACTCAGCTGACAGCCACGAAGTAGATCTGATCCGAACCACAGTGAATCGCAGGATCCAAAACATAATTTCTGAGCTGGGCGGCACCTCACTGACCCATGACAACATTAGGTGTGGCACAAACACAGGTCTGTATCGTGCAGATGGTGTCCATCTCTCCCCTAAAGGCATTGATGTTTTTAATTTGAATCTGCAAGATCTTCTGGAGAAGTGGGAAATGGAGGTGAACGCGGCCTCAGAGAACTGTTAAGATGTGTATCTTTTTCTGTTTTTCTGTTTTAATTTCTAATGACAGGCAGTCGCACTGATAATGTCTGCAACAATTTTTTTCAAGCTCTTAACTCTATAAAGTTTCTAGTCTTGTTTGTAGTATTAGTTGTCTAGCATTAGTCATGCAGGAACTATAAGCTGCTAAATATGGAAAACAAGTCTGTTTTGAAACAATAAACTCGGTATCAACTCATCTGCTGTTGTATTTCATTCTTTTCATCTTCTTTTTGAACAGGATGTTAGAACCTGCAGTGAGATCTTTTTACAAACTTTTTGTTGATGTTATTGCTATAACATGATACATGATACATGGACAATGTTGTTTCTACTGCAGGCAAATGTGATTGAAATAAAAGCTTGCTATCAATAATCCACATTTTATTATGAACGATGGTGCTTTGTTTTTCTGTCTTAGTTAAAAAAAAAGAAAATAAATTCAAACTGTAAGCGGTGTTGAACGGGCCTTCGCACCTACTCACACTGGGTGTGGCACAGATGCGGTGATGTTACAGGAACAGAATTCTTAACCAAGTTTAGAACTTGCATGTTTTGCACACTGCACAAAAGATTTCCATGTCACTGCCTAGGTCTACTCTGTACAAAATTGTTGATATGATGCCAGAGTGAATATTTCAGAAAAGAAATTACCATCTTTTTCAGTTATTTACTGACAGTACATTAACAGATGCCTCAGACAAAATGAATAACCGAATAACCACAGACCTTGTTAGTTGGGATTTACATCAAATTAGCACTTCAAACTCACCTTCACTGTAATCTAGTATTTAGTATATACGTTTCATTTGTGAGTGAATATCATTGAAGCAACGAAAGCGTTATATGCATAAGCAAAAATTGTAGTGCTAATTTGATTTTTTAAAACATTGGGATGATTATGATTTTATCACCCAGCACCATAGGCAGTCACTTTATTTGTCACTGACATTTTAAATCTGTGTTGTACCTGTTGGAGCCGACCAGGTGAGTTTTTGTTTTCTCTGCAGATTCCAGCGCAGGTGAAGCTCAGGAAGAGTCAAGGAGCTTATGAACTGAGTGCTTCCACCAGACGCCTATGCTCCTTCTGAACTGCTGAAGAATCCACAAAAATGTATAGAAAACCTGCTATTGTCCTTTTGTTTTGGTTTCCCATCCACAGAAAACAGCACTTTATTACCAGGCTCAAACTAATTTTAAAAAGTCTGAATCTTCCTTTTGTACATAAAAATATCTTCATATATTTATTTTTTTACACTGCAGTAGTTCATTTCTTACTAATCAATGTGTTAAGCATGAACACCCTTCAGAATAACAACTGTCCAAACTACAGAGCCAAAATGAGCTAAGTGTTGCCCCAGTCTAACCTCTCTGATCCTCCACTGCTCTGTTCAGTTTTTATCCAAAAAAACTTACCACCCATACGTTTCTGTCACGTAAATAAAAGTCCATATGAATATGCAACATATAAGCACAAAACTGAATAACTAGCTACATTTTGACACCAAAGCCCCCCAAGACTGGTTTTATAATAAGGTAATTAAGCATAACTTGCTCAAGGCGCTTATGCCCACATACTGCCTATTCCAAAATTATATTAATTGATGCTACTGTGGGAAACTTCGATTTTGTGTCCATCTTGGCTGTGGACAAAGCAGAACTTCTCATCTCATTGCTGATCTTCTCCTGTACATCTGTAAGCAGTGTTCTCTAATGAAAAATCTCATCCTGCTTCCTCTTTACAGTCAAACAAATCACTCACTGAATCTTTTCTGTGGAATGGTAAACAAAGGCTGTTTTGGCAGCATGCTGTCAATCTCTTGGTTTGACAGCAACTCGGTGGAAAAAGTCAAAAGCATTCAAAATAACTACATAGAAATAGTCGACCTTTTTGCTGATAGTCATATAGATGCATCAGTTTTAATTTTGCGGTTTCATAAAGATGCATCAGTTTTAATTTCACGGTTTCATAAAAAGTTAAAAAAAACTCCTTATAAGACCTATTAAAATAAGCCGAACAGTAAGTTTGAGTTTTGGGGCCCTGGGTTTGTTCCCCCCCTTGGATTTGCTGCACCTTTTCGCCTCATGACCCATTATAGCCAAGCAATTCAGTGTTTCTAGTTTGCTACACCATAGGATCTTTGTGTCTTCAACATCATGTTTCCATATTTTTTTACAGATGAAACTGAAAAGGCTTACTGTATATTGCAATAAATAATTTTTTAGAAAAAGTTAAAAAAGGTCTTACCTGTTAACCATCTCGTAACCCTAGGGTGGGGGAAACAGTGTTGCATGAGCAGTGATGCACTTTACTGAAGCGTTGGTGAAGCTAAGGCTCCAACTAGCAATTATTTCTGTTATTAATTCATTACAGAAAATGCCAGCCACCTACCACAGTTTACCCAAGATAATGTAAACAGATGTTTTTTTTGTTGGACAATAGATATTTGTTTTATAATCAAATATGTCGGAGAAAAGCAAAGAATCTTTTCATTTAACAAGCTGGAACTTGGTATTTTTTGGCATTTGTGCTTATAAAATTACACCATTGATTAAGACTAAAAAAAAATTACAATTATAATAAAAAATAGTCTATATGTACATTTTAAGTGCAGTGTAATTTAAAACATACAATACATACATCACATTCTGATTTTAAAAATAACAGAATTTACAAAAACTGAAGAGGTTCCACATGCTTTTAAATACACTGTAAATACTTTGTCCTCCAAAAGGAAGCTGTATGATTTGTACGTAAAACATGTAACACAGAAACGGTCCACTGTTTCTACAACTTTGTTGTATTCACTTTTTAACACCACAGCAATTTACTTAAGTACAGTTTTGAGGTACTTGTAATTTACAGTATATTTAAAGTATATTACTTTTATGCCATTTTCTACTGGTATTCCACATCTCTGAGGGAGGTGTTTTAATGACATGTCTTGTTACTTTACTGATCAAATATTTTACTTAAAAACAAAAATGATCATCTTATAAAATGATCAATTTTTATAGATTAAACTACACAATAGAATGGTAAAAGCACTGTCAACATGCTCTAAACTATAAAATGAACCATATACAGTATCCATTCTGTGTATTGAGTACATATAGTTGAAAATCCACATTTACTACTTAAAGTAAAATATTTAATGCAGGACTCTGGAAAAGTTGGACATTTTGAATATCAGATTAATGCTCTTTGTTTTGTCACATGTGGCTTAAATGTTCAACTGTCAATATACTGCTAGGAGTCCTTGTGTTTTTATTCTGACAATAGCAAAGATGTAAATACTTTTCTACTATCTGATGTATTGAGATACCTGTTATTCAATAAAAAAATCTCTAAAATGATTATAAGCTTTCATGTTTCTGTTAAGGTAATTATCTGGTGTTTTATTTGAACTAAATATATTGCGCTACTTTAACAGACACAGTTCAGTCCATGTCATATTTTCTAATTAAGTCTCTTTGTTTATTGGACATTTTAAGTACTGGTATTTCATGTTTAGAAGATGTTACACTTTACTGAAATACCTCAATCTTGTTATAAAATTAATCTTTCACCTTCTTTTGGAGATATTTTGGGGGAAAAAGTACCCTTTAGTCAAACTCACTGAAATACTGCAGATGTTTTTAAAAGCAATCAGCCATATGATTATGACCACTGACAGGTTGAGTGAATAATATTGATTATCTGGTTACACTGGTACCTGTCAGTAGGTTGGATACATTAGGCAGCAAGTGAACATTGAAGTTGATGTGTTGGAAGCAGGAAAAGTGGGCGAGTGTAAGGATGTGATTTTGACAAGGGCTAAATTGTGATGGCTAGATGACTGGGTCAGAGCATCTCCAAAGCTGCAGCTCTTTTGCTGGCGCTCCCGGTCTGCAGTGTTACCAAAAGTGGTCAAAATAAGGAAAACCCCTAATTCCCCAGATCTCAATCCAATTGAGCATCTGTGGGATGTGCTCGACAAATAAGTCGGATCCATGGAGGCCCCACCTCGCAACTTGCAGAACCTAAGATTATCTGCTGCTGACGTCTTGGTGCCAGATACCTCAGCACACCTTCAGAGGTCTAGTAGAGTCCACGCTTTGATGGGTCAGGGCTGTTTTGGTGGTAAAAGGGGGGCCTACACAAGATTAGGCAGGTGGTTCATAATGTTATGGTTGATGTGTGTATTTATTTGATTTTTACTTGAACCACAATGTCCCTTGAGTAACTTTGATTCAGATCAAGAGTATGCCCAGTTGTCATGGAGCATTATGAGAGTCATTTTAACTTTTGATAAAAAAATAAAAAAATAATGGCATCTGAGGAAGATCGTGGGATGTGCTTGAGAGCTCCAGAACAGTTACAGAATGTGATTTTGTCCATGGGATGAACCATAGACTGACTGTGATTATGTTTATACCGTATTATTACTGCAGGGGGCAGCATCCATTTGTTTCGCTCAGTAGAAGAAGAAAGAGGAGTTTTGTGTGCATGGAGAGCCTAATCGAGGTTCCGAGAATATATATTTTTATAAAATACCTTAGTAGTTGTTTGAAGCATACAGTAAAGTGTCTGCAACTTTGAGTTTTGCATTAAATAAGCGCTGCAGACTTCAGTTGTTTGACTGCGGAAAGTAAACGAATCTCTACGGGAGGAGATGTACCGCGGTCGGCCGCCGCAGCGAGGGGGCTACAGGCCGCCTTTCGAAGGCCGAGGTCCGCCGCCTGCCAGGAATTACCCGGCACCGAGCTACAGAGACGACAGGAACCGGCCCAGGCCTCCGTATCACCCCGGATACCACGACCATGGTCATTCAGACTCCTACCGCCGCTCCCCGCCGCGCAGGAGGTACCCTTCCCCTGGGTCAGGAAGTCACCCAGGCGGAGAGTACTGGGCTGGTGGTCCGCAGAGAGAGGTGAGTCAACCGGGCTCAAAATACGGGTTATGATGACATGCAAATCAATATGATTGCAAACAAACTGTGGTCATTCGGTCTCTCTTGAGGATGCATTTCCGTTAAGGCATCTTTTCAAACACCCCCGACAGTGTGTGTTTCCTAGCATCCGTGTATTACACCAAACTCCATTCAAAGAACTATCGGTTTACCACAGCCTTGCTTATCCATTGTGTAGATCTTGTGGATCCCCAACTCTAGCGTTCGTTATTATATTTGCCAAACCAATGCCCGACGTAAACCACCAGTAACTTAACTACATCAAATGTTTAACTTGTACTGTTGTCCCTATCAGTTGCGTGCTAGCTAACGTCAGCTAGAAGCCAACCGACTTTTAATGTCGGTGATTCTCTGTAACGGGTTGTTTCTTTCCAGTTATCTAAACAGTTTATTCAAGGGACATCAATGTTTGTAATTAATGTAAACTGAATGTATCTATGAAGCCAAGTTTCAGTAAACTGCTGGATTTATGAATGGAGTTCTGGTTCCCATACAGGAGCTAACCCAAAAAGTCGACATGGAAAACGATAACAGAGGACACCACCGGTGTTTTTGTTTTTTGTTGTTGTAGTTTGCTGACCATTCAACAACTTGTTATAAACGGACTTAATTGTGTTTTTACTGTATTGGTGGACTGTTTTATGTTGGACTGAGTTAGTCACCTACATACCCTTTTTTAAAGGGTCAGTTCACTCAAAACATGCAAAACGCATTTTCTCTCAGTTTGCTCTGAGGGGGGTCATAAGCCAGGTTTGGGTTTTAGACTGCTGAAGATTTAAGATCTTTTGTTTTATTTATATTATTACTTAATCTGTGTATATATATATGTATTTTTGATAAATCTTCCATTAAATGTCTAGACGCAGTGAAAAACATCCATCATGGTCATGAGTCCGACCAGCAGCCCAAAACTAAAAGAGATTCAGTTCACTATAGAATATCTGACTCTGTTTACTCCTGTTATTAACATACGTCATCATGGGTGATTAGATGGCAAATGGACAGCTCTAGCTACAATACAGGTCACACCTGGCATTAGAATACACCTTCCCTCATCCCTGTTTGCGATTGGCCTTGAAAAATGAAAGGCGCTATCCCCACTGAATCAGTTGGAGACTTGATTTGTCCCGTATGTTCCTGTACAGCCCACTCTATCAATAAATCACATTTACACATGCTGGGCTTATGGCCCTGGACAGACTCGTGAATATGCTGCTTAAAGAATGTGTTCATATGCAGCCCAGACCACCTCCAAATGTAGTTTGACTGGTCGGATCTCACTTATCATCTGTCCCAATGCGTCTATATTCTAGCATTACACTTGTGATTGAATAAATCAGGATGCATGTTAATACCAGGTGTTCCAGATAAAATGTGTAAGATCCAGATAAAGTGACCCCAGACAGAGGTTTGGATTGATAAATAAATTAAAACATTTTCAATGCGTTTTTTTGGGAGAACCATACTGGAAAAGAGTTACGTTCAGAAAATCCATCATGTTGTAATTACAACTGTACAAATGTAAACCAATTTACCATTTAATAAGGTTGTTAGTGACACCTGTTAACCAGGTAAACAGAACCTATTGTCAGATTGTTTGTTGATCACAAAGTTATAAGAATCCAAATTAACAGCATCAGAATTAAAATATCAGACCATTAATCACTTACTCATTTGACAGAAATACAGCAAATACTGTCTGGTACAGCTTCTTTAATTGTAAGTTACATATCTTCACGTTGGACAAAACAAAAAACCCCTCTGGTCTCTTGTATGTAGGAACAGGCAGTTGTTTTAGCATTCTTCTTTCACTCTGAAAAAGGCTGCTGATAATTTCAGACTCCACTTTCATCTACTTTAAAAGGTGTGTTGGGTGAGGAACTTGTTCCACCTGGTGGTCATCTGGTGATCAGGTGTGTTGGCAGAGCAGCAGCTGCAGAGATGAAAGCACCAAGGCTACATGACATATGTGTCTAACAAATCAGTGTGACACACTTATAACTAGGGTGAATGTTATTTTCTGTGTGTTGCAGAGATCTCCCTCACCACGTGGACCCGTTCCCCTCGACCACAACCTGGTCATTACGGTCGGCAACGAGCTGACCGGACCTTCTGGCCCCGGCCCCTCACGCCATCATGACAGGTAGTGGTGATAACAATCAAATAGTCTTGGCCTATTAGAAATGTCAAACCACCAGGACTAGACTCAAACCCTGGTACTATGAGTATGAATGTGATAACTGATTGACAGTTGGGCACTTTACGTAGCAGCCTCTGCCATCAGTGTATGAATGTGTGTGTGAATGGGTGAATGTGATATGTATTGTAAAAGCCACTTTGAGTGGTAGCAAAGAGTAGAAAAGTGCTATATATATGTACAGTCAATTTACCATTTACCATTTAAACATAGTATGAGAAGCACAAACTCTTTACTTGTAAACTTAAGTCAAACTCCTGTTTTTGTGCAGAGATTACCCTCCTCGCCCCGAGTATGAGCGGAGCAGGAGTCGGGCCCGAAGCCGACCTCACAGCCGGAGTCGAGAGCGAAGTCCGGACCGGAGCCGGGCCAAGAGTCGAGGACGGAGCAAGAGTCGAGCTAGGAGCAAGAGTCGGCCCCGCAGCCAGAGCCGCAGTCCAGAAAGGAGCAGGGCCAAGAGCCGGGGCCGGAGCCGGAGCAGGAGTCGCAGTCCGGATCGGAGCCGGGCCAAAAGCCGGGGTCGGAGCAAAAGTCGCCCTCGTAGCAGGTCTCGAAGCAGGTCCAGGTCCAGAGGACGGAGCCGAGGAAGAAGCCCGGGGCGGGGCTACGGCAGAGCAGTGAGCCACGGCCGCAGTAAGAGCAGGCATAGGAGCCGCAGCGCCAGCAGCAGCTCGAGCTCCAGCAGCCGCAGCGACAACGACAGCGACCAGAAATCCAGAAAAGAGTTCAAAGAGCTGGAGACGGCTCGACGCAGGAAGGAGCTGGAGGAGATGCTGAGTCTTCCCACCAAATCCATCCTGAAGAAACGCAACGACTCCGAGGACTCGCCGTCACTCAGGGTAAGACCTCTGACAACAAGCCGGCTTTATCATGAACAAAGAAAAGAAACACCACCTACCTGTCGAACGCAACATGTTCGCATGTGTGCAGGTCAGGCAAGAGGTTTTCCAAATTTAGCAACTTTTATTTGTAAAAACACAAATACATCTTTTAAATGTATATTTAGAGTAAGTTAAAACAAATACAACCAGTGTATGTTTTAAATACAACCAAATGGTTCTCACCTTTGCAGTGATACCTGTTATTCATTTAAAGACTGTATTACACCCAATCCGTAATGCAGACACCATGACAGCTTCAGGAGATGATCTGTGCATGGAGATGTCACGCTGTTTTGTTTCTGTGTTCCAGAGCGGTGACTCTCCCCGAGGTGTGGAGGGCTCCAGTATCTCTCGGGTGGCCGACCAGCTGCTGCAGGCAGTGAAAGGCATGGAGCCTCACATGGTTGCCTCAATGCTGTCAGAGTTGCGCTCCGACCCGCACATGGCTCAACGTGCTGGCCTTGACGCAGAGATTAAAGAGATCCTTAACCTGCTTGGGGGCCAGGCTCAGGAAAAGAAGGTAGACGACATCGATGACGAGGAGAAGTTCCTGTATGGAGACTCAGAGGAGCCCAGGCTGCCACCGTCTTCTGAGCCGGTCCGACACCATGGACTGGATCTGTACGGAGACGTGACGGAGGACGCACTGTACGAAGACTACCCCCAACAAATGTCTGTCAGCGGTAAGATGTACGGCCTCCCTGCGGGGGCCTCACCTCACCTTCCTGTTCCCCCCACAATGGGGGAGGTGGATGTAAGGTATGCAAGCCGGTCCACCATCAGCCCCAACCAGAACATCACAGTCCAGGTTACAAACCCTGCCTTCCCGCCAGGGACGGAGCCACTGGAGGAGAGTGAGCGTCAGGCAGTGGAGGAGTATGAGAAGATCCAGGACCTGCTGAAGACAATCGGCCTAGACTTGGGCGTGACCGAGATCAGCAAGATGGCTGCCAGGACTAAAGAGCGTCTTCATGGTAACAAGCCGCCTCCAAAGACACCCACACGCAGACAGAGGTACTCCTCTGGCAGCTCTGACGGCAGTCGGCGCAGCAGAGGGCGCAGGAGGCGGAGCCACAGTGGCAGCTCCAGCAGCAGTAGCAGCAGGAGTCGCAGTCACGGCCAGGGGGGGCGGGGGGGAAGCTGGAGCAGCGACGATGGACACGAGAAGAGCTCAGCTCCGCCCAAGTCCCACAAAGACAGAGACATGAAGGAGATGAAGGCCGAGCGGAGCGACGCAGCGCCACCACTGCCTCAAACAACAGATCCGAACTCTATCCCCCCTCACCCTGGGGTGCCCATACCCACCTACCCCCCCTCACAAGTCCATGGCATCATGCCCCCCAACTACCCCCCGCCAGGGTACGGCCAGTATGGAAACTACCTTCCCTACATGCACCAGCAGTGGCCGCCCATGTACCCACCCCCAATGACGCTGCCTCCCCAGACCAGCCCTGATGAGTTCCCCCCCACACTGTCCTACAAGCAGCCCTACGACAATCTGACCCCTGAGCCGGGGGCAAAAGGTCAGTGCTAGTTCAACTTAAATGTCAGGAGCAACTTAACAGCTAGAAGTTGTTACGAGATGTTTGTTTCCATGCAGCAGTTGCATCCGGATTTGAAACTGGTGCTGGTTGTTGTGTCGGCAGGTCTGGTGAAGAGTTCTGTCCAGGACGGGGAGAAGGGGAGCTCTAAAGTCAGCAGCCATGACAGGAGAGTGTCTGAGGAACAGAACAACGAGAGCCAGAAACAGAAGGTTTGACCTTAATTTATCACCTTCAGTCATGACGAAAAATGTTAGTTCTTAATCAAAGTGAGCATCATCACTTTGTCTGTGTTTAGGTTCTTGAGGAGAGAGAGAAGCTGAAGCAGGACAGAGAGATCAGGATGAAGAAAAAAGAATATCTGATGAAGGAGCTGGAGAGACTCAGGAAGCAACAAGGTGAGTTCACACGGAGATATCATGATCCCCTGCTTACCCCTACAGCCAGTACAGTCTCACATTGGTTTAAAACAGGGCTGTGCTGGATGTCAGTGTTGTTACAATCTTATGGATGTTCACATGTGTTTGTGTTTTCAGGTGAGCTCCTCAGGAAGAAGCGCAGGGAGAAGGACGGACACAAAGACCCCCTGCTGCAGGAGATCACCCACCTGCAGGAAGAGGTCATGACTCAGATCTCCAACCTGCGCAAGGAGCACGAGGCCGCCGAGAAGAAACGCAGCGAGATCGACAAGGTAGCGCTCATCCTAGGCTTAAACCCGTCCGACCGTCCACGCAGGACCGGCAAGCTGGCTGAGGACCAGGAGTACCAGCAGCCACCGGAGAAGAAGAAACGGGATGCTGAGAGGAGTCCTGAGGGGCGGCAGGCAGCCAGCAGCTCCACCATAAAGGTACAGACACCTGCAGGGGAGGTAAAACAGGAAATACCTAGGAGAGTATCTCTGAATCATAGCTAGGGCTCACTACTTTTTTAATGGAATGTCTGCTAATTTAGCAGAATTTTTTTCCTATTTTAAACAAATCTTTTAAAACAGTAAGTATGTTAATTTTGTAAATATATAACATAATATTAACGTACATTTAGTCAGCTGGTTTACATTACTCATATTAAGGGTCAGATATGACTTATGAAACAAACATTGAGAAGGAAAAAAGCTAATTATAATTATAAAAGAATTGTTTTTCAGTGACCTGTCATGAAGCTTATTTGTTTGGTTATAAGAATGATGGTATCAGCTACTTCAGTTTTATGTTATTGTTCTTTGCTTGTTTGTCATTTCACCTCATCGCTAGGGCTGTCACGGTACAGAATATTTTTCAACGTTGTAAAACACAAGACACACCTTTGCGATTCCGCCTCAGCCTGCTGCTGGAGTACGCTTTGTTTATTAAACTACAGCGTGTACCCCACACAGCATGAGCGGTGGAAACATAAGTTTATTAACCACTACTAAGCTCGTATCCTTAATTGTTGAAATGAAATCTGTGGTGACGGGCTAGTTGTTGTAGCGTCTAAACAAGCATGTCGTTAGACTGCACACGGGCTCATCTGCGCTGATTAGATGAGCAGGGTTGAAACAGTGCTTTGACAGCACGGTTTCTTTTCCTGGATACTGGTTATTTTTAAAACGAATTTGTTGTTCACACTTCCCTGGGACGCATGGATAGTGAGTTTAACGCGTCAGAGACACAGGACGCATACCTAGCAACATCACAGGGTCTATGATATTTTAAAAAGCTGGAGTCACATAACTGCGGTATTGCGGTCATGCGATAACTGTGACAGCCCTACTCATCACTCAGCAGCAGTTACATTTTGCAGCATTATAGTTCACCCAGACGCTATTCGTGACGCTAGCACTTCCGATGTTTATGTTTCTTTTTGTGCAATGAGACAAAATTGAAGAAACGACAGTTGTACAGAGAGTGGAGGCTTTTACAGTGAACCTCCAAGTCAGCAGCTGTGATTTCAAATATAGCTGGCTGAGTGGGAAATACTTGTGGAGGTGGTGTGATAACCTTTACTATAATGTCTCGTCTGGTAAATTCATCAACCTTTTCAAATTAAAAGCCTCTTAGGAAAGGGAGGGATCTTGACATTTGAGCCACTTTTAATGTGAAACATCTGTGCAGGAAGTGGTGACTTTGAGGCTTTTTTCCATTCTACTGAACTTTAAAAAAAATTACACTTTCTCAGTTGGCTTTTTTACCACACGCACCAAACCTCCACAACATCAAGTGTTTGTTCAACTCACAGAGAAATCTGAATTCAGTAAATGTTTTAAATATACTTGACATTACCTGGCAAGATAGTCCGGTCTTGTCCTACAGCTTAAGACAAAATATGAAGGGGAATCTTGAAAAGTTCTCAAAATATTTAAAAATGTCGACCTTTTTATTGGTGTTGAATTTGAAAATAAATGGAGCTTAAACTTTAAAGTGAATCACAAGTTACTCTCGGTATAAAAGCGACGGCCGGAATTTTGCAAAATACGTTTTGACTAACGTCTTCAAGGATGAAACTCAACAAAGGTAAGAAACTTTTCACCTTTCAAATTTTGTGGAGCCGAGTTTAAAAGATGTTTTTGCCTGAGTGACTCCGGACTGTGTCGGCTTCTTCCCGCCATGTTGATTCTCCTCCGTCTTTGTTTCTTAGCAGACCTCAGTGGCACCGCCGTTGGCGTCGAGAGCATCCATGGACAAGCCGCCTGTCAGCTCCCTGCCTGCGGCTTCGACACTGCCTCCAGAGCCGTTTGATTACTATGATGCAGGAAACCACTGGTGCAAAAACTGTAACGTCACCTCTGGTTCCATGTTTGATTTTTTCACGCACTTGCACAGCAAATCGCATCGAAAGGTTTGTGACAGTTTTAATAGTTTGCACAGATTTTCACAAAATGTCTTTGTCCTTTTTATGTCAGATGTACAAAATAGTTTCTTCTTTTGTCGTTTTTCATTTTGTGCTTTGGAATGAGGTTGGTTTGACATTCATACATGGACAGTGCTTTATTTTCTAGTTCCTTTTAACATGTAAAGATCTTGTTCTTTTCACAGACTCTGGATCCTTACGATCGGCCCTGGGCTTCCACTCCCTCCAAAACTGCCAAGAACACTTCTTCGGAAGAGAAGCTTACCAAACCAGCCAAAGGTACTCTTTTTGTTTACTCATCATTTCCCTGTAAATTCATCATGACGCAGCTTTTTTTCCCAATGAGCCGCTGAATTTTGTTAGCCATCTTCTACTTCCAGGTGGAGCTGTGGAGCTCACTGTGGACCTCTGCAGCAATTTCTCTGTCTCTTAATGAAAACAAATCTAACGAAGTGACAAAGACTGATCGATCCACAGAGGAGACTACCGTCCACACATCATTGATGTCAATTCCTTTGTTTTTCATGTCTCAATGTAACATACTGCAGTCACTTTTGGAAAAGTGCTGATGTGTAAGGCTGCTCATTACCTCTACTTCCTGTAGTAACCCGGGTATCACTGAGCAGTAAGCACCATTCCATCAATTAGACCACTGGAGTGTCCACTTTCTATTTTTCAAATATTTTTACAAATTAGATGCTTCTTCTCTAACCAATTCCTGTCCTGACAGGTGTCGGAAGTGGAGACGTCCACCAGGTAAACATGATTGACAGTTAATTTATCACCGCCATTGGGTTGAATTTGTGTTGCGTGTGTTTTGCTGCAGGTTCGGAGTTCTTGCTGCCTGTCAGAGGATTCTTCTGCCTGTTGTGTAAAGAGTTTTACGGAGACGCCATCTGTGCAGAAGAGCATGTCACCACACATACTCACAATGAGAAATATAAGGTATTTGACCTTAAGAGCAGAGAATCATCAGAAGTGGCAAAGATGAGTCGTAGAAAACTTGCCAGATTACTTCAGGATGCTTTTGGCAAATAGGGAAAAACTATTGCCCCTAAAAAAGAAAAGACTTCCTCTTTTTGGGTCTACTTTTGTTCCCCTGTCTTCCATATATTATGTATATTATATATATTATATATATGTCCTGGAATGTATCACCACTATTTGGTTGCTCAGGTGAAAATAGATAAGTCCAAGTGCTCTTTGGTGAAGATAAAATGCAACAGTTAGCAAAGACAGCATGGCGAACATCACATAATAACCTTAGGACATGTTTTGTCAGTGTTAGGGGTCGCACGATTGAGGCAGATGCGCAGTTATGTGAGTCAGCTTTTCAGTAAATGTCTCCCCTTTATTAGCGGAACCTCTTCCCGGTGCTGTGGCCACATGAACGATGCAGAGGTGCCGCAGAGTGTTTACTTTTAGCGCCCTCACCTGCTGCGCACACACGGCATGAGGTTGTGCGTTTGGCGACAGGAAGTAGGATGCGTGAGTTTCATTTCCAAAGTTAGCGTCACGGGGCTGGTCACGCTGATTAAAAGTACATTTGAACACAGTTAGAAACGGTAGATAAGTAATCCGTTGCAGCCCACAAGTCTACTTGTAGTTGCTGAACCAAGTGTGGTAAAAGTAGGAGGGATTGTTGTTTTGTAAAATAGAGAATAGACTTTAAAGTCCCAAATAATATGAAATATAATTGTTTATATGTACATGAAAACACATTGATGTGTTCCCTTACATTAACAATAGAGCAGAAAGAGCTAGAATCATGTTTTGAGTAGAGTACCTTTTCACTTTGTAATGCAGCAATATAATACCAATACTGCAAAAGGAAAAGAAATACTGTAATATAAATTTTAGGTCATATTGCCCACCCCTGCTATTATAAAAGACTCAGACATGAAAAAATATAAAATACTGTGATATACTGTGAAACCGTGAGAATATTAAAAATACAGTGATACAGATTTTTAGTCATACTGCCCAGCACTAGTTAGTGTTTCAATATACAGGTGATATTATGAAGAATTTTTAGATTTTAGATCCTGCTCGCAGCTTAATAATGACATTTCAAAAAGAGTGTCCCTGTTAGTCTGTGCTGTCCAAAGAAAACACTGGAGACAGACTATATTCTGTGGTAGAAAGTGGAAAAGGTCTATGGATAACCCTGCTTATGTGTCATGAATGGATGATAAACAAGGCTCCAGACAGCTCTGTGACTGCAGAGTTAGTTGAGTGAGAGTTTTTCAGGCACTTCTTTCAGTTTGTGTCAAATTTTCTTCATGAAGGTCCTTGTCAAACATATCAGTTCACAAACATAAATGTACAAACGGACTCCTGTAATGGAGCTTTGGGGGCTGATATCAGTAGAAGGACGTTTTCTTTCTCAGCAAGGAAAAACAACTATAAACACTAGGATATTTGCATTGGATGGCTGTTTTCAGTTTGTCTATGTCTATTGCGTCTGTCCCTATCAAATAAACAAAAAAGAAATACATAAATAACCAAAGAATATGAAAGCGACATGGCGACTTTAAAAACATCTCATTATAAAATATATAGAGTTTAGTCTGTTCAAGGCTCCCATATTTGGTGTTGGAGTTTTTGGGGAACGCATTTTCCATTGTTCAATTTTAAGGAGAAATTGCTGAGGCTGAATGTAGCATTATCCACAGGAGATGTCCAACCATTTGAATATTGAGCTTCTGTAGTTGTGTAGAGTATTTTGTTCTCATAAATGAGGTTCATAACACATACAGTAAATTATATAAATTATTCTACCTTTATTGATGTTGTGTTTAGTAGATAAGAAATGTTGTATGTCAGGCAGAAGTTTGTTTTTTAATGTATTTTCATCACTGTGTTGTCTTTCTGTTTCTATTGCCTCCTTTGCCAGAAACAAATGTACGAGAATCCATTATATGAACAGAGGAGGAACCTCGATCGACAGGCAGGGCTGGCTTTAGAGCAGAGTGCAAAGAAACGCAAACATGAGGACAATGAGAAAGGAAACAAAGACAAGGAGGAAAAGTCCAAACACAAAAAGGAGAAAAAGGACAAAGAGAAAAAGAAGGAAGTAGATGACACAGTTCAGAAGGAGGAAAAATCTAAAGTGAAAATGGAGGAACAGGAGGAAAAAACAAAGCCAAGCAAAAAAGAAGAGGATTTTAAAGATGCAAAAAACTTGGAGGAGAGGCCTTTTTACAGCAAAAAAGATGAGGATGAAAAGTATAAATTCGGCAAAAAGGATGATAAATACCGCTACAGCAGAGAGGAAGAGGAGAGGGGTAAATTCAGCAAGAGGGAAGAAGAAGACCGATACAAATACAGTAGAGAAGAAGAATACCGATACCGATATCGCAGGGATGAGGATGATAGATATGATGACCGTCCTAAATTTGGGCCGAGAGACGATGAAGATAGATATAAATATGCAAAATATTCAGATTTCAAATCCAAGTATGACAGAGAGCGAGAAGAAGGGAAACCTAAGGCAGAAAAGGAAGCTTTTAAAAAGCTTGAACCTGGAAAACCAGCAGCAAAACCAGAGGTCAGCAGGCCTGAACCTCCAATAAAGCCCTATGACCTGCCAAAAGTCTTCTGTGGACCCAGTCCAGCCATGAGGGCAAAGCTCCGCAAGCAGAGTCTGGAAGCTGGCAAACCAGCACCCATAGCTGCGACCACTTCATTTGGAAGGTTCACATGGAAGAAGAAGGAGAACGTTCTGGCAAAGGAGGCGCAGAAAGTAGCTGCAGAGTTCATCAAGGATGACGAAGCGGCTGCATTGCAGAAACCTGCATCAGTGGAGGATTCTTTTGCAAAATCTATGGCTGTTGCTAAGGAGATTGCCCAAAAGATTGGGGGCCATCAGCATATGCCTCCTCCCTGGGTGTCCAACAGTGCCAACCGAGGAAGAATAAGGCCCAACCTGCCTGCACCAGCTGCAGTAATGAGGAAAGCGGCAATGATGGGTAAACCTGCGCCTCTTAATACCTTCCTCTCCATCAGACCCCAAAACACCAGTTTATCAGGGTCTCCTCCAAAAGAACTACCAGTATTAAATCAACGTCTCCTGCAGACTCAGAACGCTGCGCCATCAGGTGAAAAACCTGAGCCATTCCAGACTATGCCTGCATCAGCCACTGCTGGTCCTGGTCCATTTGGGATTAGACTTGAGCTGCCAGTGTCAAAACCTGAAGCTTTTGAGACTAAAACTGTTCCTCCAGTTTCTACACCTGCACCATTTGGGGTTAAACCCATGCAACCGATTTCTACCCCTACACCATCTCAGGTTAAACCTGCGGCACCTGTTTCAAAACCTGCACCATTCGAGGTTAGACCTGCGCCACCTTTTTCAAAACCTGCACCATTCGAGGTTAAACCTGCGCCACCTTTTTCAACACTTGCACCATTCGAGGTTAAACCTGCGCCACCTTTTTCAACACTTGCACCATTCGAGGTTAAACCTGCGCCACCAGTTTCTAAACCTTCTCAAATTGAGGCAAAGCCTGTGCCATCAGATTCTAAACCTTTACCATTTCAGGCTACCTCTGCACCAACTATCTCTGCTCCATCTGCAGTTAAACCTTCGCATCCAACAATGATAAAGATTGTGTCTGACGTGGCAGCTCCTGGTGTACCTGAGAGTGAGCAGACCCGTACTGTGTTTGTTAAGCCTCCACCTTTCATGAAAATGGGCGAAGGAGCTCAAAAGTCTGAGAAACTTAAGAGTAACCTGGCTGCAGCAAAGGCCAAGGACTTATTTGACATCTTCTATAGTAGCGCTGGCCAATCAAGCACCTCAGCAAAAACCAAAACAACGGACACAAAACCTGACGTGAGTAGTAGCAGTAATAGTCAACTTCCTTCCCCCCAAGCAACGAAAACACAGCCTCAGCATCAGTTAGTTACCCAGTCCCTACCCCCAGCTGTGGTTTATACAGCTCCAAAGTCCCAACCTGCAGCTGTGGTTTATACAGCTCCAAAGTCCCAACCTGCAGCTGTGACTCCAGCTGACTTGAAAAAATCCCAACCAATTCCCCAAACCCAGCCAGAAAACAACAATTCTCCACCAAGTCCCCAAACCCAGCCAGAAAACAACAATTCTCCACCAAGTCCCCAAACCCAACCAGAAAACAATTCTCCACCAAGTCCCCAAACCCAGCAAGAATCAGACATCCAAATTTCATCAGTTTGGTCCTTGCAGCCTACCCTATCTCCAACACATGAGGTTGCTCCATCTGAAATAACTTCACAGACAACCCAACCAAAACTGAATCCGCCAGCCTTATCTGAGGTTCAGAGTGTACCCAAAACCCAGTCCTTGATTTCTAATTCTTCTTCCCAAATCACCCCTCAAACTGATGCTGAGCTGGAATCAACATCTCAAACTCAGCCCCAGTCCTATCCAGAGACCAATCTTGACACAGCTCCAATACCTGAGACCAAACCAGGCCCCAAAACTAAAGGCAAAACGACTCCGACAAAGAGAACTGCTGCCGCCCCCCGCCCTGTTCGACAAACCAGGTCCCAAACAAGATACCAGACAAGGCGGCAGCAGCAGCAAAGCCAGTCTGAGCCTGAGCTTGCTTCAGGAGATTCTGACTCAGCAGCTTCAGATTCAAAGGGGCTCGACATGTCAGATCATGGCTCTGGTTTGCAGCCAGGGGAAGACGAGGGTGAACCTCAGATGATGGAGGTAACCCCTGAAACCCTGGGCCTTCCTGCTGACATGACCTCTCTGGACTTTGAGTATGATTTCAATTTTGAATAGGAGCTGACAGCTATGGGGAGTTTCCAGATATATATCCAGGATGTTCAGAAGATCAATAATTTACTGCACAAAGGCAGCTGGAAGTAGCGAGAATAAGACTTGCACTGACTGACTTGTATATTTTGAAACACTGACCTTTATCAGGGCCAGTTTGACATTAAGTGAAGATTCTCATTCTCAGTGTTCTTCAGTCTGATATATTCAATGGATATTAGTTTTATGGTACACAATCTTATAGAAATACTAACAACAAAAAATCCCACTAAACTTACAAAAACCAACAAAGAATTTTGCTGTTTAAACTTAAGTATTGCCTCTGCATTCAGTCTGATTGAATTTATGCTTGTTTTGTGTTTCCAAACACAAAAAAGAACTTAACTGTGCTTAACTGAGAACAACATCACTCATTGCAATAAACATGGCCAGCTAATAGCTCTTAGGTCGACAAACTAGCAACAAGTGTTGCTAGTTTCTTTCCATGTCATTCTCATGACACTTGGAATTTAATGAAAACAAGGATATTGTAAATAAGCCTTTCTCCTTTATAGTCTTCGGTAAACAGTGAAGCTCTGTGAAACACAGTATGCTACGTTATATGGCCAAAAGGTGTGGGTCTGTTTCAGATGGTTAGGTCAGTGGCTCCCAGTCTGGGACGGTAGGACAATTGTACAGGGTTATAGGACAGTTAACAGGACAGGATTTGTTGTTCCAGATGTTCCTCTAATTTTTGCCCTTTGCTGTGTGAGTCACAGGACATTTCCTCTTTAGGTGTTTATTTAGGGTCATTTTGTCAAAGACTTTAACACAATGTTCCTTTTTTGCAACTTCAAGAGATTAGAAGGAATGCATTTTAAACAACCTCTGCATTGGCTTTTAAAGCCAAGTGGGGCACTTCTTTTATTGACTATATTATTGGGAACCACAAGCTTAGTTTCACTGAAGGGAAATCCTCAACAATGACATCTTCACCTATCACTAATGGCGGCAGTGCTCTACTATCCACATACTTTTGGTCATGTAGCATACATCCGACTCCACAGAGTCACTTGTTTGTGAAATAACTGTATCAGGTTTTGTCAGATATTCACCATCCCATCATGACTCACTTGGAAGAAAGGACTTAAAAAAAACTTCCCATAAAGATCTCAGTTCTGTGTTTGTCACGTGTTCACTCCTGCTCCTCCACCTCCTGCAGGTAAAATTTTGTACTTCATTTCTTGTTGTTCTTGTTTTCTATTTCAGTTCATACTCAAGAGTTAGTTTATTTTTTCCTCTCTGAATGATAACGTGTTTCTGCTGCAGAGTTCAGCTGCTAAAAGCAAAGTTGCAGAATGGACCAAAAACAGCTCAGCCGTTATGAAAGCTGCAGCTTACATGTTAACTGAAGATCCAGGAGCGGATTCCTTAGAAACTGCCCAGGTTTCCCCCCATGTGTTTAAAGCACTGATCTGTGGCTCGTGTCTCTGTGTGGGTCAGACTAGAAACAAACTGCTTGTCTTGTAAAATTTTGTTGCTTCTTGTAGAGTTTTAATAAAGTTAGTGAAAACAAATGTCAGATCTGTTTGTTGTGATTGTTATACACACAATGTGTCCTATTTATATATGAGTTTGAAATGTAGTAGGTGTTCATGCATTTTATGTCTTTTCAAAAGGCAACCTACTTTTACTCAAGTAAAGATTTGAGGTACTTTATTTGAGTATTTCTACTAGTATTTCTAGATTTTCCTGCCCTTCCTGTTGAGTGAAAAACGTGTATTTCCAAATGTTTTGATTTTTAATTGTGATTTAAAAAAAGGATTTATGTTTCCTTTTCATATGTTGAGGAAAAAATTACGTAGCGTATTAAACTACTAGCTCCTCTTGGATGAACTGTAAAATGTGTTGTCACAAAGCTGAAAACACGGCTGTTTTTCTGAGCTCATTAAAAGTTTACTTTTTTGGAGATGTGGTTTTCGAAGGAAAGCATGAGAGGATGTTCTAGAATATCATGAATTGCTGTTGGTTAAACTGGCCCACGGTATAAAAAGCAGTTGAAATTAGAACTATTTTCAACATCTACAGCAGTAAAAGGAGACATGCAAATTAATGCACAAGTAATAATCCTAAAACATCTATAAAAGCAAAACACTGACACAGACCAAGCAGAATTAACACTTCTACTTTTCATACTCAATAATATTTGAATACTTTTACTAAAGGTAGGGTTTAAATGCAAACTTTCTTGTTGTGAAATTTATACAAAGTGTGGTATTAGTACTTCTATAGAGGTAAATGATCCACTTTTTCTATCACTGCCGGTCAGTTGAATTGATGAACTCGGACAACCTTAACTTGTCACTTAAAAACGATGTGTCTGATTACAGACTTTAAATGTAACATAACTTTTTATTGTGACATACATTCATTGTAATAATGAGTCATGAGTTTAAGATTTATCCAGCAAATTTTATACCCGACAAATCAAAGTACTTCACAATTATGAAAGATATTACTTCAGATCATTAACATGTTTGTAATCTGAACCCCGTCTCTTCACATTCTCACAACAAACAAGTTCTCTTTTCACGTGAGCTACTGACTGAAACAGTGAATGTCTTCAGTTCTATATGTTGTTAGTCTCAACCAAGCCGATTAATTTGATAGTTGAGAACTATTCGATTTTTTGCAAGCTTTGTTCAAGCTCCACATTGTGAAAAGCAAGCCTCCATCCTGCTGTAGATTTGTCTAAATTTCTACAGATTGTTGGGTGTATTCAGTGAAAGCAGATTATCTGTGAGTACGGCACATTTGAATGTTTCTTTCCCCAGCTTGAACCTGAGTGGATTCAGTTCTTCCAGTTGACATCGGAGACCTACAGTAAGGTAAGAGGAACAACTTCATACAAACATCAAACTGTCAGTTAACTCTGATCACATATGTTTATATTAGCTGCAATATTTTATTTAATATTTTACTGTTTCTTATTTTCTTATCTGGCTGATGCTGTGTTGAAGAAGTTTTGTTTTTGTAAATAATGCTATAAATATACCGAGATATGAATGTCGTACTGATGATGTCGTCTTGCAGTTTTGACTCATGCAGCTCAGGACTGCAGGACACAACCACATACAGTGCATCCGGAGAGTATTAACAGCGCTTCACTTTTTCCACATTTTGTTCTGTTACAGCAGATTTAATTAATTTTTTTCCTCAAAATTCTACACACAATACCCCATAGTGACAACGTGAAACACGTTTTTTTGAGATTTTTGCAAATGTATTAAAAATAAAAAACTAAGAAATCACATGTACATAAGTATTCACAGCCTTTGCCATGAAGCTCAAAATTTAGCTCAGGTGCATCCTGTTTCCAATGATCATCACTGAGATGTTCCTACAGCTTAATTGTCCACCTGTGGTAAATTCAGTTGATTGGACATGATTTGGAAAGGCACACACCTGTCTATATAAGGTCCCACACTTGACAGTGCATGGGTATGATCACCATACTAATCATACTAACCATGACGTAACATTGAGTATGTCATGCGTTCCCATCTCATAGTATGCAATTTTGTGTTTGCGAGAAATGCCCGGATGTGTACTAGATCGGCCCGGATGAGTATGACACGGGAGCTCACTGGTTGTACTCAACCGCCCCAAAATGCATTGCGGCTATTCAGCTTCTACTATGGCGGAGATGGACCGGAGAACAGACCGGACATACGTAAACGATTAAGTCACGTGATACGGAGAAGACGGCTCTGAGTATGATGCCAACGGCATCCTAATAGTCAGGTTAGTAGGCAGTATGCAGTACATACTGTTTGAGTATGTAGTAGGCAGTACGATAGTATGCGGTTTTGGACACAGCCCATGTCAGAGCACAAACCAAGCATGAAGTCAAAGGAATTGTCTGTAGACCTCTGAGACAGGATTGTCTCGAGGCACAAATCTGGGGAAGGGTAAAGAAACATTTCTGCTGCTTTGAAGGTCCCATTGAGCACATTGGCCTCCATCATCCGTAAATGGAAGAAGTTCGGAACCACCAGGACTCTTCCTAGAGCTGGCTGGCAGTCTAAACTGAGCGATCGGGGGAGAAGGACCCTAGTCAGGGAGGTGACCAATAACCCGATGGTCACTCTGTCAGAGCTACAGCGTTCCTCTGTGGATAGAGGAGAACCTTTCAGAAGGACAACCATCTCTGCAGCAATCCACCAATCAGGCCTGTATGGTAGAGTGGCCAGACAGAAGCCACTCCTTAGTAAAAAGCACATGGAAGCCCGCCTGGAGTTTGCCAAAATGTACCTGAAGGACTCTCAGACCATGAGAAACAAAATTCTCCAGTCTGATGAGACAAAGATTGAACTCTTTGGCGTGAATGTCAGGCGTCATGTTTGGCGGAAACCAGGCACCGCTCATCACCAGGCCGAAACCATCCCTACAGTGAAGCATGGTGGTGGCAGCATCATGCTGTGGGGATGTTTTTCAGCAGCAGGAACTAGGATACTAGTCAGGATAGAGGGAAAGATCAATGCAGCAATGTACAGAGACATCCTGGATGAAAACCTGCTCCAGAGCGCTCTTGACCTCAGACTGGGGCGACGGTTCATCTTTCAGCAGGACAACGACCCTAAGCACACAGCCAAGATATCAAAGGAGTGGCTTCAGGACTCTGTGAATGTCCTTGAGTGGCCCAGCCAGAGCCCTGACTTGAATCCGATTGAACATCTCTGGAGAGACCTGAAAATGGCTGTGCACCGACGCTTCCCATCCAACCTGATGGAGCTTGAGAGGTGCTGCAAAGAGGTGGAAAAAGTGAAGCGCTGTGAATACTTTCCGGATGCACTGTACATACAAGTTCGCACATTATATACAGTATAAACTGCACATTATACAGAGAAACTTGTTGAACCATTGATTCATGTATGGATGAACATGAGGATTGTGATATGTGACAGAGAAATAAAGTGTGACTAAACTAAATGGCATTGAGTTTTTCCTGATGTTAATAATAAGGATGTTCAGAGACTGCTGCTGCCTGTCAGCCAGCACTGATTAGACCATTGGTTGTCAGTCAGGTGGGACTCAAAACGGCAAAAAAGAGTCTCTGATGCAGTTTTCAATCATATGAAAAAAAATAAAACGGAATAGTCAACTGCATGTTTTATTATAATTTCTGTTTCCTGGAGCCTGGAGCGCAATTCTGTTTAACATATTGACCAGTAGGTGGCGCCACAGTTTCTATGAGCAGCTCTGAATGACAGGAAATGAGACTAGCTGTTTAAAATAAAAATAAAAATATATATATAAACAATTAAGAGTCACTTATTCTGAAACAAGGTGCTGATTTAAAATTTTGTGAAAATGTCAGTATTAAAAGTAGAGAAATGTTCTATTATATATTCTATTGTATTGTTTAATTTAATAACAAAATCATTTAATACAAAACATCAGACTTTACAAACTTGTAATAAGTTTTAACTAAAGCTGTCAGATAACTGTAGTGCAGTAAAAAGTATATTACTCACCCTTTGAGAAATCCAGTGGAGTAGAAGAAGAAAGATTTTGTACCTCACAATTGTTTATTGGTTTAGTACTTTGGTAAATGTATTCAGTTACATTACACCTGACCTGTCTTTATGTGAAGAAGACTGGGTTCAATTGGTGGTTCTTCCTAACAAGAATTATTATTGGACAATTGACTAAGAGTCACTTTGTAGGGATTTTCAGAGCTCCAAGCAGCATCTCATGGCCTTCAGTGAATTCGTGAATGGAGTTTTTTTTCAAGGTTTTGTCAAGCTGTTTCCAAGGTCGAAAATAAACTGTGATACTCAACATATGCTTTACCAACTGTCTTTTATTCTATTTTTATAGCATATAAGTATTTATTAAAAACGTTTATTTAAAGTAGGTATTTATTTTTCTTATCCTAACTTAATATTATTAGTTTGCTTTGAATTACTGTAGCTTCCATTTTAATGTCTGTTTCAACTCTCTGAGTGACTCTCTCCATCCTGCAAAATGTAGTTGAAAATCATCAAATCATCAAATCATTGTAAAATGATTTCTATGTAATACTATAAATGGTGATAACGGTGTGATGTGGCCAGGCGGTGTTCAGTATCATCAGGTTGAAGATGTTTTGTTGCTGGGGAAGACTCGGGTCCTGCCTTACCTCCCTTCAGCCTCACCCTCGTCACTAAAATCCCAGGCAGCCAATCAAAAAAAATCCCTCTACCCGTCGCTAGGTAGGTATTCGTGTCACCAGCCAATCGGATCGCCCGGGCCGGGAACGGGCGCAGGGAGCTGAGACAGACCGAGTGACAGCGTCTGAGTCCCGGGGAAGAACATCACGGAGCATCCGTGGAAAGAACCCTGTAATACAGCCAAGATGCCTAACAAAACCAAGAAGGAGAAGGTGAGTCGTCGGTGTCATGGCTGCAACATGAATCATTTTACACTTTGATGTAAATGGGTGGCCTAGAGGCAGCCGTTATTTTAGCGTAATGAAGACTTTAGACGTTATATTTTTTCGAGTAGCTAACCTAACAAGCTAACCTTCTAAGGCCCCGCTAGCAGAGGACGCTTGAGCTATCCGCTGGCTGCTGACAGCCTCATAAACCCGTGTCTTGGCCTCAGTATCAGTTTAAACTATACATTAGCAGTTGTGTCCAGCTGTTGAAACGGTATCGGGTCATGCTAGCTAACTGTCATGCAGCATCTTGCAAACGACGCCTGCTGGTGACATTAACGGGATGCTACTGCTGGAGCTCCGGGGAGGAACCGCTGCCTGTTCCCTTAAATAATTAATCTAGTAGAAAACAGGCTGGGCTCGGATATGAACCTGTGCTGACTGTGGATCATCCATGCATGTCTACCACCATGAAAGATGTAATATGTGATGCTAACCAGCTGAGAGCAGATGAGCCTTTAGCTCAGCCAGTTTTCCTGCTGATTTTTTCATCTGGAAACCATCTGATGACCACAGATTGTCTTCGTATACATTGTGTACAGATTGTTAACTAGTAAAAAAAAGTCAAATGCTTACTTTGATCATTGTTTGTATTCATGTATTTCAATTGACCAAAAATTCTGTTTAATACAAAATTTTGTAGTGTGCAAAATATGATTTACTCCACATCCCTGCGTATTGTTTCCAACTATCCATCACTTTTTATTATCCAATGGCCTCACGAGCCAATGGTTTGGCTTTACATGGATTTTTCCATGTAATATTTATTCATAAAATGAGTATCTGTTTAGTTTATAAAATTCAGTTTCTCAGAGTGCAATGTGAAATTCAAAATAGCGAATTAATAATTGAAGGTCCAGTTAATTTCTGTGAAAATAAGCTTTAATAATAGATTACTTGGTTCCCTGCAGTTAAAGGTGCAATGTTAACCTTCATTCCCGGCATTTGAAACAACAGTTTTACTCTCTCAAGGTTCATTTAAAAGCTTTTCTGAAGCTCTCAACCATGTTTCACAGTCTGTTTCCGCTGGATTTTGCTGGGCATCACATGTAGTATGTGTCTTCAGTCTATAGTCACATGATAACAGCTGGATGCACATGAGTGGAGACCTCATGTCTCTGCTTAAGCTTGATACATCTGTAGTCAGTAAGTGAAAGTGTCCTCCTGGGTACAGGAGCAGCAACAGTTTTGTTAAGTTGATGATTTGATGAAGAACATAAATCTGTAACTATTTTGGTAAAGTACATTTTTTTAACAAAAATACATAATTGAACTGCTGGTTTCGTTCAGATTTTGGCCATCTGATATCTATGCCTAACAACTTATGTAGTAAAAGGAGTTTCAGAGACACTGGAGGACAACGAGAAGAAGTATAATATTTTCTAAGTGTTGATGCTGAATTCGGTGCTCCGCGGGTTCCAGACTTGTTGAGCAGTACATTCTCTAAATCCACTCTTAAGTTATTGGTAAACCTAAAATCTTTTCTGAGTTATACATTTTCAAAGTAATCCTTTTCTGTTTTTCAGTAACTTGTGCTATCAGCACTACCCAAACCGATATGTAGATCTGTTCAGACTGGGGCTGTAATCATGCATGTGAAATTTTAAACAGAGTAAATATTATATATGCAGATGTCTTCAGGGCGACACCCTCATCAAACCTTTCAAATTCGGAGCAGATTGAACACTGTATATGAGAGTTGATACAGGCTCTCACCAGTGGGTGGCGCTATAGCTATTACAAAAAACTATTGTGTAGATCTGTTCTGTAGCCGACTCCCCGCTTGCTCGTCCAGTGAGAGAATGGGGGGTGAACGACTTAATTGGTCAACAAATATGAATGCACTGGCCGATGATTAAATAAATGTATGATAAACACTGAACAGGCAAACAAGCCCAAATATGGAGAGCACAGTATACCTGCTGCAAATATTTATCAACGCAATAATAGTAGAATTTAACTCTCTGAAAAGCTGGAGCACAGACTTCTTCCACGGCCAGAAAGTTCCATAAATCACACAGAGCGACAGATTATGTCTGATTTTTGCATGAAAAAATCCCCAAAAGGTTCCAACACAAACAGAGAAGTGACTGTGTCTTGAACAGTACAATTAGCTATTTATAACAAAACCATTTATTGTACCGGCCTGTAAACATGTTTATTTCTGCTGTAAAAATGGACATTTTCCCTTTTGCAGTAATGTTATTTTTTTGCCTCTGGAGCCCGCATCAAGTGGCCATTCAAGGAACTGCAGTTTTTTGCACTTCTGCTTTGGCTTAATTTTTCAACACCAGAGGTTGCCGCTTGGTTTAAATCTGACTCAGTTAGAGCTCAATCTGTCTCTGAGTGGAAACGACTCATGTAGAGAATAATTGTCAGATTAATTAATTATGAAAATAAGCGTAGTGGGCGGCACAGTGGTGCGGTGGTTAGCACCTCACAGCAAGAAGGTTCTTGTTTTGAGACTACCGGAAGGCTGGGGCCTTTCTTTTTTGAGTTTGCATGTTCTCCCTGTGCTTGTGTGGGATCTCTTGGGGTACTCCGGCTTCCTCCCACAGTCCTGAAATTGTAACATTTCTTGTGAGGTTAATGGGTGACTCTTGCCTGTAGTTGTGAGGGTGAGCATGAATGGTTGGTTGTCTGTCTCTACGTCTTTATTTGTCAGCTCTGTGACTGACCGGCAACCTGTCCAGGGTGTACCCCACCTCTAACCCAATGTCAGCTTGGATCGGCTCCAGTCCCCAGCAATCCTTAATGGGATAAGCTGTATAGATAATGGAAGGGTTGGTGGAATAAGTGTAGTTGCAATGCTACATTCATGTGCTGTAGGAGAGAGTGTAAAAACAAGCCCCACCCCACCATTAGACAGAGCTCCTGGCTCCTGGCAAAGAGTCTCCTGGCTTCTAGTTCAAGATGTCAATTCAAAACTGATTATCAGTTGAACTATGGCCTCTCTCCTTCTACACTGGGAGGCTGCACACACATGTTGTGATGAATGCACAACTTTGAAATTGTCAGTAGTCTTTTCCAGTTGAGAGCCTCCCTAAACTGTTAAAAAAATATTTGTATACAAAAAGGCTTTGTGTTGCTTTATTCTGTATTTCAAACATCGTTATGATCAAACAAATGTGAACATAAAAATATACATTCATTGTCTTTCTATTCAAAGTTTCTTCCGATTTCTTCCATGTTTAAACAGGAATCGACCAAATCTTCCAAAAGCAGCATGAAGAACAGTAACAGCAGCAGTGGCGGCAGTAGCAGTGGAGGGAAGGATGCTGCTGCTGACAATTCAGATGAGGTGAGTCTCTAAAATATGAAGCACGTTGTCATATTTGCTTCGGCAAAACATATGATGAAGTAACAGCCAGCCATGAGTTTAGGGTCACATGTTGCCTCTGAGTCTGCAGGGAGAACTGAAACGCTGCTGCTCTCTGCATGAGGACGGCATTCTGGTGGTGTGATCTTAGTTTTGATTAAACAATTCACATAAAAAACATCATGCATGCATACAAGGGGATACAGAGGATGTAAAGAGAGAGAAGTGGAAGGGAAGTGTCTGTCTCCATACATGTAATACCAGACTCCCAGGTGGAGTTACTCTTGTACTCCATCAGAGACAGAAGGGCAGTCCTGGACCAGACGGTGGACTGTGCTCATTCTGGTACTGCTGCTGGTCTCTTACTCCTATCAGACTGTTACTGAGGAGCTGCTGATCAGCTTCAGGTGTAGTTTACCTGCTGGCTGCTGTTATAAACACAGACCAGTTTTCAGTCAGACTCCTGCCAGAGTCAGACACCATGCTAGTCAGGGTTTTACATCCTGAGGAGTTGACCCAGTCATTTCTGTGCGTATGTTTAATTATACGCATTTCATTAGAAGGTCTGGTCAGTAAAGGAGCTGATTCCCTGTGCTCTGTATTAGTGATGGAGTCTGCAAACAACAAGGGAACCAAAATGTAGCAGTGATGCCAGGTGATGGCATTCTCTTCTCTCATTGGTTAGATGAGTTGGGGGCGGGAGTGAGAGTAGAAGATCCGGAAAAAAGTCCTTTCTGCCAAGATTACATGTTACACGTTACAAGTTCTGAACTTAACTTGAGACTGGACTGAAAACACTTCCTGTGAAGTTCCTGTGAGGTTTAATCATACTAGTACCTGATATGAGGGCTGTTCACATCAGCCAGCACAAGTGTAACAAAAAGGAGAATCTACCAGAGTCTGTTTAAAACAGACATATCAGCTCAGACTCCCTGAGCCCTTCATGTTTCCTGATGCTCCTTTTAACATCAGTCAGATCAGTATCTGTTAGTAAACAGCAGATAAAGTAGATTTGTGTGAAATCCAGCAGGCAAGCAGAGCTCTGCTGCAGGGAAAACATGACTGGAAATAACTCCTATTGATGTGTGTTCAACTGGCTGACCCCCCAACACCCAGGGGCCTGCTGTATATCCATCACTGTACTACACAGTTCTGCACTATAACATATACATACTACACATACTACATACTACACTTATGTACATTGCAACACTACTGTACTATAGTCCAACACTACAAAACCTCGTTCTACGTTCTAATTTTTTCCTTAGACACTTTCTTGATTTTTTTAATCTTTTATTCGTTGAGTTTATTTTCTTTGATATTTATTTTTTGTCTTCCACTGTTAATGTTTCTTCACTGTGTATTTTTTGTTGAACTACAACTCTCTGGAAGCTTCACTGTGGAGAATCTGAACAAATGTTAAAAAAATTAAACCATCATACTTTGAAACCTGTGTTTGTGCTCGCAGTCCCAGCAGCAGCAGAGTGGCAGTAAGCGCCCCAGTAACAGCACGCCTCCCCCAACTCAGCTCAACAAGATCAAATACTCTGGAGGTCCTCAACTGGTGAAGAAGGAGCGCCGCCAGAGCTCTTCCCGCTTCAGCCTGACCAAGAACAGAGAGCTGCAGAAACTACCTGCACTCAAAGGTAACCAACCACACTAACAAGAAGCTAAGACTAACAATTAAAAACCTAACATTAACTTAACTTAAACCTAACCCTAGTTTGCCCAGTTGGTTAATTTTAGGTGTGAAAGCTGTGAATTATACTGTGGTGCAGTCTAAATAAGCAGACTGCATTCACCAGGACAAGCAGGTGGGGTTGATCAGAGGAGATTTATGATTTTAGCATCAATTCAAAACTAAAACAAACTAGAAAAAAGATATTTTCAAGGAAATCATATTTAAAGCTCCTGTGAGGAACTTTCAGTTTGTGTTGATTATGGCGCCCCCTGTTAACAAAGCTGCACCTCTTTTCTCTTTGCTGATTTTGTCCTGTACATGCTTAAGTGGTGTTTTTTAACAAAAAATCTCATCCTGCTTTTGTCATATGTATCATTCACTTTAAATGTTTGCCCTGGAAAATGTAAACAAAGGCAGCATGCAGTTAATCGCTTCCTCTGACACCTACCCCCCCGCCAGCGGTTTCAGGCATTAAAAATTCCTATATAAAAATAATCAATCTTGTCGCTGATGGTCTGTTTGCTTTTGTAGCTCATATAGAGTCATCAGAATTAATTTCAGTCTGTTTCATAACCACTGAAAAACTAATCACAGGGGCTTTAGGTCTACTTGTTTCTACCTGCTGCTATAAAATGAAATCACAGTTATGACTTATAATAGTTCTGGTAAAAGCATGTTCCTGTAATTAACTTATTGATTTATACGCTGATCATTTAAGTTGTGGTCCAAATGAAGCTTTAATTCAACACTTTCATTCTTGTTTGTTAAACACGTTGGAGGTGTGTACGTGTGTGAGTGTGTGTGTGTCACCATGGTAACCAGAAAGGGATGGTTACCAGGGTATATCAGTGTTGCAGCTGTGTGATGAAAGCATGACTAAGCAGCCTGCATGGCTTAAGAATTTAGGGCTAAAACTAATAAATATTTTAATTATGAATCAGTCTGCTGTTCTTGATTATTTGATCAATAGTTTTGTCTATAAACTGTCCAAACAAGAGGAAAACGTCTATACTGCATTTTCCCCAAGCCCCAGGAGGGACATTTTTGAGGTCATCATTCAGTCTAATAATCTGTCAACATCGAAATATATGGTATTTAGTTTAATTTGTAATAAAAGCAACAAATTAACACTTTTGCTTATTAAAATAGATGCTGATATATTTTTCTTCCATCCTCAAGCTCTGAGTACGGTTCTCATATTTTTGGCACAAATTATTTCAAAATGATGATTGGTTCATTCACTGTTTGACCTGTTAATATGTCTGAAGTTCCTGGTGTTCAGCTTTAGACTGAGGTAATAACAGGAGGCCTCAAGGCTGATGTGTGACTTTGCTTCTATGACTATCACACAGGCAGTCTGCAGGTTTTTAAAACAGACTTTATTTTATAGTGTTATATCTGTGTGGAGGCTGCTGCAGCAGTGATGTTGGTTGAAAGTGTTCCTGCGTGTGAGTGCAGGCTATCAGCAGACATTCTCCCCCCTGTAAACTCACAGTGAGATTGTTGTGATGTTGCATATGGCTGCAGGATTAACAACGTCCATTATATTATAAAGCATCTCCTGATCGTCTCTTCTGATGTGAGACTTGGTCACATTGATTTGATTACTAACCATTTCGAATTATTGATATGTAGTGCTGCCCCTGAAGTGCTCATAAACGGGGATATAATTAGCTAGCTTTGGCACGCCTCGTTGCAGTAGATAATAAATAAATGTCTCCAATTAAAGTGAATGAATCCAACCCTGTCATGAGTATATATATATAACTCCGTCCCCCCAGCGCCTCAGGAATATGCTAAAGCAGCCATCCAAACCATTATTGGTCATTTTGGGAAAGGAATTACCGTCAAGGACGCGTCAGCAGCACCAGCCACAGCCCCTCTTATCCATGCCACAAGCGCATGAGATGCCATCGCTCTGATGACAGAGCTCCTCGGCTATTGGGGCTTCAATTTCAATTCAAATCACTCCTCATCAGTGATTCCAGTTAAATATATCCCGATTCATATACATGAATTAATATAAGATGTATTACGAACTGCACTCGTTCAGGGAGGGAGTGAGTGGGCATGCATATGGACGGCGAGGACGCGGTGCAGAAAGTGGTCATTTGAACATGAGACATGTTCCGCTGTATACATTTCAGTTTAGTGAAGTGTATGAACAGATTTTTTCTAACGGAAACCCTGCTCCCATGTGCATGGAAGCCACGCCTACCAGGGACCTGCAACCCAGAAAAGAGAGAAACAGAAATGAGGAAACACTAAGCAGGAAAACCGTCACTGATTCCATTTACATTTCCCTCATTGACCCCACATGTACACCAACCAGCTCAACCTCAGGACCCATTGTACACGTAGAAGTCTGTGAGGACAGTTCATCTCTGTGGAGCACACACGTGTTACCCTTTCAACAAAGCCTTTAAACCACTTTCTTAGCATGGTCAGAGGTTTCTGTAAGAGGTGAGCAGTCTTCTTCTGTGGTATCAACTGAAACCCCCTCTTCACTTTTCCTCTTCAGACTCCCCCCCGATCGATCGTGAGGAGCTGTTTGTCCAGAAGCTTCGTCAGTGCTGTGTCCTATTCGACTTCGTCAGCGACCCACTCAGTGACCTAAAATACAAAGAGGTGAAGAGAGCAGGACTCAATGAAATGGTGGAGTACATCACACACAACAGTGATGTGGTGACCGAGTGCATCTACCCCGAGGCTGTGCTGATGGTGAGACACGCGTGCACACTCATTTAATCAATTAACAAAGTTCTAATGACAGCTGTCTTTAACAGTTCTCAACTGGAATGTAAACAAAGAGACAAAATGTCATTTTCTACCCAAACAAAAATGCTGAAACGACAAAAACAGATGCAAGCATGTTATGTGTATATTTAGCAAAGGTGAAACTAATTTTCTGATCTCTTTAACTACTCTTTAATTACATCACTACCATGGATAGTTGGATGGATAGTTACAGCAGTGTGTGTGTGTGTTTTCAGTTTTCAGTGAACTTGTTCCGTACTCTTCCTCCTTCCTCCAATCCAACCGGAGCTGAGTTTGATCCTGAGGAGGACGAGCCGACGCTGGAAGCCGCCTGGCCTCACCTCCAGGTACACTGAGGGTTTGTGGTCTCACATTGCTCTGCTGACTGTCTGAGGGTGTACACACACAACTTCAACTGTGTTTAATAGTTAATATTATTATTAGCTGCTGGAGAGATTGAATCATAACCTATTGACCCTTGCTGCTCAGCTGTTTGTAGACTAGCAATTTTCCATGTTATCCTGATATGTAGTTGTGTTTCCAGCAAGCAACATGTCTGATGTTTGTCTCCACAGCTCGTCTATGAGTTCTTCCTTCGCTTCCTGGAGTCTCCAGACTTCCAGCCAAACGTTGCCAAAAAATACATTGACCAAAAGTTTGTACTGTCGGTAAGCTGTGACCGCTGAGGCTCAGGTTGCAATGTGCTGTAACTTCAGACAGAACCCCTGACTTTCTGTGTAATGATTGTGTTAAAGCTGCTGGAGCTGTTTGACAGTGAGGATCCCAGAGAGAGAGACTTCCTAAAGACCATCCTCCACCGGATCTACGGCAAGTTCCTCGGCCTCCGTGCCTACATTCGCCGCCAGATCAACAACATCTTCTACAGGTCAGAACATCAACGATGAACAGCAGACACAAAAACACTAACAGAAATGAATGAGTAAAAGTCACACAAGACAAAAGAGCACTTAACACATGTTTCTACTGATGAACTGAGACCCTGATCTGTTACTACTATGACATCATGTGTCATGAATGCAACTACTCAACAGCTGTGTCCCAATTCAGGGGCTGCAGCCTTCGAAGACCGTATTTGAAGGCTGATTGCGTCACTGAAGTGCGTCGAAGGCTGTCCCAATTCGAAAGCTCCTTCAGATGCGACCGACAAATGCGTCCTCCATTTCCTGGGCCGCCAAGGATCCATCAGGTGCATCCTTTGAGGCCCAACACATCCCAAGATGCATTGTGCGCCAATTCAAACGAAATTGCGGACTTTTACGCAGCCAAGGAATAAACGTTTAAATGTAAAAGTTTTTGGTTTCAACTCAGTCGAATAGCTAGCGTTACACATGTTTATGAAAAATGAAAGGACCCTTGAAACAAATTATTTTTAAAATAATAGATTAACTTACTCAACGTTAGTTATGCTAGCTAGTTAGCCTGCTAGCTGCCTGTTGCTAGGCGACAAGAGTGGCGTTTGGTGACACAAGGGTAAGGGCGGGAACAGCTGGTGACGCAAACAGGACTTCTGTAGTCAGACCGACTCATTTCAGTTCGGCTTTGACGGTCTACGCAGGTTATGAATGGAACATCCTCTGTGGACCGCCTCCTTGAAAGTCTGCAGCCCGTGGATTGGGACACAGTCAATGTGTCTGCACTGATGTGGAGACAAGTGATCTGACTGTTTTTTTTTTGTAATTTTGCTTTTATAAAAAAACAAAACATTCACTTTAAATCATGTTTAAGAAGCGGGGTTCCACAGGGATCCATGTTAGTCCCCCTGTGGTTCACTTTTTTCAACTTGGACACAGAAATAAATGTAGCTTCACTTTAAAAGTTCCCTTTTTCTTGTTTTTGACTTCTGATTGTTTAACTGCTCACCTGTGCACACTGATATACTGGTAGAGATTATTGTTGCTCCCAGTCTGGGTGTCTAACTGGTGGTGTTAATTTATTTATCAGATTCATCTATGAAACAGAACATCACAATGGCATTGCTGAGCTTCTGGAGATACTGGGGAGGTAAAACACACGCACAAATGCACACACTCATATAAACACACACACTCACTATGGCCCTGTTACAACTGGTTTATATATGCATCCTGAGTTACCTGAGGAGAAGTCAAAGTACAGATGTGACTCGAGGAAGCATGAAGATCCAGGGCTACAATGACATTGAGTGACAAACCGCTTGCTTGTCATGTCTTCCCTGATTTAATAATTCCCTGCTGTGTTTCTTGATCTCTTTTTATTTAATTGCTTTTATTGTAATTCTACGCACATGAAAACATAGTTTACAGCCAGCCTGCAGCCTTAAGAAGAAGTTTGCCTAACAAAAGCTTTAACCGCTTTATTATTCTTGTTTTATTGTCTATCTGTCAGCATCATCAACGGCTTCGCTCTCCCACTCAAAGAAGAACACAAGATGTTTCTGATCCGAGTTCTGCTGCCGCTTCATAAAGTCAAATCTCTGAGTGTCTACCACCCACAGGTCAGAGTCTGTCTCTGTCTGTCTGTCTGTCTGTCTGTCTGTCTGCTGTCTGTCTGTGTCTCTGCACGTCTGCCTCTCTGTGATATTTCCTGTCATGTGCCTCCTGTCTATTTTTGCAGACCCCTTTAGTTTAATATAAAACGTTCTCTCTCTTACTCCATCTGTCTGCAGCTGGCGTACTGTGTGGTCCAGTTCCTGGAGAAAGACAGTAGCCTCACAGAGCCGGTGAGTCTGCTGCTGACGTCTTTCCTGTTTCCATGACAACACTCACAATGTGCTGCTGCTGCTGGTGATTGGCACTGCTTGGTTTACATAGTAATGTATGGAGACTGATCAATATAATTTCATCTCATGATGTCACCCCTGCAGGTGATCATGGGTCTGCTCAAGTTCTGGCCCAAGACTCACAGTCCGAAGGAGGTGATGTTCCTGAACGAGCTGGAGGAGATCCTGGACGTCATTGAGCCATCAGAGTTTGTCAAAGTCCAGGAGCCGCTCTTCAGACAGCTCGCCAAGTGTGTGTCCAGTCCGCACTTCCAGGTACCAGAATCTGAACCTGGATCTGAACCCAAACTTTAATCAGCAACAGATCTCCAAACACAGCCTCAACTAGACCTGAACCACAACCTGAACCTGAGTAAGAACGACAACTAGAAAAACAACCTAAAACCGAACCTGAAATAGATTAGAGCCTCAGACACTACCCGAAGCAGAGACTGAACTTAAGTTCACACTTAACATAAGAAACAAACCCAGAATCACATCAGATACAATCACCACATTCAGAACCAGAACATGTTTCATTTGGTGCAGGATCCACAATGTCCGTTGGTCCAGTCCCAGCTGGGATCTGTCCACTGTCTGATAAAGGCTGAAATGCCCTAGAAAATAATATTTAAAAAGTCTGCCTGTTTTTCTTTGCAGAACAAGTACAATATCTGATGTTAAGTGGTTTGATTAGTTTTAATTCATGATTCAAAATGCTGACGATGATGCTGTGTGTGTTTCAGGTTGCAGAGAGAGCTCTGTATTACTGGAACAATGAGTACATCATGAGCCTGATCAGTGACAACGCTGCCAAGATCCTCCCCATCATGTTCCCCGCCCTCTATAAGAACTCCAAGAGCCACTGGAACAAGTAAAACACCCATAAACACACACACACACACACACACACACATACTGAGTGATGTAATGAACCCCTGCAGTCACTTTGATCTATGGGTGGAAAATGCAGATCCATAACAGGATCAATACTCCACATGCAGACCAGCGTTTGATGCTCGTGACTGCTGGCTGCAGGCTGAGCAACACGTCTGATAATGTGATTCATAACAACTTTTCCTTCTGTACAATGTGTAACATGTCCACGTTGTGAAAGTCAAAGATGTTCATTTCAACTCTAAATTCAATTCATATTTGAGGCTCCATTCACACCAATACTATCTCTGTCTACACTAGCGTTTTTCTCCATCCAAACATGACCAGTTATGTTTACTTGGTGAGTCTGTGAAGTAAACAGAAAGCCAGGACACCACATATGACTGAAAACACAGCTAGCATAGACAACAAGTTAATCAGGCACTTTAATTAGAAAGTAATGTTGAGTAACCTGCAGCTGGTCGAGGCCAACGTCGCACATAAGACCCAATAAGTGAGTGTGGGTTTCTGCCTCTTTGTTTCTAAAGTCTGCGTCTCTGCCAGTACACACTTAAACACCAGTCCTAAAGCGAAACAGGGTCACCCGCTTTTCCAAAAGACTCTGTTTAAGGGTTTCTAAAGCAGGGAGAAGTGTGGAAGTATAAACAAGGTGTAGACATAGCCTGACTCAACAATAACAGCTGTTATCAGTGCCAATAAAGGCCTGGTAAAAAAGTCATACCTTCTTACCTTACAACAGCACCTTACTTGGTGAGTTGAGTATAAGCAGAACAAATGACTCAAGACAGGTGAACATAGAGGATGAGATGCTTGTAGAGAGCTTGTATTAATATGGCAACATCTAAATTTAGAAAGTTGGATCTGTGTGGAGTCGCTCGCTCAGAGTGTAACTCCAGTGTTCTGCTGTTCCTCAGGACAATCCACGGTCTGATCTACAACGCTCTGAAGCTCTTCATGGAAATGAACCAGAAGCTGTTTGATGACTGCACGCAGCAGTACAAGGCCGAGAAACAGAAGTAACAGACACACACATCTAGGAGAACTGTTTCACGCACAAATATCTCACTTTTTGAGGACAGTTTGTGTCCCAACATCACATTAAAGTGTCACATTTTGTCATGTTTGTGTCCACAGAGAAAAATATAAGCTGAAAGAGAGAGAGGAGATCTGGCACAAGATAGAAGAGCTGGCCAGACAGAACCCACAGGTACTACCTGACTCCTCAACTGCCTGCTTTATCTATATACAGTAAAATCTTTGTTTTTAATTAACTGTGTGAGTATGTGTGTGTGTGTGTGTGTGTGTATGTCCTTCCTGTCTTTCAGAGCAATAAGCTCCACCCCCTCCGTCCTGGACTCCACCCACAGGAAGAGGTTAGTCCTCTGATGGTTATTATATAACTCACCTGTTTTAATTATATCTAGCTTTAGAATATATTTAAACTTCTGCAGAATGAGGGGCGTTGTCACCTCGAGTGACAGGTGGATGCTGCTGGCCGTCTAGATATCAACACAGTTAATACACTGAACTTAAAGGTCCTGTGAGGAGTTTTTACATGGACATGAAACTGACTGAAATGAATACTAATGCCTCTTAATAACCTACAAAAGCAAACAAGGCGAACTATTTCTAAATAGACATTTTTAATGCCGGTTATTGCTGACACAGACTCGGTGTCTGACGTCGGCCCGTGCACTGGAGTCAGGATTGTCTCTGGCTTTTTTCCCAGAAAGAATATGGCAGACAGTAGTGATGAGCAGACCCGTTACTTTAAGTTATCCGGCACATGTCGTTCACCTGCCGCTCTTTCACTTGCTTCTCCTTCACTGGAGATTCAGGTGAGCAAGCAGCTAGTCCTCTATGTTCCAAAGCTCTAATAAATAAACAACTGTGGTCAGCCACCACCACAAACAGAATCTCACTTTGTCAGAAATACGAGGGTAAACTTGCTCATTAGCGAGCTAGTGAATTCAGCTCTGTTAACCTGATGTTTGCCAACCCCTCGCTTCTCTCCATCACCACCCTCTCAATCAAATATGGAAACTTTTGGCTCCGGAAAAACAATATGGCAGCAACCGGTAGGCTGAACTTTATATACGCAGTCAACAAACCAATGGGTGAAGTCGGATTAGTCCATACAGTCCATGGCTTCTATATGTCGATATGTCTTCACACATAAAGCAAAGCCAATCTTTCGCCTGGCACAATTAAATGAAGTCAAAGCAGGGACCCAATTCAGGCAAAACAGTTGAGTTGAGCTTGTAGTAAGTCAGATTTCATCAGACACTGAATGAAACTGCCACTCACTGCTGAAGGATGGACATGCACTCCGCAGCTGAACTGGATAAGTGGTTGTTGGTGTCCATCTGAAAAATCCTGGTACAGATCCCAGCTAACAGGTCATCAAACTTGGCCTAAAGTGGTTTGGCAGTAAAGTCTGCTCACACAGTTCCTTGTTCACAGTTTGTGTTTGACTCATGTGAATAAACACAAATGATCCCACGTTCAAACTTGTGCAAGTAAAGTTAGGCAAAAATGCACTGAGCTTTAGTGCGAGCACAGTATAGGTTCAGTCTGAGCCGCTTGCTCATGTTACATGTTATTGATCAGTTGATTAAATATGTGTTTTCTAACATGTGAACACTGTGATACATTTGCAGTACATGCTGTACAGTGACAGTACTAATGTGACTGTGTACTCGATGGAAACGGAGACTCCAACAGCTGAAGACATCCAACTGCTGAAGAAGACTGTGGAGAGCGAGGCCTCGCAGGTACGCAGTGAGATCCATCAATCAATAAATCAATCACTCCCTGGTTCACTGAGCTGATTCAGCAGTGACATTAAACACTGCTTGAGCCTCTAGTTTAGTGTTCAAATGCAGCTGTTCCAAACATTGGAGGATAGAAACAAAAACAGGGCATTTGTACTAAACAAACATTTAGAAAGTCACCACTTTGATTCGATTTCATAAACTTCAATTTAATCCTATGATGGATTTTTCCTTAGGGTATGAAGGATCTGAAGAAGGACAAGGTGCTGATGAGGAGGAAATCGGAGCTGCCGCAGGACGTCTACACTATAAAGGCTTTGGAGGCTCACAAGAGAGCCGAGGAATACCTGACAGCCAATCAGGAGGCTCTCTGACCGGGGGAGTCAGCCCCCTCTGAGCCTGACTCAGCCCCCCTCCTGTACGTCTCTCTGGGGAGGAAGTTGAAGCTGTCGTGGAGAAACTGGTCTGGGGTCAGATCAGGACGGAGCTGATGCTGCGTTCAAAAGAAAACAAAAAACCAAATTTCCTCACCTCTGACCCCTGGTGGCCAATCACATGTAGGACACTGTAGAAGCGTCTGTCCCACGTGTTGTCTCAGTGTTTCAGCGGTCATGTGACGATGACATCATCAGCTTCATGTTGCACTAACACCTCCAACACCTTCACCTGCAAATACCTGCTGCTGTCTGTTTTCAACCAACGCTGTTGGGGACCAGCTCGGTGACCTGAGAGACTGAAGGTCCCTGAATGCATCACAAAAAGGCCTTTTCCACTGCAGAGACTTTACCTCCTGAAAACTACTGGGTGGTCTGATTCTGAGTCTGCTTTGTGTCCACTGTGCGGCAAGTTTAGGCGTCTGAATTGAAGAAATCATCTTTTTTTTCTGTTTTAGCCTCCGTCCAAATGCCCGATTTACATGTGGGATTGTTGTTCAGTGGTTTGGCAACAGAGCCAGTTGATCTTAATGCATTCAAACATTGATGGAAATATACAGTGTCCGTTTGATTACACTGCATCGCTGTATCTAATGTTTTCTAAAGGAAAGCAGTTAAATAGCTGCATGTACTCCTGCAGTTTGTTCTCTAGCAGGAACTAAAGCAGCAAAAGGGTTTTGACCAGAAATAAACATGCTGATGTTTAATACTGTAAACAAAGAAACATCACCAGTAGCTGCTTCCTCCCGCCGAACATGCAAACAACAGACAGATTACGCCGTTTCAATGACACAAAGTGGAAACACAACGATGAGCCCAGAACCAGGCTCAGGTCCTGTGATACTCAATTTCCTGCAGTGGAAAAAAGCTCCACCACGATGACACGTGAACGCAGCACATGTGAGTTCACTGACTCGCTAGGTCCTCCTCACTCCAGAGCCCCGCCACTTGACCTGACCAATCACCTGTCAGCATAGACCTAAGGTGGAGTGGAGGCTGAAGCAGCTTCAGAAGGACCGATCATGATGATGATGACGAAAAGACACATGAATGTAGACGCCCAATCAGCATCCAGCAGAAGCAGCAGGAACTGATAAAACAAAAGCTTGACTCCAACATGATTTATTGCTTGTTTTTGTTTTTTTTTGCGGTTTGATGATGTCGTCATGACATCATCATGTTTAAACCAATGAGAGAAGTTGTTTGCGCGATGAATCACTTCCTGTCAGAAACTGCTTCAGTGTTTGTTATTTTGTTACAAATCAAAAACCTTGAATATGAATGTTTCTGTGTGTGTTGCCAGGTCAAAGGTCAACACAACAAAAGGTTTCGAGGTTGTGGGAAATTATGCAAACAGTAAGAGAAACTTCTGATCTGAATGTTTCGTTGTGTCAGTACAACAAATCTGCTTCAATCCACATTCACTCTGTCATCATCAAGATGCGACATGATGTGTTTTAACGCTCTGTTTTTCTTTTTTCAAAATGCCGTTCAGTCAAAAGTTCATTTAACTTCCTGTGGTCAGTTCACCTCCCTCACACCAACACTGCGACTGGTTGACACCTGTAAGTCCAAGAGATTTGTATTGGAGCCCAGAGTTACAGTTTACAGTTGAGTTTTGAGATAAGATGACCATTTTTACAAATGCGGACGATTCACTTCTTTTCTTAATTTATTGTCCCAAAAGAAATAAAAGTTAGGAACAGTGTATGTTCAGATGGAGTCAGTATTCTGGTGTCCTCACAGATCCAAATTTAAGATTTAACATTTTAATAGCATATAGTGTTTCAGCGCCCCTTGTCATGTTCTGCAGCCTGTTCAGATTCCCATGATCCTCTGCTATTGCAACATTTGATGTGAGGTGTTAAATGCCACGTCACATTTCAATTAATTTGTGATTTAAAAAAAAGAGCATTCAGGATGTCATGCAGCTGTCACATGCAACATTGTGTGAAAATGTTATGTCACAAAAACAGCTCCATAAAAAAACAACTCGACAGCATTTTGTCAGGAAACTGAATAAAAAAAGTGTCACTAAAATGCACTTATGAGAGAAAACTATAAATGTAGTATAAGTGGATTTTGTCAACATAAAGCGTTAAATGTCCGTGAAGTGTATTTTTCTTATTCTCAATTCAAAACATGTCAAATCTTCAGGGTTGATTTTTTTAAGCTCAATTGCTCTATTATAAATTCAAAAATGTGCATTTCGGGCAAACACAATAATGTAAGTTTATGCTGACAGCAAAACTCAAATATTTTAAAATGCAACTCTGTGACACGAAACTAACTGATTAATGTTGTTCAGGAATAAAGTGCATATTTCCCATAGAATAACTGTTAATAGTGTTGCAGATAAAAACATTATTAGTGCATTTTAATGACGAATAACTATTTATCAGTATCAGTGAAGTGTGCTTTTTCTTTTTTCTTTTCTTCCTACCACTGGACTTACTCTATAAAATGTATTTTTACTAACTCAAAAAAGTTGGCCTTTTCCCTTTTAGCGAGTTAAAAATGAGCACATCAACATGAACGTTGAGTAATATTAAATGTCATGTGGTCCATTTGTTTCTCGAGTATTTCATGACACCAAAACTGAGGACAAACAATCACATTTGACAAACTGCACCTGAGTCTAGAGAAACAAACCTAAATGTTTTGACACTATAGATGCAGTTTACATTTATAGCTCTGTTATGAGCGCATTTTTGTGACATGGATGTTTATAGTTACTGCTGTAAAGAGCTGATCCATCATGATAAATATTTCAATTTCTTTCATTCCAGGGCTGAAAAAGGTAATCACTTCTGAAGTTTCTATTCGTCTGTTTAGTTTTTAATTATAATTTGTCTTGTGACATTTAACCCGTCTAACATTACTGCAGCACTGAACTAATTAGCAATATTGTTTAAAGAACAGCTGTTGAACCACGGCAATGTGCACAAGGCAAGCGTCTCTAAAGGAACATTTAAAGACGATGAACAAAATATATGAAAAGTATCTCACCGTACTCTTCTAGAGATCATCTTCTCCCTCTGGCTACTGTTGTACTGTACGGTTTTGTATATTGGCGTGTGGCCACACCCCCTCATACAGACCACACCCACCTCCCCTATTTCATTCTTAGTATTCTCGTGAGCTGTTTTGTTCAATCATCATTCACTGCAACTCTTCTTCTACTTGCTGTTGTGTGATTTGCTATCAATCGAAGACCAATCTAGTGCTAAAGGTAGCCCCTCCCACCATTCTCAAGCAGGTCTGCAACATCCCTGACTGACACCAGAATATCCTTACTGTATATCCACTTGTGATTGCCAACAGAAGTAAACATGGGGGAGTTCTGATGTTCATATTTAGATCAGGATCCTGCAGCTTCTTTGTTCCAGTTGGAGGTCATTTAGAAACAGTGTGTTGAAGTTTGTCCATCAGAGAATGCTGATGAGCTGAAATTACAAATGTTATAGTATATGTCAGTGTAATCTATCTGGTCTCCTCACTTCCCTCCGCAACAGTTTGTCTCAGACAGAGTTGATTCTGTATTAATTTCCTTTTATACAACTTTGTTTTACAGCATTTGATGTCTCTTACAAGAAGAAGGTTAAACCTGCAGATGAAGTTCAGTTTTCTCTTAAACCATCTTATTCCTAAAACTGAAATCTGACACGTTGAAAACAAAGAGGACGGAGACCTTAACAAATGTTCAGATTATAATGAATCTATTTTCCTAAATGGTGTGAGCTCTAATGAGGAGAGGTTGGACACAAAGTTTGAATATTTGGTTGAATAGAAAGAAACCTGGTGGTGATCTCTTCACTCGAGTCCTGACACTTAAACCTGAACGCTGTTTCCCGTCATCTTGTACATATGTTGTACTTTAATTAGTTAGAGCATTACATAGTATGAAAGTCTGATTTTGTACAGATGCTGATGTATGTACAGAACAAAATAAAACAAATAAAGAGGACATGTTTGACAATCAAAGATTCTGTGTTTTATACCAACACACAAACTACTTCATATACAAGATAAACATTTTAGAATTCATTAAAAACAACATTAACATTTCAATAAAAGGCTTTAAGGTGGAATGTGACTTCTTCCTATTTTTACACAGAAAGTTTCCTTAGGAAGATGGACGTGGGCAATTATCACTCTTATTATGTAGTCATTAATTGGCTTATTTACTGTCGGATAACAAAGAAACAGAACAATTTCTCAGAAATCTCTCAGAGTCCAAACATCCAGTTTACTTTGACCGAAGAAGCAAATTTGCATAACTGACAATATTCTGTTGATTAACTGACAGTGTGAACCAGTTCCAATCATTAACATGTATACTGACATCTAAAGTTCAGAAGTCGGCTGATAATGTAATAATGTGTCATGTTAACTCTCTAACACGCTGTGAAGGACAGATGTCCCTGAAGTTTGGTTCATTGTTTCAGTCCAGATCACAACATTTAGATGACGTCAGAAACTTCAGTGAACAGACAACCTGAACTGATTAAAGTCAAAGTAACATACAATTGGATGACATTTAAATAAAGTAAAACAGTAAAACATGTTTCTCACACACATCATTGGACACAAACAGGGGTAGAGTATAGAATCAGATATGGGTCAAAAAGATGTAGAGTTTGTATAATGTTTAGTAATATTTTATGTCTGTGGTTGTGTAGTGAGTCTTTACAGGAAGAACATAAATTAGTTCATTAGTTACTTCTGGGAATTTTGTGTTTCACTTTAAGTTACAATAAAATCTCTGCCTTTTACGCCATAATCAGAGTCAAAGATTTGTACTTAGACTTTTTAAAAATTAAAAAACATTTTGTAGTCAAACGTTAAGACTTCAGTGTTGACTTTATTTCTAGAAATCAACAAACTTTCATTTTTACTGCTTTTTCTCACTCACAGACTGATGAAGAGCCAGCGGCTTCAGCATTAAACGATAAATCGGACTCACACCTTGATGAGCCAACAGGGAAGCGTTTCAGTGCAGGTATGAACAAAACTGCAGGCAGGTAAAAGCACCAATTAAATTACATGAATGACATTGGGAATTAAATCACATGAAATAAAATCAAAGAATAAAAACCTGACACCGTAGTAACATGTCCTGCTCTCTGACCCTGACAGAGAACACTGAGGGATTCACTGACACGGAGGTAAAAGCTTCTGAATCTTTAAGTTTAATTGGTTAATGGAACTTTATTTAGTCACCTTCATCTTGATATTTCCGACTTTCTGCCAGTGACCCTGACCCTGGTGTGTTCGGGGTCAACAGAAATTGTTGAAACTGTGGTGGTGAGTTTCAGGGCCAAAGAAACTGTTGATGCCTTGGTGGTGCGCTTATGGACGTTGATGTTGTTGAAGCTGAGGTGGTGCCTTTAGGACAAGCAGATGTGGTTAAAGCTGAGGTGTTATGTTCAGGATCAGCAGAGGTTTTCGAAGCTGTGGTGGTGAGTTCAGGGTCGGCGGAGGTTGTTGAAAGCAGTCGTTGTGCATTCAGGGTCAGCAGAGGTGTTTCAGATAGTCATGGTGCGTTCAGGGTCCATTAATGTTGTTCCTGCGGGTGAGGCGCAGGGGGCCAGCGCTCTGCCGGCTCTGCAGTGTGTTCTGGACCATGTCTGTCCACTGGTCATCTGAGATCTCTCTGGCCCACGCCGGCACGCCAAGAGAAGGCAACGCGATGGCAGCCATCGTCCTCTTCACCAGCTCCACGTGGTCTGCAGGGAGACACAGGAAGTGATGTCAGTGGAAAAGTGGTACTACTGAAAGGTAACAATCAGAGCAGGTTTGTAATGCAAAACAGGGTGATGAACCCCAAGAAAGAAGTGAACCACCATTGTGGTCCTGAAAACCCAAAGTCAATCCTTAAAGCTACAGTAGGCATCATTACTGCAAAAGAATCTGGTTAAAATAACACATTTTCATCATCATTGCATTTCCCTAACAATATTAAATACAAATTATGTTGATTGCTGATCTGTGACTGGAAGCGCCCGCTCCTTTGTATTTAGTTTGTTCGAAAATTTGTCCAGTCTAAATCAAACAAGCCAGTTACGTGGAAAGCCAACCCTGACTGGTTATCACTGCGACTCTGTACAAACTAGCATCATCCGGCTTCTACATGACTTGTGTCAGCATATACCGCTAAAGAAGCAAAAAGAAGGAAGACCTTGGAGGAGAAAAAAGCTACAAAGAGAACCCTAGGAGATGAAAAGAGGGATCAGACGAGTGGGAGCGTAAGGGACTGAAGAGTGAAGCGATGCAGAGGTTGCCCTGTTCCTTCTTGACAGGTAACGGTAGCTCCAACGGTAAGCGCTAACAGTAGCATTAAGCTCCAACACCTAGAGGTAAAAAGGTGGTCCACACCAAGAATCATAACTATAATGATAACCTTTATAGTAACATTTTGCCAGCAGTAATATACACTTTTTTTGGAATAAACAGCGTCTCTCTCCTCTCTCAATCCCCTTGCCTCGGTGCTGCAGAGAGACGCACTGCACAACGGCTGCGTGGCACACACCAGTTGCAAAATCTGCACGCACGTTTGGTGTAGCAGAGTAATACAGAGAGGTGGAATGTTGCCTACTGCCACTTTAAGTTACCTCACTAAACACTAATCCTTCTTTGTAGTACAGTCCTCTGGTTAAAAGCTCAGAGCGAGTAAGTGGACCTGTCATTTTGTCACGCATACATATGTTTTCACATGATTTATATAAAACCAATAACCTAAATCCTCAAATATCATATCATCAACTCAGAAACAGTACGGGAGCCTATAGAGGACATGTGGAGGTCTGACCTTCATCCATGGGGATGGAGGCTCGGCTCCTCTGTGCAGCCGCCCCCTCAGGGTCCTCCTCCTCATCACTGTCTGGAGCAGGAGCTTCAGGGAGGTGGAGACCCATCACCTGCAGCAAACAGACAAACAGACAGACAGGTGAGACAGTTTGATCCACAGTCACGACTTTTGTGTTTCTGTTACCACCTGTCATTCTTTGATGTACGAGTCTGTGTGATTATCAGCTGCTTTTTCAACCAATCAGAGACCTTTTAAAAATAAATATAAGGAGCACACGAAGAGGAACGACAGGACACACTCTCAGGCGGATCAGGTGTGCAGTACTGACTCATCTGTTGGCAGGCAGAACTCACCTCTATCCTCTGCTGCACCTGCTGCATCTGCTCTCTGTTGGAGGCAGCATCCTCCTCACCCCTCTCCTCGCCCTCCTCCCCCAGCTGCTCACCGCTGTTAACACCATCAGGCTCCTGGTTCAGCGGTTGGTAATAATATCCTCCATTGTTCACTTCCTCCTCCTCCTCTTCCTCCTCTCCATCCAGCTCCATTTCTCCTCCACCTTCCTCCTCCTCTTCCCCTGCCTCCCCCCCACTCCACACCGGCAGCATCACGCCGTCGGCCGGACGCTCGTCTTCTCCCAGCTCGTCCTCAGAGTTCGGTAAGACTCTCTCCGGTCCCATCGCTGAGCTGCACACTTCCATCCACAGACACACTGAGAGGGGACAGGAGGAGTGAGAGACAGGAGGGGAGAGAGGGACAGAATAAACATCATATTAATACATAACAATAATAGAGTTTCTGTTCAGTCTCATGTAGACAGAAACTCCAAACTGTTTCTTCTTCTGCTGTTCCTCTCTCAGCTGGTAATTTCCTGTCGATTCCTCCTTATATAATTTAACCTGTTTAATGTTGTAATTATAACAAGAGCTGAAACATTGGTACGATTCACTGATTATTACAGACATAGACATAAAACTAATCAGATACAATTTCATTATTGATTAGTCCTGTTTCATCCTCTGGTGTTTCCTGGGTCAGTTAACTGAACTTCCGTTTCTTCAATTCTTTGAGATTAGAATTTTAATTGAATATAAAAATAAGAGCCAATTCTATAAAACACACTTAGTTGATCATGCAGGAAGGTGGATTGAGAGAAACAAAATCAAAGGGAACAATGATTATTCTCTGACATTTTACAGAAAGAAACTATCACTCTAATTAAACCTGAGACAATAACGAGTCACGTTATTAAACTGATAAACTGGAGATAAAATAAACAAGTTCAAAGTAATGGATTCATAGAAACAAAACGTTGATTTTGACTCCTCTGAGCTAGCTCAGTCTGACAGCTAAACAAGCCGTTAGCTTTATTGTTTCCAGTAGCCAAAGAAAGACAGTCTACAGGTTGTTCCAGGTTCAAGTTCCCCCTGAAGAACCTGACTGCTAGCAGGTGCATCATGATGATAATGATGATGATGATGATGATGATGATAGTGAGGGAGAATACCTGGAGCAGCTAACAGCTACTGAAGCTAGCCGCTGTTTGTTTCTGACAACTCTCGCTGTATGTCCGGATGCTAAACTCTCTCTTCCTCTTCTTCTATTCTTTATGTGCGACAGAGCAAGAAAAAGAGACCCTTCCCAGATATTCACTTTCTTACCTGTCTGTCTGTCTGTCTGTCTCTCTGTCTGCTCGGAGCTTCTAGTTGCAGATGTTAGCTGTTAGCCGCTGCTAGCTGCAGCTGCTGACCAAACACTTCCGGAGACGTCACGACGTCGCAACAGACGCCTTCTGATTCTTCTTTGTTTTTCCTTTTTATGGCAGGTGGCAACCAGCGTTTAGGTTAATTACTGCCACCTACTGTTTTGGAGTGTGGACCAAAGTATAATACCACCTTAATTTAACACACAAAGTTTAGAATTTCTCTCAAATAGGGGAATATACTCCCTAAACCGATGTCAAACACATTTTATAAGCCAACTCCTCTACTCCAACCTTCCTTTAACTTTTCTCCTTCTTAAGAGTACTTTTAGCCATGTAAATTCACATGCTTTACTGATCCCCTCCATTGGACTGTAGTCACAAAATCCTGAGGAGTGTTTGTTTATTAAATGCAGTGTTTTGCCTTGTTACAATGTCAATGTTCGCCTCTTTGTTGCGCGCGCACGCACACACAAATACACATACGCCGCAAGAGGAAGTCCGCAGACACCCAAGCTCAAGAATTAGATATGAAAATAATTGAGACAGTTAATGCTACTCTTCGCATACTCACTGAGAGTGCATTTGTAAAATGTTCTGACAACATAACAGCCTACTGTCAGTACTTGGAGCTTGAATTTAGAGCTATTCAAGAGTCAGACCCTTGATTATACTGATTGATATTTGTCTCTTGATTATAGTCATTGATGATATTTTTCTTTTGATTATACTCATTGATGATATTTCTTCCTCTTCATTATACTCATTGTATCATGATTTGTTAGTGTTTGGTTTTGTATTCAATGTAATCTGTGTTCTTGTCATGATTTAGTCTTGTTTAGTTATGTATTTCATTTTTTAGATAGTTCCTGTTTTACTTTGGCCCAATCCCAATCTCCACCCTAAAGCCTAAGTACTGAACACTAACAGCCTTTAATGGCGTCAGGCGTGCAGTGCGTGAGTCTGTGAGGGTTTGAGGACTGCATAAAAATTAGGAATGGGACACACTATCAGGGCATCACATGTTGCCTGGAAACCAGATGGGCCATTAAATCTAATATGAAAAAAGCCGACCTGCAGCATGTATTTGTGTGTCTTACAGTATTTAAATAGGCATATTTTATGATAATATGAGCTTTATATAACAAATTATCAAAAGTCAGAAAGACATTAATGTTAATCAGTTGCAAATATGTAATTGTTGTCACTTACAGACATACATATTTGCGGTCCCCCTCACTGTCCATGTTTACATTTATTATTTTTTTTGTTCAAACTTTATTGAATACTACTTCAATGTTCAAATATTTGTTTACATTTAGTGGGGACTGGACAGTCACATTCAGATGCGTCACTAAGTTCGCTATGAACTCTGGGTAAATCCCACAGGAAAGTCTGTGAGTGTGGAGATTGAGATTGGGCCCAACTGATCTGACAGTGGGACAGCACTAAGCGCTCATGCGCCTCAAAGTCCTTGAGTCCATGAGTGTGGGGATTGGGATTGGGCCTTCATCACCTTTTGTCTCATGTCGATCCACTTCCTGCCTTTGTGTTTCCCGCTTGTTTGATTGTGTGCCCTGCCCTTATTGTTTTCACCTGCCCCTTGATTGTCTCACCTGTGTCTGATTAGCCTCACCTCCCAAGTCTATTTTAGTGTTCTCCTGTCTCTGTGTCAGTTAGTCACATGTCTTCCATAGTGACACTCGTGTTTGCCTGTGGGTTATTTTGGTTAGCTGGACTCTTCAACAAACTCTTCTTCTGTTTTGTTGAATTGTCAGTTGGACCTTTTGTTGGATTTTGTAACCTGGACTCACAAACTCAGTAAGACTTTTGTTTTGCCTCTTTGTATAATACCATTGTCTGCACCTCGGTCCTTTACCTTTTTGTTAACATTGAATCGTGACACACTGATGATGTTTTTCCTCTTGATCATACTCTGTCTTTCTCTTGATTATACTCATTGATATCTTTCTCGATTATAGTCCTTGATTATACTCATTGATATCCTTTCTCTTGATTATACTTGTTGATACTTTTCTCTTGATTATACTCATTGAGATTTTTCTCGATTATAGTCCTTGATTATACTCATTGATATCTTTTCCTCTTTATTATACTCACTGTGTCATGCGTTATTGTTTGGTTTTGTATTTAATGTATTCTGTTTCATGATTTGGTCTTGTTTAGTTATGTATTTCATTTGTTTCATTGTTTAGATTTCTTCCTGTTTTACTTTGTCACCTTTTCTCTCATGTTGATCCACTTCCTGCCTTTGTGTGTTTCCCGCTTGTTTGATTGTGTGCCCTGCCCTTATTGTTTTCACCTGCCCCTTGATTGTCTCACCTGTGTCTGATTAGCCTCACCTCCTAAGTTTATTTTAGTGTTCTCCTGTCTCTGTTTCAGTTGGTCGCATGTCTTCCATAGTGACACCCGTGTTTGCCTGTGGATTATTTTGGTTAGTTATATACTCAATGTCTTTCTCGATTATACCCGTATTCTTTCACGATTATACTCATATTCTTCTATTTATACTCATTGAGACTTTTTTTTCTTGATATTCATATGTTGATTATACTGTCTTTAGCTTGATTATACTCATTGATACTTTTCTCATTTATACTCCTTGATTTTACTCACTGATCTTTAACGATTATACTCATATCTTTTCCAGTTTATTATGCTCATCGTAATCTGTGTTGTCATTAAGTTTTTTCATTGCTTGGATTACTTCCTGTTTTACTTTGTCACCTTTTCTCTCATGTTGATCCACTTCCTGGCTTTGTGTGTTTCCCGCTTGTTTGATTGTGTGCCCTGCCCTTATTGTTTTCAACTGCCCCTTGATTGTCTCACCTGTGTCTAAAATGGACTTGGGAGGTGAGGCTAATCAGTGTTCTCCTGTCTCTGTGTCACTTAGTTGCATGTCTTTGGTAGTGACACCTGTGTTTTCCTGTGGATTATTTTGGTTAGCTGGACTCTTGTGTTTTCTCCTTGTGTTTCTCCTGTTTTTGTTGAATTTTCAGTTGGACCTTTTACTGAGTTAGGGAATCCAGGTTACAAAATCCAGCAAGACTTATGTTTTGCCTTTTTGTTAAATACCATTGTCTGCACCTGAGTCCTTTTTTTCCTTTTTGTTAACATTGAATTGTGACACATTGATGATATTTTTTCCTCTTGATTATACTCAGTGTCATGAGTTATTGTTTGGTTCTGTATTTAATTTTATCAAACTCCGGTTCCAGTCGGCTCCCCGGCCGGCTCTCGTGATTATATTAAATATGAATTGATAATTTTTTGTACTCATCCAGTTTGTACAGATTGTACTCACCCAGTTGGAGGCCCTGTCGACTCCTGCTTTCCGGTTTCGGTCGGCTCCCCGGCCGGCTATCTGGATTACTTATTGAAGATATTTATTTTCTCTATTATACTGATTGTTGCTACCAACTCCTGACCCCGTGTTCCGGTTGGAGGTCCTGCTGACTCCTGCTCCCATGTTCCGGTCGAAGGTCCTACCGGCTCCTTCTTGATGGTTGATTGGTCTCCCCGGCCGACTCCTGCAACCCGGTTCCAGTCGTGTCCCCGGCCGACTCCTGCAACCCGGTTCCAGTCAGCTCCCCGGCCGACTCCCGCTCCCCGGTTCCAGTCAGCTCCCCGGCCAGCTCTTGATTATACTCACTGATATTTTTCTGTTGATTATACTGATTGTTGACATTTTTCTGTTGATTAGTGGCCTGGCCATTTTTATTGCTTCACAAGGAGGAACCAGGAAAATATGCAGCCATCATGGCTAACCCTAACCAATCATCCTTGTCTATCTACCCTGCCCAGAGCCTCCGCTGCCTAGCTCTCCTGTGTTTCCTGTCCCCGTGTTCTGGTCAGAGGCCCTGCCGAATCCTACCCCCGTGTTCCAGTTGGAGGTCCTGCTGACTCCTGCTCGATGGTTCCAGTCGGAGGCCCTGCAGACTCCTGCTCCCCAGTTCCAGTTGTGTCCCCGGCTGACTCCTGCGCCCCAGTTCCAGTCAGCTCCCCGGCCAGCTCTTGATTATACTCATTGATATTTTTCTGTTGATTATACTCATTGATAATTTTTTCTTGATTATAGTCACTGATATTTTTCCTCTTGATTATACTGATTGTTGACATTTTTCTGTTGATTAGTGGCCTGGCCATTTTTATTGCCTCACAAGGAGGAACCAGGAAAATATGCAGCCATCATGGCTAACCCTAACCCATCATCCTTGTCTATCTACCCTGCCCAGAGCCTCCGCTGCCTAGCTCTCCTGTGTTTCCTGCTCCTGTGTTCCAGTCAGGGGTCCTGCTGACTCCTGCTCGATGGTTCCAGTCAGGTTATACTCATTGATATTTGAGCCTCTTCATCATACTCATTGTGTCATGAGTTATTGTTTGGTTTTGTATTTCATTTAATCTCTCCCCGGTTCCAGACGACTCCTTGGCTGGCTCTCTTGATTATATTAATTGATGATCATTTTTTCTGGACTATACTCATTTCAGTCTGAGGCCCTGCCGACTCCTGCCCCCGTATTCCAGTCAGTGGCCCTGCTGACTCCTGCTCCCCGGTTCCAGTTGGTTCACCAAGACACTCCTGCTACTGCCCCTGTGTTCCAGTCGGCTGTTCCAGTCAGCTGTTCAGGCCAACTCTCAGCCTGAACCCCCTGACCTCAAGGCCCCAGTTCCAGCCATGTGGCTCTGGCCCCCAGTCCCTGCTCCAGAGATCTCATCAGGACTAGAGTTGGAGGTCCAGCTAGAGGTCTCGTCAGGTTATACTCATTGATATTTTTTTATTTATTATACTTATATTTTTCTCGATCATATTCATTGATATTTTTTTCCCTGCTGACTCCTGCTCCCCGGTTCCTGTCGGCTCCCCAGCCAACTCCTGCTCCACAGTTCCAGTTGGTTCGCCAAGAGACTTCTGCCCCCATGTTCCAGTCGGCTGTTCAGACCAACTCTCAACCCCCTGACCTCAAGGCCCCAGTTCCAGCCTTGCAGCTCCAGCCCCCAGTTCCTGCTCGAGAGATGTCATCTGGTCCAGAGTTGGGAGTCCAAGCAGAGGTCTCGTCTGCTTCCAATCCTGTTCTGGCCCAGCCAGAGGTCTCATCAGGTTATACTCAGTGATGATATTTTTCTGTTGATCATACTCATTGATGATATTTTTCTGTTGATTATACTCATTGATGATAGTTTTTCCTCTATTAGTCATCTGGACATTTTTTACTGGCTTCTTCGGGGGCCCGGCCGAAGGATTCCCATCCTGGTTCTCTGTCAGCATCCCGGCTGACACCACCTCGGGCCCAGCCGGAGGATTCTCTTCCTGGTTCTCCATCTGACAGCATTCTGGCAGACACCACCTCTGGCCCAGTTGGCCTGGACGGCCCCTGCCCGTCCTCTGGAGAGGCTTCATTTTTTTTCTGGAATCCATTCACTGAAAAGGGAGGTTCTGTCATGAGTTATTATTGTTTGGTTTTGTATTTAATTTAATCTGTTTTTGTCATGATTAAGTTAAATCCTTGTGGGCCCACCACCTGCAGGGACGGGCATAGGGGTCAGGGTGAGTTGCAAACGAGGCGGCAGGCAAAGACGGAGGCCTTGGCATGCTGATCCCCAGCAGTGTAGACTGTTTTTTTGGTATGTGAAATGTCACCTCTCTGGCGGGGAAGGAACCGGAAGTGGTGCGGGAGGTGGAGCGTTACTAACCAGATATAGTTGGACTCGTGTCCATGCACAGCTCCAGTTCTGGAACCAATCTCCTGGAGAGGGGCAGGACTCTCTCCTTTTCCAGAGTTGCCCAGGGTGAGGGGCACTAGGCGGGTGTGGGGAGAGTGAACGAGAGGGTCGACTCCTGGCGACTGCAAGTGGCGGAGAGGAAGGCTCTGAACTGTTTGGTGCATATGCACAAACCACAGTCAGAGTACGCGGCCTTCTTGGAGTCACTGGCGGGGGTCCTAGAAGAGGTCCCATCTGGGGACTCCATAGTTCTACTGGGGGACTATAATGCTCATGTGGGCAATGATGGAGAAACCTGGAGGGGGGTCTGATTGGGAGGAACGGCCTACCCGATCTGAACCTGAATGGTATCTTGTTATTGGACTTCTGTGCACGTCATGGATTGGTCATAACAAAAACCATTTTCGAACATAGGGTGGTTCATTAGTATATCTGGTACCAGTACACCCTAGGCTGTAGATCAATGATTGACTTTATCGTCATATCATCAGATCTGCGACTGTATGTTTTGCAGAGCTGTCAACTTTATCACCACCTGGTGGTGAGTTGGATCAGATGGCAGGGGAGGCTGCCGGACAGACCTGGTAAACCTAAACGTGTAGTAAGGGTGAACTGGGAACATCTGGCGAAGGCCCCTGTCCGTAAGGTCTTCAACTCCCACTGCCAGAAGAATTTATTTTGCATCCGGGGGAGGTTGGGGACACGGAATCCAAATGGGACTATGTTCAAAGCCTCCATTGTGGAAGCGGCTACAAGGAGTTGTGGCCAGAAGGCTGTCGGTGTCTGTCGTGTCGGCAACCCTTAGAACCTGTTGGTGGACACTGGCAGTGAGGGAAGCTGTCAGGCTGAAGGAGGCCTTTTGGGCTTGTTTAGCCCAGGAGTCTCCAGAGGCAGCAGACGGGTACCATGTGGCCAGAAGGGCTTCAGTGGTTGCGGAAGCAAAAACCCGGGTGTGGGATGAGTTCGGGGAGTCTCTGGAGGAGGACTTTCAGTTGGCCTCAAGGAAGTTCTGGAAAACCCTTAGATGACTCAGGAGGGGGAAGCAGGGATTGGCTCAAGCTGTTTTCAGCAGGCGTGGAGAACTGCTGACCTAGACTGGAGATATTGTCAGATGGTGGAAGGAACATTTTAAGGAACTCCTGAACCCAACCAATACGTCCTCTGGCAGAGTCCGAAGGTCCAGGGGAAGCCTTATCTATATCTGTGGCAGAAGTCGCTGAGGTAGTCAGGAAGCTCCTCAGTGGCAAGATGTCTGGTGTAGATGAGATTTGCCCTGAGATGCTAAAGGCTCTGGACATTGTTGGGCTGTCTTGGCTGACACGCCTCTTCATTGTCACGTAGCGGTCTGGGACAGTACCTGTGAAATGGCAGACCAGAGTGGTGGTTCCCTTTTTTAAAATAGTGGACCAGAGGGTGTGTCCCAATTATCGGGTTATAACACTTCTCAGCCTCCCAGGTAAAGTTCATTCCAGGGTGCTTGAAAGGAGGCTCCGGCCAATCGTCAAACCTCAGATACAGGAGGAACAATGCCGATTCCAACCTGGCTGTGGAACAGTGGACCAACTCTCAACCCCACCAGGGGATCCTGTAGGGGTTACTGGGGTTATCCGGTCTCTGTACAACCAAAGTGAGAGCTGTGTCCGCATCCTCAGCACAAAGTCGGACACATTCCCGGTGCGTGTTGGCCTCCGCCGGGGTTGTCCCTTGTCACCAATTTTGTTTGTGATTTTCATGGACAGGATCTCAAGGCACAGCCGGGGGGAGGAGGGTTTCCAGTTTGGGGACCTCAGAACTTGACAACAACACTGCTTTTTGCAAATGACATTGTCCTGTTGGCTTCATCAAGCTGGGACCTCCAGCAGGCATTGGGGCAGTTTGCAGCCGAGTGAGACACAATTGGGATCAGAGTCAGCACCTCCAAGTCTGAGGCCATGGTTCTCTGCTGGAAAACTGGTGGATTGCCCCTTCCAGGTGGGGAGTGAGTCTCTGCCTCAAGTGGAGGAGTTTAAGTATCTCGGGGTTCACGAGTGAGGGTAAAATGGATCGTGAGATTAACAGGCAGATCGGTGCAGCATCAGCAGTAATGCAAGCGTTGTACCAGACCATCATGGTGAAGAGGGAGCTGAGTCTGAAGGCAAAGCTTTCGATTTACCAGTCAATCAACGCTCCAGTGCTCACCTATGGTCATGAGCTTTGGGTAGTGACCGAAAGAATGAGATCGCGGATACAAGTGGCCGAAATGAGTTTCCTTCAGAGGGTGTCCGGGCTCAACCTTAGATATAGGGTAAGGAGCTCGGAAATCCGGGGGGAAATCTCGGAGTAGAGCCGCTACTCCTTCGTTTCAAAAGGAACCATTTGAGGTTGTTCGGGCATCTTATTAGGATGCCTTCCTGGGCGCCTCCCTTTGTAGGTTTTCCAGGCACATCCAACTGAGAGGAGACCCCAGGGCAGACCCAGAGCTTGCTGGAGGGATTATATATCCGGTCTGGCCTGGGAATGCCTTGGAATCCCTCAGGAGGAACTGGGAAAATGTTGCTGGAGAGTGGGATGCCTGGGTCACCTTGCTTAGCCTGTTGCCACCACAACCCGGCCCCTGATAAGAGGAAGATGGATAGTTATGCATTTAATTTGTTTTATTGTTTAGACAATTTCCTATTCAATTATTTAAAAATATAGATATTTTCTATACTCATTGATGATATTTTCCACTTGATTATACTCATTGATTTTTCTGTTTATACTTATTGAAATTTTTCTCGATTATACTCAATGGTGGTCCTGCCGACTCCTGCTCAATGGTTCCGGTTGGAGGCCCTGCCGACTTCTGCTCGATGGTTCCAGTCGGAAGCCCTGCAGATTCCTGCCCCCGTGTTCCAGTTGGTTCACTAAGAGACTCCTGCACCTGTGTTCCAGTCGGCTGTTCAGGCCAACTCTCAGCCTTGACCCCCTGATGTCAAGGCCCCAGTTCCAGCCATATGGCTCAGGCCCCCAGTTCCTGCTCAAGATCTCATCAGGTCCAGAGTTGGAGATCCAGCCAGAGGTCTCATCAGATTATACTCATTGATGATATTTTTTCTCTTTATACTCATTAATAATATTTTTCTGTTGGTTATACTCAGTGATGAATTTTTTTATTTCACTCAATATTTTTCTCTGTATTATACTCATTGATATTTTTTCTGTTAAATATATTTTAATTGCTTTGCTTAGCATCAGTGACATTTCTTATTTTAATCTCACATTTTTGCTCAATCTTCACATTCCTGGGTCCAGAAACAATCCATTTAAATATAAAGTCTAATGTGAGAGCTTAATGGACTAACTAAATGTCAATTAAGCACTCACTTTAGGTTAGGTTTTATATTTAAATGTGTGCCTCAAAGCAGTATTAGAAGATGATGATTGTTCATTATTCAGGGTTGTTCACAAAGTCTAGTCTAAAGAAAACTCCTACTGCTGTTTGTCTCTCTGGTGGAGGTATTCCACATAGTGGTTAACATTTAGAATTGCTCGGCAGTCCGATAAGCTCGTTTATACTGGTTCCACCCCATTTAAATTATTCCAGTGATGTTTTCAACAATTTACTTGAAAATCTGTCACACCCTCTGCTTCATTCTAGCCAGGAGTGTCTCTTTCTCTCTGCTGTGTAGGAGTTGGGTGACAGCTGCTCATCATCTACAATCAACTCCACTTCAAATACTAGGCTTCTCCTACACCATGCTGCCAGATTGTAGACTCTGCTACACACAGTCAGTCTTGTCTAGCTCTGTTAATCTCGTGCTTGTATGCTAGTTGCTAGTTGTCGTTTTGCTCTGCCTACAGCCGTCCTCATCCGACTCCTGCCTCAGTCAAACTCCTGTATCTTCTGTATCCCACTCTGGATCTACAACCCCCCTTTTTGGACTCACTCTGCCTGTCTCCCTGCCATGCCCTGCTCCGTCCTCTGGCTCACCGCTCAGTCCCTCTTCCCTCCCCCAGACCAAGAGACTCTCAGCCATCACTTTGCACATTTAAGTATTCTTTCAATGAATACTTCTTTTGCACCAGCTTCCTGTCTCAGTGCTCTGTGTTCTGCATTTGGGTTCAGAATATAACTCCATGTAACAAAAACAAATGTGACCGTGAAAATCACAGTACACAGGTCAATGTTTATCTCTGAGAATTATTTGGTTATTCAGATTTTATGACCCATCCCTAAAATTATTAATGCATACCTTAAGGTTTTTTTTCACAGAACTTTATAGATGGCTCCACAGGTATCAGGAACAAATGTACGAATTGTTGAGCAACCAATCTGAAATTAGTAAGAGGCTCTGGAAGGGTTCACCTGTAAAACACCATGTTAGGAAATAAAGTGTATTGTATGAATAAAGTATCAAGAAATTAAAGCTCCTCACGCTCACCAGGAGAAACGCAGTCTCTGAAATCAGTGTTTCTTCAGGCAATTAGTTGAGTAACAAAGGCCAGTAAATTCTTGAATGCTTGAGGTGCAAAACGGGAAAAGTTCACAAAAGCTGGGCTGTCTTCAGAGCTTAGTGCTTTACATAAATTTGGATACGCCCCCTGCTTTTCGCGTTGCATTATCCAAGGTTTACTCCAATCTCCTCCTGGCTTGCTTTGATTGCCGTCTCTCCTGTACATGCCTAACAGCTTTAACAACCAGATGGACCATGACTACTTGGGCCCTAGTTAACATACCCTTCACTTCGTCCATGTAAAATAAATCAAAAACTTAAATCGACTTAAAGTAGTGTCACCTAATGTCTGGGCAGGCTGGAGCTGGCAGTTGGATTTCTGTACATTCTAAAGACTGCAACCAACAACAGCCAACTTTAGAATGTTAGGGTAAGTTGGGCAGTGTGCAGCCCCCTTTAGGTACTAAAATAAAGTTAAAGATTGTTCTTATAAAAGGTATTAATAGGTGCTAGTCTTGGTTTCAATACATTCCTTTATTGTCCTACAGTGTTGTCATGGTTCCATTGGGTTCCAAGCAACCGAGACACAGGGAGCACATTAGTCGAGCCATGCAGGTCTATATTACGTTCAGTCTTCTCAGGTGGTGAGAGCCTGTATGTCTCAGGTCTGCGTAGCATGTGTGGCACCATTCTTTAAAAGGAAAATTTCTAAACTGAGAGGTAAGTAAATATTTTCTGAAATATCATGGATCAGTTATAAGCGATGAATTAAAAACATTTGTGGCCTGCGAGTTTAAGGCTCTTAATTTCTTGAGAAGCTTGTTCATATTCAATATCTGACTTTTATATTTCTAGAAAAAAGCTCCAAAGTATCAGGATTGGATGTATTTTATTAGTGTGAGCGACAACATACTTGTGTGTGTGTGTTATTGGGTGTGTCATTTGATCCAGTTTCACCTGTAGGTGGGGCTAAACGATTAGAAAAAATATTACTGCAGCAGCTCACAGCTTCCAGCTCTCACACTGATATTTCTCAAGGAATTCTAATTAATAACAAAATATAGGCTACATCTGAAGAGTTGGATAATTGAATGAAACTTTTTATAAAGGAGTTGTTGACATTTATAGTACATGATAATTTTCGAACTTTTGTTGGCTTATTTTAAATTAAGTGACTCCTGGTCCTTTATGAACCCTATAACAGTAGATGCATTACTCTTAATGACCTTTACAGTAACCTTCACAGTTAACTTTTATTAATTAATGGTCTGAGTATCAAAGCGGCTATGAAGAGTTTGTGTCTATGCTGGCGGCCCCCGTGGACATAAGCTTTATGGAGATATTGAACAGAAACACAATCGTGACAGCATCGCTCAAACCTTCATCAAAAAATCATCAATAAATCATACATTATTACTTACATTGTAATTATTGTTTTATTTCTATTTAAGGAATCAAAGTAACACAACACGTGGGTATACTGTCAGCAACAGTAAGTAACATAGCAGTCAAATGAAAGTCAACGAATCAAATATACATTTTTTCCTTTTAACATACCTGAAATGGAATACAGTGGCACGTTGGATTTGTACCTGAAAAGGTGTATGTATCTTGCTCGATCAACAACACGTGTGAAACTGTACTTTTTCATTGGATGAAGAAAACAAATGATTTGTTGCAGTTCCCCTGTCTGCCAATAAATACTGTACTGATAGTGTCCTTCATATGAGCAGGATTCAAAGCTCTGCTTGAGGATTCTCATAGTAACCTGGAATTGACTTGTTTAAGGCTGCTTGGATGGCAATCTGGGAACCCATTGGCTATCAGCTGACGATGATCCATCCTCTGGGAACGACAGACAACTTTTCGGGGCTTCAAATGTAGCTAGCAGTTAGCGATAAAGACCGCCCAAAACTTCAGTTTAAGAACCCAGTGTTAGCTGCATGTGCATCAGATGTCTAATCACAGAGATTAATAAACGGTCAGATGACCATCGATGGGAGCTGGGATGACATTACAGCAGATTGTGTTACGCCCCTTTTACTCTCCCCAAAACTGTTGCAACCAAAGCCTGCCAAATAATCCCAAATAATAATCATCAATAAGATCTTAGTTAAACTCTGTCAAACATATGTGAGATAAAGATTCATACTATCCAGTTATGTCACATATGGTCCAAAAGTAAAGGTATGATGTAATGTTCTCTCCTGCAGTAAAACAGGGCTGGGACAAAGCAGCCTAATGGAATAAATCACTTCCTGATCCAACCCAGATGTGCTTTTATTATTTCATCAGCTCCAGAGGAATTAATTCCTCAGAACACAGACACATGGTTTCTCTTATCCGTGAATATTCTCCCTGACAGTAATCATTTCAGGCCAAAACACACAGACTCAGAGTCATCTCTAAACAAGGCGGACTCTGGTGATCTCTCTCAAGTCCACTTTCTCAGGAACATGATGAACTCATAATATTTAGGAACCTGGAGGCCTGCGTGGGTCTCTCACCACAGGCCAAGTCACACATCATCCACTCCAACCTGCAGAGGGGTTTTATATCAGGGCGGGGCTGGAGGAGAAACCCTTCTTCTTCTCATACAACTTCAGCTTTCACAGCTGCCACTGACGCACAGTAGTAACAGCATTGTGAGCTGCTTGTAATGTTTACAGGGGTGATAGCAAAGCCACAAGCAGCACCAAAGGCCCTGACTTACACACTCATTCCATTAAACAAGAGACAATTTTTGTTTTAACAAGTTGCCTTTTATTGGAACAATAAACTTTCAACACACTTCTAATTAAAGCTGAAAGAGAAAACTCTGAAAATATGATGTTTGTCTCATTTCTGTTTAAATATCAGGTAAATTATTATGGACAGAATATAAACTGAAAAAGATTAACTTCTCTCTATCACTGAGAGCGAGTACAAGTGAGAGCAGTGTTTAAATAAGATGCGAGCAGGTGAACAGGGGTGACAACAAGTGCCAACAGGATCCAAACAATGATGAGGAAAGGAGAGGCAAGGAAGTGAACTACAGGAAGTGAGGTGGGCTAGGAGGGGAGGTGGTAAAATGTAAGAAAAAATGGATCTTCTCACTACAATCTCGGATCCCATTGGCTATAGTCTGACGTCGATATAGCCTCTGGGTAAAACTGACCATGTCCGGCGTGTAGCCCGTGGTTAGCATAAACGACTTCCAGTCAAGACTTCCTTTTCCGCGTGCTGCATTGTTTAGAGAAAGAGAAACCTTTTTTAATTAACGGGTCTCACCTTTGCCGAAATTTCAACATCATGATGCAGATTAGTATAAAGTAAAAATGAAGCTTTGTCAGGTCTGTCCTCAAGAGGAGAAGAACATTTTTAAAACACTAGTTTGTTGAACGGAGCACAGATCGATCTGATGCATTCGAGGAAGTCGGGAAATCTGAACAGCAATGAATTCATCTCAAGTTGAATTTTAGATCTAGAACGGATTGTTAGCTTTTAGCATGCAGATGTCTGTTTATGGAGATTAATAAGAAGCTCATCATCAGATGACGCTGATGGGAGCCGGGAAGTCATTACGGCACATTACATTCCGCCTGCTTTTCCTCATGGAGTTTTTCCCCATATATATATATATATATATATATATGTATATATGTATGTATATATATGTGAGATGCGTCCACGCCGCCACTCTGCTCTGCTAAAGATACGCGCTGGGTCTATTTTTGACGGAAGCCAGTTGAAACACGCGTCAACCTCAACAGAGCAGATCGTTCCAAACAGGAAGTCATACACGAAAGCAGCATACAGCATCCGGTCATTTCAAAGTAAAACACCATATTCAGACTGGTACAGACTACCGTTTTTTCCGTTTAACTTAAGATCAACACACTATTTTATTGAATTAATCGAAAATAAAAATACTAAATAAGATGGAACTGGAGGCTATGAGGAAGAAAAGAAACTTAGACATGTTAAAAACTACACCAAGGTAATGACAATTAAAATTATTCTTTATTATTACGAAATCTAAAAAGGCCAAATACAAAAGTTAAAGTGTAGAGTGACAATACTTGACTATAAAAAGACTACACTGGAGAGTGCTAGCACTTACTCTCCTTTTGAATGAACAGAAACTGAGAGGGTAAAAACTGAGGGTGGCAGTCATACAGTCAGAGTACAGAGTGCCAACTGGCGTAAAAGTCTCAAAGGAGAAGAAGTTAAATCCAGTCTCAATGAACAACAACAAGGGATTTCAAAGCCGCGGTTTCACTTTTAAGTCCAGTCCAGGCATGTCAGATGCAAACGAGTGGCGGGATGTAACTGGATGCATGGTGGAAGCAGAGACAGCAACAGCGTCGGCAAGAGCAACTCTGGTGAAAGATGACATTGGTGTCAACGGGGATGAAGAATTATGTTATGTTAAGTTCATAATTCTCAGAATTCTGACTATGACTCTTATTTACTTTCATTTTTATTAACATAATTTCATCATCATACTTGTACTTTTACTTTCAATACTGAACTACTATTATCGGGTAAATACTTTTGATACTTCAGTACGGTATATATCCAGTTTATAGCCTTTTACCATAAAGACTTTTACTCAAGTAATATTAGAATGACCGACTTTAACCTCTACCAAAGTCAGTCACCATTACTAAGTAAGACTGTAAATCAAAAATGTTCTGGGAGATGAATTGATACAAAGATGAATCAGGCATTTCTTTAAAAAGTAAGTGAGTTATTTCTGAGGACGCTGTTCCTCTCAAGCTCGCCTGAAGTCGGCCTGAACAAGATCTGTCCTTATTGTCTAATGTTGATTCTTGTTATCACAGAGAGATTGGAGTAAAAAACAGGCATTGAAAAACAGCGGGCTAAATTGTGCTTACGTCCTTATTTACCTCGGCTCCTGCTCACTGTGCAGTTTACTTTATCAGACTCACACTGCAGCTCTGACAGGCTGCTCAGATAAGATGAGCAGGCAGGGTCTCTGGGAAAAACAACAGGCCTTTTTATGTCCTGTCATTTTTGCATTTACTGCTTTATTTCCCTGTAACGACAAAGGCAACATTAAATAAGTGTTTTTGTTTGTGTTTTTTTTGCCAATAGTTGCCATAAATGTTCTGTGTCCTCCAGAGGACTTGATGTACTCAGGCCGATCTAATGCTTAGATTTACCTTAATGTTCATTAAACATGCACCTGACACATTTTGATAAATACTGTAGCCTAATAACAGTTTTTTCCACAAGCTACATGATCAAATATAAAGTAATTCCTGGTTCAAAATGTATAAATTGATTATCTCGAACAAAATGGAAAATGTCTCTCCTGTAATGGGCCGAATCCAATCCGTCCACTCAGGGTTGTACCGTGGTGTCACAGAGGGAAGGTTATTCTCTCACAAAGGAGGAAGTACACACATTCTTTACCCAAAATGAGCTACAGATACTTGTGGAAAAAAGACTGTGAAAAAAATGACATCTTGCTTTGCTCCAATGTGTAAATCAGTTAGATGGGGCATTTCTTGCTGCTTTGAATCTGCTCTGACGTCCTCTGCAATGTTTGCTGGTTCTCTTTCATCCGTGTCGCTTCAAGTTCTCTCTGTTGGTAATGATGAACATCAAACGCACTAGATGCCTCTTCTCTGCGGTCGAGTTTCCCTCTCCTGCCTGTTTCTGCCTGATACGTCTTTAATGTGGACTTCGCCATGTTATCTGTCTTGATGTTATCGCACACAATAATGCTAAATAAAAATTCCCCTTAAAGGCATCAAAGATGAAGCAACAGGCCTGTCAAAAAGCCTGTGAAAGTATGGATAGTAGTTTCAGATAGTCGGCGTAAAATTGAGAAGTAGTCTGAAAAATAGACGCCCACATAAAGTACAGATACGTGAAAACTTTACACCTCTGGTGACAGCTGATTTGATCTGCTGCTGGCACCGTTCGTCATTGTTAACGGTCAATGCTGGCTCATACAAACCTGTCATCAGAATGTTCATGACACGGACCTTCACTTTAAAGAGAGGGGAGAAAATACAATCGATTTCCTGAGTTTAAAAAATCGGTATCTCTTGCAAAACAATGTGTTTAACATTTAACCAAAAATGATGATCTCCTCATGAGTGTAGCATTACTGACAGTAACTCTACATGAAAGGGGATTTAAGTGTGGCTATTCGGCGCTGGTAGTGAGTAAAACACTGTTTGGTTTGAAGAACGGCTCGGGGTGCAGAAATCTGTGCATAAAGAATTACTGGTTATCATAAACAAAAATTGCAAGCAAAGGAGCAAAAAAAAACCAACCCAAGAACAACAGAAAAAACCTCTCCTCTCACCGTTTCTCCTCTACTCTGCTAATCCGGAACAGATCAGCTGCAGGAGCCATATTTATCAAAATAGCTGTCAATCATCCTTTTAACAACATTAAAGGTATAATAAGAAGGATTTCTCCTTGCATTTTGTCAACGACACATTCAAACTGGGCCCCTCCTCCTCCTGGGCTCTTCGTCACCAGAAGCTCACTCTCACTGTCTCTTGGGCAAGAGCAGGCCCACCCTGCCGAGCTAACACCAACAGTATCACGGTTACCCTTGCGCTAGCATGCTAACCGCCGGTTACCATTGCGTTAGCATGCTCACCGCCGGTTAGCTTTGCGCTAGCATGCTAACCGCAGCTGTGATTGGCTCAGGGAACCACAACAGCGCCCCTCCTGAAAATGTGCCGCGCAAAGCAAGACAACAGAATAGATGCAGAGGGAAGGGTCTCACAAGGGTCTGCACACACACTCACCAACACACATGTATAGAGGCCCATAAGTGATGATTTATATTATATTTGTAAAAGTCTATATTTTATTTTCCTAGGAAAATCCTATACCTATAACTAACTAACTAACTAACTAAATAAATAAATAAATAACTAATAATTCAAAATAAACTTGTTGGAAAATTAACACTTGGACATAAATCAGCATGATAAGAACAAAAGGGGGACCTACACATTTCTTAGCTGTCTTTTCCTGTCTCGTTTGTAAGTTTTAGTCGGTTTGAGAAACTTATTTTAGTATTTAATGTGTAGTTTTTATGTGCCTTAATGTGTTTATGTTCAGTGTTAGATGTGATTGTAGCTGCTGTGACAGTACCTATCTGTCTAAGAAACAATCCACTAATTGAGGCCTCCGCAGTGTGGCTAACCAGGCACAGGTGACCTCACTAAGCCTGATGACTCTCCTGGCTGCAGGAACTGTAAGGAATGGACCAGGTGAGGAGGTATTGAGGAAACCTTTTCACACCGACCTGGAGCAAAAGCCTTTTGTTGCCTAAACCTGATGCAGACTGGATGTGAACGTGATCACTGCGGTCACAGTCATGCAATCTCACATCTGCAGCGGTGGAAACAGGAGAGCTCTGTGAGGATGTGAGTTTTAACCACCTGCCACAACCTGATCCATGTGATGTAACAACCTTTAAATACGACGTGTGAAAACAATGACTGCATGTGTCCTCTCTGCTATTACCTATTATTAACTGTTGCCTCATTTAGGCGCCACCACTCACATTGCTCACAAAGATGACTAATGTGGACAGAGACGTGAACACTGCTGCAAACATGTCATTATAACAGCAGACAGGAGGGAGGAAATGTGATATGTTTCTCAGACACAGATGGAGGCCCGTCTAATATTGAACCTGACACACTGTATTCAGAGGGTGTTTGTGTGAGGTAGCTCTACAAAACCAAACAACCCTCTTACGTCTCTCACAGTGGGTGGGTATCAATCATCTGTGTATTTTTTAATCTTCCCCCCCACTCTCAAATGTTGTTTCAAACTGTATCATCAGCCGAATGTCAGTACCTGCAGAGAGCGTTCCCGTCCACATGAGATAACTCATCTGGGGATTTGTTGTTTGAAGTGCTGCCAAGCAAGCACATGTGTTGGACTGACTGTATCAGCGCTCTGTGTAGTGGTCTGTGTTCTTTGGCCTCAGCGCTCGCATGCATTTTCCATGCGTGTGTTTTTACAACATCCTCAGCAAAGACCACGAAGGGGGTTGTGTCTTCATGTGATCACAGAGAGAAGATGGAGATGTCAGACTGCAGAGGTACAGTGAGGTGTCTCTTTGTGATCGTGTTTTTTGACAGTATGCGATTGCGTTTATTTTGCTATGTTTGTTTTAATGCAGCATGTTATGAAATGTTTGGCATATTTATTGCATATCTCAAGGAACATTTCAGACCTGCTTAAACTAAGTTTGATGCACAAATCAAGTTGTTTAGATAATTGGTTTATTACTGACTTCTCACGTTTATTGATCAGTAAGACTTCGTTGTAACAATGTCTCCAGATCTCAGCAATTCCTTTGGTCAGTACAGAGTTATTATAACCAAGAGAAATAACTAAAAGATGAGCCCTTTCTGCAGAGGTAAAACTTGAATGAAACACGGGTCAGTGTGTTCCTGCCAACAGTATAAGGTCCACTATTGTTAGAGCAGAGCTGTGAAACATTCTTCATCTCACTGCCTTTATCACCTTATCAGTGAGCTGCTCCTTCCCATCACACACTCCTGTTTTCTTAACCCCCAACCCCCACCTGTCTCCATAACAACCCACTCCCGAAGAAGCCCTCCGCCTTATTGTCATTTCATTAAAACTTGTGCTATACAAAAGAGTCTGTGCATTAATTATTAGTGGTAGGAATACACAGATCAGCACATAACATTATGACCACCTGCCTAATGTTGTGTAGGACCCACTTTTGCTGCCAGAACAGCCCTGACCCGTTGAGGCATGGACTCCACTACACCTCTGAAGGTTTTTGTGGTATCTGGCACCAAGACGTTAGCAGCAGATCCTTTAAGTCCTGTAAGTTGCGAGGTGGGGCCTCCATGGATTGGACTTGTTGTCCAGCACATCCCACAGATGCGCGATTGGATTGAGATCTGGGAATTTGGAGGCCAAGCCAACACCTTGAACTCGTCATCGTGTTCCTCAAACCATTCCTGAACCATGTCTGCAGTGTGGCAGGGCGCATTATGCTGCTGAAAGAGGCCACTGCCATTAGGAAATACCGTTTCCATGAAGGAGTGTACTTGGTCTGCAACAATGTTTAGGTAGGTGGTACGTGTCAAAGTAACATCCACATGAATGGCAGGACCCAAGGTTTCCCAGCAGAACGTTGCCCAAATCATCACACTGCCTCCGCCGGCTCACCTTCATCCCATAGTGCATCCTGGTGCCATGTCTTCCCCAAGTAAGACGTGCATCACGCACCCGGCCATCCACATGATGTAAAAGAAATTGTGATTCATCAGACCAGGCTCCGTTGTTTCCATGATCCAGTTCTGATGCTCACATGCCCATTGTAGGCGCTTTCAGTGGTGGACAGGGGTCAGCATGGGCACCCTGACCGATCTGCGGCTACGCAGCCCCATAAGCAACAAACTGCGATGCTCTGTGTTTTCTGACACCTTTCTATCAGAACCAGCATCAACTCTTTCAGCAATTTGATCTACAGTAGCTCTTCTGTTGGATGGGACCACTGGGGCCAGCCTTCACTCCCCATACAGATTAATGAGCCTTGGTTGCCCATGACTCTGTCACCAGTTCACTGGTTTTTCTTTGGACCACTTTTGGTAGGTACTGACCACTGCAGGCCGGGAACACCCCACAAGAGCTGCACGTTCGGAGATGCTCTGACCCAGTCCTCTAGCCATCACAATTTGGCGCTTGTCAAAGTGGCTCACATCCTTGTGCTTGTCCTTTGTCCTGCTTCCAACACATCGATTTCGAGGACAAAATGTTCACTTGCTGCCGAACATATCCCACCCACTGACGAGATAATCAATGTTATTCATTCAACCTGTCGGTGGTCATAATCTTATGGTCTAAGACACTTATATTTATTCCCATTATTTAAGTCTAAGGCACTTTAACTAAAAACAAACGTTTTTCAAGTTTTGGCAATATATTGAAAAAAAGGTGCTGAAGTCCCTATCTTCCATGCTATGTTGTGGGCAGAAGATTACACCTTGTATTTTGATGGTACGCCTGTGTTACATTGTAACTTTTGAAAGTTTTATGTGTTTCCCATAGTTTTTTAATTCTCACATGTAACAATAAATGTAATCACAAATACAGAAATAAACAAAAGGTTTCACCATTAGGCTATTTGAACGTGATTTGAATATCTCTACGACAGTTCACTGAAGAGGGCCTGCCATAACAAGCATGAGGAGGGAGATCATTGGCTGTTATATCACAGTGACCTGGCTGAGAGCAGGACTCGGGTGTGTCTGAATTCCATCACTTTGCTTTGTTTTTTCAGTTAGTGAAGAAAAAAACACGGGAATAATGTTTCAGAAATACCAGACAGGCTGATATCCAATAAAGGGTCAATATTATGAGAGAGTTTAATGTTTAGATAACATCTTCCGTGGAAATATAACACCGTCAGCTGGTGAACGAAGGCGTTCAGTAAAGAGTTTGCAGTTCAGTTTTCATGCACTTTGTCTGATATTAAGAGTCATTTTCATGGAATCTTCATCGCATCATCTGATCCATACTCTGGTATTTCCTGGTTAATAATTAAAGACAGCATTGCTCACTCCCCTCCCGCCCTTCCTGCGCTGAAATATCGATGCTTTCACTGATACTCTAGGTTTGTATCTTTACAGACACACTGTGTGGACTCAGGAAGAAAATCTGTCTGCTAAATGCTCGGGAGAAACACGATATTTGCAAAGGATTTAGTAGAAAGCAAACCCACCTGATGTCAGCTTTCCCTCATAACTAACTCTGCCCAACCTCAGTTAGACGATACATTTAGATAGATAGATACTGTACACATATGCATCAAATTCACTGTTCAATACCTCTGGTTGTTTAAATGACTAATGACTGAAGACTTTTGATAAATACAATGAATCGAATTAGACCAAATTATTAGCAACATGAAATGTGAAAACCAGTGAGGTCAGAGGTTTGTAAATGAAAGTGGTGTGTGTGGATGTTGTAAGGTGCACAGAACATAAGGATAAGTAAGCAGCAGCAGTTCTGAGCGGCAGCCAGAGAGTGAGAGACAGAGCTGCAGCTGCACTCTGAACTTTAACCAGCCACACCCAGAGCCCCCAGGTGTGACCCGTTACCCTAACGAGCACCTGCAGAGACAGAGCAGGCCAACAACAAGGGGCCATTCCAGCTGACACTCATGTCCTACAGAGGATTAATCCCACTTAACAAAATGATCAAAATAAGCTTTTAAACATCAGAGTGTTAGCATTCTCATTGTGAGCATGCTAGCATGCTGCTTTTAGCATTTAGTATAAAGTGCCTCTGAGCACAAGTATAGTTAGCTTGTTCTCACTCTGCAGCTTGGTCACGCTCTTAGTGCTGTGGGTAGTTTGGCGTGAGAATGTGTTGCAGCGTGTAGCTCTGAGGTCTGTATTGCTGTTATGACGTCTGTTACAATTTCATGGCTTTTCGTCTGTATTGCTTTAACCATGAAAGTCCCTGCCGGTCTATGGAAACAGTTTTCTACTCTACAATGTTCACTGCCAATTTGTATTGTTGAAAGCTCAAAAAAATGTACTAGAGATTTTCTAGACTAATATCAAAGGTCAAGAACAATTATTCAATCTTAATTTTTAACCCAACACAGACGTCCTAATTATTGTAGATTAACTTAAACAGCCACTGCGCTTCATGTCAACAGACAGCAAAATGTAATGCTGCTGAAGACCAAGTGATACACTTAAGATGAGTTTGAGTTGAGATTTCTTTTATCCAACATTATTGAATTGGTCCCATGGGAATAAAGAATAAAAGTTAAGTGTGGTTTAAAAAAAAAAAGCTAGCTAGAGCTAAAGTTGATGACAAAATGGCTTACAAATGAGATTTCTTAAAATAAAGCCATTCGTGTCGATGTGAGTTGTTATAAACTGTTCTGTTGTGGTTGTTTTGAAATGTTTAACAGGAGCAATAAAAGTGGGAGCCTTGTTGCTTGTATCTTTTAACACTGTAAGGCAAACCAATGAACACATGTTGTGTACCGCTTTAACAGTTGAGACTGAAGCTTGGAGCTGTGATTGATGTGTCAGGACTTTATCTTCATAATCTCAGTCCTCCTTCTTTAACCCATCCCTCTCTTCTTCCAGCTCCTTCACTCCCTGTTTGCCTTCAGGCCGAGTGTAAATCTCAGTCCTCCACTCCTCCTCTAAGACTTTTCCCTCCTCCTCCTCCTCCCTCTCCTCCGCTCATGACTTTGAGTCCGGCCCCCTTTTACTCCTCTCAGCTGGAGGAACTGGATACACTCACACATGCTCTCTCACACTTACACACAGGCGTTCAGGCCAAGCAGCACGCTGGGAAACGCGGGTATCATGACCCTGCTCGAGGACAACCTCAGCGCTGAATCCTCCAACAACAGAAACCTTTTTCACAACTGAACTTCCAGACAGTTTTAACCTTTTTAGCAAGAGGATGATGCATCTCTGAGGAAGTTTTCTTCTCTTTTCTTTGACTTTTCTTCAGACTCTGGGATTATTACAGCAGCATGAGTGTGAAGGGGAAAAAGACCGGGCTGGTCATCAGCTGGCAGAAGTCCCTCTCCATCCTGGCTCCTTGGAGGAAAGGTACCAACATCTTTTTCTTCTATGTCTGGTTTAATCTTACACACCAGCTTGTTATTTTTACTTTACCTCTCTCATTTTGCCTCGTCTCTCATCAGCAGACAAATCCTCCCAGACTGATGCTATCCTCTAATCCTTCATGCTCTAACAGCCACTCATTTCATGAGGGCTGATTAGCGCTCAGAGTCTTTGTGCTGTGCTTTGTACTGTAGGGCACTGACCTTTTTATTGTGTAGAAGAAGAGTGAAAACCCGTCTGTCCTTTAATTGTTGTTAAATATTTAGCGACCCACACCCAGCAGATGTGACCCTGAAGCTTATTTGGAGTCATTTATGTGACCACCTGACAAAGGGTCCATATTCTTTCTCCTTTGGACTCTTAAGCTAAATGCTCAACTATCTTCAAATTGCTAAGTCTGCTTGTCTGCAAAGTTAAAGCTGCTCGTTGAAGTTGTGACAACATATTAAGTCTTTTATTGTTCAGCAGTGTTAATCTGTGTTGAGTAGAAAAGCAAAGCATTGTCAAATTCAGCATAAGCCCACAGAGAGGTCTCATTCTTCTTCTTCTCTTCCTAATCCCGGCGTCAGGTTACTCTGCATTCCATGTCCGAGCCTCGCTCAGATATCACCGTCGGCTTATTTACAGTACGAGCCTCCACACCTGCCCGAGCAGCAGACCCTGCCGGCCACGTTGTAGTGGGAGGGACGATAAATCTGCTCATTGTTGTGGCCGCGAGGGAGCCCCCGCACTCGGCCTGACAGCGCTCGCATTGTTTGCCATGTTGCTCAGAGTGGGAAGAAGAGGGCCATTGTGAAGATGACACATTGTGTACAGTGAAGCAGGGAGCAGCTTTTTGTTGCTGCTGTAGCATGTGTTCTTATGGTTTCATAGCAGGGAGTGGGAGATTGTCTGGGGATATGAAGTAACACTGTCTTTCTTTAAACTGTAACATAACAACACAGACTGGTATCTGATGTTCTCTGTTACACGTGACTGCAGGACGCTGGGAAGGACCAGACAAGTTTCAATCATCTAAATCTGCCCTCTCTGATCATCATTTGGTGACTAATAACTGAAATATGAAGCGCTTACACAGATCCCCCTCTCAGGTATGATTCAGACATCAGGAATCTGAGTTGCTGAGGCGAGTAAGGTCGTAAATATGTTATATGTGACACATGTGCAGAGAAGAGCAGGTTTCTCCACTAACAGACAGGAAGGGTTGGGAGACATGATCGGAGATGATCCATGATGTTCCATCGACACTTTAAAGTCTGTATCTAATATCTTAGAAGGGAAGAAGGGAGCATTTGAAATTGAACTTTATCTGAATTGTAGTAGAAGAGCTATTTTGTAACAGTTTCAGTTTACACTGAGTTTGGTTCAGCGAGTCAAAATTACATTGAATAAGCTTTAATTAAAAAAAAGCGAATGTGCTCAATGAAGTGAGACTGAGAGCTGAATGAAAACAGGAACTAACACAAGTTGGAAAAAAACATTTAAAAATCACAAAGTGTCAAACACAGAGGTTTGTGTCCTTAACACACTATGTCCTGCATATCAACCCATGCAAGAATTAGACATGGATGGTCCATTTGTGTAAAACGATTATAATTATTAAGTAGTAAGTACTCAGTTTAATAAAATGAAAACAATCTCCTTTCAGACGAGCCTTTCAGTACCATTTTAGAACTAAATCGATCAAGTGTGAAAACGCATACGATAATCATTGAAGTACATTGTGTGCACATGTGTCGGTGTAAACAAACGCAAGTGAAGTCCCCATTTAAGTTTGCATTGTTTGATTTTATTTATTTTTTCCTTCTTTCTTATTTTTTTAAAGCTCCTGTGAGGAACTTTGGGTTTGTGTTGATTTTGGCGCCCCCTGTGGACAAAGCCGTACCTCTCATCTCTTTGCTGATTTTGCCCTGTACATGCTTAAGTGGTGGCTTTAACAACAAATCTCATCCAGCTTTCCTTAACAGTCATATGTATCACTCACTTTAAATTTTTTGACTGGAAAATGTAAACAAAGGCAGCTTGCAGTTAACCACTTTGTGTGACACCTACCCCCCCGCCAGCAGCTTCAGGCATTAAAAATAACTCTATAGAAATAATCAGTCTTGTCGCTGATGGTCTGTTTGCTTTTGCAGGTCATATAGAGTCATCAGAATTAATTTCAGTCTGTTTCATAACACGAAAAACTCCTCACAGGAGCTTTAAGTAGATTTTAAGGTTTAAAAGGCAAAAATGTAGTATAGCGTTGATGTGGCCTGACACTGTAACTTTTTTTAAATAAAGTCATGCAATATGACCCATTAGTGGTCTGAAAACCTTACAAATACAAATGGACTTTAATTGTTTGATTAATTGCTTTGTACATGATCATGTTTTAGAGAGCAGAAGTTACAACTAAAAAATACTTTCAAAGGACATTAGTTTAGAAAAACGTTGAGTTCAGGACACCACTAGTCAGGCCATTTTTCATGCTTGGCGCATTAAGCATGAGGAAATGGATCCGTTCACCTCTTCTTAAGCCTGTTAATCCTTCATTTTTGAAATGTTGTTTTTCACCTTTTAAAACTGAAGCACGTCTTGACTTTCAGTGAACTGCTTCAACTGTATTTGATTTTCCCATTTAAAAAAAAGCCACCTCTCAGTGCCTCATTAAAGAGGGATGGGAAGACAAACTCTGAACAGTCAGTGGAAATGATCTTGGAGGAGTTTTGACTTGTGTGTCAGAGCTCCTGCACATTCTTGCTTTATCTTAATGGTTTCTGATAAGAGAGAGTGGAGTTGGGGGCTGTTAACTGTGATAGAGAGCGGGAGTCTGGGTATCGTCCTCAGGGCTGATGACGTCTCGGTCAATGGAGAGGTGGAAAACAGCTGCGATCCCAGCAGGAGGGCACGTGTTGAGGGACGAGTCCAGAGGTGCACTGCTTCTCCTGTCCTGGGTTTAGAGGTGATAGTGGGGGGTGATGGATGGGGAGAGTTGGGGGTACAACTACATTTAATATCTGCTATGTAGTTGTCAAGGTGCTAATAAATCATTTTATTTACACCCTATAAGCAAACATAATTGGAATTCATAGTATTTAAAAGTCAGTCTTGACCACTGACCACCCAAGACGGCTAACAGGGAGCTGAAACACCCATAACCCACCTGTGCTGTAAAAATACCCGGCTTGTCACAGCCTGTTTATGACCTGTGCTCAGGAGATCTGAGAGGCCAACTGAGGCAACTGTTTAGCCCGAGGGCTCACACATGCCGGCACGAGGAGCCTCAAAAAGCCGCCCAAAATCCCAGAAACCTGAGGTCGAAAGCTGAAGGTGAAGCCTGTTAACGGACTAAAGGCTTGAAGAATGAAGACGGATTTCAGAGCCAAGACAGATTTTGAGAAGCTTGAAACAAACCTGAATTCAGGAGGATGTGTGGTGTGGCTCGAGAAAGAGTTTTGATCGTATTTGAATCTGACCATGAGCTGAATATCAAATTAGTTTTTGAAACAATTGTTACGTTGAACTACCTTTACAAGCAGTGACTGTTCATGCTTCACACATAAATCACATTTGTCTTGGGAAACCAGCCATGAAAAAGAACGCACGACTGACTGAGGAGTCTGAGTGTTGATAGAAAAACCCCGGAGGGAGTTTCTATGGGCAAGTGCAACACACACATACATACAGTATATTCAGATATATGTGGTGACATTCATTTACCAATTTTCAACATCCTGCTGGATCTTACCAAATCCAGGCCACTGTTACTTTCTTTGAAACATTGAGACAAGTGAAAATTTGCTGGAAATATATCATATTTCCGCTTTTAACTTTTGATGTAATCCACTTAATATAAATCTTCTGCAGTCAGGGAGATACAACATGTTAAACAAAGAGCTTTAGAGGTGCTTGTAGCTTTATTTTTTACTGTTACTGACTTGACTTACTGTTTCCTGTTTTTATGCTAAGCTAGGCTAATAACTCCCTGAATCCTGCTCCATATTTAATACCAAGATTTGAGAGTGGTGCCAATTTTAATATTACGAAAAAGGTTGAAGTAATCCTTTAAATTTGGCACATTTTGATGTGCATGAAGTCCAAACAACACACACATTAGGTTAAAATCAGGCTGTCTGATCTACATGGAGTAATTTGGACGCTATCATATATTTATCGTAAAGTAAACTGCAGTTTGTTGGACCTACTGTACATAATGCTTTCACTACTCAGATAAGGTGAATGTTGGTTGATATTTGTGTATGAATAAACATATACGGTTGTGTTTCAAGGTTTTTTAACATCACTTTGGTCCTTGACTTTGTCACATACACTCCAGTGAATTAACATCGCGCTTATATGGCATTGTACGACTCAAGATACACAGTTTTAAACGAGTATAGAAACTTACAAAGCAGAAACTTACATTTTCTTAATTCAACACCTTCCCTGGCAAAACCTGGCAGCTCCATTTCACACAATGAGAAAGGAAGTTCAAGTGTGTTATGCTAGTAGCAGCTAACAAAGCCTGCATGCTAAGGCGGTAAAGTAAGCTCAGTTTTTTCTTACTCCACGTCAACCAAACTGTAAAATGTAGTCCACACAACCACGCAGACTTAGGTGACATCACTGAAGGGATTTCTCAGACTTCACACAGCTCTTTCTGACGCCACAAACATCTTCTTACGGCATTTTCCACACATGCAGTAGTAGGCTACTCCTGAACACCTGGAAAGACACTTTGATGTGTGCTATTGGTGGAATTCCTCTTCAGTGTCTGGCTAAAAGCAGGTGTTTCTCTTCACCTTGTCTGCATGTTTGCACCTGTGCTGTATTTCTCTGTGATTCACTATCTGAAGGAGTCAGCTGTAAAAAGAAGAAATGTTTCCAGCAGGAGTAATGTGTTTTATAACTCCCAAACCCACTGGCCTCTGTTAACCCCTTGATGCAGGCTGTGTTTTCCCTCCAGCCTCTGGGGCAGCTTAAATCTCCTTCAAAAGGACAATCCAAAGAGTCCAACACCTTTACTCCTAAAAACTGTCTTTGTGAAGGACTCACTTGAGTGACAATAATGGCACCACCTGGAATGTGAAATGAATATGACGGGAAATGGCTCAAGGACGTTTTTCGACAGAGAAGCTTAAGGATGAGTGTGGGTCAGGGGAAGGGGAGGTGGGCTGTAATTATATGTTGTGGATCTGAGTCAAGCACAGAGACTGGAAATAGTCTGAGTCAGCCTGAGCAGACAATTACAGATTAGAAGATGATGTTTGTGTTGTTTGGGAGGGAGGAGACAGCTGGATCAGGGCGACACCTGTCCGGCTTACTGTGGCCTGAGCAGATGACTTCAGCGTGTTATTACAGCCAACCTGCTCTCCTTCTTATTGTCTGCCTGTAATTGTCAGGTACAGACTGGCACTGAAAATAGAAAAACTCAACTCAAACATGCAGCCCAAAGTGCTTCACAAAGAAACAAATGTTAGAAATCACATCAGTAAAAAGTTAAATAAGACTAAATCAATACCAGGGATAAAGCTATTGTAAAAACAATGATTAAAACTTGGACTATAAGAAAAGCTAGAATGGAGTAATGAAGTAAGTTCAGTAAAACCTAATGTGTGATACTTGGTTTCGACACTTAATTAGACTTTAAAAGCTTTCACATTCTCATCTGACATTTTCCACAATCCTAGTTTTGGAAACAAAGTCTTTGTCTTTGAAAACATATCGGCTTCTTCTTAAGGCCTGTAATTGGAGAGAGATTATTTGGACACAGAAATATCATAGAGAACCTTCACAGAGCCGCACTCTATCCGGACCAGTATCCTTATTATGTTCACAATCAGTGATTCTGAGGAAAGTTGCATTTCTGTCTGTCCTTGGAGAGAGATCATTTTTGTTCATTTGTGCCCCTAAGGCAAATGTCTCATAATTTAATTTGAATAACATTAACTTAACTGGTACTAAATGTCATTTTCCTGGAAACCAAAACATTGTATGTGTTTCCTGTCCTGCTGAGACCTGAGGAAGCCACTGACCTACTTTCTCTCTCTGGTATTTTGCCCTAACACATGCCTCAGTTATACACCTGGAAAGGTAACTCACAATATATTGCATTATTAAGATTCCAGGCAGCATTTTGATGACTTTATGATCCCTGCTGTGGACTGGTCCACAGGTTGTTAACATAAACCTCAGAGGGGGGGCTAGGAGACTTTATTCTGTAACAATAAAAAGCTTCAAAACTTCCTATTGGCTTAGAAACTTGTTCACTGCAGGACAGTTTAACAGGCAGACACTGTCTGGTTCAACAGACATCAACACCTGAATTAAACAGCCATACATTTTGAGGCAGGTTAATTTGCAAAGTTTACCTGCTTGTTTGTACATGTTCAGATGACACTTACAGCTGTAAAACATGCAGGAATCTGTAGAGCAACATGTTTAACCACAAGTTTTGATGATCACGCTCATCAATCACAGCGTTTCTCTGCTGTCTGTGTTCCCTGGTGGAGCCCCAGATGGATCACTGGCCCGGGGCCTCAGATCAAAGGGCCTGTTGTAGAGTACAACGGCTGTTTACATCTTGGTGTTTAAATAGTCTTTGGTCCTCAGGTGCCCAACAGAATAGAATAGAGAAAAGGGACTGTACATGTCAATACATTAATAGTTGAACCACATATGGTTAATGGTTGAATTCTGATTGGTTCAGAAATAAGGCCGGTTAATGTTGCATATTTTATGTACATACACAGCAGGTGGTTACTTTGTTGACCCCAAGTCACTGAACCCAATTACATGTAGTGTAGTTTACTTTGAAAATACCAAACATATCTCAGTAAAGCTGTTTATATTACCATGCCTTCCTACAGTACATGGTAGCTGCTGTACTGCAGGTTATCACTTTGCTCTATAAGCGTCTTCATTTCTCCAGGCTGTGTGTGGACCACAGATGCTCTTCTCATAAACTGATTAGCCAGCGGACCAAATACTTTCTTGATAAAGACAAATACGACATTAACAGGAGCTGGTGCAGGAGAGACTACCTCCAGCCAGCGGTCCTGTGTGGCTACAAGATTTTTGAATTAAATTCTGATAGTCGAGTAAAAATCCTGAAAGACACCATCTTTACTTACTTTACTTCATCTGCTCTTTTAGCCTTCAGAAAGTCATTTAAAACCATACATTTTGTACATGCAAAATATTGGTAACCTGCCTAATCAAAAGTAAGAACAGAAATTAATCAGTTTTTGTAAAGGTACTAGTCAAGAGACAGTAATCCTGATTATGGCGACGACAGACTTAAAACCTCTGTTGGCTTATCATTTCACTTCACACACAGAGGTCACTGGAAAAACAAAAAGCCCCAGTAGTGACCTGCTGAAGCCACAATGGAAACAGCTGCATGCTTTCTACTACTTTTCCCAGCATTCTGCAAAAACAGGAAATGAGTTTTCTAGCCTACATAGAGGAGAGAATTTGTTTTGGGAGTCGACAGCTCGAGCTGAGCCATAAAAGAAAAAACTGCATGTAGCATAAGCAGCTTGTAAAGAACTCCAACAACAAGAGCTCACCACATCATAACAGTCTCTATAAAGAAAATAAATTGGTTCAATCTTTTGAAATAAACTTCACTGTTCAGTTTTGAAGTGACACAGAAACTTCAAAGCAATGGAAAACATATACGGGGTGTCATATTCACTGCCTGTATGAGGCCATAATGCGATTTAGTCAGAGTGTCGACAGAGTAAATTTAATTTTCTCTGTGTTGCATTCTTTTGAAAATCTAATTATAACTTCTGATGTACATCAAGTTCTTTTGTCAGCTATGTTCCTAAAAAGGAATCTGTGACCAGCTTGAAATTAACTTATGACCTGAGATCTACAATGTGTGCAATGCTATGCTTGTGCTGCAGCACATATGGAAGCACATTTGTGCCAAAAATCATGAATTAATTATCACATCATGATTGAAAACTCAACCTCTTTAAATCACAAATGCCACAAGCAATAATAAACATGCACATCAACAAATGTTGAATACTTGCCATGTTTGACTTTCCAATGATTGTTATGAATATTAAAAAGAAATCCTTAAATGAAACAAGATGCATGTTTTGTCTTCGCCTCTGAGTTAGGAGCTTTTTCAGCCTGGTTGCATCGCCTCTTGCTTCAAATGGCCATTCATTTATTCTTGTGTTTTTCTGATTTTCTTTTTGGAAAGTATTCCGGGGACGGAATCAGTGGTAGAGTCGGTCGTCTTTCAATCGGAAGGTCGGAGGTTCGATCCCCAGCTCCCTCAGGCTGTCAAAGTGTCCTTGGGCAAGACACTGATCCCCACATTGCTCCCGGTGGCATAGCCAACGGGTATGAATGTGATAATTGATTGACAGTTGGGCACTTTACGTAGCAGCCTCTGCCATCAGTGTATGAATGGGTGAATGTGATATGTAGTGTAAAAGCAGCTTTGAGTGGTCGCAAATACTAGAAAAGTCCATTTTACCATTCATCACTACACAGTGGTGCAGTGGTTAGCGCTGTCGCCTCACAGCTAGAGGGTTCCTAGGCATGCATGTTCTCTCCTGCTTCCTCCCACAGTCCAAAGACATGCTTGTTAGGTTCAATGGTGACTCTAAAATTGCCTGTAGGTGTGAATGTGAGCGTGAATGGTTGTCTGTCTCTGTGTGTCAGCCCTGTGACTGACTGGCGATCAGTCCAGTGTGTACCCCGCCTCTTGCTAAATGACAGCTTGGGATTTGATGGATGGAAAATGTTCTGGCACAATAAAGCAACACTGACATTTTATAACTCACATTTCCACTCTTTATCGTAAGCATTTAGAATGCTATTGTTCTTGTTGGGAAGAGAGTGATGCGGTGTTTGATGTATTCATTGTAATCATTGGTGATTTGATTAGTTTCAGTTTCAGATGCTGGACTCTGGCCGCACATTTGTGAAAACAGAGGTGAAGTGTACTTTGTTTTTCAGAGGCGGCGCTCTCTGTTTTTGTGTTGAGGTGCAGTCAGAAAACACTGATCTTGTTTTACATGGGAAGAGCCGTGGAGCCTTTAGAAGCTGATATTGCACAACCAAACACTGCACTATCAGTGTTTTGGCAGATCTGGTCCTATTCAACAACATGGTTATCAAAACAGTGGTCGTAATGAAAATCTTCTGTATATAAACCTGACTTTTCTTTTTTTTCATTTAGTTAATGTTCTTCCAATAAATCAGGTGCAAGTTATAAATTCATCCAATCAAAAGACATTTTATATTTTCAGGTTTTTAGTTGTGCCAAGTTCCAATCAAAGTTTAAAACCCAACAATCAGTTCCAATTAACTAACATCCTGTTTGTTACTCATTACTTGTGAATCATTCACCGTTCAGAGCAGGCCTCCACCCTTCCCAATCACAGCATCCCCTCTTCCACAAATACACCAATCATATTAAAGTGGTTGTCTTTATACAAACAGCATTTACACTTTTGCTTTTGCTTTTCTGTGTCTATCATCATAAGCCAAAGACTTCCACTCAAGTCCAAATTCTCACAATATGCTTTTGAGAAAATTCCCCTCCTCCAAAGTTCCCCTCAGAGGGGATAAAAGCGTCAGATTTACAACTTCAAAGAACTTTTAATCTCATATTTGCCTGGGCAAGATCTCCAATTCGCCCTGCAGGAAGTCCCCCAGCCTCCACTATTGTCAGAGTGTGATCTAGCACTCTGGAAGAATATTTTCCTAAGAAAAAGAGCTTGGATGCAGTTTTAGCTCAAGCACTTGACTAAACCAACATAACAACCCCTAAGCTTATTGGGGGCATTTCCCTGGGGAAAGAGGGACTGCTGTGTTTTCTCTTAAAAGTTTAGAAGGGGGGAAAATGTCATTTGACTGACAGAGACGTATCAGATTCCCCACAGTGAGAAAGAGGAGAAGACACATATGACTGCTCCTGGTAATGGCCTTAACTGGAGCTTCAGATCAAAGCTGGACAGTCAGGTAGAGGACACTGATAAATTGCACGAGTCCTCTGGTATTTGAGTAGAAGTATGCAGTATTACATAAAGGCCAGTCCTCAGGTTTCACTCAAGCATTCAGTCATATCACCATGAATGTACTTTTTGAAGGTGCGTATGGGCCTCTCGTGGTCAGAAGGCTGGATCCACTCCAGATTAGCCAACTGATGTTGGCAGAATGGCTGACATACCGGTGCTACTTTGGTTTTTAATTTTGCTCACAAAATGCCCTTAAAATTAATTATAGTTGTACACCGGACAGGTATTATGTAATTTGACTATCACTGAAATACCTTAAGTCAGGCTAATCCGCTCTTGGCAGCCCTAAGCTACACTTCAATTTTGGCTTACGGTCAGGTATTTCAGGGTCTTTAGTTTCCTCAGTCAGAGGCATTTTAGACTGTGTGAAAATATTACACACTGGCAGCCCAGGTATGCAGATGGTTCTCCTGTTCTCCCAAGAAAAACAGCAGTAACAGGCATTTCAATGGTCCAATAATGAGGAAGTTTGTCATGAGTTAACAAGTAACTCTAGTGGCTGAAGAATTCACGACTCTTGTGTGTTGGAAAGTTGGGTGACGTTGCTGTAGAGGGATAAAGTTCACAGCGAGAGGGGGATTTAGGATGGATGAATAGGTCCCCAAACAAGGGGCTTTGACAACGGAGAACACTGTTCGTTCTGAGTCAAAAATAACCTAGAACTCTCTTATCCATCATGATGGAGATAAAGTGCATATGAATACAGAAGCTGTTGGCGAATTACAAGATTTTTTGTGTCGAAAGCAATTTGTCACATCAGCCTTAATACAATCCTGGAACCCATTGGCTGGTATCTGACAACCAATAAGCTTAACAACCCATATTTCTTTTTCTCTGTAACAGGGAAAGCAGACAGAGATGCTGTCCTGGACACTGAAGTTGTCCTGACGAAAATGAAGCTCTTTAGCCACCTCCAAGAGAGGCTCATGATTGGCGACGACTCAGCATCCACCATCTCCACAGGGTCAGTTTCTGAGCAGCCCATCCCAGACCCAACCAAAGCTTCTGAGGTGAATTCACACCATGATGACAAGCAACAGATTGAATCTGGCTCAGACTACCTGTCGGCAATTTTCTCAGATGCTCAGCTTCCCAGGTTGTACAAGTTTGAGTCGGAGGACTCCGGAGTGGAACTGCCCAGTGGAGCTAACTCTCCGTCCACCCCGACAGGCTCTGAGCAGAGCTTTGTGATCCACAGTCGAGAATCATCCTGCGACTCCTGCAACTTAAACGCTGATGCTACCGCTCTTCCTGATAAACTGGATACATATGCACAGAGCTCAGAGATTAAACAGGCAGAGGACTCAGTGGATGACAGTCCAAGTATGGCAGTGGATACTCAGGACGATGTGTTCATGGACTCAGAAGAACTGCACATAGGTGAGGACGTGGATCCGGATCAGTGTAGGCCTTCAGAAATAAGGCCTGAAGTAAATGAGGTATTGTCTGGACAGCTCAAGGAGAACAGTACTGTAACTGAAAGGACCTGCATAGAGGATCTAAGGCCTGGGAGGCAATCCTTAACAGAAGCCTGTGATGACATGGGCAATGGCTTTGAGCCAGAGCGTATAGGAAGGAGTGCGACGAGTGAAAGCTTGGAGGAGTACATGGAGGAATGCTGCAGACTTAGTGAGGTAAGAGGAACATCATGTCTTCTATCCATTGATCCATGGATCTACTTTTTACTCTTTATGTAATTGTTAGCTAAACAGGGTAACTAGAATGCTATTTCTAATGACCTTGGACATATCTTTGGCATTTCCGTACTGTTATGTTGTTTTATGATGATGTTGGAGCTCTGCCATGGATTAATATCACAAGTTATCAAGAATTCCAATATTCAAACACTGATATTTTGGACAGTAAATTTTTGTGTGTATGCATGTTTGTGTTTTAAGAGTGTTTAGTTCTTCCAAAACGGTTGGAAAAGGACAATTATACCTCTTCCAGACCTGAAGAAAATCCCCTCTGGATGAGCAACAAAGTTATTTCTTGCCCTCTGTCATTACCGACCTCTGTCGCTCCCTAATTTTATACTCCTCCAGCCTCTATGTCACCAGGTAATTGCATCACTGCAAATGAAATAAGATTCACAAAGTCAGTCATTTTCTGGAGCGTATTTATAGGTGTCATAAACAAGTGCATGTCCTATGATTTTCAGATATTCTCTTTAAGTTAGAGGTAATGTAAAAATCCCTGCAGCTGTCGTTACCCCTCTCTGTGGGGACATGATGAAAAGACCACGGTACTCATTCATAAGGACAGGCAAGGGCATGTTTCATTCAAGTTACAAGAAAAACATAGTCACTTCCTTGTTCGCATACAGTGGCCTGTACAGAGAGAGCACCTGACAGCTGTGGAAGCTGCAAAGTCATAATCACCTGTTTGATGTTCCTGAAAACATCACAGTCAGGCGTTGAGACTGTCTTTCATTAGTGGCAGCTATTAGACTGAGAATCTGATACAGCCTTCAATTTTCTACATGAATGCCTTGTGTTGTTTTAGACCTGAGAGGGAGAAATTATGGAAATGTACTAAAAAGGTTTAAAGCACCTTTTAATCAATGGCCTTTATTCCCAGAAAACACAACTTGAAAGAGCGCAAAACTTCTGTGTTCACATTTTTAGTTAAGTTACCCTAACCCGAACCCTTTATATGTTAGGAGTCAATATTGATACCAAATTGGAATTGGGTACATACCAACTTCAATATTTTAGAATTCCCAAAACACTACATCACAATGCATAATATCTGCCCAGCCTGTGTTAACAAGGATAAAAATTCAGGTGATACTTCAGAATTAGAATAAGAATCGGGGTTTATTGCCAAGTAGGTTTACACATACAAGGAATTTACGTTAGTGCAGAAAAATACATACAGAACTACAATAAAAATAAGTAAAAGACTTCACATGTAACATTGATCAGACATGAATTACGGTTGGACATTAAAATCAGGTCAAAGTCACAACCCAGCATTGGTTTGACTTTGCTAGAAGGAGAATTTGGATAGAAAATTAAACTTGAATATCCATCAAAACCACTTGGTTGACATGTACTGTATCTACAAATAACAGGAGTCTAATGCTATGCTAGCAGCTCTGCAGCAACATTGCTTTGAGCTGAATGCTTCGGTCAACATGGTAACATTGTAATGATAACAATGCGAACAGGCTTATGTTTAACAGCTGTACTGTTTACCTCAGTTGCACGAGCCTGTGCACTTGCTTAATGCCACAAAAGGTTTAACTGGCTAATCACAACGTTTCGACGCAATGGTTTTCTTTTGGTGCTAGTTTCTTGTTTACCTCTGTTACCGTCTTTATTTTGTGTGTTAGCATGCTAAAATTTGGTAATTAGCATTTAACTAAGAAGTCTAGGTGAGCCGGATGGGGATGCTGTTAATTTGGCAGGTATTTTGTCGTAAACAAAAGTATCAAACTAATCAAAATCATGAACTGATTGTAGCATACCATGAATTCTTCTTCCAAATATCATGGCAGTTCATCCAGTCGTCTGTCAGACATTTCTTCCAAAAAAAAAACTCCCGACCTCATTGGTATGCTAGTGGTTACGTAAGTAGACAGAATATATCCTCTGGGGAACACTACTGAGGCATATGTTAAAGATATATAACAAGAAACATTCACTTGTTTCTGAGTCAAGTCTAGTCAGGACCAGAAACAGAATTAGATTCCAATGAACTTTATTGATCCCGCAGGGAAATTAAAGCGTTACAGTTGCTCACTGTTAGAGTGTTGGACTGACCAATTACCCTTCAATATTCAGCAAGTCAATAAATGGTTCCCATCAAAGTAAGGGAAAGTTCTAGGCTTTAAAATCTATAAACAAAAATAGTGTATCTCGACAAGGGTGTTTAAATGTCTTCATAATTACAACAATAAATCAAAGAGCATTTCAAATACAGGTAGTCCACTACGTTCTTTCCAACTATTCCTCAAAGACCTTTCAAAACAATGGCAAGTTCTCAGGCTTTTCTGAGGACAAGGCTTTTCTTATTGCTGGCACATCAAGGTAACCAAAACATGAGAGCCTGCCTGCACTCAGACAGAGGCAGTAAGGCAGGGAGGGCATGTGTTACAGTCCATGGCAGCTTTTTCATGGATGTCATACAGCACCTGTTCATCTGTGAGAAGAGACTGGAGATTTTTCCAGCGATACTGTCACTGACCGCCGGCCCCTCTCTCATCTGGGTTCCCCCTTGTTTCTTGGCGGTCTACCTAGATGCATGGAATAGGTGTCAAATATCTCAAATTACACACATTTTTACCCAGATAAAGGCTCTTTGAAAAGCCCCCGGGGCCCCTGTGAGGCAGTGGCGTGTGGCAGTGGCTTTTAGGGGCCCAGCATGATGGACTGTAGGGGTACATTGCTGACAGGCAGTATGGTGGCGGTGCCCCCACTGTTTGCTGCATCACTTGTCACCACAGCTAATAATGTAATTCCTTTCCCTGCTAGATGAGACTCTGTAGCCTACAGCAGAGGGATATTGGATTTTTCTTGCCTTCAACATCAAGGACCTTCTCTGTGTTTACCCACAACCCCTTTCTCCTTCTGTGTTCCTCTGTCTGTCATTGCCTTTAAGAACAACTGATCCCATAATCTCTACAAGTCTTACGGTTCAGATGTTTGAGGTTCATCAGGTAGTGACAGTGATCATATTCTCCAATTTAGTTGCATGTTTGATGACTTTGGAAGAAACGTTAACGCTTAAATTAATGGCGAAGGAAGAAAGTAAGAGATTTATGGACTTAGTTAACCAACAATACCACTGAAAGTTATGTATGTAAGAAACAAAACAGCTGGGACATACCAGACAACATACACCTTTATAAAGTGTAGGCTAGCATAGAGTTACATCAATAACTAACTTTAATACATGACATTAATAACATCCATGTTTACATTACTTGAATTTGGCATGATTATGCTGTTCGAGCCATCTGACACCCAAATCTACTTTCTTTTATCATTGGCAAGATCTGAAGAGGTGAGAAAGTGCGCAGGCTTCTCTAGAAGGGCAATATGGACAGGCAACAAAAGCCTGTCAATGTACAAATGGGCATGTGAGTATTTGATTAAGAAAATAAAATCATACTTCAAATCTTTCTCCAGATGTTTGCTAAATAATTTTTGTATTAAGGTTACCTTTAAGCTATTGATCCAAAGCTAAACCAAAGCTGTCACTCTCTATTTGTGTAAATTATCATTTTAATATTTCCACAATCTCACTTCAGTTTAAAATGTTTGAACCAGTTTTTGCCCTCAAATACACCCATAATGAAACGTTACGGTCACAATGCTGTTTTGCATTTGAAAAATTCCAATTCATACAGTACATGTCCAAGTCTTAACTGACAGGTAAAGAGCAAAGATGATATCTTCTGTATTGCTGTAGCTGTTATTGCTGTAGCTTCAGACTGTGTCAAGGACATAAAAAAAAAAAATAAAGAAAATGTAAAGGTTTCCTGACAAGACTTAAATGGCTTTAGTTCTTGTTGCCTGCTAAATGACTAATCACTAATGAAACAAGTAAAATACAAAAACCTTCTATACACTTTTATACCTTTTGACAGACTAAAACTAAAATTAGGTCAGGAGCCAAAACTAGCACAGGACAGAACAACTCCAGCACATAATATCGTCCAGATCCGTCCTGAGTGCTCTGAAAGATATACTGCAGGGAAGTGAGGCAGAAACACTATCTGTGCGAGTTGAAAAGACGGGTGTCTGGCTGAGCGAAGCAGGGTACGTGATCTGCTCGTACTTCCCTCCCTATCTGGATGCTCCTCACACATCTGGCGGTTCATTCCTTTCCAACACTGTCATGTTTCGGAACTTTTTGGATGCAGCATAGATAATGGAAACATCTAAAAAGTGAGGGCCAGGGAAGGCCTCAGTCTCCATAGTGATATCAAATGTTATTGTCTTATCATTCTCATCTGTTCAATGTGAAAGACAGAAGTCATAAAACCAGATATTGTCTAGTTTTTCCACAAAAAATAAGAAGTAGGTTAGTCCTGAAGATTCTCGTCCCAGACTGTCAAATACCGAAGCTTTTTCAAGGCGTCTCACACACAAAGTAGCATCTGTTTTCTTCCTTGCTGAGCCGTGGTTAAAATGAAATGGTCTGTGTGGTTAGGATTTGGCAAAGAAACTAATTGGTTAGGTCAATGCAAAGAAATATGGTTTAGGTCATCATCTGGTGTTAGTAAAAATAAAATATTGATTTAGGTTTCACACAGTACTTGAACCCTGGTCTTCTGGGTGACAGTCCTCTGTTGTTTGGCCCTTCTGATGACTCCAACCACCAACACAAAAGGATTTCCATCAATCAAGCATGACAGCAATTTACGTCTTGGGAATAAGAAGGAGCTGGAATAATGGATGATATAAAGGACTTGATTGGCTAGGACACAGCTGCACATTTCTTTGAAAGGTCCTTCTCCAACCATCTAAATGTGGCGCGGCATGTAAATTCTGAGGTTTCGTCCGCTGGAATCTGCTTTTGGGTTCACTGTAGCTCTGAACTCAAAGATGAAGTTATAAATGTAACAGATGATGTTTGATTGTGAACACAAGTTTGACATAAGTAATGAAAGTGCAATTTTAGGTGGCCAAATAGTGGTTCTCTTTGGTGAGTAGCTCAGACACCGAGAAGGGCAGATGGAGCTTCAACGGATCTAGTTGAGGAGGCTATGGTATCGGCCTCCACATCTCCTGAATGTTACCTTGTGATGGTAGCAGTGCTTCTCAATTGGTCTCGCCTAAGGTCCCACCACCGCCTTCTTCGTGACAAATCGTGACCCAAATTTCAGATTTTTTTCAACCACTTAAATTTATTGAAAGAAAAATGTTGCAGTTAGGACCTGAGAACGAACGTATCATCACAGTATGTCAACTTCACAAAACACAACAGTATAATGGTCAAGCAAAATGGTGGCAGTGCATAAGGGGAAGATTTTGCCTCTACAGAAATATGCAAAAAACTGCAACATAAATGCAACTACTGTAGGACTCATCAAGTTTGAAGAATGTAAGTTTAGCTGGGATTACCTAATCAGTGGATACATGGAGTGTGACTAAACTACTCTACTACTGCATGCACATCAAAGGAAACCCGTGTCCTTCAAAATAAAAGCGCAGCATCCACTTTTTGCCACAACCTTTTTTTTTTCCAAGCACACTCCGCGACCAACTAAAAACAGCTCCGCGACCCACTTTTGGTTCCCAACCCACCAGTTGCGAACCCACTGATCTACCTGGAAACTAACCCTGAGTTGACCGAAAGGTTACTTGTCAAATTACATAACCTATCGAGCATGGAACAGCCTTTGCCCCAGTAGTAGCTGGAGGTCATGGCTAGGGAGAAGTTGTCTTGACTTTGCTTAGCCTGCTGCAACCAAAGCTTGGGCTTCACTGATAATCATCAGCCTGTTGGCATTGTTACTGTTGCAGAAGTTAACATTTAGCTCAAAGCTCGACTGTGTCTTCAGTTTCACAAATTCAAAAGCATTGCTGTTGACTATTCGGCTTGAAACAGGTATAGTAGAATGAATCAATTGTTATAGGAAACATATAATGTCCCCTGAATGTACCTGGTTTGAGACTTCCCAATTGGTCAACTGACTTTTTAAATAATGGAAACATAGAGAAGAACGTTTTGTGTGATAGTTTGACATGCAGGATTTTTTCCCATTCTGCCCATTCTCAGTTTATTCCTTTAAGTGACCAACACTGTGAATATATTCCAAATCCAGATTTTGACTTCCACTCAAACAATCTTGAACATTTTCTTTCAGGGTTTAAATCATGATATTATATTACATGTTAGCAGCATATAAATATACCTTCAATGATAGTACACAGTAGACACAGTAGAAAAATTGCTCCTGGCTCCTATTCACATACAAGCTTTCATTTATCATCCACCCTGAGACTACTGGAACATATGGGATTCCTGATCTGACGTCAGCCATCAGTGTTCACCTCAGACAGTGCTGGATCCAGTGTTTCACGCCAACACAAGCACACAATGTTTGGTTATCGTATTCCTCAAACTTGCTTTACTTCTTGTGTCAGGCGTGCGGCTTTTCACGTCCTCGTCACCCCCGTCAGTTCTCGTGTGTGAAACATTTTTTGCCCCTTGACTCATGAGATCAGAGGAAACTCAGAGGAAGTGCAACTAGGGCGCGCGTGTTTGTTTGTGTGTGTTTGCCCATTTTAAAATGGGTTTGTGCACGCAAAGGGGGCATTCCTGAAACCCGCTCCCTCTTCCCGGCTGTGGATCACTCACTAGTCCTTGTGGGGCCGTGGATAAGATCAGCACAGCCCTGGTAATGTTACTGTCAAAAGCCTGAACGGCCTCTGATTACAGACCCTCCCCCTCATCAACGACCACCACTGAGGAAGTGAGGGTCATCTCCTGGAAGGAATACCCTTCCTTATCTTAATTAGCCCCCGAGAAACTGCCAGAGGACTGGAAGCATGGATGTAGTAGAGTTTACGGATGGGAAAATCAACCTGCTAAATATAACATAAGTCCTTAAACCTTACATACTGGCTTTTGGATAACATACTTCAGTATCTCTAATTTACATGAGCCTGAGATCAAGCTAATAGCTTAAGATCTCTCCTTGTAGATTTGACGAAATCTATAGGAATACATTCAAACGCATTTCACAGGTTCACGGTCAAGAGCCTTTGTGATGCACCGAGCGTTTGTCCATCAGAGGAAATGAGTGATGTCAGTCCCCCTGCCTGTTATGGCTGCTGGCCCATTGTTTCCCAGTGTTTCCACCACAGCTCCCAGTTGCCTGAATGGACTTCAAGTGTCAGCAGCATGGGAAAGAGGGGAGGAAACCCCGACCTGAGCTCACATCCTGCTTTTGTTGGGACACTTTTAGGAATGTTGATAATTGGGTAAATATTTGGTCAAAATTTCCTTTTTTCATATGACTGCAGAATGTGAACATCTGCACCTCCTGGCTCAGCAGACGCATAAACACAACAGGTTTTCAGCCTTTTCATCCTTTTATGGGTTCCTGCTGATGCAGTAAAGCATGTTTCAACTCAAACAAAAGTGATACTTCTGAAACGTACAAATCACCCTCTCTGGAGCAAGAATAACTCAAAGTGTTTGGGCCATTTCTACCATGGAGATGTGGAAAATAAGACATCTTACAATTAGTCAGAAAGACATACAAGCAATTTTGCTATGTGATGATGCAGCGAAGATGAAGAGCACCAACTTATTAAATGTTCTTCTTCATCCCTGTTGGATGATGTTAACACAAATTTATTGAGCGCAGGCAGCCAGGAACAGTGGAATGCTTTTATGAGAGCAGCTTATGTGGATCACTTGTGAAAGCACTCTGGGAAGCCTGTTACTGTTTTTTTTCCCAGGCAGGAAAGGAGTGAAACTATCCACAATAAGTGTACTCCAATCACCTCAAAGATGATCAAGCGCTAAATTTGCGTCATGGAAAAAAAGGTCTTACTCATGCTAGTGTGATATTTCAGTTTGTTTCTTTCAAGTCAAATTGGAAACAAACCTTGTTTTAGCTTTGCCATTAGGGGGTAAAGAGTGAGGGATATAGATGTTCTTTTTGGGAGGCTTTCCAACAGTGTTTTCCTGTTTTTCAAAGTAAGCGACTAAAATGATGAGGACAACAGACTATGATTAACCTCCCCACATGTAATATAGAGCAGCCACATCTTTCCAATAGGAAAGAGTATGGGAATCCAATGTTCAATGCTACCCTAGCTAGGATCTGCACCCCTCTTTCGCCAACCCAATTCAAAAGGTGCTGGAGAAGCCATTAAATATAATAGCTGCGAAAGATTCTCTGGCTTTTGACTGACTTGATATAGTAAGTGTAATACCAACATATTACTGTCCTCCCAAATGAAACAGTTCTATCAGGGTCAATTTTTTTCCAAGCTTACTCCTGGTACCTTCACTAACCTTCACACTTCCTGTTTGGTTAGGCACAGCAGGTGAGTTCCAACCCTCTGGGGTCAGGCCTGGGTTACCTGGAGCACATCTGCCAACTCCTGGAGAAGATCGGCCAGCTGCAGGAGACCAACCTCAGGCTGCAGAGGCAGATCTGCTGCCTGCAGAAGGACAGCAGAATGACAAAGACTAAAGAGGTTGGTCACTGTTCTTTGACTTATTTTTTCTCAGGGTGTAGCTCTATTAAAACCGAATAGTATTTCCATTTTGGGAGTAACCTTGCTCATTCAACTTTGGATTTTGTCTACCAGCCCTTAACTTTGCAATTATGATAACACAGCAGATATAAATTTAACCAAGGGTTACCATACTGTGGCTTTGACATATATATTGCTAACTGCTAGCGTGAGCTACATCATCAGTTCTGATTGTAGTTCTCTGAGTATATGCGGAGTCTTTCAATGGGCTTCACTGTTGGTTAACCCATACTAAGAATCTCAAGGTCATATACTGAGGTTACAGAAGTCTAAAACATTTGGATGAGAGGTGAAAAGTCTTCAAGAACTTCAACCAAGTCCTGTTGCCTTTTGGATTAAGCTTTGAATAACCTTCAGAGACACTACCCTTTTCTGTGATTATTGATTGCCCAGTGGTTTTCCTTCACCATATCTGCATACACAAAGGAAAGATAGGTAACATTTAGCTAGATTGCCTCCTTTCTATGATACAGGACAAATACAGCACTGATGGTGCGTTCCATTTGTACTCGGAAGGCGGAATATCCAAGTTCCCAGTCGGAAATTTTAACTGGAACGCCCTCTGAAAATCGGATTTCCAACTTGGAAAGTTGGTGGAACCTCACCAACCCCGACCTCATATCTGTGCGCATCAACACCAGATGAAAGCTGTAGTATTAACTGTTTATTATCATTTCTGTCTTATTTGTGTCTCAGTTAAATCAGCCATACTCACACATGTCCAGCTTCTATCTGTGGACATGTTGTTATTGTGTTTGTATGCGCAAAATACCACATAGTGCATTGTTATCCACTGGTATTGCTAACAATGGCTAACCTGGCTAGAGCTAGAGCTCAACTCGGGTGTGACGTCACTCCCAGTTTTGAATTCCGACTTCAGAGGTAAATGGGACGCACCATGAGGGTGTATTTGCAGCTGATGGCTCTGCAGTTGTTGATTTAACGTTCTGTGCTTGTCCGTCTATGCTAATATTATCAAGCTATGCAACATAGCTCCCGCATTTCAAATGTAATACAAACCTAACAGTACGATGGTCCTCTAATAGAGAGACATATTCTGTTATCAACATTTTCAGTCCAAACAGTATATGATGTTCTCCATTCAGTAGAACTCCACAGAAGTAGCATATCTAGTAGCATTGCTGCTCTTACTGTCACTGAACTGCTTCAGTTGTTGACACCTTTGGATGTGTGTTTTTTAAACTGGGCACAATAGCTGTCTTAAGTTATTTAGACGTAGATATCTAATTTCCTTACAGGAAAGGGAGGCCGATTCCAGTTATTTCTGGCTTAAAATAAAACACAATTCCCACTTTCATATGTGAGTATCTAATAGCAGCTTTATGGGCCTTTTACTACGTTCTTTGACAAAGAGGAATGTTGCCTTCTGGTTAGAGGTCTTTGCAAAATATGTTAAGAGGGGATTCAGAAATCCCTGACTGACACTTGTGCAGTCGGTTTTGGCTCGGAAGCTGGGGCAGCTTTTCATTGAAGCAGTGGCTGAAACCAGCAGGAGCCGTGAACTTCAAAGCTCCCAAAGCAACCAAGCAAAGAGGATGACAGAGAGAGGGAAGAAAGGAAAGGCTGACTGTCATGCATTCAATTCATACAACCACTCTTTTCAAGTTTGTAAATCCTCAAATTTACATATCTTACTGATATTTATACTTTTACCTCAAGACAGAAGATGAATAGTTACTCCTGTGTGATGGACCACACCAGCTGCTCTCCCAAGCCTTTCTGATTGACCCCCTGCTGTTATGTTTTTATTGGCAAGTCCAAGTCTTGAGTGAACGGTGTCTAAGGTCTCTAATGGAACATTACTGGCAGCTCTTCGTAGGCCTATGTGTGGCAGCTATGGTCCACTGTTTGCATTGCATCACAAGCCTAGTATATGGAGACAGTCGTTCTTATCAGTGCTAATCCACATTACCTCCTTACAGTTCAGTGAGTAGACCATTGGGGCAAGTTAGGGCAAGTTTTATGGATGTAACTCACAAAAGCCCAGATTTAACCCAGAACACTACAATGCGTTACAATCTAAAGCTTGACTTCAGAATATACTGTCAGTCTCTTCAGAATTTTAATGGACAGGAAGTCATGGGTGGGACATTCCTTGGTGTTTTTCTCTCCTTGACTAACTTTGTAATAGCTCCAACAGCCTCATCCTTTGATAATGGGTCAAGGGTCATTGGTTCACCATGGGTGTCCCCTTTGAACCCTCGAAGATGTGTTAAACTACTGTGTGAGGGCTTACCGCACAGATAGGGTGGTAGCATCTACCTTCAACTTTAGCATGGTAAAATATTAGCATTAGGCCTGTATGCTCACATATGAGGTACACTTGTACAATATAATCTGATCACATACAACAGCAGTGCCTTAAATTCCACCTTTACTAATGCATTACTGTTCAGTTTTGATTGACAGTTTCAGGGAGGTATTAGTTTAGCTTAGCTTGATTTAGCATTCTACATAGAGAAGTGTTCCAAATAATTTGGCCCTTCAGAGACTCATCACCCAAATCTGCAACTTCACTTGGTTTTATGGAGCTTTATAGAGTGTCTCAGCATTATGAGGTTCCACTTATGGTCGTTTATATGTTATGTGTTCATGGTATAAGAGTACAAGAAGATAAAGAGGGGGCTTTGAGATGCTGTAGTTGTCCGTCTTAACCAACATCTCTTTAATAAGGAAGATACACTAAATGGAGTTTGAGCCTTGGACGCTTCCCTCTCCGCTGGGCTGGTCTGCGACCTTAATTCATTTCCAAGGGTTATAAAAATCCCTTTTAGTTCTTTCCTTCCTGACCAAATGGAGGAAGCTAAAAAAAGAGACACTCACGTGAACATAAAGACGTGATCAGCCTAGGTACAGGGGAAAAACCAACGCTGGAATCGGATCATCTATTTCAGAGCAGATTTTCCAAAGTTCAACGCAGTGTTTCCTGTTTTTCATGTATGCTGCCTGGTTCACATGGTTGTGCCGGGAAACTTTTTGGCCGTTCATAATTTCCATTTGGGAAACTTCTTTGTCTTTTGGGGGCTCAGTCGTTTCACCATAATAATAAAATGTTGGGACCAAACGGGAACCATGTCACATTGCGATGTTGGTTATTAAAGTGTTTTTCTTGGGCTTTTTTAAAAGGAAATCCAAGTTCCTTCTACAAAGGTTTTCAAATGGACAGATGGTGGGTTTCCCCAACAGGAATATGTCAGTGGGAACAAAGCTTAATCCAATCCAAAAGGCAACTTGACTTAGTTAAAGTTCTTGGGCTTCTTGAAAGTTCAAGAACTTGAACTTAGTCCAGTTGCCTTTTGGTTTAAGCTTGAAATGACCATGACCTGGATGACCAGGGAACCTTCACAGACTTTTTTGTAGTAGCTTCTCTTATTGAACACCACAACTCCTGTGGTGACAGCTGTTTTTATTGGAGCTAGAGTTGTGACTTCTTCCAAATAAGTTTTGGGAAAACAATTGACTTTGGTACTTTGGTGGCCCTGCATGCATGATAGGGTACGTCAATTTAAAATTTGAGCTAATGGTGATGCTAAAGAAGAGTGAGGGGATCAACAAAGTGATTACGCTGATGGGGACACGTATGTTTGTAGCAAATATTATCACAATCCATTCAACATTTAACTTAAAACAACACATTTTTATTACATGGTGTAAAGGAAAAGTCACCAGACCACCAACATCAGTACGATACACCCTATGATGTTTGTAACAAATCATTCTAATAGTTGGCAAGATGGTCGCCAAACATTGCTATCCATAAGGCCATGGTGCTAGCTTGGTTATTGAGATTTATCAAAATATAAATCATAGTAATCAACTCCCAAGTTTTTGTTTTCTAATAACAGTGGCTGCTCTTTCTCTCTCCAAACTGGCTAAGGCCTCTGACACTGGTATCAAATTGCGTCATTACCTTTAGTGTCAACCCAAACAGAAATGAAGAGGCATGCGGCGTGCTGTCATTACTCTCTTAGAATACAAATGACCAGCTGTTATGTAATAATGATAACACAGCTTAAAGAAAACAGAGGAGGAAATGTATGTGTGAAAGTTTATGTGCACTGTGATATGTTGTTATAGGGGCCCACAGTACAGAACCTTTGCCCCACAGGAGGTGAAAGGTAACTTCAGTGCAGGAAAAGAGATCATGTGAAAAAAACCTGTCATACCGTCGTTCCCTCTCAGAAGAGAGGAAGGATGTTACCTCAGTGTGACCGATGCTCTGGGACGACTCGTTTGTTTGGATTGTTCTTTGTTGTGCTCAGGTGCAGGAGTCACAGGATGAACACTGAGTATGCAGACACACATATATCGCACACGCTCAATTTGAACAATAATATGACAGGTTTCCTGTGCCAAAATATGCACGTGCATGATGGTATTCAGTAATACACTGTCTAAAAATATACACTTTGATTAACACTTTAGGAAATGGTCGTCCTACGAGCACAGACAAAGTAACATGTGTCAGGATTATTTTTAATTTATTTAATGTTAATTTGATTCTGTAAAAAAATGCCTGCTCTCCAACTGGTGTCAAGTTAGTGCAACAACCGGAACTGATGTTTACAGGTTCAAATCATAGACTGAAGTTAAAATATACGATCAATTTTTCCTGCTAATCAGTGGAAATGTATGATATTAATGTGCTTAATAAAGACTATTATGATATATTGCTCTCTGTGTCTTCTTCCTGCCATCAGGACTTCTTCCAGCAGCACTGCAGCTGTGGAGCAGCCAGCCTCGCCTTCCAGGACGTTCAGAGGAGACACCCCAGAACTGAGTGTCTGTCACCCAGTGGGACCCTCTCTGACCTGTCCACCATCCCTGAGGTCACCCGGCACCCTCTCATATCATCCAGGAGAGGACACGGTAATGCATCTTTTACTTTATTCGTTTCTAAAATGAAGAGAACTTAAGAAACTCTAAAAAGGCATTGCACTTAAGGTGCTAGTAAACAAACTCTTAATAAGTCGGATTTGACAACCTGGCTAAATTCTTGGCTTGTGCGTGTGTCAGTGTTCTTTTTTAGCCATGTTACCCAACATTTGATTTAGTGAAAGCAGTGTTTAAATGGTCGAGAGGATAAGAGTTCATGTGACAGAGGGAAGTAGGAATCAACCAGCCATTGTGCAGTGCTAGAACCTGCAGGGATGAATTCAACGTTTGATTCTTTAGTGGACGGGGCCCAGCAGAGTTACGGACTACATATCCCTGAGACATACTGTCCTGTTGCTGTGAGCCAGCTGAGAGCCCTGGAGGTTACTGAAACCACCTGTAATTAACCTTTAGCGTTTAATTACAAGAAGGATCAGCAGTTAATAACCTGCTCCAGAGGGATGTGTCAACAAACACACACAGGCCCGACCATCAATTAACGTTTTAATTTCGGTGTTTGTCTGATACCTTCCTGAAACAGATATGTTATTAAAGAGATTAAGCAGTCCTTGACCCTGAAGTAACCTCACGTGTTTTCGCACCTCGGTGTTTACCTTGTCATCTGACACGAGCTCCAGGTGATGTTTGTCATACGGGAACACAGTCACCTCCCCAAATGTTATCATTACTGCCTTGTTTTCTCGGAGTGGCTCATGTTGCCTGTGGAGGTGGTGCGGGCCCACAGCTCGGTGCTCCCGCGGGGTTAGAAGATGAAATTATAACTGGAGCAGGAGACTCGAGCGGAATTCCTGGCATCCTGCTCATGACGGGAACACAAAACGTCCCGTGGACTCTGGAATGCCTCGGTTCTTCCTCTGATGGGCAGGAAACTGGATCTGGAGAAGAGGTTGAGGAGTCAGGAGGGACGGGGGCCCGGATTAGGTGCAGTGAAGAGGAGGGGATAGCTCTGTCTGAGCTGAGGTTGAATGCTGTAATATGCTGAGCTTTATTTTGAAATAGCAGAGTGTTTATGCAGGAACAAATGAGGGAACTGATAAACTAGAGACAGTGAAAAACAGGATTAACAGTTTTTCTATCAGGAGTGAGTAACTGTAGGGGTTTGGGTTATTTGGGTTTGTTGTGTTCACTGACACACAGGAAAAAATGCAAAACACAAGACACAGCTGCAGCCCTGGTTAGGTGTTTTCTTTATCGAGCAGACTGTGATGATCAGTAGAAACTGTGAGCCCATGTGACGAGGGGAGGTGTGTGTTTACGTGCTCTTTGGAGAAGTGGGACGAACAGAGAGGCTAAAAAACAGACCTTTGCTGATTTCCATCACCATTTGTCATAACACTCATCACTCCCCTCTCAGCATGCCAACAAACGCCTCACAAAGCAAACCCAGATATAAACAGTGCCTTGCTTAAGATTTCACCCCCCCTAGGACTTTCTAATGTTTACTGGGATTCACGAACTTATTAAGGCTTTTCATCACGAGCAGCTCAAAAAGCAGAAATCTGTTGGATGCACAAGTTAATATGAAGGCAAGAGGTTGCACAGCAAAGCCCTCAAAGCTGAAGAGGGATGAACACTAATGCAAGACACTGTAGTTAATGTGCGCCATAGAGCTGAAATGTTTAGAGTCACAGTGACCATTTACAGAACATGCCTGGCCCTAAGGTGGCCCTATGGGGCTAACAAGTATCCACAACTGACCCAAAAATAACATGGGGTTTATTAAAGGAGACACAAACAGCCAAATCATACTATATACTTTATGATACTTTTAGACTTGACCTGGTCGAGCCTTTTTGGGGACATAGTTTGGGCCTCATAAGTCCAATGTTTCATGCAGAAGCAGACAGTAATAGTAGTATTCAGATTATTTTTTTGTTGTGGCGAGTAACTAGCGCGTTACTTCTACAATTCAAGTTATCCGTTATTTAGTTACCTTTTCAGAAATAGTGTCCTTCCTTTTGTCTCCACATAAAAGAAAATCCCTGAAGCAATGTTTCTTTTCCTGTCCCGTTTCTTGGCAGGGAGCTGCGTACCAGCAGACGCTGAACACAGCTGTGTCAGTGCACATGCGTAACTAGCTAATTCAGCTAGTTAGAGAGGACAGCATTTACTTTGGGGAAATATTCCCTTTATTCTGAATCTTAACTTAACGAGTCATTTGGGGGGTTTAATTTTTGGTGGTGCAGAAGTACTGTTACATACGCAGTAACGTAACAAGTTTTAATGGCAGTAATCTTGTAACCCAACACTGGTGGTTTTCAGTTCAATAAGCAAAGATAAACTCACTCTACGACACCTGCACAACAACCAACAGCAGACACATTTAGAGAGCAGCTGGTGTCATGTGGTTTAATTAACATTCAGCAGCTAAAGGTGATTTGGACTATCAGGTGCCTCCATCAACTTTGTCCTTCAACTTATCAATACTTTTTGAAGAAAAGTAATACTGTCTGGAATATGCTTTTTAAATATAAAATATTATTTTAAAATAATCCATAAAAAATAATCAAGAAAATGTACATATTACACATGTTTTAATTGTTCCTATAATATGTCGTGTAAAGTAAATCAGCTTTTTCTGTTTCTCTTTCCTTTCCAGGGAAATGCAAATACTGATTTCATTCTTGCTTACACAAGCTGACTCTCCCACACACACACACACACACACACACACACACACACACACACACACACACACACACACACACACACACACACACACACACACACACATACACACTCACACGCACAAGCACACTGTAAATGTAACAGGCTCTTGTTTGTGATTTGTGTTTCAGACATGAGCAGTGAGGATTTGACCCCAGTGCCGCTGTGGAGGAGAGGCCTGAACCGCAGGAGTTACACTGAGGGGGAGGCCCGCTTCAGGGACAGCACCGAAGGGCTCTCCTTCTCCCATCGCAGGGTGGGTCATCCGCATGTGTTACAGGTCCACCACAAACACCACATTCAGCAGTGTCTCTCTAGTCTTTAATAAGAGGGCCTTTTCTGGAAGAACAAACAAACAAGGCAGCGTTAAGTCAGTATCAGGGAAACTGGACAAACACAGTGAGTGTCAGAGTTTAGATTTTGATGGAATATGCCACATAGCATTTAAACTATTTCAGAGGTCTTTCTAAAGAAATCAATCTACTTTAGCACAGATTGTATTACAACCTCAGGAGGCCTTCACTTCAGAAAGAATGACACTCAAGAAATAGATGTCTGCAGCGTGACCCCTGTTACCGACCCCCGCCCACACACTGTGAATCACCTCAGGTTGCCCAACATCGGCGTCCTGCTGTCAGGCGAAGCTAAACTCTCACTGGTGAAACATCATGATAATTCTTTAGGCCTGCAGGGTTTAGTCTTTAAGCGGCAGGGAACTGACAGTAACTAATGAAGCAGGACGGATGTTTCTACTCCAAACACATTCTTCTGTTTAGTTTCGTCACCGTACGTGGTTGATCTTTTCCAAAAGTCTCAACTAAATTTTCATTTTCTGGCTTTTACTTGAGCTCGAACTTCATGTCATTGTGTTTACATTTAGTGAATGAGTACTTGGGGCAGTTGACATCATGTTGAAGCACAGCCTTTGTCCTTTGTATAGAAATTCAGTCATCTGATAACAAGAGGAGAAGAGACGGAATTGATTTAAATGAAATCACATTATAGACAAAGGAGATCCTTCATTGATACAGAGAGTTAAACTGGATCTGGATTCACTTACCAACACATTCATAACACTGTTAAGAAAACCCCCTTAAAATATCCAGTATCCAATGATCCAGTTTGCATCAATGACCTGATGCAAAATTGTCACATCTCACTTTCCGTCCAAACACAATGACGATTCAAACTAATAGGGGCTTTAGAATACATTTTTTATTTACGTCTTGTTCTTGTGTTGGTTCAGCTAAGTGAGAACTACACATGGGGCCGAGTCAAAGACCTGGTGAGGAAGACAAAGCTGAGGAACCAGGGCCGGCTGGGACTGACCTCCACCTCACTGAAGATGTCCTGCCCACAGCTCTACAGGTCAGGACACACTGAGGGCTACAATTTGTCCTGTGTTTTCTTTCTCTTTCAAATGTTCCTTATTTACCAGTGGATAACTCGTCTTAAGGGGAATCAGAATGCATCTGTAACAATTGTATTTTGTATATACTCTGTGCCAATTGCTGAGGAGAGGAGCACACCCAGGTCCATAAACAAATGGGCCCAATCCCAGTCTCCATATTTAGGGACTCACAGACTTTTAGGTCGCATTTCTGGTGTGTGAGTGCTTAGTGAGTTTCATTGCCAAATCACGCACTTCATACAAATGTAATTATCCAGCCCCCCACTAAAAGTAAACAAATGTTTGTACATTGAAGTAGTATTTGATAAAGTTTGAACAAAAAAACCCCCAAAGTATTGAATTAATGCCTTTCAGTAAACGCTGTTATGTAGGACACACACATTCATACTGGAGGTCGGCTTTGTTTCTTAGTAGATTTAATGCTTCATCTTGTTTCCAGGCAACGTGTGATGCCTTGATAGTGTGTCCCGTTCCTCATTTATTATACAGTATTCAAAACCTCACAGACTCACTCACTCATGAACTGCACGCCTGACGTCATTAAAGTCCATGAGGGATCCATGTTTAGGAGATTTGGATTGGGCCATAATTGTCCCTGGGTAGTGTGTGAGACCCTGACTGGCTCTGATTTGCTAAAAGGCTGACTAAGACTTCTGGACTTTAAGGTTTTTGAACAATGTATCTTTTACTGTAAAGCCCTACCCTCTTTTGCTTAAAATGTAGGACTATAACAGTGTACGCAGAGCAAATATTCTGGGGTCAGTTTGGTAACACCTCCCATTAATACACCTATGGCAACATTTGTTTCCATTGCTTCTCATAGAGTTCAGAAGTATTAAAAAGAATGTGAAAAGATCCCTCTGTCCCTCTGGTTCTCTTCAGCGTGGGGATCCAAGTTACTGAAAAGATCCGAGGCATTCAGAGGCCTAATTAATAAAGAGGCTTTGTTTCTTCAGGGCCACAGACTCAGTAAAACATGCCATTAAGGCCTTCATCAGCATGTACATACTTACCCTGATGATAAACATTAAAATACTTTTTCTTGTTAAATAATGATGTTTCTGTCAATTAAAACAGCATTAATGAGCAGCTCAACTTCAACTAAAACAAATTTTACTGTTGAGTGCCACTCTCGTTCTTTGTTTGGTTTAGTTTGTTAGATTATTTGACAGGGGCCGTGCACAACACAGCTATATATTTCATTTACATCTGTGATCTCTTTGATATGACTTTAATATGGTCTGTTTCATATAAAGTCATTGCTTGTAATGTAAAATAAGTGGACTGACCTAGCAGACACCTCTCTAATGCGGTTGGTTATTCTGATTCTGGATCCAATTACTTGTACTTGAAGTATGTATTGCACTGTTTAGACGACTGTGAGCTAAAGAAAATATGTAGCTCAAGATGCTCAATTATAATTACCATAGACAGCGGGAAAGAGAAACGTCTGTGATGGATTTAGCATCCATCCATCAGACTTTCTAGTCAAAACATAAGAGAAGAGAATAACAGAAGAGAAATAAAACATCTAACTAAAGACAGATTTTCCAGATTTTTAATTTTCCTTTACTCCACATTTGTCAAAGGAGAATAAACTGTTTAAAGGTCTGTTTCCAAACTCTCAGACAAAGCACAAACTCATACTTTGCCTTTTTTATAACGTCCTGCCCTTTTGAGTCGAAATGGCAGCAGCTCAAACCCCCTGTAGAAAAGTGCTTGTTTCCCTTGTTTGTTGGACCAAACTTAAAAAAAGAGAAGGAATGCAAGTTATTCGACTGCAGTGAATAAAAGCCAGCATGAGGGGCGAGAAAGGCATTTCAGGGTGGAAAAGTCGTGACAGCTTCAGAGAATTTTTAGCAACAAGAGGTCTGTGACAGGTTCCTGGCAGATGGAGGTGTAATGAGCATTAGCATCATTTTTTGCCTGTTAGAGGAGGCTCTGAATGTGGAACTTCTGAGAGGAGGTGCAGGGCAGGAATCTGATGGGAGGCGGAGGATCCTTCAGCCTCTCCCTCCGTCCTGATCGGGGCTTGGCACAGGCCCAGCCGAACAGAGGAGGAGGAGGAGGAGGAGTGAGAGGGGGGGGCAGGCCTGAGGTATGCCTGAGGGAGTGGGATCATTCCTGCATGGATTTAAGCTGAGGCCTGGTGAGATATGGCCGCAGTCCAGGATTCATTAGAAAGAACACCACCCTGCTGGGAGGTGCACGCAGGCCCGCTGCAGTTGTTCTGACACTGTGGGAATAACCCACAATTAGTGCTTTCTCACACTTTATCACAAGAGATCCTGTTAGGAGCTATCAGTAATAAGTGTCTCCTCTTCTTTACAGACCTGATCTGGACCCAGTGGAACCTGCTGTCAGGTTCAGAAACAGGAACTCCATGATCGCCCTGGGCCAGCAGAGCAAGCTGGACTTCCCGTGGCAGCAGTAAACATCCAGGTAGTGCAGACTGCTTTGTGTCCTTTCTCTGTTTCCATACTTTTAAGGTTCATCTCTTACATCTAAGGGGAAAACAACCAAATGTTAAAATGAATCCTTATGTTAATGGTTTCAGGTCCAGGTAAAATTCAACCTCTTAAAAATAAGGAGGTTTTCTTGTGCAGTGAACTTTGCAGTAAACTATGTTTAACTATTCTCGTCTCATGTAACCTTTTCTAACTTTCTGCCTAAACCCAAACATGTCCAACATCTGGATTCGGCCTGGAAGAAACTATAATCATTGAAAATGTTTGAGAATGATCCATCCACCACTTCATCACACAGCTGTGTTAAACACTCAATTCTGATTGGTTATTTCTCGATAACAGACCGTTGCTATGAAGAACAGACCGTTGCTAGGTATGTGGCTCTAATCACACAATCCGGAGGACTAACTGTAATCATATCAATCCGCCAAAAGAAGTCCGGTAAATTTGACGTCTGCTTGTTTACAGAGGGAGAAAAAGAGGTGAAAACAGCAAAGAGACATCAATAAAGGTTAAAAGATGTAAAAACTGCAGGCTAGGATTGAAAGATCAAAAATCATTTCCAAATATAGTTTATATCGTAAGTTAATAGCCGCGTAATAAGCGTAATAATGTATAGTGAGCAGGTTGGTGACGCGGAGGAACCCCTTCAGGGTGAGACAAGACCCCTCCGCACCCTATCGGGGTTCCATTCAGTGATAACAACCTGCTCACTACATTATCCCTTACATGCCACAGTATACCGCTTATCCTGTTCAAGGTCGTTGGGGGGCTGGAGCCTATCCCAGCTGTCATTGGGCGAGAGGCAGGGTACACCCTGGACTGATCGCCAGTCAATCACAGGGCTGACACATAGAGACAGACAAGCTTTCACGCTCACACTTAAACCTACGGGCAAATGATGACATAAATTAAGTTACATTTATGATTTAGTTTATCCTTTTACATAACTTATACAGCGATACAGTATACAGTAGCCTATATACATATACAGGATGGAGAGTTTAACTGATTTATGGAAAAAAATCAGAGCATTATCATCAGTCCTAAATCCGTCCTGAGGCAGTCTTTAAGGGAAACTAGAGGTGGGAATAATACAATTGTCAGCACTCACTATTATAAGAGAAAACACATGAACCCAGAATGCAGGTGTTGACAGCCGACACATCACTCACCTGCTCTCCACTGTCCTGATTTCACACAGACATATATGAACCCCACACTATGAGACTGTGTTTCCCTCTGATGTCATTCATTATTCTTTTACGGTATGTGTTGGAGTACTTTACCAGGTTTTAGAGACAGCCCTTTTTTTAATCTCTCCTCCCTTGTCTCCTCCTCAGCTCGGATCGGGATGATTCACACTGAGAGGAGGAGGACACCAGGAAGTTACACAGAAATGATTTAAGAAGGGAAACGAAACAGAAGAAGAAGAAGAGGAAGAAGAAGAAGGGAACGAAGAAGAAAGAGTGCTGCATGTAAGGGAATAAGAGTGTTTAAGTGAGACTCATTAAATGTATATAGCCGTGTACATTAAGAATATAAGCCATGTTCTCATCCAGTAAAGGAGAGGAGGCTTATGTATGTCTAAATGATCTACACTGTGACATAACTGAACTGCATTATACGTCTCTGTTAATGCTATTTACACATGTATACGTTTCCATTATGACATTATGAAACATAAACATGTCTCATAACTTTTTGTACGATGTGTAACAGACAAATGACAGACCGCTCTGTACAGTGTGTCTGATGTTGTAGAAGTGGAGTGCATGCAGAGATAATGTGTGTGAAGAGAGCCAGAGACAAACCCTGCAGAGTGTGTGGAGCACACATCGTGTTAACATAAGAGCTGAAGATAACATGTCAGATAGCTCCTCCGTGAAACCACAGCTTGCCTTAACATTTGCTTCATAAATGTTCAGCAAATAAACTGTTGGACGTTGCAAAGAAAAATATATTGTATTGTATTATAGGTGATGTGTTTAATGACATACAGAGCGAGTGATGAACACGTTACGTGCTGTGATTTATCTTCTGTGCTCACGTTGCGTAACTCAAATTCTCTTGTCTGGATCCTGACAAGATGCAGGAGTCAGGAGTTATAGTAAACGATAAGGAAAGGGCTCTTTTCAAAGCTGGAATTAAGGTGACAACACTTCTAATTTACCCCCAAAAAATTAATAATACAAACTTTATCAGACAAAAAGCACAGAAATGTTGCAACAAACAGGCAGTGTGTAGTGAGTCTTTTTGCAACTCGCTCTCCTACAGAGGATGTGCAAACTGATCATCTCACAATAATGCCCACACTATTTCTTCACCCAATGATCCATCACTTTAAACATGAACAACTGAATGCAACTTCATGAAGGCCTTCAAGAAGAGACTGAAAGTTGTTTTCCAAGAAGAAACACGTCGGCCTCGTTTCAGCTCAGATGAGATCGGTGGAGTTTTTTAAAGGTTTTATGAGGCTTATGGGTGACAATAGTTTCAAATCATGGAGGAGAATTTAACCGTTTAATATATTTAAAAGTGTGATGGCTACCAAACATACGTAAATCAAATGTTGCATAATTCTGTTGTAAAGTCACAAAAGTGTATACTGTGTCAAAGTACACACTGCCACCCCGGCTCCCCCAAACTGGTTGGATTCAGGAACAGATTTATGGTGCGTTCAGATGAATGACAAAGCAATTTTTCACCTGGTGTTTTTTTATGCAAATTTGACAACTGGACATTTTTCTCTGTCTATTTCTGTTTCTTCACTCTGATTGGCCGCCGTAGAGACATCAGCTGTAGACAGCTGGCTACCATGAACTTGGAAAGCTTAATCCAAATGGCTGGACTTGGTTGAATTTGTGTAATCCACTCACTTGGTTACACATCTATCTACAGTATTAGCGTACTAATGACCTACAGAGGCTTATATTTCTAGCTCCGTCCACCAGTCAGTTCAGAACTGAAGAAGCCTTTCTGATGAGAGGTGAAACGTCTTCAAGAACTTCAACCAAGTCCAGCTGCCTTTTGTATTAAGCTTTGAATCATCATGACCTGGATGACTGAGAACCTTCACAGACATGTTATCCTGAACTCTGGATCTTTCTAGAAATTTGTATACTATATTTCATATCAAAGTTGAAACATTTCAGCTCACAGGATCTCTCCTTTAGCACAGTTTATGCAAACATGTTGTATACATGTAAGTCTGTGCATTGACTAATTGTGCAGTTGAGCCTCTAAATGTTGCCTTTAGTTAGTGGCAGAAGTTGTCAGTGCATTTGCTAGCACAGTGCTGTTTTTGAGGGGTTGACTAAATGTCTGTGCATTTCTGTTCGATATCACAAAGTTGCTCATTCTGCTTTTAGTAGAAACCAGAAGCAGACGCTTCTTTCTCTGTTGAGGAGAAAACACTTCTTCCATCCAGCAAGCTACATCCACAACAGAGCATCAGATTCCACCATCATAACACTTCAGCAGTATTGTTATTATGATACCAAGAGATGCTCCATTTATACTGTAATAATGTCCTACAAAGAGGTAAATGTAAAGGCTTTATTAAGTGTCAGCTCGGTCACTTAAGGGATGTATGCTGAACTTGTTTCTGTGTAAATTATATCTGATGTTTATCTTCAGGACGTCAGACTGTATATGAACTGTATGTTGCAGTTTGTATTTTGCATCAATATACAAATTTATTTTTCAAAATAAAGTAAAATGAAAAGAAGACATTAATGTGCTACATGGTTTTGTTTCACACTACATACAGTACTTACATTGTTATTAACATTAGGTCACTAATTTCATTCCTTAACATTGTATTAATTTTAATTTTCCTTACATTTTAAATGTCATAACAAGACAGCCTGTTGAATTGAATTAATTGAATGAATGAAACCTTTATTGTTCCGAGGGGAACTTGTCTTGTGCCAAGAGCATAAAAACATACATGACGAAAGACAATTGCAACCACACAGGGCAGCAGATGAAACAACATCCTCAAAAACATACATCATTAAATCAAAAAAGCATTGTGTGGTTACCTGTGAGGGATATCAAGTTCAATAAAATGAGTGTCAAGTTCAAACTGTATTATCAGAGCTTGTTAAGGAGCTGGGTGCGAGAGATAAAGGATGTGATGCCTCTTTTAGTCCCACCTCTGCTGTGATATTGTGAGCTAAATTCAGAGTGTACTGATCTGTCATGTAAGAAATACTGCACATTTGTCTCCCGGTTATCTTGCTACCTAGTTTAACAACCCTGTCCAGTGTGTTCTTGTTTTTTACAGACACTGCTCCCCTCAAACACTGAATACAAAAGGTCAGTACGCTCTCAGTGAAGCTCTTGTAAAACAATTTCAACATAGTATTGTCAACATTCAAACTTCTTAGTTTAAAGATGGAAAGTTCACCTGACCAAATGACCTGTCAGAGTGTAAGCTCATAAATAAAAGTGTGAGTAACATATTTCAAAATAAAGTGACAGCTGTGTACATTGTCATTGAAGACAGTGATAGTGTGATGTCACACTGTCTGAAGCACTCAAACTTCAGCTTTACATTCAGACATTCAACGAATTCAACAAATAACTGCAGACTGTGACCTTAAAATCAGGTCTGCTTGACACATTTTCATCACATAATGTACATTTATAACAGACATTTAGTTACAGCTATAATTTTAAAGTAGAGTCATAATGTTAGGAAGGCTTCATGTAGATTTAATTAGACAGTGCTTGTTGACCAAGGAAAAAAAGCAGGTGGGAGACTGGGTCACCACAGGTCTGAGTGACAGCCGTATGTATACCATGTGAAACCTAACTGCTCACATTGTTGTTTAACGTCTGTGCACAAATGAAATGTACCTCAGTCTTGAGCGCCCTCGGGTGGTCACAGAGAGTGACTACAATAAAAAAATCTGGCCACAGAGCAGCAGCCCTGCACCTGCTGAGGGCAGTGCTCCGCTCAGGGGCAATGGAAGATATGAGGCCGAGCACTGACTGGCACTAACAGTGATAATTATGGCCCTGTACATATTAGCTGCCATCAATCACATGTTATTGTTGGTGTTGTAATTCTTTTCTGTAATTGCTGAAATACACTAAAATGACTTGATTATGAGCAATATATGACAACATATACAGTATATACGTATGTGTTCAATGAAGAGTTGCAGTTAACCAATTCTACCACTAGAGGGAGGCATTTCTCTATATCACTAAATCCAGAAATAATCAGTATTACTGTGACATCAGTGTTTACAGGTGAGCAGTTATATTTGACTAACATTCATTATCAGTGCTAAAATAATGAAAATATATAGGTTGGGTCTAAACTGAAAGTGATCGTAACTTATCAAAGTAGCAAGTTGTTTATTATTATTTTTTAAATAAATACTTTATTTGTGGTTAGAAATCTATTCATAGATCTGCAACATATCAAATAACAGCTCTGGTGAAGCTTGAAAGTGATCAGGAAATAATGACTTTGATTTGCTAACAAAAAAACATGCAAGTGAGAAAAGACTCCAAACCCCTGAAAGTATGTTACACAGTGTGCGGACAAACCCTGCAGGGTAGGTATTTTTTAAAGCCATTCACAGTTTAAAACTGTTAATAGAGTTTGGATCCACAGCTGGAGAGTTCTGGTGCCAGGCCTCTTAAGAGTCTGTGGTGCTTAATTGAATAAAGAGGTTCACTGACTGCAACTATCTAATGTGCTAACTTGTTTAATATTTCTACGTGTTCTGTTTGCTTTATAGCCTCTTTTTATTGCATTACACAATTCATGCCTGTGGTGAGTCTGAAAGGTTTAACAAGATGTTTGATTAGATGTGACTCCCCCGTTTTTAGCATTTGTAACCCAGTACGAATCATTTCAATTGTTAGAAGAGAGAGCAAACATCAACCTCAAGTTTAAAAGGAGTGGTGAGAGCTGAGATATAGTAGCTAAGTCCATAAGGATCACATTTAAAAACACCGGGTGCTCACGTTTGCATTATACAGCTCTATGGCATCTTTTCTCAGCATGGTAAACATCTATGCATCATCAAAAGTTTGTGACACAGGTTTTTTGTTATGAAGCTGAAGCACTGTAGTGAAGACATTATACATTTGTTTTCACAGGCTGAGTATGGTGAGTAAAACTGACCTTCAGGTGTAAAATTGGTGCAATGTGCCTTTAAATGGAAATTGAAAACTGTTCTGTTATAAATCAGCGGTGATTAAAGGGATCTCAAACTTCCTGATGAGAAAAGACTAATTGTTTATTATCCGTTGCTTCTCTTTTGACAGGCATACATTGCTGAATTGTTTATCATAAATTTATTGTCAAATCAAAAGAATGAAAAAACACAACTTATTCTCTAAGTGAGTTGTGTTTATGTTTCTTTGTATTTATGCTGAAGCTGGAATGAGTTCTTATACCTATCAGCCTTTGTGCCTGCCACTGCGTCACTGAGTTCATGATATAACAGTGTACCTTAATGTGACAGCTCTGATAAAGAACAGCGGTGCTCTCTGCTGCTGCTTCCCCGTCAGATTTCCTCAAATCAAACCCCCCCCTGTGCTGTGGGAATGACAAATATCCTGACCAACATCCCAACACTCAGAGACGTCTGTGGCAGAATCCCAACTTTGAACAAACATTTTCTCTCTCGCTCTGAGAGGAAAACAATGAGCAGACTGTTTGCTAGCGTCCTCCTCCAGACGGATTCAAGACAAAATGTGGGAGATGCATTCAGATGTGGTCACGCACTGCATTATTACACCCACTGCAGCACATAGCAATAGCAAATGTGATCTAACATTGAGTAACTATTATCAACAAAACATCCTATGAAGACAGCCTCATCCGTCTGTAACAGTTTAAAACAATCAACAGCATCCACTGGAAAGAGGTCAAAGGTCATCAACCAAAATAATAAAGTACCCTCACATCTTTCAGAGACAATCTTTGAACAGGAATAGTGGTAACTATCTGCCCCATCCAAAAAACCCTGTTATCATGTGACTGAGGTATCATACTGTGGTACCTAAAGTCTCTATAGTATGGGAGGTAGAGCCTTCCGTTATTAGGCCCCCCAACTTTGGAATAATCTACCATTCTGGGTCCGGGAGGCAGACACCCTCTCTACTTTTAAGAGTAGACTTAAAACTTTCCTCTTTGATAAAGCTTATAATAAGGGCTGGCTCAGGCTTGGACCAGGCCATAGTCATGCTGCTATAGGCTTAGACTGCCGGGGGATCTGACACACCGAGCTCCTCTCTCTCTCTCTCTCTGTATGCATTTATGTTATATTAATGCATCTTATTAACTACATATCTTCTTGTCCCATTAACATTACTAACCACATATCTTCCCAGGAGTTCTTGAGCTCCCTTTTCTCGTGGGCTCCTGGGGATCGTTGCTGCAGACCACCTGCTGCTGTGGACCTGCTCGACTCAGACTGCAACAACTATTAATATCAGTCTTCCCCATAGTATCATTATTATAGCTGCATGGCAGACAGGAAAACCTTTTTGGTTTGTTGTAATTGTGCTTTTTGGATCTCGACATGATTGTAAATGAGGGAAACCTCAATCGTTTAAATAAAGGTTTAAGTTGAATACTGAGGCCAAGTGATGACAACTAAGCCAACAAGACAGGACATTTTTTTCAGTCAGACAAGTCGCATTGTAATACTTGGAAATGTCTATTGCAGCAGCAGAGCATAGCTTGTGTTTAGCGTCTAGGCTCCAAATTTACGTGCTGAAATTTGAGGAGTGATGAGACAATATCTTAAACCCCCCTAGCTGGAGCCTGCAGGTGGATGCTGTGGTGGTGGTGGGGCTGAAAGTATAGCACAGTGCTGGTGCAGGGCAGTGGATAAGGCTAAAAACACCAAAACCTCGAAGGAAAATAATGTTTGTTCTGTACAGATGACAAGCAGAGAGGAACCCACACATGTGATATGGTTAAGGTTGACTAACACACTTCATTAAAGCTGTGTGACATTGGATAACAAAACAGGCTGTCACTCATGCTGTGTCCTGAGGAACTATAGCTTCTTTAAGTAGTCATTACACCACAGATGTTTCAGTACATTAAACACAGACATTAGGGCGGTTGGCACTTAATGCCAATCAAACCTGTGTGCTGTTTGGAGTCACTACTGTTTCCATGGCAATGGAGGATGGAGGAGCTCTTGAGTTAAGTCTGCAGGATGGAAACAGACTCAAAGACAAACACAGACCACAGAGACACGAGGGAGGAAAGAGCGGGATTATCTGTTTGAATGCTTCAGCAAACACACACAGAACGAGCCTGAGAGGACACAACAGGTTTTATCATTATAACCTTTTATTTTCAACGTGTTATACATAACGGCTGATTGCTATGTACAGTTGCATTGTACACATGTTCAAATTTCAAAATATAAATATGTTATGTTAGCTGAGGGAGCTGGAGCCTATCCCAGCTGTCATTAGGTGAGAGGCGGGGTAAATCCTGGACTGATCGCCAGTCAATCACGGGGCTGACACACAGAGACAGACAAGCTTTCACGCTCACATTTGCACTTACGGGCAATTTTGAGTCACCAATGAATGAGCATGTCTTTGGACTGTGCGAGGAAGCTGGAGTACCCGGAGGGAACCCACGCATGCACGGGGAGAACATGCAAACTCCACACAGACAGGATGTCCGAACCAGGATTCAATCTAGGAACCTCCTAGCTGTGAGGCGACAGCGCTAACCACTGCACCACTGTAGGGCCCTTGGCAAGCAAACTTGTGAAGGGGTGTGGGGCTCCAACATTGAATAATAACAATACAAAAAAATGTCATGTCTACACCAGCTAACCTCTGGGATTAAGTCAAGAAACAGCCACCAACATTAATTAGACTGAAGGTGATCTGGAAACCAAACGTGCATCAGTAACAGTATATAATTGGGTGGAGGATTTGACAAAACCCTAGAGGGAATGAGAAAAGAGGGTAAACCTGGAAGTGCCTGTAATTTGTACCTTTGAGTGCTGGCCCACTTCGAGCTCTGGGTAACACACAGAGCAGTCATGTGTTACATTAGAGACCAAAATTAATCCTTGGGACCAAGTAAGCAAAAACACTGATATTCTGCAATCAGGTCATTTCACAGACACAATATGACACTAAAACAGGCTTAAATAATCAACAAGTTCAATGCCAGACTCCCTTTGTTAAATGTATAATAAGTAGGATTTTCCTAGAAAAAGTATAGACTTTTACAAATATAATGTAATATAAATCTTGCTTATGGGCCTCTATACATGTGTGTTGGTGAGTGTGTGTGTAGACCCTCGGGAGACCCTTCCCTTTGTTGTTTTGCTTTGCACGGGACGTTTTCAGGACGGGCGATGCTGTGGTTCCCTGAGCCAATCACAGTGTATAGCTGAGTGTGGGAGTGGTTCAAATTAGCAACTGGGCCCCATTCAGACTGGCGAACATGGCGAAAGAGCGATGCAGAGCTGGCCTTCTTTCTGTTGGACAGGTAGGTGCCTCAAACCGGGTAGGACAAGCTAACCGCGGTTAGCACAAAAGTAACCGGTGGTTAGTCTGCTAGCGCACTGGTGACCGGCGGTTCGCATGCTAGTGCAAAGGTAACCGCGATGCTGTCGATGTTAGCTCGGCGGGGTGGGCGTGTTCTTGCACGAGAGAGTGACAGTGATTTTCTGGTGATGAAGAGCCGAGGAGGAGGAGGGGCCCAGTTTGAATGCGTTGTTGACAAAATGCAATGCTACTTATAATACCTTTAAATAAAGCTTTAACATGGGCATGGAGGTGGATCATATCACTTTAGGTTAGAGGCAGGTGGTCTTAAAGTGGGTGTGGAATAAAAAAAACAAACTATATTTGTATAATTTTCTTAATGAGAAGTACAAGAAACTACATTGAATCAATGTGAACAAAACATAATCATATTCATAAAAGTAAACATCAAAACTTGCTGATCTTCAGTGGTACACTCTTGTAATGTCACATTTAGCCCTTGCATGAACCCAATGCAACTTTACACTCTAGCTTCAGTCTTCTGTGTGCACGTAAACTCCACATTGTTTTATTAGAAAAATGCAAAAAATGAGAGCCTTTTTTTTGTACAATACTGTAAAAATGTGATGACGTAGTTTCTGGTCAAGGTTATTAAAAGCCCAAGTTGCAGGTTATTAAAGAGCGGATTGAAGATGTGAAAGAGTTTATCTACCACACAGTCCTCTTGTTGCTCAGGGCTGAGCAGAAGGAAAGTTCTGCTTTCACTATGCAGCTGTAAGCACAGAGGCCCTTTTTGTACCGAGAAGAAAACCACGCTGCAAAGACTTTTTCACTCAACATCTCTGCTTCATTCCTTCACATGTATCACTGCATATCTTAAGTTTTTACAGTAAAGGTTCTTTTAAAAAGTTTGCAAATTTGGCAGCATGGAATCACTTCTTCACAGCAGGTTACCTGTTTGGTCTCATTAACCAGGGTGCTGTGACAGTGAAAAGCCAGATTTGATCTAAGCTTTTTAATACACTTCCGCTTCATGAACCAGATCCTCAGTTGGTGCAATGATTCCCTATGAACAGAGTCCTCAGAAGTCTTTATCCCAGCCGGACAGCTCATCAGGAGGCTCCTCTGCGTCAGGAGGGAACATGTCGAAGTGACTGTGATCCAACGGCCCCTGCAGCTGCAGGAACAAGGACAATCTTTATCAAATCATTACATTTTGTTAGCATGGAATAGTCATCTTGACTAGCAGAGCCGGATTTCCACTGTCAGAGCACCTTCTTACCAGGGTAATGTGGCCATGTGACAACACACAATGACAGGAGCAGAGGTCAGAGGTTCACAAACATCTGTCAGGCACAGTTTGTGTGCCCACAGAACTATGAGGTAAATAAGGAGGCAAGGCAACAAGGAAAGGTGCTATTGAGATAATTGAATAAACATACATGTTAATACTGTGTGTATGTACTTGCTGAAACCCAGACTACACAACACAGGCTTATTTTTTAGATAAGCTACATGCTATTTTAGCCTAGCACTAGTTCATTGCTAGCTCTGTTGATCACATTATGATACATTTGTTGTGGGAGACTGTCCGTGTTTCGTCATTGTAAAGAAACTACGGTCATGCTCACTTCTCTCCTGAGCGGAGACAGCAGCTTGTGACGTCTCAAACCTTCCCAGTTGAAGCCCTGGAACCACCTACAAGACAAGGGGAACATAAAAGGCTGTCCTTCTATGTGTATTGCTGAGAACCACAATACAGATGCACATTTCTGGAGTAAACCTGTTTCTGGTCTTGCATATAAGCCAAAAACACGCTAGCTTACAACAGCTAATATACCGTGACAGCTAACAGACCATCTACCATGCTTCCCTCTAACACACAGGCATGCTATCTATTAAGTACAGACCAAAAAAATTACCTTTCAGCTGCCTCATTCTAGCAAGCCACTCACCAATACACTATTTATTTATTTTTACTCTAACTGGAATTGCTCAAAGGAAATAGAGTCTGATATATGAAAATTAAACTCACTTGTGTTTCTTGATGTCGATGATGCCGTTCTTTTTGTTCCCCAGCCTCTCTACTGGGTTAACCCTGAGAGGACGAGAAGACATGTGTCAGGTTTAATAACCCTTTAGATGTTCTGTTTAAATAGAGCAGCCTGGAAACGTAACTAGGACACTCACTTGATTAAATTAGTCTAATACATGGCCTCTATTAACCCAGCAGCAAAATACAATTAGCTGCTGCCGCATGTATAATGAATGTATAACGAATGTGGGTACAAATCCATGTCAGTGTGACTCTTAGCTCTGCTGCAACACTGTAACAAAATAACCTGATCATTATTCTAAATGATACCGCCTGGTCTGCTGCACACCAGCAGACACACAATGATTCACTCCTTATCTGTTTGAATGAACAGTCATCGAGCAGAATTATCCTCGTATCTGATCGCTGTGATTTATCGTACTTGCAGAGTCTCCTGATGAGGTCGTCTGGACGCTTGCCTATTCTCTTGGGGAAGTCCACCTTCTCGATGCCATGGAGGACCATGGTGTAAATCTTTATGGGGTCTGAGCCAGCAAACGGTGGGCTGACAGAAAAACACGTTTTCACATTTATTGATTATTGAAAAGTTTAAAAACCGGACAACACTGTTCCAAGGATAAGGTCATTTTATGAATAAAAGAAACATCCTTTGCTTTAGAGCAACATTATGTAACTGCGTTATTTTAAAATAACTGCTGAAAACATTGATTGGTACACTGACTTGTAATAGGGACGGGATATAGGCCCCCCTTCAGCCCCACTCTGTGCCCTGATGGCCTAACATGACTAAATCTGTGACTGGCTTTTACTCATTGGCGAGAGTAAAAATGTAGTCATGTCCCCAAAACCAACATTCTTTCATTTAAAAAAAAAATGTCTTACAAAAAATGGCATCTCAGGATTGATTCCATCTTATCTGACTTACTTGCCAGTGAGCAGTTCAAATATAAGGATCCCTAAGGACCAGCAATCTGCTCCAAAGTCATGGCCTTTGCTCATGATGACCTCCGGGGCCACGTACTCCGGAGTTCCACAGAACGTCCACGTCTTCTTTCCACGGCCAATTTTTTTAGCAAAGCCAAAGTCTGCCTGAGGAGATAAAGAAGAGAATAAAATGTTAAAGGTAATGCAGATATAGAATAAATAACACTCTTTAAAGGACAATGCTCTAACAAACACTTGTGTCTTACCATTTTGACATAACCCTCAGCATCCAGGAGAAGGTTCTCAGGTTTCAGGTCTCTGTAGACGATGCCCAGAGTGTGCAGGTAATCAAAGGCCTCTAAGACACAACCAGTGCAGAACCGGGCTGTGGCATCATCAAAATAACTCCTGGTTAGAAAAAAGATCAACAAATGATTTCCATAATGTTCCCTGTGAATCCACATAAAGGAGACTTTATGCCAGTTTAGAGTACATCAGTTTGTTTTATGTTATTATCAGGGAAGCTGCGCCTCATTTTTTGGGGTCTGTTAGCAGAAGCAAATGGCCATAACAATGGTCGTCTTCCACTTTACTTTGTAGAGTTTCTTTGTGTTTCTAGCATCTTTCAGTTTTCAAATGGCACAACTTCCAGTTTTATAGAACAATGAGAGAGCTATTCTGCTGACCCATCCACAGTCACATGACTTTCTCTCCGCATGCGATTGTTTAGTCTCTCTGACAGACTGAATGTCTCTCTTAGCTCACTGAAGTCAAACGTAATGGGGGGCTAACTCATTGGTAACGGTTAATGTTTAATGGCCCGTGTACAGTAAAGAATGCTTTTAAATGGTTACGGCTGCAAATGTACCACTTCTTTTTCTGCAGACCAACAGGTGTATAATTAAGCCTTGACAGTTTCAGAGGTTACATAATTAATAATAACTATTATTAAGTTTTAAAGGTCCATAAAGTGAACTGATGTTTAATCAGGTTTATGAACAGGATTTGTAGGAAATTATCTTAATAAACCATTGCTGCAGATAAAATGTTATGTTCATCTTCAGAGAGCAAGTTAGTGGGAGGTCATGTTGTCTCTGTTGAACTTAACGTAGTCGTTTGTTATTTACTCAGCGGTACACTTTTGACACTAGCTTGCAACAGCCTACAAACGTTCAACCAGACAGGGCAGTGAAACACTGCTTCTCAGCCTGTTCTTTGTAGTGGACTTGTTCGCATGTGTAGTTGTTATGAATGAAGCAAAAGGACCTACACTCACATGTCCCGCAGCACAGTCCACAGCTCTCCCCCAAGACACGCCTCCAGCAGCATGTACACAAACTTATCATCTCGAAATGTTCGGAACAACCTGAAATACAGCCAGTTAATATACTTAACATTAATGTTGCATGTCTAATTTTAGCTGCATTCATGTCTGTAAAGATGTCTTGTTTTGGTAATGCATATAACATAATATAACATGCATGAGATATTGTTATCTGCCTATCAAGGTGAAATGAATATTACAGCTGTCAGTTCTGCAGCTTTTTGGATAAAAACACGAAGATACAGGCTCTAAAATATCTCAGCCTTTAAACTACAGCCGACGAACACTGAAAGGACTAAGAATTTTTATCTAAAAAAAGCTGAACTGATAAGGATGAAAGCGAGGAACGAGAGTGAAGATCACATTTCAGCTGAACTTTTCTCTCAGACTGACAGTCAACAGACTGCTTGCACAGGGCCTTTGTTCCTCAGAGGCATCGTCCAGATAAATCTCAGCGCTGTGGTCAGAAGCATTCTCCCAGCGGGTTCCTTAGCAACTTGACTGAGAAACCAACACACTGACCAGCCCCCTAGTTTATCTCCTGCTCTAAGAATACAAGAGGTTTGTGTGAGCTTGATCCGCTGGCTTATTTGGTGGAACACCAAGTATCTGAACATAATGTTATAACTGTAATGGTTACTTTAAAATGTGTAATGTGTTTGAATGTGTAATGCTGTGTGTGTCTGGCCCACCTGATGATGAAGGCTGAGTTTGTTTGCTGCAGGATGTTCTTCTCAGAGTAGATGTGCTCCTGCTGTCTCGTGTCCACGATGTGCTTCTTCTTGATGCACTTCAGAGCAAACGTGGTGTCCTCGTCCTTCAGCTTTACCTGAGAAACAGGAAAGAGCAGCTTGCAGCGCAACTTCACTGAGGGATAGAAATATATATGGTAAATGGATTGTAATTATAAAGCGCTTTTCTAGTCCTTGCAACCACTCAAAGCTGCTTTTACACTACATATCACATTAACCCATTCACACACTGATGGCAGAGGCTGCTACGTAAAGTGCCCAACTGTCAATCAGATATCACATTCATACCCGTTGGCTACGCCAGGTTCAGTGTCTTGCTCAAGGACACTTCGACATGTAGCCTGAGGGAGCTGGGGATCGAACATCCGACCTTCCGATTGAATGACAACCGACTCTACCACTGAGCCACAGCCGCCCATCATTACGATTACAAACCCAAAACATGGACCCCTGAGTGTATCCCACAAATTTAGGGCCTTTTGAGTGGCGGGCCTGGCACATTTCTGGTCATTTTTTTGTCAAGTACTTGCAGCATTCAGAAGACGGGCAAAAAACCAAGTAGCTTCACCATCTAGATGTGTTGTCATACCATGTTCAAATGATTACAATACTCAGAGGAAGCACTGGCTGTCAGTTTCACCATTATACCGGGAAGGCCAGTATTTAAAACAGGGGCGAGAGCATGGAATACAATAACAAGGTGATGTTTAACAAGGATAGAGTTTTGCAGCTGTGACATTGTTTATTGATTTAAATAAAGGTTAGGTTGTATCCTCTGTAAACTTGAAAATGCAAACCACAGCAATAAACCAAGCAGCACATTGGGAGAGTCATCTTTGTTTCCTGGCAACCTCACTGCTTCTTGTCTGTCCCTACCAAAAGCATTACCTTGCATTAAACAGAAGATGGGTTTAATAAATCTATTCACTGATTTGAAAGGGTTTGGCAGGACAACATTTCAACAAATAAGGTGATAATATAAGGCTTCTGCAGCTCACCAGCTCCACTCGTCCAAATCCTCCCATGCCCAGTGTGGCTACGACCTCCAGCTCCAGGAAAGGCTGGTGTGGAGGCAGCAGACTGATCCTCTCCCTCAGCCTCCTCAGCTCATGGGCCTCAGCAGAGTCCATCTGAGGTGAGTACGGCCTGAGAGAGAAAAAACAATGGCTCTTACGGCTAGAATGACTGATTTGCAAAATAAACTTAAGCTAACCGATACTAAAACTGGAAATGCATAACGACTTAATGAGATGCAATAACTCATCACCATCATCACGATACAGAGGGACTTAGTTAACATTTATACAGCAGCACATGTTATGCTGTGTTTACTCACAGGGCGTTTCTCCTCTCATCGCTCCTGGAGAGCTCTTTCACGTATTCCTTCAGGTAAGCCTGAAGCTCTTCATATGTTCCCACCATTTGGTTGAAATTGCTGGGGAGTGGGGGGACAGCATGCAAAGACATGAATCATTTTCATTTTAAAGTGTGCGTAGAAAGTAGATGTATACAGAGGTTTCATTATCTGTATCAATAGCTGTTAAACCCACAACATGATCAGTCTCTGTGTCTGTATTGAGGTACAGCCCCCCTCTCTCTCCTTTTTGTTAAATAACAACAACCAATTTTAGGCTGCTATTTGTGCTCACTGAAAAATATACATGTCTTTGTATTCAGGGACATCCCATGTGGAAGGCACACGCACTGAGAGGCATTTAATACTGGCTGTTATTTTAGATCAGTTAGAATCCTCCCTTTAGTGAGTAAGATACTTTTGAATCAAATGTTGAATTATTTTAGTAGAAAATGAACTACTTAAAAGCACAGCATGCTTACAGACTGGAGCACTCTAGAAACTGTATTGGTGCACACGGCTGATCAGTGGTTAACATCTAGGAAGTAGTTGGGCTTTGCTCTTAGATGTTACAGAAGCTCTTCACTGTTGCTTTTGCTACATGTAGATACTCCCTCAGAAGAATATCTTTGTAAAGCTTGAATGTTGTGGTTTTTAACCTGTAGCTCTTGCTTGGATGACTTTTCTGCCAAAACACAGTGAGTATATTTCAATGGCAGTTAGACAGGAAAAGTAAGACAAAAAATATGTTGCGGTGTTCCACACAGAAGTTGTTTGGGTCCACTCTACTTTGAAGTTTAATTAATGTTTAACCCTATGTTGTTTAAAATGTGGATATGGTTTTGTATGCAGATGACTCATTGGGACAACCGAAGGAGTATCTTCATGTAGCATTATTACATGGAGGAGAATTAACACATTAGTACTTGATTTTAGATGAACTATTCTGGGCAAGACAATCACAACTGTTTTTCTAATATGTGGCCGCCTTAAGAGTTGAGTCCACTATATAAACAAACTGTAACGGTTGTCATGGTCATGTTAGGTACAGTTGATAAGTGTCGGCTACTAAATTATGTGCTGCCAAAGGTCTTTACTATCTAATGCTATGAATGTTGGACTACTACATACAACACAACTACATAGCCTTAACCAGACATCAAACATCAATGGTCGAGTTAGACTGATTTAACTAGGAGCTTCCAGCCTCCTTTACCTATTCCTTGCAATAAGTTGTAGCAGAAATAAAAGAGTGATCTGCCAATTACAACAAACAATTTATCCATCCATCCATCCATCCACAAATCCCACCCATCCATCCATCCATCCATTCATCCATCCACCCATCCATCCATTCATCCATCCATCCCATCCCAGCTTTCATTGGGCAAGAGGCAGGGACCCTGGACAGATCACCAGTCAATCACAGGGCTGACACATAGAGACAGACAACCTTTCACACTACATTTACATAAGGACAATTTTAGAGTCACCAATTAACCTATCGAGCATGTCTTTGGCCTGGGGAGGAAGTCGAAGTATCTGGCGCAGAAGGCCCCCTTGTCCGAACAAGGTCCCAAACCAGGAGCCTTCTAGGTGTGAGGCGACAGCGCTAACTACTGCACCACCATGCAGCCACAAACAGTTGATGATATTGCAAATGTGCTTATTTACTCATGGGTATTTATTTAACACTCTGTTCATTGTCATCTATTATTAGGTATGCTTATTACACATAACTAAAGGCTCTGTTGTTTTGGTCCAACTGTAGATAACAGCATGTAATCAACATCCAGCTACTCACTCTCTGTCCACCACCAGGCAGTGTGTGTCGTTCTCGTTGCAGATGATGTTGGCTGAGCGGACGTCCTCACTGCAAACAAACATGTACAGTTAAGTCAGCACAAATCTAGACACATATGTACACATAGTTGTTTGTGCAGTTTAATGAAGCATGTCTTTTTCAGCCCACATGTGTTCAAACATCCCACAGCATCAACTAGAATCACACATTACGGGTGGTGCATGTGGTCATATCACACAGCCGGGTCATCTGTATTGTTGGCTGTGGGTTGAAGGCACAGTATGTTCTGAATGTCCTAAAAGGAGGATTTTTCCTCATATAGTACAATAAGTTCTGGACTTGAACAGCTGTTGGATGTTAAAGTCCTCCTTTGTTTCCTCAGCCATCCATGAAGCTGTTTGTACCTGATAAGAGCTTTCTCTCCAAAGTAGTCTCCCACTCCCAGTGTCTTGATTTCCTGCGGTTCAGAGAACCCCTCTGTGCTCTGAGTGACGATGACCTAGAAGAAACATAGATAAAAAAGGTTACAAATACGGGCAGCAATAACTTCTGTTTTACCTTCAGATCCTGACCAATCTTTACGGCATTTCTGGAGATCTGATTAATCAATTAAGTCATGCTACTGTGCCTCATGGGAAACGACACAGCTTTACAGGCACAGCATCTCTCTGGATGGGGAAGCCAATTTGTCAATATAACTAGATTCTGTAAGATTATTCTGTTGGAAACTATGGCTAATAAATGACAATGATGTGTCCCATATCAATTTTAACAGTATAAAGTTACAGTTATGTAGGAGGTGGATTGATTTAAGCATTTACTGTTTGGTAAAAAAGTAGAACCAGCACATGATGAGGGATGATTCAACACATGTGGTGCTTTGTCTCAGTATCCTGATGCAAAGATCTTCCTTTTTGTATGTTTGTGCCTGTAGAAGATCTGACTGATTGAAATGCAAAGACACTATGGAATTCTACTTTTTGTCATAATATCTCGTGTTTTTAACATATTCTAGATTAATTGTTCAATAACCTCAAACCGAACTAATTTCCCAGCATCCATTGACTCCAAGACCATATGTTGAAACCGTATCAGAGACACCCTTGCCCCCCTTATATTCCAAAAGGGCTGCAGAGATCAGACTGTTAATGAACGATGAGCGAAGAGTCACCTTCAACTCTCTCGACCACAGCATGTTTAACTGTGCAGATGTCTCACCTCTCCGTTTGCGATGATAAAGAACGTGTTCCCTTCTTCCCCCTCTCGAATAATATACTCTCCTTTTTCAAAACAGTCCTAAAAAGACAAAAGGGCAGTCTTTTTTTCCCCACTTAAATATAATTAGAATTAAATGTATGTTGTAAAAAAACAGAAACTGTACCGTACTCAGACTGAAATTGGAAGCAAAAACAAAATGTAGTGATGTGGGAAATACTCACCACTTCTAGACAGTCAACAATCCTGGCTAGTTTCTCTTCAGGCAGTCCTCTCAGCAGAGATACACTGAACAAAAGAAGAAATACACACTCATCACAGATGCTGGGAGTCACTATAAGTGCAAAATATTTCTTTGATTAAAAAACTAAAATGTATGACTCAGTATAGTGTATATTACATTCATTATATTTTACCACGCAGTATTGTATTTCCACACTTAACATTAGTAACCGCATGGTAAATAAACTCTATATAACACCATCCCAGCCCATCACCAACCCATGTTAAAACAGACACATGCAGTGACTCTTGCCAAGTCTTAATCAGTTTGGAATCCCCTGCCAACCTCAGGTAACACTGGTTTGTTTGTAGTTTAGAGAACACACACAGATCCTGTTATTTGTGTTTGTGTGTGTGTGTGTGTGTGTGTGTGTGTGTGTGTGTGTGTGTGTGTGTGTGTACCTGCGCAGGAAGCTGAAGTACTCCTCATGTCGGGCCTGTGTGGTCCTCATCATGATGGTCTGAAAAGTCTGGCGGTCCAGAGCCCAGATGTGAGACTGGGACACAGCTGTTTGAGAGAGGAACCATTAACAACTCATTAACCCCGTTGATTTATCATGGATGAATCCTGATGTGTAGAATCCCTCTGAATAAAGTGAGTTATTTTATAGGAGATTAGATTTAAAATCTCCTTTTATAGGTTCTTATCATCTACGTTGGTGGTGCAAAACTGACTTAACGACTGAACCTTTAGATATTTGACAGGCTGCATTTGATTACACCAAGATCCGAACCAATAAGTCAAGCGTGCATTGCACATGAAAATGTTCCTGCTGGCTCATCCTTGTATTCTGATCATTACAGCCATAATTGTGCAATATAAAAACCAACTAACCAATTTGCTTGGTTCCCTGAGGAGTGAGCTAGTCACTTGATAATGGTGACTCACAGCATTATTGCACTTTTCCTTCACTAAAAAATATAGAACTTTCCAGTGTATATTCTTTAGACCATTAACTATAATAGGTGCTTGTTATAGTTAAATGGGTTGTAGGCAAGTGGCAACCTCCAGTGTTGAAAAATGAAGCCAATGCGGAAGTGCAAAATACTCCAGTTCCTCGAGTGGCCTCTTGAGGCTCCAGAAAACAAGAAATAACATTACAGCAGATGGGAAAATGCCAATTTTTACAGCAGAAATAAACATGTTTACAGCCTGGTACAAAAAACGGTTTTGTTATGTAAAGCTAATTTTATTGTTCAGGGTAACTGTACGGGGGTTGAATTTTTTTATAACACACTCGTTTTAATTATTTTAACCCTTTAATCATAGGGGGTGGATCACTTGATTGACAGGTGGATCCTGCTGGCTGTCTGATAAACATCAACACAGACACACAGACACTGAGCTTAACTCCACCTGTTTGTGTTGTTGGAGACTTTTGAGGATTTTTTCATTCAAAGTTTGGACAAATAATCTCTCTGTGGGATTTATGGAACTTTATGGCTGTGCAAGAAGTCTGAGCTCCAGCTTTTCGGTGAGTTAAATGTTAGTGTTATTGTATTGAAATATTTTTAGCACGAAGTAGCAGGTATACTGTGCTCGCTTTAGCTGCTTGTTAGCCTGTTCAGTGTTTATCAAACATTTATTTATCCGTCGGCCAGTAAACAGGAGTCAGGAGTTGTTGGCTTTTCCCCGGAGAGATTACAGCAGACTGCAGTGATGAGAAGATCGGTTATTTTAAGTTTCCCGTTACGTGTCGGCTCGCCGCTCTCTCACCAGGCGAGCGAGCAGTGAGTCCGCTACTTCTTTAGTCTGATAACTAAGTAGCTGCAGTCAGTCACCAGCAGAATGTCCTCCTGGCAAAGTAAAACTAGCTCATTCATTATTTATAGAGTCTATGGCTAATAACCGCTAGCTACGCTGAGGAGCATATAGCCTAGCTTCATAGCCGTAGATGGCTGATTCATGCAGCCCGCCCATAGTCAAAATATGTAAAAACAAATATGGCGACCCCCAGCGGCGGCGCAATTCGGGCTTCAAAACGCTTCTTCAGAAACCAGTGGGTGACGTCACTGAGACTACGTCCATTATTCATACAGTCTATGGTTGTAAGCAGCCACCCATACATCATGTCAGAAACAGAGGAGTAGTTTTCAAGTGTATTTAATAATGCCCTCTGTGAATAATCACCTGCTCATGCACCATATCCATATGGTTGTCAAACAAACACAACATGACACATGCTTAAGGAACCTTGGAGGGTTGGCATGTATGTAATCCCAGTGGTGAGACGTAGTGAGGACCATGACTGAGTGTACCAAATTTAAAATGCAGCCTTCACTCACATTTAACCGTTGCTGTTCTCTTACAGTTGTACAGGATGGCCAGTTCTCCAAATGCTGTGCCGGGTCGCATCTCCCCCAGAGGCTTTCCGCTCTGATTGACCTCCAACAAGCCCTCTGCAGGGAGGAATTTCAAATTAAATAATACTCTATGACTTTGCTTCAACTTTATAGCAACTGGTACAATAAATTGCACAAAATAAAACAAATCCCCCTGATCCCTAAGCCTTTCTGATTTCAAATGTGACAGAGCTCCCACACACACATTGTGCTGAGCTGACCTGCCAGGACGTAGAGGTAGTTTCCCGGTTCCCCCTCCTGGATGACCAGCTGGCCCTCGGTGTAAACCTTTTCATACATACAGTCCACCATCTCCCTCATGTGCTGAGCCTCCAGCTTCTTCAGGAAGTCATTGTTCATGATCGCATTGTTGATGAGCTTCTTGGTGCTGGGAATGATGAAAAGATAAGAAACAAATTCAAGTCTAGTCAAAAGTCTATATATACAGGCCAATGTCACAAATCACAAAGCAGCCTCTAGGAGATTTACAATCTGTGCAGACAGCAACAACCTCTATCTCTAGACTGTCTCATTCTGAAGGTCAAAGGGTTGCTAGACCTCTAGTAGAACAAATCCGATCACATCAGCACTGTAAAATACTGTTATGTTTTAACTTTACACGGGTGCTAGAGCAAATCTGGGTCATGGGTTCAAACCACTGCTTTAAAATCTGCAGTTTAAATTAATTCAGCTGATTTGCCCCAGCCTGTGTTAGTGTGGATCCCTGATTACCACATCACACGGATGATTTGCTCGAGCATTCAGTGAATAGGAGAGGGCTGAATGTGTCTGAGAGTAGTGGGCAAGGGAGGCAGCATAGGTTGTGTAATTGAAGCCCATAATGACCCGGCCCCTGCATTTAGATCCTGTGGCCTTTTGTTTCCCTTCACGTCTTTCTATTATCCTGCCATGCTAATAGAGCCTTTCAGATGTAGGGGGTATTACAAAAGCTCCACAGAGCTCTCCCAACACCCTGCCATATATATTTGGGTTGATCACAGTTGATTAAACTGTTTTAAAGACAATGCAACAGTTGCCATTTAATGGACACAGTCGATGAACTTCTTCTGTTTTCTCTTGACGTTATAAAGACCCCTTAACAAACCTGTTGGGCTTAACCCTAACTTTACCATAACCTTAACCAAACCAGCCACAAATACACTTTGACACAAGAGCAGCTGAGCAGGAAGACCAGGCATGTGACAAGTAGCAATTGTGAGAAGGAGTTAACCATAAGGTCAATAAATGTTTTCCTGAATCGGGGGGGTCTATGAACAGAGTGTAGTAACCAGATCATATAAACAGATAACATATAAGAAGTGTTAATCAAAATGTATACACCTGTGACACATACACAGATCAGCACATAACGTTATGACCACCTGCCTAATGTTGTGTAGGTCCCCTTTTGCCGCCAAAACAGCCGTGACCTGTTGAGGCATGGACTCCACTAGACCTCTGAAGGTGTGCTGAGGTATCTGGCACCAAGACGTTAGCATCAGATCCTTTAAGTCCTGTAAGTTGGGAGGTGGGGCCTCCTTGGATTGGACTTGTTTGTCCCCCACATCCCACAGATGCTCGATTGGATTGAGATCTGGGGAATTTGAAAAAATAGTTTGCAGTGTGGGAGGGCACATTATCCTGCTGAGAGAAGCCACTGACATTAAGGAATACCGTTTCCATGAAGGAGTGTACTTGGTCTGCAACAATGTTTAGGTAGGTGGTACGTGTCAAAGTTACATCCACATGAATGGCAGAACCAAGGTTTCCAAGCAGAACATTGCCCAAAGCATCACATTGCATCCACCGGCTCGCCTCCTTCCCATAGTGCATCCTGGTGCCATGTCTTCCCCAGGTAAGAAACACACACGCACCCGGTCATCCACATGATGTAAAAGAAAACATGATTCATCAGACCAGGCCACCTTCTTCCATTGCTCCTCAGTCCAGTTCAGATGCTTACGTACCCATTGTAGGCGCTGTCATCGGTGGACAGGGATCAGCATGGGCACCCTGACCGGTCTGCGGCTACACAGCTCCATACACAACAAACTGTAATGCACTGTGTCCTGACACCTTTCTATCAGAACCAGAACTGTTTCCGCAAATTTGAGCGACAGCAGCTCTTCTGTCAGATTGGACCACACAGACCAGCCTTCGCTCACCACTTGCATCATAAGCCTTGGCCGGCCATGAACCTGTCGCCGGTTCCACCCCACAAGAGCTGCAGTTTCGGAGATGCTCTGACCCAGTCGTCTAGCCATCACAATTTGGCTATTGTCAAAATTGTCAGTCGCTCACATCCTTACGCTTGCCCATTTTTCCTGCTTCCAACACATTATCTTTGAGGACAAAATGTTCACTTGCTGCCTAACATATCCCACCCACTGACAGGTGCCATTGTAACAAGATAATCAATGTTATTCACTTCACCTGTCAGTGGTCATAATGTTATGGCTGATCAGTATGTCTTCAGCTTAACAAAACACAGCGTCTTTCTACAAACCAGGACTTTACCTTCATTTTCCGGTGACAATAAATGGTTCCAGCCAATATTTAGTTAAAAAGACTAGAGATTGTATGTTTCACATTCATACCATGCATTTTGTGTGGCGTGTTCCTTTAACTTACTCTGAGTCTTTGTGTATGGCCTTTCCAATAGAGATGTGTGTCGCTCTGAACCCTCCACAAAAGTTCTCCGAGGTGGGTTCAGCAGACACGCCCTCTTTTGCTCTGAGCCTGCGGTGGACCTCCACAGCCACCTTATGGAAGCGGTTGGAGCCCTGGTTTATGACACTGAAACGGTGGCAGCTTTGGTGACACAAGGCCGGTGAAGAGAAGCACAGGCTGTTGTTGTAGCCAATAGCATCCTGGAGCTTGTCAATCTGGGAGATCTTGGCCTCCAGTTCCCTCTGGAGATTGTGTAACTGGATCTCTTGTGCTTGAAAATCTTGGTCCCGACGTTCCAGCTCCGCCTCTAGGTGGGTAATCCGCAACCTGAGTATCATAACTGGTTTAATCTGAGGTGAGTACAAATGAAGGAAAACACAAATCCAGACGACTGTACAAAAAACATCTGGAGGTTGACTTGCCTTATATCTACCTTTCACAGTAATAAATGGAATACTACTAATCATATTAAAGAATATATTGGATGTACCATGTAGAGCAACAACACACTACAGATTTGAAAAATAGGATGTCATATAGTCGTACTGTACTTATCCAACAAAAGGTTTTCCACAATAGAGAATTGAGCTTTGGTTCTAACCTGAGGTCTTTTTCCAAGCATGGATGGTCAGTGTGGATGGAGGCCAGGCAGCTGTTCTCCTCAGCCTTTGGGGCTTTTATCGAACCGTTGCCCATGGCCAGGCATTGGCTGGCCACCATAGGGATGGCCCTCAGGTCAAACTCACCACGATGAAGGTGCCCTTATCTTCCTTTATGCCTCCTGTTTTAAATTATGGATAAATAAATGTTGCAGGGTTTTAAGGCAGAGAACCTGCAGGTCCCTGTTTTTTTCTTGCAATGCATCTCTAGGATGTTACGATCAGACTGAGACAACACCATAGACAGAAGGGATGGAAAACTAACCAGCAACATCTGTTGGTACATGTTAAATGCACTACTAAGCAAATCACAGTAATTTTATGCTAACAACAGTCACTCTTAGGACATCTGGGGAGACAAGCATACAGTCTAATGAGACAATGCTACATGAAATGGGCAAATCTTTATTTGAACATGGTGGTCCTACTTATCTGACATTATTGTGATTATAATCCTGTTGCTAACATATTTGGTAAACAAAATATACCTATAGAGGCTCGAAGTTTAGCCAATATTATCTAAACTAACTTACTGATGCTATACTTCTTTTAAACCATCTTTTAAACTGATTATAAAATAAGTGTTGCTTTTTGCTATGCAATTCTTTCGTTCATTCTTATGTAAGGTCAGTCTCGCTAATTCTCTTTTCAGATGCCTGAAAACCCATTTCAATTTTTCAAGTCCAACGTTCAAATGCTAACGTAACCTAGTAACCATAGCTAGCGAGCCAGGCAGTAGCGCAGATTCTTCCTTTGTGACATTTAGTTACTATGTCAAGGAAGAAAGTCAAAAGACAAAAAATGAATGAGTTTTACAGGCGGCCAACAACTGGAAGGCATGAAAAAGAGATTGCCATCATTCACATCTCCATCCAGTAAACAACGTTAGCCCAGCCTCTGTTCAAGTAGGCACAGCAGTTGAGAACCTTGTCCGCGGTACAGTCAACACCCTTGTGTGCGGTTAAATTGGGCCAGGGCTATCCACGGTTAAGCCAAAGCTCTTCTGTGTCATCAGAGATTTCACGTGTTAATATTGCAAACAAAGATGCTACAACACATTTTCCTCATAGCTTTAGAGACTTGTTGGTCAGTCTGATAGCAAAGATGAAAGAGGGAGCGAAGAGTGAAGAGCATGGTAAATCGCTTAGCCAACAGGAGACTTAAAATCCGAACCAATAATTAATTGTAGTATGAACTTAAGCTGTAATGCATTGGATTGTGAGAAATCGAAAGCAGAAGGCTAAACAAGTCTTGACAAGAGACAGCTTATTTTGGGAACAGCAGCCATTGTGGTCAACTATTCATCAGCACAAATGGAGGTGAGATTTATGTGGCAAAAATAGTATGCTAGCTAATGTTAGCTTCAGGGGCTAGAATGTTTAGTACAAAGTACACCATGACTATGTTATTGAGGCAGTTTTATAGCTTAAACATTATTAAAATGAAAACACACATAAGTCTTTTTCATAGGAACAAGGCCTTGTTTAATTTTGGTTTATTAAGTGTTTTGACACTCACGTCAAAAGTTTAATTTTAAATTTAAACCCAGGACAAAGAAGCTTGAAGACTCTCCGAGAAAGTAAATCAGTCATCACTTCTGATACAGCTTACATAGATTTTACTGTCAGTAGCTGCAGTTTTGTAAACTGCTGACAGTATAGAATGATTTTGATTAGCACTTTAGTGTTCAGAGCAATGCTCTCTCGGCTTGTTATATTTTCAATTTTTGTACAGTTTGACAAAGTATCAATCAGATTTCCATAGTCTTTGTGCACACATGCACCCATGGCCACTCTAAACCCCCCATACATATACACATACACAACACATGACACACACATCTAACAAATACAAATTTAACTCCTGCTTGTTGCAACAAGTCTCACATTAAATAATTAGAAATAGAAAATTGTCCAATATTTACTTACAGAGCCGCTGAGAAATATGTCGAAAATGAATATCTCGATTGTCTGAAAGACTGAGTATATTACCATTGTTTTATCCTCCTTCTAGAAAAATCCACTGAGTCTTATTTGGTTGCTGTCTGCAGCAAAATGCCACTCATCTCTGCTGGGAGAGCTCTTTAACATTTCCACTTGTGTAAACAATAAGTGGCTCTGCTGATGAAATGGAAGTATCTGGCAACCCCTGGTGGCCTTGTGGTGTATGACATGATGAGAGACAGAGAGACAAAGAGAGAGACAGAAAGACTATCTTTAAGCTCCAATAATTCTAATAAACCTCAACTGCAAGGAGCAATGGTCAGTTTGCTTCTTAATGTTGGCTGAGGGATTTCCTAGACCTGCTTAACATTAGGAGAGTTTCACTGAAAGACTCTGATAAGGGTCTTATTTGGCACTGGGACGTTATCAGGAGAACATCCAGCTAAGGGGTGCATGCATATGATTATGTGCAAATGCAAGTGCATATGGTAGAATACAAGTGTTTGTATGGACATCAGTTCTTGGACATTAGTTCTTTGTTTGTGAAATAATTTACATATGAACGCATCCATGCATGTGGATGTAGTTGTGTAGTTGTGCATATGTCCATTTTACCAAGTCCAAGTTTTTGACAAGTATCCAACCATTCATGCACCACAAGCCTGCTCCCACAAATGCAAAACCTTGTCCTTGAAGAGATGTGATTTAAGCATTTGTAGGTCAGAGTGATGAAGTGGTATTTGGGACTTGAAGGGTGATTGGAGTCTGCATCCTATTCAAAGGCCTGTGATAAACGTTCACATTGTTCCTAACTGTAATGGAATTCATTCACCCTATACAAAAACACAAATGTATAAACTGACATTCACACACCTATGACCTGCACCTGAAGGAGCCAGGGATTGTACCACAAATCAGTTGATTAGAGGACGACCCACTCTACCGCCTAGCCAAAAGCGCCTATTAATGACATTCACTTGTCCCTCAGTGTCATCCTTTTTCTTTCATCTTTTTTTAGAAATATCAGCACTGATTTTGGTGGCCCACAACTGTTAAGATTTATTATTCTGTGTATCGGTGCGCATAAAGCTAAGGACCACAGGACCAAAGCCAAGGACCACAGGACTAAATGAACACAGACCCGTTGCCCTGACCTCTGTGGTAATGAAGTCTTTTGAGCGCCTTGTACTCTCAATCCTCAAGGACATCACAGACCCCCTCCTGGACCCCCTGCAGTTTCCCTACAGAGCCAACAGGTCTGTAGACGACACAGTCAACATGGCCCTCCACTTCATCCTCCAGCATCTGGACTGAGCAGGAACCTATGCCAAGATCCTATTTGTGGATTTCAGCTCTGACTTCAACATGATCGTCCCGGCTCTGCTTCAGGACAAGCTCTGACTTCCTGTCTGACAGAAGGCAACACATGAAGCTGGGGAAACACTTCTTTGACTCCAGGACCATCAACACTGGCTCCTCAAGGCTGTGTTCTTTCCCCACTGCTCTTCTCCCTGTACCAACAGCTGCACCTCCAGTCATCAGTCCGTTAAGCTTCTGAAGTTCGTGGATGACACCACCCTCATTGGACTAATTTCTGGTGGGGATTAGTCCACCTACAGATGGGAGATTGACCATCTGGTGACCTGGTGTGGTGAGAACAACCTGGAGCTTAATGCTCTAAAGACAGTGGAGATGGTTGTAGATTTTAAAAGGAGGAACGCAGCCACACTCGCCCACATCACCATCAGTGACTCCACTGTTTCCACTGTGGAGTCTTTCCGCTTCCTGGGGACCATCAACAGCCAGGACCTCAAGTGGGAGCTGAACATCGGCTCCCTCATCCAAAAGGGACAGCAGAGGATGTACTTCCTGCGGCAGCTGAAGAAGTTCAACCTGCTAAAGATAATGATGGTGCACTTCTACACCGCCATCATTGAGTCCATCCTCACTTGCTTCATCACCGTCCGGTGCCACTGCCAAGAATAAGGGCAGGCTGCAGCCTATCACCTATCTCTCCAGGACCTGTACACCTCCAGGATCCTGAGGCGCGCAGGTAAGATTGTGGGCGACCTCTCTCACCCCGCACTTGTTGGTAACAGAGAGCAGAGAGATGCTAAATAGGTAAAGTTTCCCAGAACTCAAGTCAATGCTTCAGTCTTAAATTCATTCTGTATCCATAAGCAAAACCACTCACTGGGGAGCACCGTCTTTGATGCAACTAGAAAGCTCCTGTTGCACACTTTCAGGAGCTAAAGCACACGCGAGAAAGGTATAAAATGCGCTGCTATGCAGTGTTCATTTTGGCAGCTGTTTTTGATTTAGTCTTAGTCTTCAGATGAAAATGCTTATTAGTTTTAGTCACTTTTTAGTCATTTCTATCCTTTATAGTTTTAGTCGATGAAAACATTTTAGTCCTGTTTTAGTCAATAAAAGTCATCACAATTTAGTCATTACTTTAAGTGAAAAAGTTTTCTCTCTTGTGCTCTTGTGTTCCTCTTCTCGTTTTTACCTGTTTGCTTCATGTAAAATTAAGACTTTAAATTCATTAAAGATCATCCATACAGTAAAGGAATGATGAGGACACAGCTTCTAAAGACAACTTTTCATCACCGCTGCTTAAACAGTCTGACTGAAGCAGACGGCCAACGATTGCGATGACATGTAAAACGCCCCTTTTTTCTGTGAGCGTGCACAGAGCCTGAAGCAGAAAGCCTGGGTTCCCTACCAGCTTCGTGATACCCGTAAGCCAGTGACAGGAATGAATTGCTTGTATTTTGACAGACTTATTAGACGCACACTGGGGGATAATATGCATGATAAATGTCTGACAAGCACACCAGTGTTGTTTTTATTATCAGCAATCTATTTTTAGCTCGTAAATGTCTCATCTTCATCATGGAAAAAAGATCGTGGACGAATATTTTTCGTCATTATTTTTGTTCACGAAATTAACACTGCTGCTATGAAACGGTTACCATAGTGACCAAGCGTAAACACTTAGCCTTGCAGCAATAAACTGAAAAGAAGACCCAAAAACAGGCTCTACTGAAATGATTAACTTACAATACCTGTTTTATCTTATCCATAATGTCTTTACATTATGTTTTGTTATATTGCGTAGAGAATTAAGAGTCTAGCGGTGAGTGTCTTATCGCAACCTTTTAGCAGAAGTAAGAAAAGCAATTCTTCATCACAACTACATTAAAAAGTGAGAAAGACACCACGTGTATCAATGGGATTACCTTTCTAAATAAAGGCTAAATCATACTCATAAAAAAATCTAACAACATAAAAGACACAAAAAAACAATTCCATTGAAAATAAGTTTCTTTATTTTGAGTCAGTGGCAAATTGTTTAAAAATGTTACTTATACTGAACAATGAATCTGTTTGGCAATCAGTGACGACAGCTGCCATTGGTAGATTATAAAAAGTAAAAATAAATTCTTTTGGAAAACAAAAACAATATTATAACTTTATAAACATTCAGTTCTGACACCCCACAAAACTCGCAGGTACTCAAGTGTAGATTGCAGTGAATACCTCACCTGTGGTTGGAAGTCACATTGAGTCTTGGAAAACAAACTTATACATCTCGGTTCAATTCTGTCATTGCACAGAAATCTGCAAGATGGTCACTCAGCTGGCAGATTTCTTTGTGCAGAAAAAAAACATCAAATGCATCTAATGTTCCATCACCAATTCAGGAAAAGAAGATAAAAACAAATACAAGTAGTGCTTTATAAGGCTAAACAATACCATGCAAATTCTGTATAATGCCCTCCTGTTCATTCTCAGATATTGCTCTAATCTGACAAGTACAGAATTTCAAACCAAACAAATTATACAAAATATACATCAATACCTCTACTTTGATCAAAATAAACAGGATAACTGTGTTTATGGACAGTTTTACTTCGTCTTCTTTATGTTCCAAATTGAAATAAAGACAATCCAAAGAAAAGACTGTGCAACTGTTGCTGTAAATAAAAAGCAGAAGATCTTAACACTTTACTTGTAGAACTCTGTTAGGCACGAGTACATCTGGTATTTTCCCCAGCTTGGAGAAATAATTAAATAAAACTTGGGTAATGGTTAGATTATTTTCTACCTGTTTATACATGGTGCTACAGTGAGGTCTGTTACCTAGTCTGACTCAGAGGATGCACACTGAACACAGTTATTTAGACAGAACTTTCCTGCCTGCTTTCTGCATGTTTCAGTTACAACATTTCTGTGTCTGTGTGAAAAAACAAAAACAAAAACTTTAGAGCTAGCAACCTAAACATGGTAAGTTTAAGGGAAAATTTGAATCTTGCAATAAAGCCACGTTTCCACCAAAAGTACCAGGGACTTTAGTCCTAGGAGCCTGTGCAAACACAAGAATGACTCTTATGAATACTGTGAGTACTCCAAATTCCCTGTATTTTCAGAAAGTACAGCCCCTCTGGCAGGAACCTTTTGGGGAGTTAAATAAAGTCCAAGGACTTTATGCATTTAAAGCTAAGTCCCTGCAGTCGAAACCCACTGAGTACGAACTAAAGTCCCCAGTCCTGTGGGAAAGTTTCTGTGGTGGAAACGCAGCTGAATAATTTTATTATTTTGTATCACACAGACAACATAAAACGTTTAATGTTTTATTCAGTTCAATGTTCCATGTGCACAACTCAAGATGGCTCTGATGAGACTGAAACTTTTACGTATGTAATTGACCCAGAGTCATATTGTTATTTTGCAACGTGGGAATTCAGACCGACAGGTCCAAGTATATATATATATATATATGTATATATACCTGTTTGAAAACACACATATATTAGCATCCTGAAGCTACATTAAAATGACAGAAAACTGAATAATCCTTCCAAATAAAAACCAACATAAAGTTGATGTCAAATTGAATTAAGAGAAACAAAAACACTGATGTATTATCAGGCTAATGGACTCAACCTCAGCGATTACATTAAAAATTGGAGTGCTTTTTGGCTAACCTGGAGAGCTCACAAGTAAAGGAAATAAAACATAGTTCACAGACTGGCATAAAAAGTCTGTCACATCTGCCAAATGTTGCACAGTTACGTTACAAAATCAAAGAATATATGCATACTCTGATGTAAAATGATTCAAATAATGCCTTTATGAGTTCACACAGATAGCTGATCAAAAGTAACATTCATTTATATTAACATCAAACTAAGATTCTGTTACCCAAATTCATGCAAAGTACGTTTTGTGATTTCTGCTTTGTTTGCAGTGTATAAATAAAGAGTCTAAAAGTAAATATAGTAAATGAACAAGTTGCTGTCTTTATAAAACTGTATACTTTCATTTTGTGCAAAATGGAAATGTGACGCAGAAACTACATAGAAACTTTCAGATAAAAAATGTTGCATTCTGTTAAAAAAACAAAACAATTATTTTGTGAATGCTTAAATGCCGGACAGGAAAACTGCTTCAACAAATCTTTCTTCAATGTTTCAATAAAATTTGATGTTCTAAATTAGGAATTTTGATCCTCTTTGCATGCTGACTGAGAGAGCTCAGGGCTGTGGAAATATACAAGTAGAAAGACAGATACAGGCAGATAGACAATCTAATTCAATATGAAACACCATATTACAAGACCAAAACATTACCTAATACACAAAACACAATCACACAGGGAAAACTGTGCTTTGTCTTTCTGCTTGTGTTTTCTGATCCTGCAGTCCTTTGAGCTCCTCTGACTACTCTACTTTTGCTATTGAGAGGTTTCTTTCACAAAGCTGATTGATTTAAAAAAACCCAAAACGTTTTAATAATAAACTTTTGTTGAGATGATGTAGTTTCCAGGCTATTTTCATTCACACATACGTTTCATCTCATATTTTAAAATGAACAGTAAGGGCAGCTAACCCAATACATACATAGTTACTGCACCTGTTGAAAAAATAAAACTTCATTGTTCTCTTTTTCCATTTCAAACTAAACTCAAACACTGGAAAAACAACAAATAAATAAAAGTGAAACACCATTTTGACCCAGGTCTGTTTACAAGGCAGCTGTCAAAATGACTTAAGGAATGCTTTTTGATTTTCAGTGAAACAGGAAAGGTTTGTCTTGTGTTTGTACAACGCGCAAACAGGCTTTTTTTTTTTTTTTTTTTCTTTTTTAGATTAGAATGACAATGCTGTAATTAATTTGAAAATCGCCTTTGTTGACGTTTTAGAAATCAAAAATTAGAAATACTTTATTTCCATGCAACAAACTTATTGCATGTGGTGGATATTTGATATATGGTGCATGCAAATGTGAAAATTACAATGCCGATATCGAGAAACAATAGTCAATCATCTGTATATAATGAGAGTGTGAATCCTGCTTTATGAGAATTGTGGTGCTCATTCCGCATGTAAAATCATGTTTCATCAAAGCAATCTATTTACAAAGACCTAGTACTTTTATACATACAATCCTTTGTCTTATATGATACAATAATTACAATTACAGCATTGAATCTGGTGTCATTTAACACCTCAATACAAAAATGCATTATCATAGAATCTCATACTGTATATGTGAACAGGCACGATGTGAGATGCTGGGTTTTTCCGACACAGCACAATCATGAAAAACATATGTCATAGCTGCAGGTAAAGGGATTTCTGAAATGGCAGTGAGTCAGATATTATCAAGAAGGAATCATCAAAAGGGTCTCCCTTTGTTTTTTGGTTTTTCATGGAAACACATGGCATCTATCTGCTCCTTGAGCTGCTCTGAATTCTTAATCACAGTAACAGTATTGATGTCACATCAAACACAACAAATAGCAAGTGCTAAAGTGTCCATGTCTCGCTTTCACTCTTTGACTTTGAGTTGAATAGATCACAGTCAACAGACACATCAGCGGGTTCAGGGTCTCCCTGTTTGTCCTGTCCAGAGAGCCTTCAATGACAAACTAAAGGATGGTTCATGTCTCTACTTTCCAGTCTTATTGGAGTTAATGTGCTCACTGCTGTCGACATTACTGGCCCTGTGTCCAGCCTCCTGGGAAAACGTTGAAATACCAACTCCAGGTTTGGATAAAAACTTAAAGATTTCTCCAAATGTCTTCAAGTTTCCTAACTGTGGCTTCATGGAGACGGCCTCTGGTAGCCCTACTTCTTAGCCAGTTGGAAAGGATGTTGACCCTTTAAACATGTGTGAATACATTTTAATTACTTCAGAAACATAAGCACAAGAAATCAGTCAACTACATTGTCATTAGACTTGGCATTAGAAAGATGCAGGTTACAGGCAATACTGCTTTTGAAACCAAGAGGCTACATCCACTCATGATAATGCCTTTTAAAGCAACAAATATTGCATTTTAAGTCATTAAAAGGTGCACACAAAATATTGTCATTCCATGCTGTGATGCACACACAAATTAATCTGAGATATGGTTAGCCTTCCATTTTAAAATTAAACCTACACTTGTTTACATAACATGTACAGTATATTCCTTATATATATATTGGTGTTACAACACAATTTTCTCTTGGACTTGTAGCTGTAGGTGAGTTCAGTGCACTTCTTTAATTTGTAATACAGAAAGAGAGGTTTATATAGTAGATCACAGATAGATGTAAATTACAAAGATATGGTGGCTTTTGGTGACTGTTGGGCTACTTGATTTTCAGGCCTGCTACCATTCCTATAGGCTCATAGTCACACTGCCATAGCTAACCTTAAAAAGGAGACTTTAATAGTAGCCATTTTAATGTTATTACCTCTGATTGTTTTTTCAGAATATTCCAAAATGTTTTTTGAGTCCAAAATAAAGTATGGCAGATGTGACACCCACCAAATCTTATTTGACAGATACATTAGTTTGAAACCTGAAAAGTATTGTCTTAGAAATCATACACACTAAAACACTTCTTCTTGGTGAAGACATCTGTCATAATACTATCCTCTGACATTTAGCTTCAGTTAAACCAAGTCTAAAGTGGTTTTCACTTACTATGGAAAAGGCCCCCCGTCCAACCCCTATTAATGGTAGAGCCCGCATTTCCCCTCTTCACCTGCCAATCAAGCACCCTACTTGCTCTGATGACCGATCACGTCTCACCGTGAATCCAGTGAATCAGATCATGAGGACTGTCCATGCTCTAGTGAACCCATTAGCCAGCCTTTGAGCCCTCCACGCTGGGCGGTAGTAGATCAGTGGGATCCCATCAAAGAAAAAGAATCAGAGGACAAATCCCTACGTCATCAAAACCAGAATCACCTCCTCGCAATTCAACGGTTGTCCAGGGATAGAGAAGACCTCTATAGAAGTGAGGATAAGATGAGGAGAGAGCGGATGGAACTGTGACTCAAAGCACATCAGTTGCCTTAGGTAATGAAAGCATTTAGATAGATGGAGCAGAAGATGAAGCAGCTGAAAGTTTCAAGGCAAGCACAGCAAGATTTCGATCCAGCCCAGATTCCTGTTCCGTAGCCACGGCACCGCACACAACAGAGAGCTAGAATGGGAGAAGAAGAAACCGACCTCTTAGTACCTATGTCACGGAGTGCGTCATCGGCCCCAGCTAGTAAGCAGGGTGTGCAACAGCCAGATCTGGAACCTGCAACTGTGTAGGATGAATGTTTTAAACAGAAGCAAAGGCCACTGTAACATATCCAAGCTCCAGTTGCAGTACCAAGGTGACCAACTACTGCCAGGTACTTGAGAGAAGATCTAGCAGACAAATATGATGAAGGTATGAACACCAGCCCAAAGCCAGCTATCAGCCCAACCAAAAGCAAGCTGATTTGAGGTCTGTCAGTTCGGCAGATGGTTACCTCAGCCCAGTGAGACGAGAACATCACTCACCTGAGTGTCATTATACCAGACTTGATTCAAGCCCCCACCTGTTTCAACCATCCCTGACTTAGTGCATCCAGATCCCAGGGAATATTCCTGGTTACGCGTTGCTCTTGACAATATTCTGCCTTCTGAGGCCACTGAACGCTTTAAGTTCCAGGTCGTCACCGACCACCTAAAGCTAGAGGAGGCTCAGCTTATTGTAGACTTGTACAGCAACTACCCTCCTCCGACACCATGGATGCTCTACACAAGCAGTATGGACAACTACTCCAACTCACCCTTGCAAGAATAGCAAAGCTCATGGATGGACCAAACATTCACAGTGGTGATGATAAAGCATTTCTGATGTTTGCTCTGCGATTGTGCTCATTGGTTGGCATGTTAGAGCAATCGGGCAGGGAAGGGAGTGTTGGGTTGCAATTTGGGTCACATGTCTCTTGACTGATTGGTAAGCTCTCACATAACCTAAGAAGCAGTTTCAGGAGAAGAGTGCATCCATTGAAGGTACCTATCCCTACACTACTTGACCTTTGCGACTGGTTGGCGTTCGAGATGCAAGCCCATGAGGATACCACCACGTTTGCTACAGCCAGGAAGGATGACACAATGAAAAGGGAGCAGTGGAAGGACAAGGGCAGCCAGTCAAGATGACATCTCTATATCTTGGGGCAGAGCAGTCCAAGGACATTAGGAGAGCTTAAGCATCATTACCATCCAGCAATGCCATATTTAAGGAAAAGGCAAGACCTTACAGTTCTCACTGTGACAACACCAACCATTTCCTGAATGGTTGTGTGAACTTCCAACAGCTCACCAGAGACCAGAAAGGAAGCTGGATAAAGAGCAACAACCGCTCTGTGGCCGAAGCCATCAGGCAGCAAAATGTAATCTGAAGGCGACCTGCAAGATGTGTGGCCATAGGCACCTCCTCATCTTACATGAGCTGAATGACAAGTTGCCGAAGATAGACAAGCTGTCTGAGAAACCAAATCCACCAGACCAATTGAGTCATGGTGAACTCTACACTCTATGGAAGGATGTCTGGACAGTTCATGAGGCTACGGTGTCCTTTGCCATCTCCCCGATGTCTCAGCCTACAAAGGTATACTGGTTTGAGGGAGCCTTCATGGCCAAGCCACTGGATGTAGCGGAGTACACGCAGCCCATCAGTACTCTTCAACTGATGTATAATCACCTACAAGGTCTCCCATTGCAGAAAATTGACACAGCGTGTCCTGTTTCGCTGATTGGATCAGACTTCCCTCATCTGATCACGCCGACAGAGTCTGTCTACCTAGGACCACCTGAGGCTAAGATGGTGAGAGTTTACATCAATGGAGTATCCCATTATGCCACTCCCCTCCTGCGAGTCAAGAACATGACCCACTTACTAGCCCCTAAGAAAACGACTCTGCCACTGCTCAGAAGCACAGAGAAACAGTTAACAAAGGATCTCACTCGCATGGCAGCGTATCCTCCTCCTACCAGGACCTATGCGCCTATGCACCGCTACAAAGTATTCGTGGGCACCAGAGTGTCCGAAATCCAGGAGTTGACAAACCCTGAGGACTGGTCCTACGTGGATGCGAATAGTAACCCTGCCCTGCCGATGCCGGCAAGACTCTGGTGGAGATGGCAAATCCAAGAAGAAGGGTGCATGGTCCACAAATCCTTTGGCTACCACCTTCAGAGTGGCCAGTGAGGCCCACCGATTTTCCTGCAGATAAGGAAGAGTAGATCAAGCGATCTACCTTCAGTGGTTTTACTGTCCAGTTTTAAAACATTGCTTTACCTGATGTAGGTCAATACCAGACATTGAGTAAACTCCTGGATGCAACTGCTACATCTCTTAATGGGGTGGCTGGGTCCACTGATAACCCTACAACTGTTGACTATCGACAGGCCGAAATGGTTATGCTTCATCAGGCTCTGCAGGATAGCTTCGCCACTGAGATCACCCAATTGAAGTCAGGCCAACAGATACACATCAGCAGTCGCCTGTGCACCTGCTCCACAATATCACTCTCACCTTCTCAAACAGGATACCATCCACCCTATAGTCCTTGACTCATGCCATTCAATCACCCAGTTGATCATCCAGGACTTTGATGAGCATCTACACCATCCAAGCCCAGAGATTGTGTTTGTCGAAGTGAGGCGCACATACTGGATTTTAAGTGGAAGAGAGGCTATTCATTGTCACTTTGTGAATGTGCCAATTGCAAGCGATGAAGAGGAAAATCTGATGTCCCAAGGATGGTGGACCTGCCTCCATCTTGTACTACTACACTGGAGTGGATTGTTTTGGATCGTACGTCATCAAGGTCACCGGATGGAATGAGAAGAGATTGGGTATCATGTTTAAATGCATGACCACTCAGGCAGTGCATGTGGATCTGCTAACTAACATCAATACTGACTCATTCCTGATGGGGCTGAGGCGCTTCATCCCTCGCTGAGGAACCTCTGCAACCTGAGCTCCAGGACCAGTTGGCCAGCCAACAGATTTGCTTTGAGTTTAACCCCCTGAGTTCGACCCACTTTGGAGGATGCTGGGAAAGGGAGATCAAGTCCCTCCAGTCAGCCCTTAATGTCACTCTGGGAGCTCAAGTCATTGCAGAGGAAGTCCTTTGGACTGTACTCGTGGAGGTGGAAGGGATACTTAACTCAAAACCTCTTGGGTACATCTTATCAGAGTCTGACCTCATATGCAGAAGGAGCTGGTGACAGTCAAGTATTGGCTAATCACTTCTGGAAGCACTTTGTCCGGTTTTACCAACCGGACTCCAGGCCCGCCAGAAGTGAGGCTGAAAACTTGCTAGTTGGAACCATCGTCATGATAGTCGACCCTCAGCTACCTCGAGCCCAGTGGCTGGTTGGACAAATCACTCTCGTCCCCCGGGTCTGATGCTAGGACCTGAACCACTAGGTGAAGGTGAATGACCGTCTGCTCTCCTAGACTGAATCTGTAGGGTTCTACTCTACACCCACAAAGGCTTCCCCCTCAATCCCTCTTATAGCCTTTCTATATACACATTTCCAAAGGAAAAGGAAATTTCCAAAGGAAATTTGGGGGAAGCTATGGAAAAGGCCCCCTGTCCAACCCCTATTGATAGAGCTTGGTAGAGCCCGTATTTCCCCTATGCTGATTGCCCCGTTCATCTGCCAATCAAGCACCCTACTCGCCCTGATGACCAATCACATCTCTACATTTTTGGGACTAATAGTCTTTCCAACTCTCTCCACTCGATGCCTGAAGAGTGAAGACCGGAGATCGTCAGAGAACTAGAGAAAACTTGACTACAGTATAAAACCACATTTACATAACAACAAGTGGAGTGGAGTAAGTTTACTGGTGGTGGCAATTTCTCAGACTTAACATGATACAATCAATTTATATTTGTTTATTTGATTTCTAAAATGTAGTTTCTTGTATCAAAAGGGATTTAACAATTATTAATAATAGAAAAGGTGTATAATTCTGTAATTTGTTGTGCTCTCTAGCCTCCAAATACGAGTAGGTTTAAAACATGTATTATGAGAACAAAACCAAAATCTTCAGAAATGTATATTTATTAATGATTGTCACTTTGAACACAATCAACATTTTGAACATTTCAGAACATACCTGTACATAAGTATTTATGATCAGTATGACAGCAAAATGAAGGCCAGCTAGTGACTAAGGCATGAGTTATTGTGAGGTACTGTGCAGCGACACGATGAATATTTTATTGCTGGCAGGGATCCAACAACAATCTCTCATGGCAACATCAAATCCAGGCGAGCAAAACACAAACAAAGCTTTGTCACAGAGCAGCAGCATAATGGACGAAGCTCCACTCCAACCAGTCCGTCCATTTCTTCAACACTGAGGCACTCGGTAGAGTTAATGAGGTTAGCTTAATGAGCACAGCAACTCCATAAAAATGCTTGTAGACTAAATATTTTATAGTTCTGGATTAAAAAATCTCCACTGTCCAGGCAGCTTAAATCTTTCTTCATAAAATGGACGAGACAATTTGACGATTGCAGCAGCATGCCTTAAGGGTGAGCAGCAATATTTCCATTCAACAATATGAGCTGTATACTGTGCCACAGATTAGAAGACAGACAAACAATCTACAAACACTACAGTTAATACACAGAGCCTGACAGCCATTAAGCAGGAAGTGGCTGCCTGTAAAATTTGGCATCAATATTTACAAAGAACTGAAACCAGAAGCTACAACATACAAGAAGCTAAAACATAGTGCTGTTGCTTTCCTGCCGTACAACTAAACATTTGGTTTTCAGGATCTTTCATGCCTGAACTTTAAAGCTTCAAATGGTTAAGAGATCTTGGTTGACGCTCTCCTCCAGGACAAAAGTGTTGGGTTTTAAGGATTAAATGTTTCCTCATGAACAATGAAAAATCAGACCTTAAAAACTGAATTTAAAAAACAATACTAATTGGGGCGCAGGTTTAGCTCAGTGGGTAGAGCTGGTGCCCCACATACAGAGGCGACAGTCCTCAACACAGCGGCCGCAGGTTTGACTCCCGCCCTCGGCCCTTTGCTGAATGTCACCCCCTACTCTCTTCTCCCCATACAATCTTTCTTTCTTCTGCTGTCCTATGTAATAAAGGCAAAATGGCCAAAAAAGAGAAATCTAAGGAATACCAATTAAAACCTGATATTACCTGTGTAGCATAAAATGTCAGTTTGTTCTGAGGATTGCACAAGCTCATCGATCATCCTCAGACAGTTTCTTCCTCTGTGGAGCATAACATGCTCATCAAAATTCAATCTGTTTATTAGCATATTTCTGCAGCATTAATTGGCAAAAATAAAATAAAATAAAAATCTCTCACTCTGGTCAGCCTTTAATCTGATCTTTTAGGTCTGCTCTGTTTGCCATGATCACATGACCAAAAATCCAAAGTAAAGACTTTACATAGCTTTCTGTCACCATGTGAACATTAAGTATAATTGAAACTAGTGTATGTGCAGTGCTTGTCCATGTCTAATTTGTAACACTTTATCCCAAAGAGAAGAGTTCAACCAAGACATTCCAAATGTTAACACATAATCTTTCCAGCCCCACAACTCAGTGCAGCATGGTCAATTACACAAGAACACAACAACATATTACAATAAGTTAATAGCCATTATCCACTTCACATTATGCACAAATATCATGCATATGTAGCCACATTATAATTTTTACTTATCTGATCATATTAAAATAATGCATAGATATAAAAATCCAATACATAAACACTATCATACGTATTAAAATAAACAATCTGTACAAACATTTTGCCATACATTTTTGAGAGTTTTTCATTTTTTTTCCACATATAACAGAGGTGAAGTAAAAAAATAAATATCCTATGTACAATCACACAAGCCATTCCAAAGTTATCGTCACTGCAAGGATAAAGCAAAAAGGCAAAATATTAAATGTTAGTTCAAACAAAATAATTCATGGTGACGTTAGCGTACAATCTGTGAGCTGCTGACAGCGGTGAGCAACAACACAACACGGGTTCAAACTCTCAAACTTACTTTATTCCAACATCCTGGTACAGGTAAGCCGTCGTCTCCCTGGAAGAAGAAAAACAAGATGTTTTGTGAAAAATGCTGTATGCTGCAGGTTTGAACAAAACTATCAGGCAAGTGTGAATCAACTAGATATGCAAAAGCAATTTACAATGACTTGGATGGATGTAGCCATTCAGGGTTCTGGAAGTAAAAATCCTGTACAATTTATTTGTTTTTTTTAATACTCAATATTATATTAGTTGGTTTGAATTTATATATATAACATCACTTACAGAAACTAAATGTTACTAAAAACAAGATGCTTTTTGTGAATGAATAGTGCAACAGGTCAAGCAGCTAAATCAACGTCTAAGCTGAGAGATATTTAGGGTTTGGTTTGGCTATTTTGAGAAACATTTCTAGCCCTGTGATTGACTGGCAATCAGTCCATGGTGTACCCCGCCTCTCACCCAATGACAGGTTGGATAGGCTCCATTCCCCTGCGACCCTGACCAGGATAAGTGGTATAGATAATGGATGGATGGATGGATGGATGGTTGACCTTTCTGCCAATCAGGAGTTACAGTCTGTGATTTGTTTGTTGAATAAGAGGTTGTATTGTTGAGCAATATGTAAATGTAACGCCTTCCATCATATCTCCCTTTTGAAAGGTTTACCTTTACAATAGATGTAATCCAACTTTGTTGTGAAAAATGTGAATCCACAAATAGTTTTTTATTAGTGTTATCGATGCCAGAATTGACACTGTGAGCATGCTCTGCTCATTGATAAAACTAATTGTAAAAACTGCATAGCACATTCATAGCACATAGTCATTAGTTCTGTTCACTTTCAAGAGTTTTGTTCACCATTGGAGTCGTGTTTTAAAATCAATTACAAAGACTTCTAAATTCGAGCGACTAACTGGCCTCATAAACATTGCCACAATCATGAGTATTGTAATATTTACAGCCATTTGCCATAAGAAATGACAGAATTTAAACTTGATTATCAATTCATCCAGGATTGTACCATGTTCTTATGTTATAGAACAAGTAAGATATTGTAAAAAACAGTTGGAAGTCGTTAAACTTCCAGAACCAGCTGATGTCCCAAATCTGCTCCATGCCGTATTTTAAAAATTCTGAATTTCAGTGAGAACATGCCCAAAAAGATTAGCAGTCTCTGTATTTAGAGAAGAACATATTTTCATTCATTTCAACAATCTTGCCGAAGTTTCATGCTTAAAGTTACATACATATTTTGCCAAAACTGTAAGATAAAACATTGCCCATGAAGAAGAAATCCAAAAATGAAAGTGTACTACACAATCAAAACTTTAACAATACCTGATTTAAGAACCATGACAAATCTGGAATGGACATGGTACTTACCAACACTAAATCTAACCACTTGCAAAGCTAGACTACATCTCACTTGTTGTTATTAATTTGGAAAATTCCAAGAAATTGACATTGGACCAAGAAGCAGCTTAGGGCTGGTGTTTTGAAAATTAAGTTACAGCAGTAACTGAAATGTGCCTTGAGTAGGGTCCATATTTATCTCTAGCCGCTCATTGCCAAAGCAAGCAGAGGACAGTGGAAACAAACAAACAAAAAGAATCATGCAGCGACGATGATATCCATGCTAATACTGGGACTTGCTTTGACCAGATACATGAATAGAGTTCCTATTGCCATTCATCCCATGTGGTATTTTGACCCCTTGAAGATGAAAATTGGTGCTCCATGCAAAAGATGGCTTAGTAAACAAGAGATTATGAATAAAGACTCGTATTCTTACAAACCAAACAATTTACATTTTAGATTATTTCTGTAATTAGTGGTATTAGACTCCATCATAGATCTATATGTGGACTTAACTTTGAAAGTTTTAGTAGTTGTAATGAAAAAGGTTGAATTAAACAAGAATTAGTTTTCAGAGGGAAAGACTTGTATAAGTTACTTCTAAGTGAGGTCAGTTTGAGAAGTTCTGGTCTTATTACTGGTTGAGTCAGCTACAGTAGTGATAGTAAGTTTTACTTCCATGCAAACATGCATGTTTTTGTTAATGCCAAGTAAGTTGTAAGTGTCCATTGTCAGGCATGTAGTTAAGGATAGCTTGAGGCATGCTGGGAAAAATGAAGGGAAAGAAAGAGCACCATACCACAGGGCAAGGGGCATCCAGCCCATCAAGGCCTGGCAAGCCTGGTTCACCTTTTTCCCCTTTAAAGCCTCGGAAACCCTGTTCATGAAATCAACCATTTAAAAAACAGGTTGCAGCTCGCGTGGAGCCGAGGAGTTCTTGTCCTCCTCTGCTGGACAGCAGGAGGTTCTCCACTTCCGTCCACTGGGGGACTTCAGGCAGGTTTCCTAGACATGCAGGCGACCTGGGACGGACAGGAACTGGGCCAACTGAGTTAAGTTAAAAGTTACACAAAGCTTTCAGGTGTTGATTTGAAATTATTTCTTTGATAACAAAGCAGAGGTTGGATCTGTACAGGTATGGATTTTATCTGGAGCTCTGCTACCAATCTGAACCCGAGGACTCTCAGATCTAAAGTTTTCGGTTTCGGATCAGGCTTGGGCCAGTTTTGGGTTAGGAGCAAGGTTGGGACATTGCTTCTTTGGGTCAAAAGGAACCAGCTGGGATTGTCCATCCAGAACTTCCTTTCAGAGGACAGGAGACTTTATGGAGGACCAATAACACGCTAGAATTACATAGGTGGCCTGGGAACATTTTGGAATCTCAGGATTGGACAATTTCAAGTATTATCAACTTTTTCCTTCTGCTCAGCACCCAGTGCCCAATGGGTAGAAGGTACGTAGACAATGATTGGCATTATCAATGGATGAACTAAGCTATAAGTTTTCAGGTCTGGTGTAGGTCCTACATTTGGAAGAGTCCATCGAATTTATTTGGGCTGGGTACTAAAGGCATGCTTTCAAGCAGGGTTTGGGTCAGTTTTTGGCCTGTGCAGATTGTCTCCAATTTGTTCATGGCAAAGGACTGCAAAAATGCAGGAAGGAGAAGGGTAATCGAGACAAAATAATTTGGTATCTGTCGAAACTCATCAGCAGTGGGTGCCTGGTTCCTGTCCGCCTGCTACCTGGAAAAAAGAAGTTCCTCAGGCAGAGTTGTGGTCTTTGGTCCATTCAAGTAATTTTTCACTTGTTCAACCTGTTTTCATCTGTTACTTCAACTGCTTCTTTGCGGTTTTGGATTTTTTTTTAGTTTAGGATCACGCCCATTCAATCAAATATGCTCTCATATCTCTGACAGGCTGCTGTGAACACTTGGACCAAACCCTTCCTGAGGTTGATTAGAACCACTTAATACCAGAGCCAAAAGGAAGCTGACTATCTTCTATCAGATTGTGTAGCTCTCTTAGATAGTGCTCCTTCCCTTTGCCTCTGGTTACACATCAGACTACTGACATACCAACGGACAGGGGGCATCTAATCCAGGTGCTCCTTGGTCTCCCTTATCCCCTTTGGCCCCCCTGTTGCCTTTCTTGCCCCTCTCTCCCTGCAAACAACAGCGTATTAAAAAGACAAACTTTAGTCCTCCTTATTAAGCCACACAAGAAGCAAATGTTTGTTTTTGTAGATTTCAAACTGTCAAATATACCGGTAGCCTATATAAGAAATACGTTATTAGACCTACTTATGTGTTCGGTTTGCCTTTTGCTTTTTTCAAAAGACAATATGATTCTTAAATGTACATTTAGTGGAAAGGGAAGGTAAGTAGAGGGAGTTAGGGAGAAGAGATTAAATCCAGTGCTGTTGGTGAGCAGGTTTCTTGAACTATATATGGAGGACTACCTACAAGCTACAGTTCAATAACAGTCGGTTTTGGAAGACTTGTTAGCAAGAAGTGAGATAGCTTGGTGAAACTGACAGCTTCCCAAAAGTGAAGCCAAAACACTTCCTTAATCTCCATCGCCCCCTGCTGACTGGCTGCAGTATAGGTCATAAAGCCCGCCTCCTCCATTCTACCAGACGGGAAATGAGTCAAAGTATAAATTCAACATACAGGTCAAATAATTTTTTCTCAAACATGGCATGACATCTGTCATTACAGCTAGTTATTATCATGCTGATTAGTGTCCAGGTGTTCATTTTTTTTATTCAATTAGTTATTTAATGCTATAAAATGGGATCTGACGCCATGATTGACAGCCCTAAAAATGTGTCTCCAGCAGTGTTCTGTTTCGGTGTTAGCAGAGTAGTGGAGGGAAGACAAGAGAAAACGTAACTAAAACAATAACTACAATAATTAAACTATTCATAAAAAGGGATTGTTCGGATTTTTTGAAGTGGGGTTGTATATGGTACTTTACTATAGTAAGTGTACTATGTACAGTAGATAACTGGCCGGAGTTCCTACATGGAAGCTAAGCTAAGCACCGCTGACGACGGGGTCAGGAGTACCACGTACGTTAGTCACTTAAAAGAGTCCTACATATAAACAAAGATTTCAGTTTAAGTGTACGCTGTATTTAACTTTTTGTCACCGCTTCACATTGACGTCAGACAGCCCTTTCCCTCGGCACTATGTCTTACTCTGCACAACGGCACTGTATACCTACGCATGCAACGCACGGTATCGGATCAGCTGCTCGGGTCAGCGGTTTGTAGAAGAGACAACAATAAAAGAAAATACAATATTATGGAAACGACGAAGTGCCGTTCAAGGTGGGGAGTAGAGGACATTGTTTTCCTATACCTGTCGTGACGTGTATTTTGTCGTATGTCAGCTGTTCGGGTCAGCTAGCACAGACTGAAATCAAACTTTGTTATTGTTTTCACTTGTTTTTTTCCGGACTGTAACCTAACCTAACCAAGTAGTTTTGGTGCCTTTAAACTTACTAAACCTGAACCATAGTGGCAGTTGGTCAAACTGATTGGGACATCAAATGATGCTGAATGCTAAATTTAAAAGGCAATGACAAATGAATAAAATATTTTCGTACTCCAATGGGAGGTGACTTGGTGTCACTTGGGGCTGAGGCCCGAGAGTTTAACAAAGACAATAATCTTAGGATGTAGAGTTTATTAAAGTCAGCTTATCAGACCTCTACTTGCTGTTTCCAGCATAATGTGCCCAAATCTGTTTGTGGAGTTACTCAACGGTTTGTGAACACCCCCTTTCGAAGCCTTGAGTTCTGCATTCTGGCTGCCGCCATCTTGGTTATTTGGAACCAGAAGTAACCGAATTTGAAAGATGGAGTAGATATGGATCACTACTCACATATCCTGGTTGGCTGGTCACCGTGTTAGCGGCTTATCAATCATAGGTAGCCACGCCCTAAAGCATACCCTGCTGTATCATCTATTTTACTCTCAATGGGACCATAAGTCATGAAATGAACATCATGCTGTAGTGAATACTTGAAGACAAGAGGTTTATTACAGAGACTTTACTGAGTTAGACATAGGTCATTTTGCCATCTGGTTTCGCATCATCAGACTCGATTTTGCAACCAGTTGAGTCTTCCCCCTGCTGGCCATTAGAAAGAATGCAGGTTAAGGCACTTCTGCATTGGCTTCACTTTTGAAACCGGAAATCAAGTTGCATTGTAGGTAATGTAGGCACCAGGTTTGAGCAGGGAAGAGCAACACATGAAGTAAAAAGACAACACCTCTCGTCAGCATTAATCCTTTTTGCTTTGAACCGTCTGTCATGAGTGTTAAAGGAGTGCAATGCTAAATTGGTGTAGCGCACTTTTCAGTTTGAAGTAGAGCAGATACAAACGGGTAAAACTGAACCATAGCTTCATCACTATATTAACAGAAGACCTGCTCACCAAGATAAAAGGCTGTAAGCGATAATAAACATTATTTTTAGGGACTGCAGTAACAGGAACAATAATATGCTGCCTTCCTGCAGTGTTCTCCCATGACTGCTTTAGCATCACCGACTAAACTGCGTCTGTTTTCATTTATTTTCTTCTGGTTATCTCCTGTCTTGAATGACTTAAATGCTTTTGACTTGAACACAAAGCCCCCTGTGAGTGCTGCTAACAGAAGAGGCTCAGAGTCAGAAAAACGATTAACACAGTCAGCGCTATAGCTAATAAATAAGGCAAATAATTATTGACACCTGACTCTAACAAACCAAACTCTCATAGGAATGATTCACTCTGAAGTGAGCACAATGCTAGATGCTCTACAATCTCAATATAACGTACATTTTTACAGTTATGGGAGAGCACTGCGTAAAAACTTGGGCATGAATAAGGAGTCAGGGGTTGGAGGGAGTGCATGAAGGCTTGCAAGAATGAGGTTCTGTTAAATAGGAAGGTAGTAGCAGGTGAATAAGGTGAATTAGAAAGGAGGTGTAAGAGGAGGAAGATTAACCCAGGACTACATTAGAATGCAGGAGGAAGAGGAGGAGCAGGAGGCCAAAGTTTGTGAGAGGGAGAGAGGGCAACCCCGGCAATAAAAAGAGCCACAGGTCACAGAGCAAGGTGGAGGGAGGTAAAAGGGGATAGGAAGACCTGCGGAAACAAAGGAACAAAGGAACAAAGAGTAAAAAAACACCAACACTATCCCATAGCTTTGTCTTCAGCACCTTTAACTGGACAGCCACATTCAGGTCTGCTTATCACAGCTGTATTGATTTGGTTTCTGTGGCTGTAAATATATCTTCTTTTGACTAGAAGCCAGTTGAAAGTGCTGAGAGAGCTTATGAAATGTGAAGACTGAAAAGATGGGAGTGGAAATATTACAGGAGGCACAGGTTAATGGGAGGGAAACATTCTCTTAGAGGAAGGGTGTGTGGACATTACAAACAGAGTGTCTGATACACTTTAACCTTTAACACAGTATCGTTTTGCAGGGCTGTTTTGATACTCAGGCCAATTAATGAATTCATACTTTTTTTTTTCTTATTTCAGAGAGAGCAGAAGTCAGGACGTGGAAAATATATCTGGCTTTTTGCTAACTCCTTCCTGTCTGCTGGGCGGGTCGTGTAAAGTGTTTTTTTCAGTAAAAAAAAAAGCTCCTACTTTTGCCAGAAAGAAAGCTATAAGAGCGGAGAAAGTGGGCCAAGACATTAAAGTTGAGACTGTAAACAACAACAAGCTGAAAGATAAAAATGTTCTATGGAAGGTGGAGATACTGTTTTTATCCATTTCCAAACTGAATCATCATTATATGTTACAGAATAGACAATGAATCAAAAGACAAATGGATGTCTCCAAGGTCACTTATGAACATTAGCATCTTATTACTTTTATAAAAATGCATCTGTGACCCGAAGATTCAAAACAAAGCCTATGCAAAACAAAGACACCTCGATGTGAATTATTCAGGATTATTAAGAAGAAATCAAAGCAAACTATGTGACTCATCTGGCCCTCTTTTAATGTCCGATATCAAAGAGAACATCCCATTTATTAATATTCAGCTCTTTAATTCTCGTCTCCTCCTTGAGAGTCTTTGAAGTGGTCACAAGTCTGCTCAGGTGACCTGTTAAGGCCCCACAAAGAGGTTGAATAAGGATGCGGAGGTGGCGAATTTAATGAGCATAGACGTGACCTTGTCTGATGTGTGTATTCATATTAAATCTAACGTGTCGTGTAGCCAGAAACGTTTTCTTTCTTTTCTTCTGTTCTCTTAATAACTGGAAAACATTACAGGTGGCAGCTTACCCGGTTCCCTTTGAATCCTTGTGGTCCTACTAAACCCTGTAAAAAGAAAGAAGAAGTAAAATTAGTGGACGTGAACATTTGTCCAACTTTAATCAGACAAACATTTTGAGGAATATGCTGTTTTGTTTGTATGCATTTTGGGCCGTGGTGACTTAGCACTGTGAAAAAAAAGGCAGTTTTGCCTGAATAACAACATATTCAACAACCTTTATGTGGATGACTTTGTGATGTGAGTAAAATAAAGTTTAACTTGATTTGTGTCTCCTGAACATGGGGCCGCTGGTGAGGTATCCCTTATTGTTGTATATATATTTCGTAACAGGGCTGCATGGTGGTGCAGCGGTTAGCACCGTCGCCTCACATCTAGAAGGCTTTAAATCCCTGTTCGGACGAAGTGGGCCTTTCTGTGTGCACTTTGCAAATTCTCCCCGTGCCTGCATCCCACAGTCTAAAGATATGCTTGTTAACAGGTGACTCTAGATTGCCTGTAATTGTGAAAGTGAGCCAGTCAGCCCTGCGAGTGTACCCTGCCTCTCGCCCAATGACAGCTGGGATAGGCTGCAGGATAAGCGGTACACTGTAGATAATGGATGGATGGATGTTTGTGCAAGAGCCTCTCATGGTTGCGTTGCTTAACTTTTGCAGTAATTCTAAACATGCTTTTGGTCCACTAAAGTTAGACACAATGACAGATGAATTAACCCCAGCTTTGTTTATCTTGACTGCCATCTTGTCTGTACGGCAACTGGGAGGGACAATTGAGTGAGTTAACACGTTTTGTAATCGTCTTTGTAGTTGCAGAGAAATAAAGGCATTACCTGCACTGTCTGATTAAACCAGTGCTGACTTTACTGAATTTATGCAATTTTGGGTTAGGGTTAGAAACCAACAATGTCGTATCTGTTAGACGCCCTAGTTTTGCAATAATTTAATGACAGAATTCTGGCCTCTCTTATGAGTATTATTATCAGCCTGTCATCATGCCAAACTGAATTCCGGTTTATATGCTATAAATAGCTTATATGGCCATACACAGTCTGGTTTTATTGATGTTCCCAGTCGTAAGGAATATCTAACGTGGACTGCAAGACTTACTGGGATGCCTTGAGGCCCAGTTGGTCCTGGTAGTCCTGCGTCTCCTTTTTCACCCTGCAGTGATGAGACAACATGTGAATGGTATAGTCTCTAAAGCTTTATGTAAATGTGTTTGTGTATTTTCATTATTGGAATACAAATTGGAGACACACACACACAAACACACACACACACACACACACACACACAACCATACTTACTCTCTCTCCCTTTGGTCCTGCTGGCCCTGAAACACCTGCTGGTCCTATTAGACCCTTTACAGAACAGAGACAGTAAACAGCTGTTAGCTGACACAAACAGAGAATAGTACTATTCAACACTTCATCATGAAATACCTAAAATCAGTAAATCAACAAGCTTTCTGGTGGACATGAATAGATGCAACAAAAAGTCATTTTTATTGATTGAATGACAAACTTTCAGTTTAATTTTCTGTTTCAACATCTGTCACTGACACACCAAGCTTGTTGACCTACTGTCCAAACCGTTAAAAAGGAGGGAAAGAGAATAAGATGTCATAAACAGCTGCAGATCTCTGTCTGATTAGCAGTCAGGCTTGGAGAGGATGACCTTGCATCTCAGGCATATTCAGTATGTATTGTGCTGTATGAATAACAGATGTCCAGATGCACTGTATGACATGTCAACATGCAGCGTGGGCACCTCTGCATGCTGCTTTAGGATAGATTTTAGCAAAGGCTACTTCACAGCCCGCTGCTGGTACACGATCATGAGGCAGGAGACTGTTGAGGCAGGATTGAGGACTGAGGATTTACACTGTTGTGGCATGGAATATAAGAAGCCGTAGACAACTTTGCACTTTAGTGAATTAGCCTGAAGTAATAACACTTACATGTACAAACCAAAGTTGCTTATATTTTGCATTGTGTACATGTCCAAGGCATTAACTGTTATTATTACGACAAAGTCACAATTTTGTTATTTTGAGTTTTTCTTAAAACAGAAATATTGTGTGCCGCTTTAGCACCGATGCTACAGCCCTCGATGTGGCGGCCCCAGGCTCAACTCTCACCCTTGGCCCCTCGCCACGTATAATCACCCACTCTCTTCCCCTGTTTCCGACACTATCCACTGTCCTCTCACTTACTAAAGGCATAAAAGGCCAAAAAAATGATCTTCGAAATGACCTTTTATTTATTTATTTATTTTTAAAAATTTTTTAGTACTACCATAAATATATATTTCCTACACATACAAGCTTAAATGGCTGTGGTCTTTACATGAGTCATTTAACCCTGGTGGCACAGGGGTGATAAACACTGCAGAGTTGCCACGTTTGCCATCAAAAGGAGGTTCTTCATGCCTGTGCCTCCTCAGAACCCAACCCTGAACAGTCCTGTCCTCACACAGCTAATTCAGGAGGAAAAAAAGAGACAGGACGAGCATGGGAAGCAGAAAAGCAAGCGGACATGACAAGCAGACATGGCAGACATCAAGCAAGCTGTAGCAAGGGGGGGTGGAGGAGGAGGAGGAGGAGAAAGAGGAGGAGAAGGGTGAGGGGACCGGAACAGGACTTGCACCACTCACCACAGGACCCGGTCTGCCGTCTAACCCATGAGCCCCCTGTATAGCGTTGTACATAGTTAGAGAGCAGAGATGATGGGGGAGATGGTGGGAGGAAGGTGGGGGAGGGGTGGAGGGGGTGGGTGGGGGAGTGAGTGAAGCTGTGACTCAAGTGACATATAAAACATATTCAGATGATGACAAATGAAGGGTGATGGAAGTGGCGGAGGGAGAGTTAAAGTAAGTGACAGTAATTGTGAGTAACTCCTTCTACTGGTCATAGCGTTTGGGGCCATGTTGTTGCTCACAGTCTTTGCCATTATATAGTATTATATTTATAGATGTAGGAATACTATACATACTGAACCAGCTGCGACGGGTGGAAGTAAAAGAAAACAATGTAGAATTGGCGGGATGGCCTAAAAATACTTAAGTTCAGTTAGTTCCAATCAATTCATCTTACTGGACAAGAGGCTTTGATAAGTGCTGATACAGAGTATAAAAATGTCCCAGTTGGGAATATAATATGAAAATTGATGTAGTTGGTGTCTTGCAACAACCAAAGGCTATTTTAAATTGGATGTATAGTCTCTGTCCTTGCCTAAATTGCAAACTAGCTACAAAACTATGCTACAAACACAAAGGGATGAGGCATCGGAATGAGTTCTCTTTTACACCTTATATTTAATTGAGTTGTGTTTACTCTTTCCACTGGTGGTCAGCTGGTTAGTATGTACTTCTTCAGTCTTGTCCAAAATGAAATATAACTGTATTATAGTTCTAATACAATGTAGCATTCAACATGATCCATAGTTCGACATAAAAAGACTGTCATTCAAGATGCAACACGTATCTCTATCCAGTAGCTTTGGAGTGGCTATACCAAGTTTGCCATACCTTGGTCCTTTGATAGATTTCAAAGCCCAAGGGACAAATGTATGGCCAGAAAAGCATGGTTTTTACCTTATATTGATAATAAATAATAAATTGATAATGATTTTAAATGTGAGAGTAATTTTAATACGATAAAGACGACATAAATGCATCATCTTTGACATGAAAAATCAGTCAGCAACGAAGGCCTAAACTGAGGTTAAAGCAATGTGTTTTTTTCAGCAAATGCGGTTTAATGCTAATAATTCTGTGGAGGCTGTGATAGAAATAAATAGAAGTAATGAGATTGGGTAAAAGAGATGGACAAAAGATAGCAGTCAAAGAATTCTAAAGTCGGGGAATAGACAGGAAGTCCGGTGTACTTACAGGGAGTCCAAGATGGCCTCTATCTCCTTTGTCACCCTTCAGACCTGTTGCTCCCTTCTCTCCTCTGATGCCTATGCCTGGTTCTCCCTGAGTCAGGTTAAAATAGAACCACATTTTTACATATTCTCATATATAGAATGGCTATGACTGAGTAAAATATACATAGGGGCAAATTAAATATAACAAGTGGTGGTTTGATATTATTCTAAAACATTCTTACCTTAGGCCCTGAAGGTCCTTGAGATCCCTGCAGGAAACAAAAACAGTGGGACATTACTGACACAATCCATCTGGAATCCATATTGTTGCCCGGAAACACCTCCAGTGTGTATGAGTAGCAGCAAGGGTTACATAGTACAAATACAATATTGGCATGTTTAGCAACTTGTATTAGAGGGCTTCAGTTAATGAGCAATTTATTATTTATAATGTGTTTTATTTATTTTGATTACATCTTTGTTTTCTACAAACAGAGATGACTGCTAATTGTTGAAAACCCTTTAAACACTTTGTGGTAGTATGTGGTGTAAGGTATATATAATTATAATATAAAATACAAAATGTCATTATACGCAGACGATGGTACTCTATTCGTGTCGAATGACAAGTATGATCTAGGATTAATTAAAGGGGGGGTGGTATTGTGCAAATTTCAAGCTTCATATTTCACTCTGTGATACCAGTGGAGTAGCTTAGCATAATTTACAGTTAAAAAAATGCATCATTTTTCTCACAATGGTGCTCTGTGCAGGCCCTCATATAGCCTCTGCCTGAAACAACTCAGTCAGCTCTGTTCCTTTAATAAACCCCACCTCTACAAGCCCACTTTCTCTTGATTGCCCTGGTGAGGCTGCACTTTGTGACGTCACAAAGTGCAGCGTGTAGAAAAAACTGTGTGAAACCTGGCGTTCACAGCAGCCTGCAGACTGAGTTGAGAAGACTGGGGATTACTCCAACATACTTTTACATAACTTTTACATTCTCATTGCACACAATGATACATCAGTTTCTACATTAATGGCCTCTTTGGGGCTCAAAGTTTCTAAGCCTGACCTGATCTTGACATTCTGTTGTTTGATGGAATATTTGACTTACTGCTGGGCCAACTGGTCCTGGAGGTCCCTGAGGCCCTGGAGGACCATATATCTAAATAGACACACACAAACAAAAGCAACAATTCAATTTAAACATGTTGCTCATACAACATGCTGTTCTTTATTTCACTATAAAGAACAATAATCAGTCCGAGGGGTTTATGACTGACCCTTACCATCTCTGACCTTCCTCCTTCTCCAGGTGCACCTTTATGACCCTGTGACACAGATGGACACAAAGTTCACGGTATATATTTCCATCCGAAAAATGATTAAGTGAATATAAAATGAAACAACGCAACACTTTCACAGTGCACTGCATTCCAGTGCCCCCCCTTGCCAGGTCAGAGAGATGCAGCCTGAGGGGCACCATTGCGTACCATTGAACCAGGTAATCCAATAGAGCCAGGGGCCCCGTTAGCCCCCTTTTCACCAGTAGGGCCATCTAAACCCTACGGGACAAGGAAGGGGAGATAGACATCACAATAACGGCAGAGTGTTTCAATTTAGGGACTGATGCATTGATCTTCATGCCAATCAAAGAAAAAAGGATATTGGGAAAGTTTTATTTTTATCCAGTCTTAGTATTCATGATTTAATCTTTAAACCAATCAGCACCAGGCGCAGAATAGCTCCAATTATTGGTCTCTTTTTCTGTATTTGAAAGAAAAAATGAAACATGATTATATTTTTTGCTTTTGTGTCAGCAATGGCAAAAGGTTCCCAATGCTGTTAAGCAAAAGCCTTCACTTTTACCTGTACCATGTGGTTTCAAATTTTGTTTCTCCACTTTGATCTGTTTCCAAGGCCCATCCCATACGGCCCCACCATGCCCATTATGCCCATTTCATGTTTTACTTGTGTGGGTAACTGGTTTCTGGGGTTAAGTCCAAATGTGGAGGAGAGTACACCAACTGTATCCAAGCACCAGGCTATGCCCAGCCCCTCCCCTGCACAGCTGCTGCCTTGGACCAAGGTCCATTAATAGACCTCCATCACTGATGACTTGTTCTGTTAGACTCTATTAGACAAATAATAGGTGCTTGTACTTTACTACAGTATTTCTGTTTGCCCTACATAAAAAAATGTATTGTTCTACTTCTGAATGTAGAATGGATGGAGTATTTTTATATCGTTGTGTATGTACTTTTTAACTAGGTATCACACTTTAGTAATACATGATAAGACCATATGAGGTTGGCCTTTGAATACATTTCCAAATAAAACCGAGCATCAAACTGTCATTATAGAGCATTCACTTCACATTTTAAACATATGGTGCAAGTATGTACAAATGCTAATTTGTTTTGTCAGTTTTTTTCATTTCAAATACAAAAACCAATTACACAATTGTTGCCAACCACTGCTACCTAATGACGGTCCTTTTTCAACAGCTCAAGCTTCAATTTCTTCGCTCTATGGAGATGCTGCATTCAGGGACGCAATGCTGCCCATCCTATCTCATACACAAACAAGCGAAGTAAGATGTATAAGTCGATTTCTCTTTCAATAGTTAATAGTTAGCTGTCACACATACACAGTATTTACTAAAGGCTCTCCCAAGTAACACTGGGCTACAAATAACTTAAACTGGGGAACATTTGGGACCCACACCACACAGAATTAAAAGTTAAACTCAGTGTCAGTCCTGGGTCTTGTCCAATCTACAGAGTCTCTAATTAGATAATAAGAGGGAAGCTGGGAAACCAAGGTCTTCCTTCTGCATAATTACAGATGGTGAACTCTGCTCGTGGTTGCAGAGCCCCACGCAGTGATGTCATGTGGTGTGGTTTGGACTGCAAACAGTCACTTACAGGTGATCCAGATTGACCCGTGTCTCCCTTGTCTCCTTTGGGTCCTGGGAAGCCCATTACACCGCCCTCTCCTCTGGGACCTTCAGGGCCGGCTGGGCCTGCGGGACCTTGCTCTCCAGGCTTCCCTCGAGGCCCCTGAAAACACAAGAGGTCAGTGTCACCATTTAGCATCACAATTAACCAAATGTTATCATAATATATGAAACATTTAAAGTGCCTGGTAACTGATTATTACCTTCTCTCCGTCCAGTCCAGGGGGACCTGGTAGACCAACTTCACCCTGAGGACACAGCGAGGCCGGATTACTTAACAGGTTCCTACCACAGGGTTTCAGACCCGAGCATGTTTTTACACTTTCAAATCTACTTTATGTAAATACAGAGAATGTATGTTAGAGTCCTCAGCTGGTCATGAATGGTCATAAACCCCAGGGCTTCCAGAATGCTACTTAACTACAACTCACTTCCGGGCCTAAATAAATGGTAAATGGACTGTACTTATATAGCGCTTTTCTTGTCTTTGCGACCACTCACGATGCTTTTACACTACATGTCACATTCACCCATTCACACACACATTCACACACTGATGGCAGAGGCTGCTACGTAAAGTGCCCAACACATTATCACATTCATACCCGTTGGCTATGCCACCGGGAGCAATTTGGGGTTCAGTGTCTTGCCAGAGGACACTTCGACATGTGACAGTAGCAGTCAGGGATCGAACCCCCAACCTTCCGATCGAAAGACAACCGACTCTACCCCAGATGCATCTGTTGTAGACACACATTGAGCACTAAGGCCCCGATCAGACAGAGCACATTTTGCAGGTTGTAGAACGCGAGGCGCACCGCACTGCCTTTTCTGTTGAAGCCTACGGTTAAAAAAAGCTTGTTGTGCCTTTTTTTTTTTACTGTTGTTAAGGCAACAACCAAATCATTAGCTGTCAATAACCTAACCGTTATTTTGTAAACTGACAGAAGGCCCGCCTCTCCTTTCATCCGATTGGACAATGAGAAAAAACGGCAATGACGTCGGGCGCTTTTCTGCTTTGAGTTGAAGTTTTTTCTCCTCGAGGCGCTCAGAGCGTTTCCTCAAAAATGCGAGTGGAAAAACGCGCGCACAAAAAGTGTCCCTCTCATTGAAAACAATGACAGAAAAGCCGCCCCCAGCTGCTAAAACACGCTCTGTCTAATCGGGCCCTAAAGCTGCTGCTCTGCTGAACTGCCGCTCACTCTGTGCAGACCTGGTGCTGGGAAATTTGCACCACTAAAGAACAGTATGAACTCATTTAACCCCTATTAATAACAATATCTGTTATCTCCATAACTTGAGATATGGACCTCTGTGGAGTCAAGTCTTGTTTTAACACCATCATTTCAGTTTTTATACTCAAACTGAGCATAATCCTGAATACATCTCAACCAAATGATCATTTAAAGCTTCCGGCCATTATATCCAGCATTGGGAATAGATGTCCAACAGCTATGTTTTGCCTCCCACAGACCCTAACAGGTAAATCTGGCTGTGGGATACACATAGCATTAAGGCAAAAACGAACTGTATGTTTGTTTTCTGAATGTGGGGATGGTCATTTATTCTAAAATGCCTCCTACCTTGGTACCAGAAGGCCCTGGAGGTCCAGGTAATCCAGGGGGGCCCTAAGAGGAGAAGAGTTTCATCATTCAATCGAATGTCTTAAAGCACTGTGTTTTCTCATGTCCTGATAATACTGGCAAGTACTTACCATCAGGGGTATGTTGCGGATATCCTGTGGAGGATTATCGTATATTAGCAATCGATGTATTTTAGTCTTCAGGTTTCTACATCTGAGAAGAGTGAACAACAATAACTTACATTTTCATTGTTTTGGATTTCAGCCTTCCCTGGTTCCCCGGTTGGGCCTGGAGGACCCTATAAGGAGAAAAAGACCATTTGTAAACTTCATCACGAACAGAATGTACTATGTGTACATCATAAGTATGTTAATAGTTGCAATATGTTGTTATGAGTCTACAGGTCATGACTTACTCTTGGTCCAGCTGCCCCTTCAGGGCCTACTTCCCCCTAGAGGTTAAATAAAAGTTAGTATCAAACCCTTTGTATCACTATACATATCCTCATCTTGTGTTTGTATTTGGAGAGTTGTCTTCTCTTTAAAATAAATTTAGCTTTTTTCTTACCGTGTCTCCCTGGTCACCTTTGTCCCCCTGTAAGTAGAATATCATACAGTGATTTCTGTGAGCACAAGCTTTCCTTGAAGTCTTTGTATAATCTTGATGTAGGCATCGCTTTAAGTGCAGATATCTATTCACTAATCAAACTACTTCCTATACCTTATGTCCCATGAGGCCCGGCAGTCCTGGCGATCCCGGTTCTCCTTTAATTCCCTGGGCTGTTGTGGTCGGCTGTCCCTTCTCACCCTGCATACAAAGAGATTCAAGTCTTAGCTGAATTGAGTGCAACTTATTACTCTTAACCAGATAGAAAATTAACAAAAAGGTCTTGACTGATGAATGCAGATTGTCAATGTCAAATATAATAATGTTCATCTACTGGCTATTGATGTTTTCAAGTTGCCATTGAGTGGTATTTTTGTGTCAGTAGTCTTTATATCTCAATTTTCAATCCCTAAGATAAAAAACATTTTGGGACAAAACAACTCTGATAAATGGGCTACCTTTAAATCAGGTATTTACTGACCACACATTACTGAACAATGCAATGCATGAATAAATATGAAAGGAAAAAACACGATTATAGAAGTCATAAGCAGGAAACAGTTGTATTAAAGAAATGATACAACTTGCTAGTATTTTCTGCAACTTTCACCTGCATCTCACGGTCTTCATCAGCAATTTAAGTTTGCTCAGTTGTCATGGAGACAGCTCAGTTGTCATCATGTATCATATGGTTGAAATTTGGTTGGGGGTTGTATAGTATAATTATAAGGGGGGAGATTGTGACTGTTTCTGTATAAGAGGTGTTCTGCTGAATGTCATCCAAGACCTATCTCCACAGCCTGATAGTTGATGACCTATGACCTCTTCCCATTGGATGCTGTGAGTGGTTTTGTCCTTGTTATTTTACTAATGCTTTGAACGTCACACGGTCAAATGTGATGTCATAACCCTCGACTGGGTAGCTTCTTGTGATCCCTGATGAGTTAGCAGTTGCTCTCTTGGTCTAAAGTCACATGGGATTTCATCAACCAATCAATGTATGATTATTGATGGCCTGGAGTGACCCCCTTGACCTGCTGTACCTCCAATCTCCTATCTTTCTCCTCACTGATAGCAGGTTTTGCTCAAAGTAGAAGTGTATTCACAATTTACCATATTCACACTGCAGCAGTTTTTTTCTCTTACCACACGCTCAGGGTGGGAAGCTCAAGTGCTTTTATAATGTTGTAGGCTAATGCTGCTGGAAAGATAGTGAGTACTGAAAATCACGACGGACAGTGAGCCATATTTCAAGGTAAAATAACATTTGGTAACTCATTAGATAATGAGAGCTAAGTCACAACAGCTGATGTTAGCTTAAACCAATTGCGAACAAAGATCAGCTTTAGCTAACTAGCAATACTGCTAGCTAACATTACGGTTTATAAGCTGTCCTATTATATCCAGTTACACCATCACACAATAATGTTAGCTAGATAGTCATTGAATGCTAATCTTAGCTATTGTCTGATGCCTGCTAAAGGTTTTACATAATACTTTAAATATGGCCTGATGTCCCTCTTGATTTTAGCTTTATCATTTTATCTGCTAATCAATTGAGAAGTGGTAAAATGATTTGTCAGGTCCTCTGTATTTGTGAACCTGGAACAACTCAGTACAACATTATAAGAGCATTTTAGCTTCCAATCCCGAGTGCGACGTCAGAGGAGAGTGGCCTGAGTGAACACGGTGACTGGACAAGAGAAGTTATCTTGTCATTTTCTTGATAACTGAGCACACTCAATCTGCTGATGGAGACTATGATATTGAGTTGAAAGGTCTAGAACAAAGTAAGTCAGTCAGTGGTTAGATTAGGCCTTTTTTTGTACAGTACCACAGATCTCACAGCACATCTAAGAATGAGTTCTGGCAATCCATTATTCTTTGATTCAGAAAGAATCAAAGGATGCATGTATGAGTGTTGTTAGCGATGACAAATGGTGTGACAGAGTTTGCACTGGGCAATATGAGTCATTAGAGCTGGGTACTGACCACTATAAAGACCACAGCACTCCAACAAACGCCAAGTACAGCACAGCTAACATCACACTGAGACGTATTTGGAGCTGATGCAACTCACAAACATAAAACACTGATGTAATGAATATCGGACTTGACAGATGACCAGTTTCTATAGTAAGACACATGACTGACAGAAGCACAACCAATCAGTTAAGATGCTCAGTCCATTCCAGGCCTACCCTGTAGCCCCTCTTGCCAGGGATGCCAGGGGTACCAGGGACGCCAGCCTGGCCCTTATGGTGGATGAAAGACATTCATGACCAGCTGATTTCATTGGGTTTGTAATACAGGCCACACACACACTGATCGGAAAATGACTTTACCTTAAACCCAGGAGTGCCTGGGAAACCTGGTTCTCCCTACAATGTCAGAATGACACAAAAGAAGAAAAGGAAAACTATTGATGTAAATCGCTTCGTCAAGATGTTAAAAATGCATGCCGACACATCTGGAAGGAAATTATTCATGCAGTTACATGGGTAGATAGCTGAATGGGCTTACTCAGCACACGCCAAGGGCCCAAGTCATTGTGAGACTTTGGACTGTAATTTCTTGTCGAAAACTCAACTATTAGACCTAAAAGACCAGAAACGCACGCAGAATGACCATGAAGAGATGCAAAACTCTACATAGGGCATCTCTCTCCTTGTGGGTGTCCTTCCTGTGTAGGATGGATAGGGGTCAGGGCATATGGTCTAAAAACTCTGTCCATGTAAAGGCATACAGAGCAATTAAAATCTGTGACAGATTAGCATCTGACAAGTGCTCGCCGCAGCATGGTGAACCCTCTGAAATTGCTTGTTAAAAATAGAAAGGAAGCATGCATGAGTCATTAGTTCATCTGTGTTGTTGCTCCTCCTTTCAGATTAATGAGTAGAGGGTTTGAAGATGATCTACAATCACAGCTGTGACCACACGAGCACAGACATAGCGGGCTGGTAAAGGGAGTTCCTACAATCTCGTTTCCCCCAGCGGAATAGGCATGATAGTTGTAGATAGAGAATAACAAGTAACCTTTGAAGGTTTAATCCTAGAGGACTCTGAAATGCTCTGCATAGCAACATGCAAACGGGAAACGGGTGATGCAGAAGTCTTTTCAACAAGCTGCTTCAAATACACTTCAAAAGAGTTAAAAAAGAAAAGTTAAATATGTTATTATTTTGGGTGCTCTAATCAAAACCATCCTTGTCTTGCCACGCCAGGCTGTGGCTGGGCAGATAAAAATCATTAATATCTAAGGGTTCCCCACATAATTATACATTGTGAATCACCCATAAACCCTGTGCAGAAAAGGACCGTTTGTGTTGTCAGAGGGATATATGGATGTAAATTGCTTAATTACAGAATACAAACTATCTAGAACATATAAACAAAAAATTACCCAACGAAAAACCAATAACCCACTACTTAGTGGAAATTGTTGTAGTGACAGATAAAGAATTCAAGAACCAGAGAGACCAGAGAGCATATGAGCGTATTTGAACCAAACTTCTGCCAGGAAGTTGCATCAGGAAGCTTGTTTGGCATGTAGATTTACATGACAATACAATTTACAGTACAATTCTCCAGGTACAGCTACTGAAACAAATCCAAACCCTGCTACTACCTGCCTCCAACCAACCCAGCAACTGTTCAGACAATATAACAACCATCCATTCTCTGGTATTAACCTTAAGGTGTCACTAGGACTGCTCTCTTCAAACCCATGGGTCAGTTGGGCAGGGGGAGATGTGAGGGACCGCATAAAGACAGAGTGTCTGCTAGCGCTAGAGTTTGTGGTCAGATGAAAGCATTGCTGGACCTCCATCATCCCTGCTGCCCTCAGGAGTACCCTGGTGGTGACGGCTCTAAATGCACAGAGGGGTTCATAACAGACACTCCCCAACAACCGACTGCCCCCAACAGGAAACAACATCTTCCTTTGATGTCTGAATGCTCCAATCAGCTTTGAGCATTCCCTGGGTTGCCTCAAAAGTTTGTCCATCATCCACCACCTTGTTTCTATTTTAACATCTTTCTTTGAAATACGTCAGTGTAGTTCCGCATGGATTTGTCACATTGGCATGCCGTCTCATGATTTATCGATATGCTAATCTCTTCGTTAAAGCCGTCCAGCCACAGGCTTTCCACTTCAGAGAAGTTCAAGGAAGGGATGAGTTCAGACCAATCAGTCACCAGCACATTAAAAAGGAAATGCAATAATCTTCCAATGAGGCTGTAGGATCACTTGTGTTCATTCTGTTTGTGCCATAGCCAAGTCATCCTGTCACACTCCGTTTCAGAGGAAGGACATGGACACGCACATACCCACTGCCAGGGTTTCCCTAATGACTTGCGAGTGCACTATCCATGTGTACTCTAAACAGTAAAGCTTGGTAACAGATGGACAGGATTAGGCTTAGACTATGATATCAGCGTGCTGGTGCAGTGCTTTAATAATATTAAGACCTCTTAATCTTACCAGTGTCCAATTCATTAGCTTGCGAATGAGTGTTAACTGTATTTTCAACAGAATGAGATTCTATTTGGGATGACTTAAGAAGCAAAGAGAGAGCCAAGCAGACCCTCTGTTGGATGGCTACACACTACAAGATAATCAGGCCGATTTTGGGCCTGATTACCCCCTTCCAACAAAAGACCTGATTTTTTGATGGTTCTAAAGATGATCTTGCTTTCCTGTGGTGTGAGGTTTGTTAAGAATGATTTGACTTCCCCCGATCTGCTCGGATAACCTGTTGTTTGGGAGGAACCCCGAGGACAGCCGGGCATGAACTCTGTGGATTGTCACATGGAACAAAACGATAGCCAATTGGGAAGCAAGCTGACTGAAGAAGGAAGCACAACTCCAGCTTTAACATGTACAGATTGCAATTTTTTCTTTTTCCTTGGTGTCTTTCAATTAAAAAGTAGTCCAAAAAGTCAATTCTTCCTGCCTTTCATCCGCCATGTTTGTTTACTCTAAAGTCACGTTTGATTGCGAGAGGGTGTCAGTGAATGAAATCTGTCAGTGTGTGGTGTGCTGTTTTGGTCATATCGTTGCTCTCCACACACTATAGGAACAAAACTACTATATCGATCATTATTTAGCGTCATGTGTGGCGTCTCTCACATTTTCAACATCTGTTAAGAATGTGGCAGTGTGGGCCAGGCCTTACATTTCTGTAGGGAGAGCAAGAGGCAGGTAAACGGCACATGACACATGGCACATTAAGATTGCCGTCTACTCATTACTAAAGGCAGCTTTGCTCTGTGCAGGGAAAAGCAGCTTTTAGCCTTAATATAATTTAAACAGGCGAGTAATAAAAAGATAACCCCTGTAAAGTTTTCATGATAACAGAAATGAACTATTGTAAACTGTTTTTTAAAACCAGGCTGTAAACGTGTTTAATTCTGCTGTTAAGTCAGGTATTTTAATAAGGGGCCTAATGGGGATTGACTCGCTTTTGGAGCCAGCCTCAAGTGGCCACTTGAGGAACTGCAATTTTTGGCACCTACAAGTTGACTTAATTTCTACATCCCCGAGGTTGAGACTGCCTCTTAATCTCCCCCTTATACAGTTCTTTAACGGATTATCAGTGTTTCTTTACCATTATACTAGCCGTTCCTGCATTTGTCATAGTTACTGCAGCCACTAGAGGTCGCCACACATCAATAAACGTAAATATGAGTCATTATCAACCGATTGAACAGACAGCCTGCACTGTGTAATTGTGGAGAATAATAGAATGAGGTGGATGATTGGGAAATTGAATGGCTGTCTTCCTCTCTGCTCATAAGATTTCCTCCAGCTGGGCAGCTCATTGCTTCTTGTTTTCAGTGAAAGGAAAAAGGGCAGGGACCTTTTTCTTCAGTCAAAGACGTGCGACTGTTGGCATACACTCTCCTTTGTCATGAAATCCAATCTCTCTGCCCCTCTCAGTTCCCACACTTAAAGTAAAATCAAAGCTGCTTTAAAAGACAGGGATTATTGGATCGGTCTGACGCAAAGTAGTATTTCATCACAGTGACAGACGGGACAAGGTCCTGCAGTGGTAGCTGTGTCTGCTTCCTCTATGGCTAGACGTGGGGCTGTTGCCTGCTGAGATCCCTGGAACGGAAGCTGTTGAGTCTACTGGAGACGTCATTTGTGGTAAGCACCATGCAGATAATGGCGGTTATTGTATACACCACAAAATCTCTGCAATGGCATATTTGATTCCACTCAGCCAAGATTACACCTGAGACAGATTCCCCCTGGGAAGATGGAAGCCTCAACCACTCTGACATTCACTTTCCTTTTATTTTTAAGCAGTATAAGCCGCTCCAGATAGCTGCTTCCTGTCAGTACCAATGGATATGCACTTTGCTTGAAGTATTCTGCTTTTTACCTTTCCCCCATCTGTCTATCTTTGAGGCTTAATGTGGAAAACACACATGCTGTGACTGCTACTGCCTTGCTAGCATGGCCAAAGAAGAGCTACGGCAAGTGCGGGTCATGGAGGACTTCTGGGGTGCTGGAGTCCATCGGAGAAGGAGTGCAGAAATAAAGGAAATAAGGTCACTAATAGATTTAGAGACTAATATTTTTACTGACTTTGAGACTGTTGTCAACAGTTGTTTGGTACTGTTGTGGAAACATGAGAAACGTATCCTACCAATAAATCACTAAAAACAACTTCAAAAGTCTAGATAATCGATGGCCCAGTTGTTTCCCCAACATAAAACCATTAAGCTCTGTGATTGACTGGTGATCAGTCCAGGGTGTACCGTGTCTCTCGCCCAATGACAGCTGGGATAGGCTCCAAACCTCTGTGACCCTGAAAAGGATACGTGGAACAGATAATGGGGGCGGCTGTGGCTCAGTGGTAGAGTCGGTCGTCTTTCAATCGGAAGGTCGGGCGTTCGATCCCCAGCTCCCTCAGGCTACATGTGTAAGTGTCCTTGGGCAAGACACTGAACCCCAAATTGGTATGAATGTGATAACCGGTTGACAGTTGGGCACTTTATGTAGCAGCCTCTGCCATCAGTGTATGAATGTGATATGTAGTGTAAAAGCAGCTTTGAGTGGTCGCAAAGACTAGAAAAGCGCTATATAAGTACAGTCCATTTACCATTTACCATAATGGATGGATGGAACCATTGAGGGGAGCACACAACAATAAGTAAATTAATAAGAAGATCCTGAGTTGGTCTCTCTTGGCATATAGTACAACTGACCACCATTGCAGTATAACCCCATGTCCTCACAAACTGATTTATGTTCATGATGAATTTCATGACTTTTGTGTTGAACCGCGAACAGCAGCTTCCCCCAATAAAAGTAAAATGAAATGCCCTTGAACTTCAATCATCCAGACTCTGGCGACTACGTCTGTGATCCCACCATGCATAAATTCACCTCGACATGCCACACACACGCAGCTCCATGCTAGCCTGTCACTCTACCTTCTCTCCCCTCTCTCCTGGGAAACCACGTTTTCCTTCATCTCCCTACAGAGTGGATGGAAACATCAGCTCAGAGAAGCAGTGGGACAGTAAACATTTCAACCGAAGGAACATCAAAAGATGAGCAAGGCTCAGAGGAAAAAGGGAGAGCTCCTTCTTTAAGTGGACCTGACAGGAGAGGATCTAAATCAGTGGAGATGAAACCAGGGGCCTTCTATCATGATGGTCCCTGGACACATATGCATAGCAAGTGGTTTCTATATAAACAAACAGAAGCGGGCCAGAGCTACAACTGATGACAACAAGGCAGGGCCTGTCTGGAGGGTGGCATCAACACTCTTCATATTTGCCTTATTTGCACACCACTCACTAACTTTGACACAGTGATGTCCTGCTTTTGTGCGTGAAAAGAGTCTATGGTGGGGTCAGGATAGAGGGTTCTAAGAGGGTTCTCAGGAGGGTCTAGAACAGCTCTATGTAATGGAAGCTGTTCCCCAAAGTTTTTGACACTTCAGAAATATGAGATGATAAAATATCTTACCTTAATTCCTTGGTCTCCCATGCCTCCCTGTAAAAACAAACACAGATATTGTAAATGTAGGAACTATCACTCCAGTCCACTAGATGGTGCACAAGATCCTCTATGAGCATGACAATTAGCGCTGAAGACTGGGTCCAGGGCCTCACAGAAAACTGAAAAACAGTTTGTATTTCATCTAAGAAGTTATCTAATCCCTGCTGTGCATCCTCTGGGAAACAAAATCCAGATACAGGCCCTGTGAAGGCCTCTCCTCTGACCTCTTAGTGACCTTTAACTCAGAAGCCTGATGTGCTCAAAGAGCTAATGCCAGAAAACAGAAACAGGATTTGGGGACGATTTCATGTGAAAACAAAGTGAGATGAAAGAAAGGTCGAAGTGGAAGTTTACAAGGCAGTAATCTGCACAGAGGCTCAGAGCAACACAGTGAATCCAGCGATCTCAGCCTCAGTAAAGCTGCAGTATAAAGTTCAGAGGGACGCCATGTTTTCAATGTGACCCTTATAGTCAGAGTGAAAACACAGTGGCATCAGGAGAAATCACTTTCACAGATGGCCATGTTAGATATCTGCTGAGGTTTTGTTGTGACAGCAGCTGCCAAACTGTTTGATTACACCCAGACCTTTTAGCATTACAATGAAATCATGGGATGAGCCTTTAAAGCTCCACGCGTCCTTGTTTTACTTTACATCAACAACCAAATTAAACAACTTTCACTCTAGGTGTCACTATTGTAATGATGAAACCAAAAAGGTTCATAATAATAGTGTTGCATGTGGCAGTAGACACATTTCACCCGTCACTGCTGGATGACATGTTACATGTCCATTTTTTGATGACTACAGTTCGGTTTGGACGGCACGGGAAAATCAAACAAACACTCCGACGGAACGGCAGGACGGCCAAACGAAACATGCGTGACGAGATGTTGCTATGGTAATGACAAAGTTATGTCATTGTTATGTTGAATAAACTACATAATTTATTTATTTATTTTGTATCATCATTCCATGTAATTATTCTTATATATGTTGCCATAAATGCAGCTTTCTCTTGATATTCTATGACAAACATAAAATTATTGTTAGATTTCGCTCAAAATGTAAGCTCATTCATTAGTTTCCAGTATGGATAATGAAAGGAGAACTGCATTTGGTGTATCCGCTGTTTCTTCATCTTTTCGTGTGATGTCTGTGTAGGAGTTTTCTTGTTGTGTGAGGGAGGTACATAACATCCGGTTGTAAGTTCCGTTGTGGAGGACGGCAAAACGTTGTTTTAGATGGCAGTGCCATCTACCGTTACCGTTGCTGGTAGGGCAAGGTTTAAAAAAACAAATTTTCCCTTTGAATTGATTCTCATTTGAATAACCCAATATCAATTAATAAATCCCGAGATCGATCTTTAAAATTATGTATAAAAATGTGTCTCATCACTCACGTTTCTGAGTGCTTCTGAGCACGACTCAACGCATCCCCCCGAAACACGGCAGTGAGGGAGTCATGCCCGGACTCGTTTACTGCACCTACTACAGAAACATCAGTGATCGCTGTCGGACTCTTTTTATCGTGTGTGCGTCCATGAATATATAAGTTAATTTTGCACTGATGTTTATGCTACTCTCTGTTAGCTTAGGCCACGAGTGTATTTTCAGCATTTTGTTATACAATATGCCTTTCCCCATAACTCTTAGTCTAGTGTGGTTTTGTTCTTCACGCTATGAGATCTCGTGGCCAAATCTCGCACAAGTTGAACCCAGTTCGTTTAATCAAAACCATGAGCCACATTTTCGGACTAAAAATCAGAAACTGGACAAAGAGTTCATAAGCTGTCTAATTCATAAAATATTGTGCTGACTGCTGTGTGTTGGTCATGTTAAATAAAAAGTACATGATGTAACTTCTTTGGGGTCATTTCTTATAGTAAATATTAAAAATGTTGATAATGCACCAGGTTAGAGGTGTATTGATATTGTAACTGAAATACCCCTAACAAAAAGCGATATCAAATTGAATCGGATCGGAAACCGAATCGAATTGAGAAATTATTTTTCGATACCCAGCCCTAGTTGCTGGCAATCTTTGCCAGCCTCACCACATTTTACCGTCCTGCTCTCGGGCCCCTAAAATGATATCCACTTTGCCGTCTAACGTCTTAGACGTCTTAACATCTTAACTTCCATTAGCCATATTAGCATTACAAGGTGTTTCCTGATGTTTCTTTTAGTTTGTTCCACTGCCCATTATTATCTACACATATTTATAAATCTTTAGAGTAGATCAATATTATTTGCGCTAAACAATGGCCTCTACAAATCATGCACAAGCCCTCCTTCCTGTTATGCTTTTATTTAACTTCCTTTAGCTAACCTTATCTTTACTGTATACTCCCTCTGCCTTGTTTTTGATTTTATTTTTTCTTCATATTTTTAGCATCTATAATGACATCTTTGTCATCTATAATGCCACAAAACTTAATTCCCTATTAATGCCAGATAATGGCCTAGATAAGTGTGGATCAGTTGCTGTGTACATGCACATGTGCCCGTGTGTGTCCTCTAGAGGAAGTCTGTTAAGCCATGGAAAAGGGTAGAAGGACAAGCACGTGGAGAGTGCAGCAGGCATTGCTCATTCTGCCCCCCACAAAACTTCAAAGCCAAGGTTAAATCCTTTAGCCCACTGTCCACACACTGAGTTTGTGTCAGTGTGTGTGCACACGTGTGTATGCTTTGTACATCTCTGTTTATTCAATACTAAGGTGACTATTATGCAATAACCCAACAAACATTTTCCACTGAACAAATGTCAAAACCATAAATGTGGGAGCAGATGTTACCTGAATCATTTTGTGAGGTCAGCGCCGCAGTATTCATACAACAACAGTTCCAAACAACTCTCAAAGCCTCATTTAAGACCTTTTTTTTACAATTTAATATAAATCGTTACAGGGTTCTTGCTAGAAACGGCCAGATGTTGCAACTAAGCAGCGTACTGTCCTCACTACATGCACAAACTCATCCTTGAGCCTGTATTTGGCTTCAGCAGTCTGAGTGAGGCGTGTCTAGGGGGTGCCTTCCAAAGTTACTGTTGGACAGTAACTATTTATCTGTCTTCCAACTCACCCCTCAACCCACACAGCAGTTCATACCCAAGCTGCAACCACCTAATCGTAAAAAGAAGCCATCGCTGAAGTGCCAAAAACTGCAGTTCCTCAAATGGCCACTTGAGGCAGCTCCAATAGTGAGTCAATTCTCATAGACTCCAGTGAGTGAAGGTCTACTTTTACTAAATTAAGCACTAAGTAGCAGGTAGGGTGTCTGCAATCACTACACATGGTTAAGGGCTGAACTTGTTCACTATCTCATTAGCCACGTAATTTATTTGCCTTGTTCATTACTGTATAACTTATAAATTAGCATTTGCTAACACCTCAGTCCTCTCCAGCATTCATCCTCTCGTCTTAAACAGGGCTCCTTCGGCAACAGCTTTGATGTCAAACTCAAGGCTTAAAATCATTGTCCACAAACCTATAGTTGGGGGCTACCTCCACTTTTTATACAGTCTAGTCTCACACCCTATGTTTTAATAGCCCTAACATCAAACAAGAAGAGTAACTGGAAAGAGAAAACTTATTTATAACTCAGCCACCAGTGAAATTTGATTGATCATTCCAACTCAAAAAACTGATTGGTAAAAGCTGAGCTTATTTATTATATATATATAGTTATATTTAGTTTCATTCTAAAGTTCTTATTATGAGCCATACATAAAACATAAAGTTAAACATAAAAAGTACATGGTATACTGGTAGGAGAAAGACATACCTTTGGGCCTTCAGGACCCACTGTGCCGACATCACCGCGATCACCCTGTGGGAGAGTGGAAGGGACAGGAAGATACATATTAACATGTGTAAATAATAATATTAAAACCATTGTCTCCTAAGGCGATCATCTCTGTCCATTATCAACTTTCCTTCTAAAACATCAGATACTTTTCATGCAGAGGCAAACTAAACTAAACTGGATGTTTCTCTGCTGAAGAAAAGCAACAAGAAACATCCTTCATGAAGTTAAAAGTTGACTGTGGAAAATCAATAGCTAGTTATAGCTCTCTGGTCTCAATGAAAAATCCATTTATTTCTCAATGGGCGATGTGAACTGTAGGATTTTGTACTGGAACAAGTATTTTGAGCCAATCTAGCCACATGTTGGATTCTAATAACCAGATAGTTTTCAGACTCACCTTTTGTCCTGGCACACCTGGCTCACCCTGGAGAAATAAAACAAAGTATTTAAATGCCTAGCCAGAGTAACAAATTCAGTGTTTTATATTGACAGATAAACAGGTGGCTGAGGGTTTAAAGTTTAAACTATTCCAACCACATGCTTCAGCAGTTCAGCCATAACGGCTCAGCTCACAAGTGATAAGCTCTTGTGTGAGATTGAGCTTGTTTTCCATAGCTGAAGGCGTTTACAGGACTCTGAACGCCTCTCTGACCCTTCAATCTACATTCCTTCTCTTAAATAATCCGTGATGCAATTAATGCATCATGTGGAGATCTACTCATCCAATCCAGAGGAAGCGTGTAGTGTTGTGTAGGCGAGGTTGAATTTCAGAGCAGCTGCACGGAGACCAAGTGGAAACATCTTGACTTGATCCCTGCTTCATGTGGCTTGTTGTGTTTGGACCTGAGTGTGTTTGTCTCTAATAACGCTGGAGTCATCATGAGAGTTACAGTGATGCTAATCAAGCTTCGCAGAACAGTCATTCTGCTGTTTGGACAAGAACAGAAACGTGTTTACCTTCAGTCCCAGTAAAAGCTGCAGAAACAAAGCAGAGAACACAAAACGGTTAATGTCGCAGAAACAAACTTTCACCCATGACAAGGTTCTGGAAAATCAAAGGCAGAGGACGCTCTGAACCAAAGCTTACCCTCGGATCTTTTCCGGGTTTACCAGGTTCACCGGGCTTACCCTGTAAGAAGAGAACACACATGCTTCATAGAAGATCAACAAAACTGTGCACAATATAGACAACTGTACCAAATGAGGATGCAGTAAAAGCTTGATGGTCAATTCTACATTTTTTCCCATTTACTTAATAAAGTCAAAGTAGCACAATAGTTAATCAAAACTCAACTTGAACTTAAAACATTTGAATATTGAACAGCTCTAGTTTTATGTTCTTATGTTGCAACATGGAATTGATGTCAGTTCTGGAACAGCAGCATGTCAGGTTTTAGGGCCTATGTCCACTAACGCCGTTTTTTGTGCTGGCAGCGCCCACAACCTTAATGTCAGAGCGCTCTCATCGGTGCTTACTGTTGCTAGGTTATGAAAGTTGTCTGGCTGCACTTCCGTTTCCCTTGGTTGTGACCGTTAAGGGCCTGTGTCCACTAACGCCTTTTAATACAAAACCAATGCAGTAATACAAAACCAATGCAGCGTTTTCAAGGCTCAACATCATCAGCGCAAAAACCTCCTCGACAACAGCTGTTTATTGTCGCTGAGCTCTCAGTTGAAAATAGTTCAACTTTTGGAAAACTGCCGTGCTTATCAATGTCACTTCTCCCTCACCGACCAATAAAAATCTAGAAGGGGCGGGACTTCAGACATCAACTTTGTCATCAACAATGACAGCGGTGAAGTGGATCATTTCATTTTTGCAAGGCTACAATTTCCAAGTGTAGAGCTGCTGCTAACGCCAGGAAATAATTCCTTTCTATTGTTTTTATGTTTTCTTTGTAAAATTTCATTAAAAATAAAGCAAATATTTAGCACACAGAGCAATTTTAAACAGAAGTCATCACTAACGAGTGAAGCAGAAATACTGCCAGACAACTATTGTAACCAAGTAACAGTAAGCCCCAGTGAGATGCGCTTGTAAATTGAGGTCGTGGGCGCTGCCAGCGCAAAAGGCAACGTTAGTGGACACAGGCCCTGAGTCTGTTTAAATTGCTCTGTATGCCTAATATTTGCTTTATGTTTTTGTTTAAATTTTACAACGAAAACATAAAAACAATGGAAGGGAATCGTGACCTGGCATTAGCAGAAGCTCTGCACCTGGAAATTGTACCCTTGTAAAAGGGGAAGGATGAATTAGCTCCTCCTCCACCATTGTTATTGACAAAGTTATTAAATGAAGACCCGCCCCTTCCTGATTTTGATTGGTCGGTGAGGGAGAAGTGACATTGACAAGCAAGGCGGTGTTCCAAAAGTTGAATTATTTTAAAGTAGCGCTGTGAGAGCAGCGACAAAAAACAGCCAATGCCAAGTGGCGAATGCTGAACTTCATTGGTTTTGTACAGAAAATAGGCGCTGCTAGCGCAAAACACACAGTTGGTGGACACAGGCCCTTAATGGTGTCCCCAAGCAAAGTGATCCTAAATGTAATATTCTTACTATGCTTTCACTTCTCTTAGTCTGACTATTTATAGTACCAGTGCTGTGTTCACTTCACTGACATGATGTATTTCATGGGTTATGAGATATCCCTAGTTTCATACATTTTACTTTGGACACTGATGCAGTGCAGGGTCCATTTTTTTTGCACGGGAAGCAAAGATTTGTGGTTGCCAGAGCAGGGAAGTCAGAATGTATTGATGAAGACTCATAAACTTGCTAATGATGGGTATCTTCCAAACAACTTCTGTTGTCTGTGCAAAGCTGAGGTGTTTCTTAAGGTGCCAAATGAACAGTTGTGAAAACTAAACTCCTGCCTGGAACTCACCGGTGGGCCACTGGCTCCGTTCAGGCCTGGGGGTCCGGGGGGCCCAGGAGGTCCTGGGGGTCCCTGCGCTCCAGGCTCGCCCTGCTGAGAGACCTTGAGTTACAACCTGCCATGCTGGACTTTGCCAAACAGGCCATGCTTAAACAACAACCTCACACTACACCTCAAACAAGTGCAGCGAGGGGGTGCAGAGAGGAAGGTTAGCTGGGGAGCAAGCCAAGCGGTTACAATGAGTACAAGATTCATTCCTGACCTCAGTAAGTCTTATCTGCTCTAGGATATTCTAAGCTTAAGGTTTACTTATTGGCTTTTAAAGGGCTTTCCCTGGTCTTCTTCTGACTTTAAGCCCTTCACTGTCAATGAGGAGAGTAACCAGAGTCCTCCTTGCAGGTACTACTGGAGCTTGGTTAGGTCCTGGAAACCAGGCAGTGTATTGAGGGCCATTTAAACGTCAAATATTGGCACTGGTTCCCAGGAGAAAGATTGAGGAGGACTTCGTCGTATAATGCCAGAGTCCATACTTGAGCAAAGAGAGGAGTTAGAATTGCTAACTGCTATTTTACCAAAGTGGGGTCCTTCACATGATGTCAGATAATGACACCTGACCAAGTTCCAACAAAGAACCCCGAAGTTTTGAAACTCCAGAGAAGGCCGGCTGTAAATGCACCTTCAGGTCATAATCTTTTCTCCCGCTGTGGTTATAATGCTGTTTTTTCTCTCAGTGCCTTGTCTTTATTTGGATAGCAAGGTAAGGTTTGAAAAGCCACAAAAAATTGAGGCTATTTGTCCTGGATCTCATTTTGCAGGTTGTCAAAGATACTCCATCTTTAGAGTTTAGCTCTATATTCTGATTTCTCATGGGAAAAGAGTTGCATCATCTCTGACTGCATAAATTATTGCTGTTTGTATTTGAAATGAATTAATGCAACTTTGTGATTGATCTTTCCTGTAGCTTCTATGATATAGACAGCTTCATTGAACTGAGAACTGGAAACTTTCTGAAACCAAACAAAACCAAATAAAGAAAATGTACAATGAGCTCAGGATATGAAGAGAATAAATATCTGACTATAACATGTCCTGAATCTGTCCTCCTTTGTTTTAAACAAAAGTAATTTCCGCTTCTCATCTTTTAGAACTCAAAAAATCAATTTCCTGATTGCTACAGGCTCAATATTTTAAAGAGAAGACGCCTCCGTATAGAAATATCCATTTCATAGAGGGCAACAAGTTTGCATGGCAGGACGTTTAATGGATTATGCAGGAGCACATTATTTATTTGCACATGTGGTCCGACTTAGGGAAGTTCCTAACACGAAGCATTGGCCGTACTTCAGTCACTCAGCAATCACTGTGTTACTGAAGAACACACATTGTACAGTAGCTCAGGACTGCAGAGTGCTGCCAAGCTCCTGAGATAATGGAGAACATATCCAACCACATGAGATGCATGTTTTATCATCCATCTTCTGCTCTGCAGGGCCGAATATGTCCATGTATGATTCATGTGTCTGAACATGTAAGGCCGTTTTCATACACACGTATGGATGGACTTACTGCTGCCAATAGATGATGGTTAAATGTGCTGTTCTGCAGTTTGACCACATGTAGCGTGTCCTGGATCAGAGCAGACTACACGCCCAGGATAACAGAGACACAAGACGCCAATTCAGCTAACCTGTGCCAGAGTACCACATGAACCACAGGACAGCGCACTGAGGCTCTTACTGTCTTCTAATGGGTAAATTCATGGTTTCATTGCATCCTAAAGAAAAGAGTTCATTACCTCGACCATGGAGGTTGTGTTGTTGTTCGTATGGGTGTCTGATTGTATGTTTGTCAAAAGGATTGTAGAGAAAACTGATTGCCCGCTTAATGAAACTTTGTGGAAGAGCTTAGCAAAATTCAGCATTTTGTTTGACATCCTGTCCAGTGGTATAGACAGAAAAGACCTTGAGCCTTGGAAATGACTAAACATTGAGAAGCAGTAGCAGCCAAAAGTTGGTTAATTACAGCACGGTGGCGGAGGAGGGCGGGGGCGGTCGGCATCCACATTGCGGGCAAAGAGAAAGGGGCGAGTAGGGGGCAGAGAGAGTTGTACCTTGAGGCGTTTTAGGATTAGAGGGCTTATTGAGGGCATGTTGCGCACGGTGATGGGCAACATCTGCCGGGGGCAGTCACAAAGCACAGGTGGCCAGCGGTGCAAAAAGGTCACAGGGCAAAGGTCACCAGGAGGCCAGAGAAAGGAAACAAGGTAGAACATGGAGAACGAGGGAAGAGGGTTGAGGGAAATGGAGGGAGAAGAGAAATAGAACATTAGAGTAAAAAGCAAGGAAATGGGAAGGCCAAGGAGAGAAAAAAAGGAAACAAGGTCGAAGAAAGGAAAGATAAACGAGGCACCAGCAGAGCAAACTACAGGCCTGGAGTGGTGGAGGGGATGGTTGATGTACAGTGATGCTTCTTTATACGAAAAGAATGTAACAACAATTTCTGACACACTGTCAGAGTCTATCGTTTGGAAATCATCAAGCATCCCCTGTTCAGGATTATTGTGCATCAATGTCCCCTTTAGCACCAAGCCAGGCCTTTAGATTGCAGCCGAGCAGAGGTGGGCGCCAGTCTTGCCACAAAGAGAGTACAGCAGCACAGTTATATAGCAGGTCGAGACTTACTGTGGCCAACTGTCCAACACAGGGCTGTACAATACGCCGCTTCTGTTGAGACGACCAGCATGATCAGATAGAGGTTTAGGAGAGGGTTGTAAAAGTATGATCTATTATTCCATTGATAGTTACATCCCCCAACTAACCCCAAGTAGAACCAGCAGCTTGCAACTTGCCTTCTTTTTACAAAGCGTACATATTTCCACAACTATAACCTTGAAAGCAAAGACTTCCCCCGATACTCTGAATCCAAAAACAGAATTCAATGCTATTTACTATAAAATATTTCTGTTGTTAAAAGTCAATTTAGGAAAGAACTACCTCTCATTGTGTGATCAGTCACACTCTTGTTAAACAGTTCATTTATAAAACAAAAATAACAATATAAGCATAATTTCTATGGAAATATATACAGCATGTTATGATTAAATATAAGTAGGGGTATAATTGTTGTAAAAGTAGGCAAGTGTGCAGCTTCCCCCCTCACCGTTTCCAGCTATCCACCACAAGTTGAAACAGGTTTAAAAGTATAGAAGTCAAAGGATGCCAAAATTAGAATGAAATATTTTAATCAAATTCAAATGTTATTTTGAAAAAAATATCCAATTCAGATTAAAAATTAATACAAACTATAAATAGAAAATGGCAAATTTATAAGTAGGTTACAAAAACAGCTACATTGTTTCTTTATACGGCATTATTTTTGGTCTGTAAACGATCTTTATGCTTGTACCATCTGTTACTGATCTTTTTCTTTTGTCAATAATTGCTATAATAATAATAATAATAATTTATTTGTCGGATGATTTTATGGTTCTTACTTTAGAATTTCTTTGTGTCATTTCTTACAGACCAAACGTTACTTTCATTTTTATTTTCCAAACAGTTTTGGCATACACAATATTCACACATATGGAAATAAGAGAATTTAATTCAATGATTTCATTTGAAGATTGGCATCCTGTGCTTTGACATTATGCACAATTAACCTTAATTCCAGAAACAATTTAAAGAGATATTAACTGCATGAACCAAACCCGTAGAAACATTGCTATCCCATTTATCTTTATACTTTCGGGTGGAGAGCAGAGGGTTGAAGAGTGCCTTGGCTCTATGGCAGTGGCTCTCTTTGCGGCACGACTTGGTGTCACCCCCACTGAGGGTTATCTATCTGGGTGTTTGAGGCACCCACAAACCTTTAACGTCAGAGCCTGACTGGAGCGCAAGGCAGCCAGGGTTTTCAGAGGCAGATCCTGCACAAAGAGGCCCTACACACCAGGGAAGTGGTCATTTCAGTCAGTGCTGGTAATGGTTGCAACAAGCCCCTTACCAACCACACAAAAAGTCATGTTTTGTAAAGTCTGACTTAAGATGATTTTAGTTTCAAGGAACAGCTCCAGAAGTTGATTGCTATTCTCTCAGAGAGTGAGATGTTCAGATGTTTCTAAACAGAGCTTAAGTTATGATGTGGTTAGCCTAGCTTAGCATAAGTCTCTACTTACAAATCTAACATATACTAAATCTCTCAGTGGATGGTTTTGATTTTGGACTTATTGGGGCTATAATTTGACCAACCCACACTACAGTGAAAAATAGTGGTTAATGGTTAATAATAATAATGTTTTTTCAAAAAATACTTATAGTAGTTAGAGTTATTCATAACTACATCTTAAACACTGAATCCTTACACAATTTTCCTGCAGGTTGAAATGTGCCACATAGATGAAGCTGCCTTGCCTTGCTGCTGAAATACCCATTACACAGATATTTGCTGATCTTGCTAGCTTTGTTCTGAAAGGCAAACTCTCTAAACACAGAACTGTTTACCTCCCCCTACAGAAACCCCCCAACCCCCAGGGGTCTCACTATAGTACTGAGGCCCTTAGAGTGAGCAGACACTGGGAATGGACCTCCCATGCAGGCTGCTGCAGGGAGCTCTGAGGTGTGAATGGAAAACAAATTCGACAAGCATACAGTTTGTTAGAAAAGAGGGACTCGGCCTAAATCAGCCAACTCAACATCCTCTCTGGGTCTTTGTTCCTCTCAACTTCCCATTCTGAAATGTTTGTAGCCTGATGCATTTGCTGTCCAGAGATTTATATCACAATATGATGCATTATAGATAAAATATCATAAAACAATGTGAGTATGCATTGTAATGTTATTCTGGGGACCTTTTAAGGAGCAGAAACAGGTAACAAATGTTTGATCATCTTAGTAGGAGGTTGAATTATTCTGGAAATGGACTTAGCTATCTGAAAAATCCCCCTTTACACAGGAGACACTTATTCTTGGCAACTCCACACACAGGCTCTTATCACGTCCGACTGCGTGCTCCAGCAGGCTGCTGGTAATTGCTTTGTTTTTCCCTCAACTAGGCAGACCCCAGAGACGAGGGGCCGAAGAAGTGCTCGGCTCTGCATGTGCTACCCATCATTGTGCTACTCGCAATTTGCCTGTCCAGCTTCTGCAGAAGTTTCTCCCCTTCCAACTTCAGATTTCTGACATTACAACACTGTACATACAGATAATGTTATACGCTGTGGGATAGAGTACAGGTAAAGGTTCAGTTCAGTCAATGAAAATAACATTTATATTGCACTGTAAACAGCAGATTCAAATAATGTTGGGGATCAGTCCCAAAAGCATTTTCTTACCCGGTGTGTGTAGTCTCCACAAACGCCCTGGAGAGAAGAGAAATAGTTGAATCAGAATAAAGAGAACACAAAGAGTCAACTAATGGTGTTAGGGATTAAAAATCAGAACATCTCAACTTCTGCTGCTTTGATTTTGAACTTTCTTTATAAACCTCTCTTTGTGCAGTACTGTAACTTTATGGAATTGCAACACAAGTTTGCTGGAGTAACCCTTAGGTCAAGTGTCTACTACTCCTGGCTGGTAAGCTATAGAATGTGCTCCTCGCTGTCAAACTAGTGCAAACCATGTCTCACCTTCTCCCCTTTGGGTCCGGTTTCCCCCTAAAAGGTGAAACAACACAGGTTAATGGGATACAGAAGGTGAGGGGTTAAGCTGTTCGCAGGTTATTATCTCAGCACTGACTCTGACTTACCGTGACTCCTTTAGGACCACGCTGACCCTGAAAGACAACAGCAACACATTCAGTCTTTAATGGGATTCAGGAACTGACTTACAGCTTGTACAATAAATTCAACATGACTCAGCACAAATTCTTTAACATGAGTGAAATGAGGAAACATGTCAAGGGATCAATCAAACTAATGAATTAGCTGTTGCAGGAGTCTATTCCAATTACTCGTTGAGACCGAAGGTACTCAGTTTGACTTCCCATCAGGCCCTGGGGTGTGCCCAGTGTAAGAAGCTGTCAGAGCTCAGCGACCGGTTGATTAATGAACTCAGGGAGACGACCCAGTAGGACACATCCAGCGCACCCCACGCCGGTGACCTCGCAGAGTCAGCAGCTCTAAAGCCACTTTGTGAAGGCAACAGCACCTCTATACATTTACCAGACAACCCCTCAAAGCCCTTTTCAATACAAGCTGACATTTCTCAGGAAGGAGACGAAGAAACAGGAGCTCATTACGGGGCCATTAATCAACATTAAACGTTATTTCAACAGTATCCAACCCCACTTGGCTTCCTGGAAAGTTTGTCATTTGTGCTGGCACTGGAGCTGGACGCAGAAGGTGCAGGTCCCCCACTTCTAAAAACAAACCCAAGCATGATGACTTCCCCCCCGTCTGGCCAGGAGTAATGGTCCACAAGCAGAGGCCTGAGAGACGCTACTGAAATCAGCAGTTAGCAGTATAAAAGCCAGAGCATCAAAGTAAGCTGGACAGAATAAACTCTAATGTCCTGCTAATCTGTATTAAAGCTGATCATAAATCCAGAGGAGGATTTAAATAATCGAGGAAAATGGCCAGTTAAGGAAACTCGAATGGTCAGAGTCAGATGTGTTTCCCAACACCATCACCAGGGCATTGATACTGCCCAATGTAACAATGTCTTTTATCTTCCATAGAAATTGATTTCACTGTTATTTTCGTTAATGAAAACTGTGACGATAAAAGTGTCAAAAATGACAGATGGTACAACAAGCGTAAAGATCTTGTACAGGCACAATAGTGCAGTATGAAGAAGCAACTGCTTTTCAAAGATGTAAAATATTTGTAGTAAATTTACCATTTATATTTATAGTTTGTATTCTTTTTTTAATCTGAATTGGATTTAATGTTTGTCTAAAAATAGATTGTTGACAATAAAATCTCTGATGACACGTACGTTTTGTTTTCGTTAACGAGACGAGACGGGACTTAAATGTTGGTGGTGGGCTGTCACACATTTAAAATCCATAATATTTTCCATAACTGTGCGTCTAATCTGTCTGTCGAAATACAAGCAATGAAGTCCTGTAACCGTCTGAATTGGTTTAGGGGCATGAGCAGATCCCCCTGAATCTGACCCAGACATACAGGTGATGATGTCCCAAAGCGGCAGCTTGACAACGCCATCAATGCACTGTAGTAACGAGAGACAGAGAGACGCCCTGTGGCTGCAAATTAGGTGGGAACAATCAAGTGGGAGAGTCTAGGCTAGATTATCCAACTAACGTAAGGAATCCGGATATTACACGAGTAAAAGTGTAAAGAGAGTGAAATGTTGCTTTACAGATTTAAACACTTGATACAATCTGTCACCTTGATACCTATCTCTGATACCTGTATTAGGCTGATTGAATTAGTTTAAAGAAAGAAAATGTTTTTACTAAAAGTAATGATATAATATAATATTGACAAATTTGACTAAAATGTTTTAAGTTGTCGTCGACTAAAACTAGACTAAAAGTATAAATGGATTAAAAAAATCCAATCCAAAACAAAATGACTAAAACTAATAAGCATTCTCGTTTTAAGACTAAGACTAAATCTCTATCTAAAATAGCTGCCAAAATTAACCCAGATTGATTCATTAAACTCACATTTTAACATACTTACACATGGTGGTATACTTAAGGGCACAGAAGGATCACAGTTATACCAAATAAACTGGTATAGTAAAGGTTAGGCCACCAAAACCCTTTGAGAATGCTCCACACCCATCCATAACCCCATCTCCACGACTTCATTTTCCACCTTCAAAGACATAAAGGTCGCTCCACTTTCTGAACTGAAATTGAACATAAACTTTAACTGCCTGTGAAAGCTGAAGATCTGCTCACTTGCTTTTGCTCTTTAACAGCTCAGAGTCAGCCAGAGTCAGTCGTCTTCAGATCATTACTTATGAGCACTGAAATGGACAAAACCTGGTCCTGCTTTCACTATATGGATAATAAGGAATCAATGATTTGGAATACAAATAGCAAATGTTGAGGCATTGAATGTTCCAAATCCTTTTAAAGCACAGGCTTACATCCTTTAATGCCCATTTCAGTTTGGAGGAGTTTCGCCCCTCAATCCAGAGTGAAGGCAAGAGAGCAGCTAACAGCCCCCATCTGTCTCGACCCTTGAGCTGCTGCATGCAGCCCACTGTTTGTCCACTACTGTGTTTCATAAATCACACCAACGCTCTGTTATCATTATAACTTAGAGGGTACAAAAGAAACACACAGCTGAAGTGGCCTTAACGGAAAAAGAAACATTCGTCACAATCATTTTGTGTTTTCTTTGGCTTGTTGGTTGTAAATTTTCATTTCACATGCCCAACATGTTCGTCCAATATGGGCTGAAATTAAAGATTTATGTTAGTGATGGTATTCTTGTGCTACTATGAAAATCAGGATTGAAGGAATGCTTACCATGTCTCCTTTCGGCCCGTTCTGTCCCTGTGTGCACATTACAACAGTAAACAGAGGTGGCCAAAGAGTTCAATCAATTCAAACAGAAGCTCCTCTTGATTTCATTGGGTATATTCATAGCATGTTTAACCCCACCCTATAATAACAGTAATGACACTAATAGGCATTTTATTACAATAATGATGATAATTATTCTCAGCTTAATTATGCTCATTATCATCACAGATAATCACAGCTCTGGCACTGCAGGAGCGCTAAATTACACAGTTATTTCACTTTTGACAGGAATGTGGGGAAACTCACAGCCTTGCCATCCAACCCAATTGGACCCTTGAATAAAGAAGAGAAAGAGATGTTTGAGCGCATATAGAGTTACATCGCCAAGTTTCTGCACCAACAGCTGGAAACCCTCCAAACATCAGTTGGAAAACAGGCTGCGTGCACAAATACAGTGAAAACACATGATACAAGTCGAATGCTTTGACAGGTTGTGTGGGTGTAGATGAATTAAATCATGTAGTAAAATGAATTCCAGTTAGGATTAGCCCTGATTCAGGATTGTCATACTGTGTATCATGAGCCTGGGCAGGCCTCTCACTGAACTCAGAATTATTAGTCGCTCAGGACCTCGTAAATTTGGTCACAGGAGGACTGTTGAAAGTATTTCTTTAAGATGGAAGAAAAAGAGATTGTGTGAGTCGGAAGTAACACAAAATGTTTTGAGCACTGTTTGGCTGCAACTGGTGGCTAAAAGCTACGTTTTTCAGACATAGAAATAATTATAATAGTGGTGTCATTTATAAATCTTCTGGTCATTAATCTGAGTGAACTCGTGTCAGTGAGTCATCTCTGACTTTACATGGCTTGTAGTGACTTTAATAGAAACCACCTGTATCTTTTGGGATGATCGTTTTTGTCACTTTACAATGTGAACCAGACTTTAAAAGTCAAGACAAGATTGTCTCCAATCCAGTGAGTTTATATTCTCAAATAGGTACAGAATCATATGAGTGTCTGAAATGTTCCTATCTAGGACTGTGTATGACCTCCATCAGGGCTGCGTTATAATGTCTTGTTTTAAGCTAACTAGTCTTTAATAGGCTTTAAGATCATGGCTTGTTACTTCCTCATTGCCTGTTAAGTAATTATTATTTTATGTACTGTAATTTTATGTTGCAGGTTTTTGCCTTATCAAAACATTAGTTACGGTTCAGTGTTTTCAGCGCTCAGCATCCTCGGTGCAAAAACGCCCTCGACGTCAGCAGTTTTTTGTCGCTGCGCTCACAGCGCTATATGTTGAAAATAGTTCAACTTTTGGAACACCGCCACGCTGGTCGATGTCACTCCTCCCTTACCGACGTATCAAATTCAAAAAGGGGCAGTACTTCTGACATCAACATCATCAACAACAATGGCAGAGGAGAAGCTAATCCTTGTGGGGGGTTTTTGAGGGTACAATATCAGGTCTAGAGCAGCTGCTGATTCCAGGACATGATTCATTCCATTGTTTTTATATTATATTATGTTTTGTTTTATATTATATTTTTACAACTTTCACAACCTAGCAACGGTAAGCACTGGTGAGAACGTCGTGAGCACCGTAAGTGGACTCAGGCCCTCACCCTGACAGACCTTACAAACAATAGTCATGACTTACCGGAAAGCCTGGAAATCCTCTTGTTCCAGGTTGTCCCTAAAGAGAAACAGAAAAAAACATTCACTGTGTTTGTTAAACTGAAGAATCACTGACATTAAAATATGCAAGCAGTGTAAGAAGATACAGTTTTCTCCCCCAATCCCTCCATAGAGGTATTTAGTGATTTAGTGAAATTGATTTTGACTCAAAGAGTGATTCTGTCGAGTCTTGGGAATACAATAAACATGTGTTCGTGCGTTCTCTCTGCACAGGAGGAATTTAGACGCTGAAATGGAACGCCTTAAAGAACAAGGAGCTTTAATCTAATACACTTGTACAACTACTGAGAGAAGGTGAATGAGCTCAATGAGTGTGTGTCAATAACAATTAGCCTGATACTCTGATGGTGGCCTGTTGGAGCTTTTCTACACTGCTTGTTGAACTGGTAGAAGACATTTAATATCCCCGGGAAAAACAGTAAAGGAAAAATACAGACATGGGGGAAGACTATTATCAGGAAACGGCGAACGTGACTAATGAAACCGATTGTAGAGACTAGTCACGTCCAACTGTTGAGCCAACATGAACAAAAGGTGCTCAGAAACCATCCATCTGCAGATGAAGACCACAGGACACTTAAAAGCTCTTGGAGAAGCTTGTAACCATACCTTCTGCACTATACTTCTATATAAATACTATAATAACATTTCTAAAGTCGAGAATTAACTATCGCTGCTTAGCCCTTCAGCCAACACAAATGACTTCTAAAAGTGCTCAGAAAAATGGAGACATCCATCTGCTGATGAAGACCAGATGTGCTTGTGTGTTATTTCCCTTCAAACAATTTCTTGCATGTATTTAAGAGGTCATTGTGCATGTGCTATAAAATATCATGTCTCTAAAATATGACTCCTTTGCAGCCCATAGTCGAGCTGTTAAGTTGAAAACCTTCCTCTAAGTGGAAAATATCTTCACACTCATCCATCTTACGCGATGAAATGACAATGTGGCGAAGAAGCCGAGGCTGCTGGCTGGCCTAAGCTGTCATTTCCTCTAGTTCTCACCTCTCTCTTGAATCAACTCCCTTGTTCCATCAAAGGTCACGACTGGAGTCTCTTATGTCAATCTCGCCTGCTGGGGTAAACTAACTTCTAAGTGTTTCTGACTGACTGGCCCTCGACGTTCAGGGCTTGGCTTCTTCTGCACAGGGCTTCCTCCACAGCCTGTTATTCATCAGAAATGCCTATTACCATCCAGGAAGAGTGGGCACACATGGATAGAGGTTGTAATAACCATCAATTAGAAAAACAGATGTGTGCACCACTTAAGTCAGCTAGACCCCATGGTTATGCCATCTTTCTCTCTCTCTTTTTGGGTTATTTATGTAGCCACATTGTTCTCCTGAAAACTAAAAAAGAAGAAGAAGAAACCCTGAACTGTTTTCGCCTCCCAAGACTTTGGATTACAACAAGAGGATCCATTAAGACCAGGACCTGGTGCCTGGATAGCTAACACTGAGCCCATTTGGACCAGGATAGAGTTTCTTGCTTGTATTATTGATAAAACAAGCATGACTAATGAGGTCATTTATGGAAAAACCACAGTTTCGCCTCTCTTGAACAATGCAGCTGTATCCACAGTCTGCTATTATATAACACTTGTCTCTTGCTTGTGGTTCATTCGTCCAGTCTTGATTAAAGTCGGCGTTGCTAAGCTAACACCCGCCCAAGCCAAGTAACCCAAAAGCCTGGAAGGAACAAATCTCTTCAATTGTCTGGTTTAATCAACAGAACTTAAAAGTCTGTTGGTGTCTTAGAACTTAATGTCTTAAACAGAGGTCTGCTAAAAATGGCTAGTAGCTAATAAAAAAAGCTTGGCGTTAAGATCAGATGTTTATTAGGTGTAGGGAGAGGTGAAGACACTTACAGGAGGTCCTCTTGGTCCAATGATGGACAGACCTGGCTCGCCTGGTGCTCCCTATTGACAAATGGAAAGAAAGGGAGAAAACAGCTTAGATGTGCAGGGAATTCCACTCTTTTCCAGTCACCTCTACCATTTATAAGAAAAATGTAGCACACTGATGCATTCCTCAGAGGGTAAACAGCTCCAGCCACTAGCATCTGCTCGTCTTATTCCAACCAATACATACCTCCTCTCAGAGAACTCTTGTGGACATGCACAAAGCTCATGTCCACTGGGACGTAACGTGACTATTGGTAGGGTTAGTTGGGAAACAGCTTAAGCTAGCAGCTAACATGCTAGCCAACCTTAAACATGCTAAAGCTTTTCTGTTGCAATGGCTATCCAAGATGGCTCCCTTTTTTTTTTGTTAGCTTGGAACAATCAGCCAAATAGGCACCCAACCAATACTATACTTGATGATGTGAGAGTTATGTCATCTATAAAGAGAAATCTATAAACCTGTGTTACAAGCTGAACGTCATGGTGTTTGAAAGATGTGGGCTTTAGCCAGGTACAGAGGTTCAAAGGATGCTTTATGATGCTTAATCGCAAATGTGGGAACCATCATTTTTGGAGCTGGACCCACACTAAGGTATCTACTCCACTGCTACATTGGTTTTGATCATTGTTTAATCTGTATTGACTGTATTGAACAATTTAGGATGACTTGTCTCATTGTCCAATCAGCATTTGCCATGTATAACGTGTAATACAATAACGCGCAAACCATATTTCATGACCATCCATGAGACCATTGGGCTAGCCAAGTATCAATTAAGAAAAATAATCAAATAATGGGATGATTTTTTTCAAGAAAAAAATAGCTTAATGCACATGTGTCCACTTGGAAGGGGCCCTTTCTGCTTGGTGGTGTCTGATAGTCCCAGCCATCAATCAAAGACAAAGGCCATTCTAAATATTTCTGAACAAATGTCTACTTTAGGAGGCCAAGAATTTGTTTCTCACTCTTGGTTTGATGACAGATAAATCCCTTAGGGGCCAGAGGCAAAGGTAATGACGGAGTAAGAAGGTTTATGTCAGATGAGGCAGTTTTCGGTTTCTTCTTTGGTTTTCTACAGGTTTACTACATTAGACAGGTGAAGATCTGCAGATACACTCAGGCAGAGATTGGATTACTTAACTTGTAAGAGGTCAAGGTCACAAGGAAAAGTTAGAATCACAACTTAAACCAGGACCCACTCTAAGAAAACACACATAAAACCAATTTCTGTGGAATCACAGAGACAAAGCTACATAGATCTCATTTCCTTCCAATTTAAGTGTTCTCAAGTGGAGTGTCCATCTGCTATGGCTCTTGGTTGTGTGTTTTTCTGCAAACCAATCCATCATGTCCAACTGTTTTTCTTTCAGCCTTGCTCAGTTTGCCAGTCGCTTGCCCAAAACTCTCTCCCACAGAACCCACAAAAGCCTTTTGTCTGACGAGTGCAGTGTTCTGGAAAAGGCAGCTCACACTTCTGCTCTTATTCACTTCAAATTAAGTATCATGAGTCTGCCCCACTCTTCCTGCCTAAGGAAGACACTTCCTTTTGAGAGATGATCTACAGCCAAGTCTGCTGAGTGTAAATCCTGGATTTCTTCATCCTCTCTGTTCTGGCAGCTACTGTGAGACACTATGGGCCAAATCTCAATCACTCTATTACAATAAGTTCCCTGCCTAGAAATAAAAAGAAAGCCTGTAGATTATTTTGGATGTTGATCCGAAGAGTGTTCCAAATATCCGCCACTGAGTTGTCTGCTTCTCCGCTTACCGTCTTGGTGGTCAGGTTACTATTTCTGTTCTCTAACAAGTCAGGCAAAGGCTAAAACAACTTTTGCTATAAATGACCGTATCAAAGATGGCTGGCTGACAAACAGCTATCACGGTGGTATGGCTGTCAACAATGCGCTCTCCCCTTTCATTGCAAATAATGATGTGTTTGAACAAATCTGTTAATCTGCTGTTTCTGGCTTTGATACAGCTGATAGATGGGGACATTACGATTGTTTTACCATTTTGCCATAACCGTTATGATCGTTTATGGATTGTTTTTTCAGTAGGCTACAAATACAACATGCAACATGTTGACTTTGAACAAGAGGCACCTACTACAGGACAGTTTATTACGTGTAATTGTAAGCCATCTTGCTTCTTCCTGCAGACTTGAACCTTCACCCACGTTTAGTCTGGACATCCAACATTATAACATTATATACATGTCTTAAATTGTGAAACAGCATATGACCCCCTCTTTAAGATAAACAGGGCTAAAAGACTCAGTAGCGCTAAAGGGGACTGCAAAGTTACTTACAAAACTACATATATTATTATTAAAGTCAATATTAATATGAAAAAGATTTATTAGTGCAGATGAAAAAATGCATCTTAGCCACATAGCACAAAATATGAATAAGTGATCTATTTTTAGTGATATATGTTTAGCTAGCACTTTAAAGATGCCCTGTAGAGCTTTCTTGCTAACAAAGTTTCTATTAAGTCCAACCAAACTGTCAAATATGTTGCTCCAAAGTGCTTATTAAAACCTCCACAGAGTAACTTTTAGCAGTTAACAGCTCCAAATTAAACTTGATGTTACTTCTACATATGAGTTTGTTTTCATTGATGAACTTCAATTCAACCTTGACTTAACCGCAGCAGACACCACATCCTCTCTGTGGGTAGCCTTCATCATGGCCATGTGAATAAAAATGATTATGTTGATTTATGTGTTCCTGCACTGCTGTCATTGGCAGATTGACTGAATGTTCACAGTCTCTGTTGACACACTTTTGCAATTCATGAAGCCAAGTGGGAGAATTCAGAGCCTCCAGTAAAATTTGTGTTACATGTAATTTCCACCTCGAGGCCAATATCAATCATTGCTGTCCCAGCTGGCAGCTCATATTTATGGTAACTTCAGTGTGACAGAGAGCTAGGATTTAACTCTTACACAACACACCAGTAACAATATTTAGTTATATCAATGTATAACTCTATTCACTGTAAGGTCTCTTTGAGAATCTCCTCATGTACTCCGCTGTGGCCTCTATAAATGTCTCTCCACTTTCTTTGGGGAGTCTTAAATTAGAACTTTCAGACGGTTAAATGACAAACTGTTACTATTGTGTTTCATGGTGTAAAAGTTCAGGTAATCCAACCAGGGTGGGAAACCATTTACAGAATGTGTCCCTTATACTGTTTGAAAATACAGACCTGAGTCCTTGATATAAATCACATGCTACCTGTACTCACAACACACTGCACAGCTGGACACTTCCAACCACCAACGCCACCCAGTAAGTTACATTTAGCAACATATCAACTGACAGCCTTTTCATATTTCACAGGCTTTCTACAACTCATCCCTGCTGTGATGCAAGCAGAACGGGTAGACCAAAGACAAACAAGAACAACAAACAAAAGCCAGAAAATTAAAGGACAAATTTGCATTTTTTTTCTGCTACTTGTTTGACATAATCCATTTGGCACAAGCTCCTAAACTTACCTTCTCCCCTGCTTGTCCTTTTAAGCCCTGGGATCAGTCACAGCAGACACAGTCGCATGCAAAGGGGTGTGAAGAGGAGAGAGACACAAGAGAGAGAGGAACCAGTGTTAAAGACATGGAGAGGGTTCAGGGTTCATGCAGCATCCTCAGGACTAGTGGTGGGGAGGTGATGAAAGAGCTAAGGGAAGTTACTGTATGGGTATGTTAAGCGCTAAGTGGAATCTTAAGGCCTCAGTGTGCTTGAAACAAATTGATTGACAGATCGTTTAAAAGTATCTGAACCATCCTTTCTTACGCTGGGATCAAGGGTCTGCTATATATTCGTTTTGAAGTGGTTAATTTGACATAAATGCCAATTTTATGAGGCGTTTTCTATTATATATGCAGTCTGTTCATCACTAGAAATGTTCCAATACTGATTCCAGTTTTATCCTTTCCTATACCAACTCTGACACCTGGACTTGAGAACCCAAATACCCCTCTGATAATTGGGGGATCAAAAAAATATATACATATTACTGGTGGAAAAACACTGATGCTACATTTTGCTAGCTTTGACTAACATTAGACTCTCTGCTAGCACCGCACTGTTGTTGTTGTTTGTTGTTTGTAATGTGATAATCTACCTGACACCAAGTGTTTTTGGGAGGCTAACTGTTTATTACACAATACTTGATACAGCAGCAGCTGTATTCAACACTTATTAAGTGTAGAAGCAAGTGCAACAGAGTGATTGCTTTTTAGGGGAGACTGTTAAAATGTTATCCCCAGTTACATAACTCATCACGATATTACAAGGACTCTACGAGACAGAGAGAGTGTGAGAGTTCTTTCGCTCCAAGCATACTGAGACCTTAAGGATTGTCTGTGATAAGGAGCTACATGGATCCTTAAGGCGAAAAAGCAACGTCAAGATAAACCCCTCTAAAGAACACTGACTAAGGGTTGAACATCTTCATTTCCTCTATTATATCTCTAAGAGTCACTTCACCAGTACTGGCTTTATATTTTAAATGAGACTTAAAGTGGTCAGTTGTGTACACATGTGCTGTATTAGCTGTCATCATTAGATACTTTCATATTTATTGTAAAGGGTAATCTATTGTTAACTGAATTGTTTGTCATCTTTAGCCTTTCTGGCTCTTTTCAACATGAATATAGGAAGCTCACTTAGCTACTATTAGAAGGTCGGGCTTAATCCAAACATTTTAATTCAAATATGGCCGTATCCCGAGCCAAAAGAAATGTTCTAAACTAAGCCAGTGAATTGTGTGGTGATTCCTGTACGTTACTGGCTGTTAAGTGCAAAGTAATGTCTGGATGTGACCAAAGTAAGAAATATTTTGCAGTACGTGGCTGCACTGTTAGCAACAGACTGGGTGGGCTTAAATGGACATCAATCACAAGCTGTCAAACAACACAGCAGAAGTATATATATTATTTGACTGACAGTCTCACGTGTGTTTGAACTCTGCTTTGCCATTTAAGGCGGCATTGACAGTTGGCTTTGACAATACAAGCTCATTTTGTTGTAATATCCTGCTGTATGGTGGCCTAGAGCAGCCGTGAGAGGCAAGTGAAAGTTTTATTTCCTGTGTTTATGAGTTAAGAGCAGGTGGAAAAAAATCTTCTTACAGTTAATAATGACTGTATTAAGAGAATACATTTGTTTTACAACTTCAAAAAAAGTGCCGAATCTTTTTCTTTACCTGTTTTAACAGATGAAAAATAAGAAACTCAGAGAAATGATCCAAGAAAAAACCTTTTCTTTTCTTTTGGGAACAAGTTTTTTTCCCTTGATCTGATTTATAGATGGAAAAAAACAAGGGGCTTGAAGAAAATAATGATTTTAGCCACCTGTTGTTAAGTCATACACACGTGGGAGGAAGAATTTAGATCAGACTGAGAAAATGGATAACAATGTTTTTTTCTCTCTGAGGCCTCTCTCTGCTGCTTTAACATGTACAGCTTATTTTATTATTATTATCTCCGTAGCCTAACACATTTGAAGTTCAAAAGTCCAACAGACTTTAATGAAATTAAGATAATAGCTGGTGTCTGAAGCAAAATTAGAGATTGTATGTTATAACCAGTAGCTGATAATCACTGATTCATGATTGGTGCTCATATTGATTCATTAATTGGGTATTTCCTAACATCACAGTATCAATAAAGGTCTGCTTTGTTAACTTTGTTATCTCTGTAAGGATGAAACAATGTGGTGAGTTATTGTGTGCTGACAGATTCAAAAGTGAAAAGGTGGGAATAATTAAACTACCACTATATGTCACATAACATACTGTTAGCGTATCTGTTGTACGAGTAATAATTCAATTTCATATTTGTATAATGTCACAATGAAATAATTAAAGTCGTACATCACTTTTAATAATGTGGCAACATCAGCAATTCTATAGTCAATATAATTCTACCCCTGACAAATGGTTAACAAGTTCAATACTGCACTTTTGATATTCCTATTATTAATGATACATTTAATAAAAGAACTCAAACACCCACCACAGATATGTTCAGTGGGGTTCAATAAAGGTTTACACAATCTTTAAGAATAAATAAATAGAATAAATACATCCCATGCTTTCCTTAAAGCTGATATACTGCTTTGGCCATGTCATCATGAATGCACCCGCTACTATAGTGCACTTGATGCACAAGCCCAAGTCACTCACCATTCTCCCAGGAATTCCCATACTTCCTTTGTCACCCTATTGACCAATGCAAATTCAGAAGGAACAAGTGTCAATGAGAAGGTTAGACTGAGGACTGAAGTGAGCTCTTAAAGGGACACCTTGACATGTAGACTTTCCGGCTTTTAATCATTGAAGTACATCACGTTTAGCCAAGAACATCTGATCAGAAACAGTCTATGTTTAAGTACAATTACACAGACGTATACATCACTGACATTGATTTATATCGTTTATCATTGTATATAAGTATTACTACTAAGAGATGCTTACACTAGATGTGAATAGATGTAAATAAAAAGTCCCGATGCCATGGTATCCATTTAAGGCAGAGAATATTTGTGTTAGTCAGTTAACCATGCTACATCTAATGTTGAGGCTAGAGACAAGCAATCTATGACATAGTGAAAAAAACACACAGGATGCAGTCATGCCCAACCCAAGACTCCTGGTAAATCTGATTTGTTTGAAATAATAAGGCAAAGTGGAATATTCATTATCAGTGGTTGGTGGCCATGACAAAAATACTCTTCTCTGTCGATTATCCCCTTTAAGACCCTTCAGTGTAGCTTTACGCACATTTGTCCATCCTGCTGAGCTCTAACTGGCTACATCCTGTCTCTGTGCAGATGTTGCGCAGGTCCATAGGTCATATCATTTACTGTTTTACCGTCCAACATCCCATGCCAGGAGGCATATCATCGATATTATAGCATGATTTTAGAAGTGCATGATTGATTATTTCCCAAAAAATTGATAAGAAACCTTTTTTCTTAGGTGAGAAAAGATTAGACAGATCCAAAAACAAACACCAGTGACTGTCCGGTCTGATGAGGGAACTACAATTGTTCCAATATGATACCCCTATTGGTATTGGCCTCCAATACTATCTAAAATGTGGGATCGAGTCAGTGCATCAATCCGACACCATAACTTAGTAGCCCCCTAAAAATGGCCCTTTTTGACGGAAATCATCATGTGACTATAACAAAGTAGAACACTCCAGTGTTAGCAGTGAATTTAATGTTGGTCAAAGCTAGCATAATGTTAGCAATCAGTGTATTTCCACCAATAATATGTACAGCATAGAATCAGAGGGATACTCTGTACTGGCTAATGCTAAAGTCTAGATACTGAAATTAGCACCGGGAAGGTTTCAGAACATCTCTAGTTAGAAGAGGTCATGTCAGTGTCTGAATGACGTGTAAAAACTTCAGCTATAGCAATAAACCCATAGATTTGTGCCAAATAAGGTCTAGTGTTGCCGGGTGAACAGGCCAACAGTAACCATCAGTGCCGCCTTTCACATTTTAATCAAACCAACGCCACCTCATCTCTTTTAACTGGACATATATTTAGCTGTTTTCAGTCCTGGTACATCAGATGTGCTGGTATCTCTGTCATTAGTTTGCGGCATATTTTTAAAAGCCTTTAAATATCCGCCTACAGCTGGGCTCTTTGAAGCCCTGTCCAAGGTCCTGATTTAAACCAAGGCCTTTGGGAGAGGCCGACACCACCAAAAATGGTTTTAATCCAGAGCTGGGGGCTTTACGCAGCTCCTAACTTGATTATTTGCTGTGACCACAAAATACAACCTGCACTTAAGTAGGTTTTATAGCCGTAGAGATGAATTGAGTGTTTTGTAAAACCTCATTCAGTTCATGTGTTGCATCACAGTCCAGAGAAACCTGATCTCCGCTGCACTACTCCTGCTGCTGTATGTCCCCGACATGTCTCTAATCGTTTTTGTCTTGTCCCCCGCCCCCCACCCACACACACACTTGTACCCACTCCTGTGTTGTGAGATACCAAACACTATCATTAGTCCTTTAGCTGACAAGTGTCAAAAGGATTTATGCAGTTCCTGAGTGGTGCAAGTTTGAGGTCTCTAATGCATATTTACAGGCAGAATTAGCCTCCACCGGACCCTAGACTAAGGCCAAACATGCACACACACACACACACACACACACACACACACACACACACACATAATCATGGCAAATATTTGCTATAAGGTGTTATTGATTATGAGTGAGTTATATATTCTTGAATTGCACGTTAGCTGCCAAGAGGTTAGCCGGAATGATTTAGAATACTGCACACTGTGAGCTCGGTCTACCTGCATGTGGAAAAATGTAAGTTGTGTGTGTTTGTGTGTGTGTGTGTGTGTGTGTGTGTGTGTGTGTGTGTGTGTGTGTGTGTGAGGAGGAGGGGAACAATGCATTTATGATCCATCCATCATATCAGTGAGGTTGGTTATAAAGATTTACGTTGTCACATTCCTAAATAACCACATTCTATGGAAAACACGACTCCCTCATTTTCAATTCTTACAGGTCCTCTTTCCAAAAACCACAGCTTTCCGCCCTCATCATTCAAACACCGCTCCTGATTCAATTTCCCGCTGCGTGACAGCTGTAATCAATCACAAATCCTGGAAGCAATATCATCCTCGCTTTGACACAAAATGTCAGCAGAACTCTGGCAGTGGAACAAAACACAGGGCCAGTTTTATGGACCAGGTACACTGGTGCGCTTGTCAGAACAGAACGGGGGGTTTGATGGTTGTAAGTGAGAACCAGGACGTGGGTCAGATACTAGATGGCCACCTGCCGTCATGATAGAAACCATGTGGGTTTGACATGTTAAGGCCGCTGGTTCAGCAGAAAGAGGAGGAGAGGGTTAGACTGAAGAGAAGACACAGCAAGAGATGATAAAACAGAAGCAGAATTTGAGATATTATAAAAGCATTGCATTCAAAGTGTAGCAGAAATAGGAGGGAATTTTATTTAAGAAAACTCAGAGGCCATGACACCACCCAGCCGAAAGTTTGTACATGTTATGAAAAGATAGTGTTAAAGCTACACACCCACTCACACTGCTGTACTGACATCTCTTAGCTTTCTCAACTGAGGAGGGATCATCTTGGACAAGATTTTGGACTTATTCTTACTGAAAGTATCTCTACACATTGGAGCTCGATAACAGGCTTTGATGGATTGTAAGTTTTGTCCTGTTTCCTTAAAAAAGCAGCTGCACATTAACTAATGATCTCTTTCTGCCTTTCTGTCGAAGTATCTTTTTATCAATTGATTTTTTTTTTATCCCTTTTTGCCTACAGTATCTTTGTACATACTCTGTTAATTATGTATGTGTGTGCAGGTATGTATCATCTGTGTTGACACCGATCAGCCATAACATTATGACCACCTGCCTAATATTGTGTAGGAGTCCCTTTTGCATCCAAGACAGCCCTGACCCATCGAGGCACGGAACACCCCTCAAGAGCTGCAGTTTTGGAGATTCTCTGACACAGTCATCTAGCCATCACAATTTGGCCCTTGACAAAGTCGCTCAACTCTTATGGTGTTCCCCGGATGTAGTATTTCTGATTCTGATACAGTCTAACTCCAAATTCAAAAACATATAGCAGCTTAGTCAGTGGCCCTATGCCTTAGCTCTAGGTATCACTCTAGTGTCAGTTGGGCAGATTCAACATTCAACATAGCAGGAACAAATATGTAATGTCTTGTTAGAGTTTGATAATAAAGCTTTCTGAGAGATATTTTTTTTGTTTTGTATGTGTAAGGAAACCACTTGGCTAGGTTTTGGAAAAAGTTCACGGTTTGGGTTTAAATAAGTGCTAACATACATATGTTATTTTAGTGACTAACACATTCAATGTTTCTAATGTAGCATATGTGAAAAAGGCAATGTTTTAGAAGTCAACAATGACCATACTGTATGTTTTACTCTGGAATCGAACCCTAGTCTCATAGATGAGAATACTGTGTTTGCTTTACTAATCCAATGACCTTGATTGCAACCCCATGTGAACTTTGGTGCTCTTTGTACTGTTTCACCTTACTTTGACAGCACATTAAAACCAACAAAATGTCTATAGAACACATAGTCCAGAAATTATACTTGTGGGTTACCTAGAGAGTCTTATTTTGAAGCCTTGCTCACTGACCCAGCTGCTGTACTTGATGATTTTGGAGTGAGAACGGGCAGTTATCTAAGAAGTCTGTGTTTCATGTACATAAGCTGCTTATGCTTTTTGTGCATTTAATTACACCAATATATACTGTTTAATTTCACTGTATCTATTATCATGGAAGCTCATTCAAAAGTGTGAATAAAGACAAAATAATATTCAGTAGAGAGCAGGCTGAGAGATCAATACTGCAGTGGTTACTATTCAGACATGCAAATGTTGTTCAGAGACACACAAAGACACAAGTTACAAAGACAGTTACCGGAAAGCCTGCTCGTCCAGGAGGACCCTGAAAAAGGGGTGAGAGAAAATTGGTACAAAAAGGAAAGAGTACATTTTACACATAATGAAAGATACTTGCACTGAACAAGGCCAGAATCAAATGAATTGAAGAGACTATTAGAAGGAACTATCTTGTATGAATATGTTCTTTTAGCTCAGTGACAGCTCACAGAAAGAACACTGCTGTTGCAGGAGCATGCCTCTTTAAATACATGAAACAGGCACTCAGTACATACAATTTTCACAGTTTTTTCTGAACATAAGAAGAACAAACAGTTTCTAGAGTTCACTACAAAGACTCATGCAAAGATTTGGTTTCAGGAGAACACATGCTGAGAGTCCGTACGGTTCTGCGTAACAAACCCTATTCAGACCTCCTAAATGACTTCATCCTACTTGAATACCGTGCTAATGCGGATATGACAACATGTCAGGATGGTGAACTCCGTCCGAAACAAATCACAAAGAGCCAGAATACAATGGCTTTCAATTATGTCCATGAAGGAGCATATTGTCAGAAGTCAAGTGTGTTTTGTTTTCGAGCAGGACACAACACAGCGGCTCTTCAGAAAAGGATGGAGCGCTAATTGGTAGGAAGTCAAAACAGGAACTCTTGAAATTTTCTAAAACCTACTGAGGCATTGACGCTTCACGGAGGAGAATGATAACTGCCGGCTCTTGAATGCTGGCATGTCATCAATATCCCTCCATGAGGACTCCAGTGAGAGTGCTGCACTTCCCAGAGAGTTATGTTGTGTTAATGTGTGTGCGTGGGCGACTGCTGGCCGACAGCAAGAGAGGGGAAGTCATTACTCTCACATCCGTAATCCTGGATGGAAGATATGTCAAACATTTATCTGAGCTCTTCTTTATTGAGTTTGTTTATTGAGCTTAAGTGTCTATTAAATGCTGTGCTGTTTTGTATTTGTTTTGTTAAGTGGCAATTTGTTAATATTCTTAATGCTACTTTAACATTACTTTAACCTATTTGGAGAAAGTGACATCTTTGAAGACTGGGATGCAGCTGAGTCACATCACGAGGTCAGCTTTCCAGTGTTAGCCGCTATTAATGAAACTGATCTTGCAGCCTTTCCTTCATAGTTAGGTGTTTAATGTGGTGGTAAAAAATCAAGGTAGTTTTGAGTGGTTGACAGTATCATCATCAATGTGTATTTTCAAATAAGAAATGAAATGGAAAAAGAACACGAGAGCATTGTTTGGGTTAAAAAGGGAACCAGCCGAGTGGTAGACCTCATGGCGCGATGCCAAGACACCCTTGGTTGTGATGCAGAATTAATCCTAAGGCCTTGGCATTTTAATTCAGGCTTTATTTAAGCACCTAACGGAAGTTGGAAATTTCCAATTAACTAAAGGATTAAAACACTCTGCCAAGCATTGAACCTGGCTTTCAGGGATTTGGGGCCTTGGGGCATTTTCCTGGTTGGTAATCCAGCCTTGTGTGCACCCTTTGTTTTTAGTTACACTGAGGAACTAAGTTTGAATGATTGGAAGATACAGAACATACATATATATGGACAGTAAAGAATGGTGCAGCATAATTGTTTCATCCATAATTGGTTGATCCATTCAGCCATACTTCTAGCCTCCTGGTGGTTAACTGTCCCAACGCCAGCCAGTTCCTGTCAAATCCTAACAATCCCTGTGATCCGTGATCCACTCACTCACTCACTCCGAGCCAGCAATAACTCCTTTGAGCCATTTCCATCACCAGACCTTCCCTTTCCCTATTTTAACTAGCAGTAATTACACTGGCCCATTTCCACTAATTCACTGCCAGTTAGTTCACATCCAGCTCTCCAGCATTTGTTTTGACTGATTACCTGGTTTTGACTCCTGCCTGTTTTTGGACTTAAGTACTTTTTATTCTGACTGTGTGACTTTGTTGTGCTTTTGGGTTACAGGCTGATGAACTTTTTGACCTCTGAGCCATTAGAGTCAATATTGGATAGTGAAAAGATTTCCAATGGAGTATCCTTTCATACTTTCCTGCAGAAGTTATGGATCACTTCGTAGCTTTTTGTTTAGTATGTTTTGCACAGATAACAGAGAAACAAAGGCTTATCTAACCCTGCATTCATGTTGTTTTGGAATAATTGGAAAACAGTGCCTGCCTACGAATCATTCACACCACATAGCGAAGGTTGGAAAACTGGAGAAAATCTGGTACACGACTTGACGAATTGACAGACTTGATGTCACACAATATAGAAACATGGTAGACGTTAATGTTGGGTTTTGGTGTCACTGTTGGGTTTGTTGTCAGGAACTTTTATAGTCATAGGTTGTAACTGTTAGTTGCTAGTCATGTGGGGTGACCAAGACGAGTTCTAAGCAATCAAGTACAACACATCTTCTTTCTAGCTCATAAATAACTGAAGGATGTTTCACTGAAACTTTACATAGAGTAAGAAAAGGGAATTGGGACAGAGCTAGAAAAGTAAACTATAACTTTGTTAGGCAATCTGCAGCGTGAGCCAATGTAGACCCAATTTAGCAGCTCTTAGGTACAGATCCAAAAGAGTGCAACTACGTCCCTACTGAACTCTGATCCCAAACCACTAACTCAAAGGGTTTTACTTTTATTCTATGCTCTCATCCATATAATTCAAATGTACTTGCACTTTAGCGGTATGGATAATGGGTCAGTGTGGCTGGTCCTTGGCTCATCAGTTTAGAACTATTCCTATTAAACAGGAGGCTGGCAGTGCATGAAGGTGAATTCACAGGTGCTGAGTGTGAACATGCTGCACGTAGGTGCCTGCCAGTTAGCTACTGGGTCTTCAGGGGCCGTCTGAAGGGCCAAAGGTCACCCGCTGCCGGAAGGAACCCTTCACTTGAATTACACAGTTACCCTCCAACATGTGGCTCCCATTTGGCAAAGTGCTGCTGATTGAATGAGAGGGCAGGGAGGGGGTGGTGGGAGCGGGGTTGGGGCTATCTGGCTATTGTACGTGGGATGTATGGTCCCCTGGGTGCTCCTGCGCAATAAGAAGTGAGGTGGGATGTATAGGAGGGAGGATTGATTTACTCTATACTTATTGGTGTTTTTTTTAGCCAGAAGCTGACTTTAGTGTTACCCATTCAACTGACCTTGAACACACATGCACAAAAGAAAGATTAGCATAAACTGTCAGCTCTCAGAGGTAGATAGATTAAATATCTGTTTCAATCGGATATTATAAATTGTGATTCAGTGTTTTGAGCTTCTGACAGACAGTGTGTGAAGGATCCTTGGTGGTATCCTGTCAGCTTCATCTGAGTCAGACCGTGTTTTGCATCATCTCTGACTATTTTAAATTGTGTTACATGCCCAAGATCCATTTATAGGTCAAAGGGCCAAGCCCCTGAGATATGACCTGTGGACAGTCATGATCATTTCATGGATCGCCAGATGAGACTTGAGAGTATCATAACGGCTAAAACATTTTAGGAGTGTTCTTGATGAAACTGTCTTGCTAGAAGGATTACAAAGAGTGGAACACTAACTGTTTTTATCCAAAAGTAATCCCCCCTTCCTATTATTGATATTAAGACTTAACTGATAATGAATTAGCTGACTGGTTGGGTCAGAGCATCTGTCCAAACTGTGTTACATCCATTACTCTGTTAGGCTTTCCTGCTTATTTCAGAAGAAGTTTCTTTCTTTTACGATCCTTCATTTTCAGTCTTTCACCTCTGTTTGACATTTTTGGTACTTTTGAGGAAAAATTGATCAAAACCTAGAATACGGAGCTTATAAAAGTGTCAGTGTTTCTTTACTATGAGTGAAGCAAAACGTAAGACACTATGAAATCTGACCATGTCTTGAGGTTCAGATCCTGTGGAGGTATAAGTGTAGTGAGAGTGGAAAACCCGCCTCGCTGTTTGACCTTCCTCTGGAGGAACCATCCCTCAAACTTTCCAGGGAGGGATACTTGGCAGAGGTGATTTTAACACTGACGCAACTGTACAAAAGTCAAACTCATAGTGGCCAGATGTTCTGAGCAGTGTTCCTACACCTTGTGCCATCAACGCCTGGGAGTGAGAAGGCTTTCCCTTTGACCAAAACCTGCAAACATGTAATCTGCTCATCCTGTGCGGAGTTGCATTGGGCTGAAGCCTTTAACTCTACGTGTGATGGAGGCGGGGTACACATTCAGGAGGTCACTGATCACATGACAACATTCACAGTCACACCTACAGGCAGTTTAGAGCCTCTCATTTAGGAGGAAACCCAAGTAGACATAGGGAGAACATGCAAACCCCACAGTCTGCCAGCAAATGTAATCACTTCTCTGCGTAGAGGTGCAGATTGTGCTTACTACTGCTTGCCATACATTTTTTAATAATATTTCAGGCAAGGGAAATAATGTATCCAAAACACTTCCTCTAGGACAGAAATAACAGCCATGTGATAAAGAAATGTATAAATTATCACTACAACCAGACATGGCTGTATTTCGGCAACAGTTATGTTGGAGCAGACTTCATCAACTTCACACCAAAGTGCAAAAAACCCAAAACAGTTACTTTACCACATGCAGGTCACACAAGGGGTCTGGTGTACTTACTGGAGGTCCTGTAAGACAGAGAGAGACAGAGAAAACATTTAGATTCAGAATGCATGACAACAAACATTCAATACAAACAGTCTGAACGCCTCAAATGTCCTGTTTATGGTTCATAATGAGCTGTGAGCTCCTGTTCCTGACAGACGTTTGAGCATGCTCAGCAGCTTCTATGTTTTCTTTTATTCAAGAGGAAAGCAGAAATGTAAACTTGTCAAAAATTACATTTCAAAGACATATATTTCTTATACCCTCGACACAGCCAGTCCAGGCCAACTTTTCAAAGACATGTCATGTCCAATCATTGAAGTATAAACCACAGTATCAGTTTCAGGGCTCTCGATCATCATGCACTCGAGCAGCTTCATGTGTGGTCCCCTGGGACTGCCACAGTGAGCCCTGAAACCTGAAAACATTTCACTACCCTGGCAGGGTTGGAAATAGTCCGCCTACCAATCAGTCCTGGGATGGATGGAAGGAAAGAGACAGCGAGGGAGAAGCCAGATGATACATCATCATGTGTAGCCGGTGAGCAGTACCGTCCCTCCAAGACTTTCCACCACACCCAGTCCGAATGAATGCTCGACTCTTGGCCTGAGCGGGGAGACCTTTTCATTCAGTCGTACGGTACAACTCCCAGGAGTTTTGTCCGCCTGAATGCAGCCTGAGCAAGACATTCCTAGGCAGGACACAAGTTGCAAAGAACACTACACTGATCAGATCCTCTTCCTCTTTCGACCATTTTTATGTCAGTCTATTATGCCTGTTGCTTCTGTCTTTTATTGTAAGGTTCTTTGTGATACTGCGATGAAGCTAATGCAGCAAATACAACATCTACCTGAGATTTAACAGTTGAAATATCCCTTTTCCTTGAACCCTTACATTTGCAAGTACATTTATTGAGTATCTCTGTTTTATTAGTACAGACAGAGAGACCTTATCAAATTGTATACCACTGTTTGGCAGTTCAGGTTGTACGAGGCTCAAAAACTCCCATCAGAAGCACATGAAAGTGCCAGACCATGACTCACACAGCCCCGTAAAATAGACCTTTCAAACACTCTATCTGGCTCCGCCTTGACCTTATCACAAGCGCAGCGAGAGATACGGCAGTCGTCTGACAAAATCAATTACTGCTGAATGCAGACGGGGGTCACAAAGGGAGTTGTTACGTCAATCACAGCAAGGTGGAGGAAATCACTAATGACAAATCTCTTCTTGAAATGTCAGATCAAATCCCTGCTTTTCAGCATGGTTATTCTATCTGCTCCGTAGCCTGGAAGCCTGTTATCAGCCCGATCTGTTCACTTTGTTTTCACATAGAGGGAAAATCAGACACCTCAGGGGAAGAAGAAAGGGTTTGATGGAAAACTCAATGTAAAATCTTGGTAAGATTAAGAACTAAATATGGGTTCAGCATCTTAGTGTCTCCACAAAACAGCATGGAAACTACAGGTGAAGTTAAATTGCAGTTTTTTTAAGACAATACATGTGTTCCCTAGCTGATACTGTTTGACTTAACTTGTCAGAATCCCAGACTAAAGCCGCATTTCCACAAAATGTACATGTGGTACAAGGAGTCAAAGGAGCTTCTTGCTTTAGGTTCCTCTACAGCCCATTGTTGTCTCCCTTTCTACCAAAGTCTGAGAGCTGTGAACATTTGGCCAATTAGTGGTAAAAGCCACCTGTACTCAACCAGTACTTGCTCAGAGCCTCAGGGCCCAACAAAAAGTCCCTGCACCTTTGGAAAGTCCAAGCCCCAGAGCAGGGACTGGTATTTAGACCCTTGCCCCTTTTGTTGCTGACGTACATAGTCCCTGATGAAAGTTACTATGATGGAAACACAGCTTAATACTGATATAACACTTAACAATATTGGGCTGTCAGCTCTGGCCCTCAAGCCGGGGCTCCGGTACTCCATCTTCAGACTGTTATTTTATTAATGTTTCAAAAACTCTTCTAATCTTATACATTTTTAATGGACCTTACACAATGGGAAGTTGTAACCTCTATCCATTTGATATAAAAAGCCTGATGGTTGCTTTGCCTCACAGCCTGGCAGCTTCATCAACTTTGCTGCCACTGCTCCTACAGTTAAGCTCTGCCTGGGTTTTCCTGTTTAACATGTCTTTAGCCTGGGAACCAGACGAATCTGTGAGCTCATGTTTCATTTTGTCTTGCAGACACGTCTGGCACCCTCCTGTTCAGTCAAATTTCCATTCGGCCCTTTTCAGGTCTTTCTTATTCAGTCACAATCGTTTATCTAACAAGGGGCAAGTTTGATACGATGACTTACAGAGCAAAACTTTCAAGGCCTTTTTCTAAACAACCAAGATGGCTGCCACTGATGACGAACGCTCTCTTGAATTCACAGTTGAGTCATATAAATCAAACTAGACAGTAGCTTACATACATTTAGTGTTTGCTCATAAATGATGTCATGCAAAATGTCTCTTTATAATGTTGAACTCATTTGAACTGCGTGTTCGAACTAGCTCACTATTCACATCAGATGTTTAGTCGCTCTGATTAAGAGGAGCTCTGATTGAGCAATGCCAGGCAACATTTCTTTACTACCGGCCAGACTGACTGAAGTTTGATATGGATATTGGCAAATGGTAAATTTTCCCCCAGGAATTTTCACGATATTCAACCCCATTGACAATTTGAATCCAAATTGCCCAGACAGTGTAGTACTCCATATTGGATGACATCGTCCTTCTTTGTAGTCTTTGTGAAAATCACGCGCCACAAAGAATCCTCTCAGCCCATGTTTAATCCTGCTGTACTGTGCATTGTGTCAGAAGTGCAACATACCGTTATATTTCCTACAGTGCATGTTTGCTGCTTCCTGTGGTCAACACACGTCTCATTTCAGTCAGAACTGTGAGCCCTGCTTTAATTAAATGCACCAGAGGTCCTGAAATCTTACTGACTATAACTCTAAAACTAACAAGTGCCAACTCAGTCACACACTATAACCACCTACGAGTTGTGATTTGTAAAGTTTCTGTTATGAGATGGTTTCAACGTCATGGGGGCTCAGTTACAGCGGGGCATGGCTGCTCCAGTCATTCCTGCAGTTGTCATCCACTCCCTAAAGGGTAAACTTAGATCTCCTATGCATGCAAGCGCGGGGAAAGCAAACATGGACGCCGGATTCCTGTTGCATTCTGGGCCTGCCATCACATCCTGTTGGCTGGAGCTCCTCGCCCAAGAGTCATACATACTGCAGAGAACCTTGATCCAAAGGCACTTTGGGAGGCCTCGGGGAAGGGGGTTCAAATATAGTGCATGAAGTGGCGCCTGACGAGGGGCCACTGAGGCAACAGCTTTACATGCAACAAGCAGCGGGCACAACATGAAACAAACCTTACACTCATAAACACACGCACACACTAAAAGGGAATCTGCTCGACTGCATTGATATCATGTATTCCAAGCCTTCTCCTCTCCTGGGCTTAGCTGTCTAACTATGGCTGACACCTGTTGTTGCTCCTTATGTAAGGGCACTGGTAAGATATGACCGGAAATGGAGATCTAAAATTGCATGCCAACATGCAAAGTCATGGGTGTTCCCCCTTTCCTTCTCCTATTAGAGTCAGTCATTAACTCAACACTGGCTTTTGCTAGTTTTTAAAGCAAACGTACAACCACATGTCTGGGACACTTTGCTGTAAGACCAAATAATGACTCTACTCCAAATGACCCTACAATGTAAAGGCTTTCAATTCTGCATCAACAATGATTCCAAACCTTCAAACTGACTCTCGTATTGTCCCCTCCATTCCCAGCTTACTTGACCTTTTGTGTTTCAAAGAGTAAACTGGTGCAGTGGGCAGGTGGTCTGCCTTCTTGAGACTATCTCTGTCCCAGCATATGTGGAATTTCAGTTCTGAAAATATCCAGATCCGAAAACCAAGCACAGCGTCCCGGTCGTCCCCTGCTCTCTCAGATTCCCTGCTTCTCCAGTTGCCCCTGTAAACACACAGCAGCAGCCGGCGCTAATGTTTTGGCTGTCAGGCTTCCATTTGGTGAGCTCCAGAGAGAGATCCGAGGAAATCTGTCAGACTGCGCTGGAAGACGATCGAAAGATAGGGCATCAGAAAGCAAACAGTGCAAGTTTTAGTGCTGGCAGATAAATGTGAAGGCTTGCTGAGAATGTCCACAGGAGGGCGTCACTGTGCCTGCTTCAAACACTGACACCAGATTGCTGAGATGAGACTTCAGGCTCAAACAGACACGGTGTAGATCACATTTCAAAGATTGAATTTAGTTGGATCAAACAAGTCCTCACACCTACGCACTAAAATATGTAATTTATCACTGCCTTCCAAAACAACACATACGAGAGCTCCGAATATAACTTGCATGCTTTCAGACCTGGTGATAAGTAGCACAATGTCATCACTGCTCTGAACGAGTATGCCATGCTGCGTGTGATCTATGCACGTTTGGAGAACCTGGTGAAGTTTGAAGTTGTAGGTCGGATGTTAATATCTACCTAGAGATACTAAGATCATCTCAAAGTCTGACCATAAGGAAGAGGAGGAGACTTGAACTCTTACTGAGGAGGGCTTCAGCCTTAAACTTACAGAACTTTGGGGCGGGGTTGCTCCCCCTGCCCCTCCCCTGAGTACACCACTGTGCAGAACCATGAAAAACAGTTAAGAACTCCCAAACAGGCATGATTGCGCAATGGCCAGTCGCTCTGATCAGCTACTAATTCATTCATTCGTCACTGACACTTAAAACCATAACGGTGGCTCTGGAAGGTTAAGGCATATTTAAGTTTGGGCAAATCACAACTCTTGGTTAGGGGTAGGGGAAGATCATTCTGACGATTCAAAGATTCCATGCAGGCTAAGCCCTTCAGCCCAGCCAAGCCGAAACTCTCAACTCTCCTTGGGGATGCCACGGCCAGATGGGGTACACTGGATACCCCACCCTCTGCACCCCAGACATGCACGCAGTACCCTGAAGGCACTATGATCAAATGCTACCATCTCCAATGACTGTCAAATGGAAAACATCCAATGAAGTAGGACTTTGGCATATTTACACATCCTCTGGCAGTCCACAATTGAAGGTGGGGCAACAATCCTGTTGTTGGAGATTCTTCCTGAGTGTATCCAACTGCTTCCCCAGTGTCTGTCAAAGGATTAGGTGTTTTTTGAGTCTGATGAGGACTTTTTTAACGGCACTCTAAGGCCCTTAAGGCTGCATAAAAACAATGATATAACAGTTTCAATAATATCTCAAACATATTGGTTCTTTGTCTGTATTTACAGTTACAAAACCAATAAAGAAATGCAGTCTTGCTGCCTTTTTGCAGACATTTCTTCAGTCAAGGTTTAAGCTCTGATGGTCTCCAGCACTGTTTTATTTAGGATTTAGTGAGACTTTTCATTGTAAATCAGACCGATTGCACCAATAAGGAGCTTGATGAATTGTGCAGGTGGCGTGTGGTGAGTTTGAGATCTTATTCTGCGTCATGCAAAAACTCAATCCAGCCTGACGTCAAAGGCTTCATTTAAAGAAAATCTGACGGGACAGCGGGAAGCCTGTTTGCATTGTCAGCAGAGCGTGTCCAATCACCTTCACAGCCACGCATTAATCACTTACACCGTTCAAATTTGCAGATTTTTAGTGGAAAGGAATACTGCGCCATGCAAATTCACTTTCACACTTAGAGGATTTTCAGCTGCAGTTGTGCAAACAGTGGAGGGGATTTACAGAGGGGTGTGTATCTATCAAAGGATAAAACTAAGTGAACTCTTGCACTCCTCTGTCATGGCGAGGGAAAAAAGCGCCTCCAACCCTAATTGAGACCTGGAAAAATATTATTTTTTTCAGATTTCATGCTTTTTCACCATTGGTTGCACATTTCCTCTCTCAAACATAAAGGTTTTGAGTTTCCACATGAAAAAGGAGGCGACCAAAGTTAGTCGACTGTGTTGAAAAAATGAAATCATACAGACCTCACTCACAGCCCTAAAGCCACAATCCTTCCAGCATCAATATTAGGTTGAGAGCCCGCCATAAAAAAATCTCATTGAGACAAATTAACACTTCATCAGACACCATTTCCTGTGTTCATTTTGACTCAGCGCCGTAAACAAAAAAGAGATGAAACGTCCTGAGCTGCAGAGAGCTCAGCAGAGGGAGTCAGGACAAAGACTCCCATTCTCCGGCCTCATCCTCGGCATATTAACTATATTAAGACACTTCCGCCTTTCCCATGGAGCCCTTATAGCTTTGTTGCCTTGTAAAACATGAAGTCATTGATTTAAAGACACCTCTGACTTTTTTGGCGTCATGCTAACTTGATGTCATGCTGTGAAAATATGACAAATGTGAAGAAAAAGGGAGGCACGCTAATGTGGAAATACATTCTCTTATGCTGCTGTAAACTCCAGGCTTTAACATGCACATCCTTTAAAATGTCTTACTTATTTCCTTTTATTTTGAAGAGGGAGATTCATGGCCAAAAGGTCTCATATGAGAAAAGGATTCTGGGCCTCTGTGGGATGTGACACCTTCAGAGCTCCGAGTTAGGAGCCAATATGCTTCGGGGTTGCTGTTGGAGCTGATGAAATATCCATGTGCAGACTGTAAAAGCACCATTTATTGCCACTGGAAGTTCAGCAGGATATCTAATGCATTAAATCAATTAGAGGCAAAATTGCCCCGTATTATTCAAACAGCATCTTATGTCATTAAACCCTCCTCTGCCTTTTCATGTCGTGCCATTCATGTCCATTGTGATGTCCTCTCCATGCCAAATCCTTTAGCAGAGAGGGAGAAATACTTTCCAACAGGCATTAGACCACAAAAAACAAAGCTTAGCTCGAGATTAAATAAATACACAGCAGCTCTTACAGCAGGTCACCACAATGACGACATTGTATCTTTGCCAGAAAAGCCACCATTAACCTGCCTCGGTCATTATTCCCTGAAGTTACGCTCAGGAGGAGGAAAAGGCATTTATTAAAAAAGCTTCCACTGCTGCGTTCCAGTCTGCACAGAAGAAACGCTTCCTAATGCTGCTTATGGCAGTAAGTATAGGTGCATAAATCATACCTTTGTTTTCCTATTCACTTTTTTTTTTCTGTTCTATTCATATTTTTCTTTGACCTCTTCAGGGAAGCAGAACAAGCTGAAAACACATTTGACATCTTGACCCCTTCTCATTTATCAGTTGGTACTTCCTTTATGTGTAATTGCTCAGTTTTTTGAGGCATGCACATCCTTTGCTTCTGACCTGTCTGTTGAAAGTGGCAAAGCTGCATCAGCTGTCGATTGTTTTGTTTGGCATTTTGTTCTTTTCTGCAAAGGCTAAACCTGATGTGAATACATGCTCGTAGCTTCTCCCGTGAGCCTTCTCGCTCCTTGTGATGCATTTTAGGAATCAAAACTTTCCTTTAAGATTGTGCAGAGATCAATTTCTGAGTCACAGGCAGAAGGACTGAGGACAGAGGAGACGAGGAGAAAAAAGATAAGAGCTGTTGGTGAACGTGCAGAATTTCAAATCCAACAGACAATGACTTCGTGACTACAAAGTATTTTTTTACCACTGTATTGGTAGCTGTCAGTCATGGGCTAATCCGAAAGGATAGCTGAAGTTTTGAGGTTCCTAGCATCTCAAGCTAGCAAAAGCCTAGCTAATATCTTTCTTCAAACCTTGCTAGCCTAGCAAACTAGGTTTGGAGGAACTGTAACATTAGTGAAGTCTGTGATATTTGCACTTAAGCTAATTCATATTGATATTAAAAACAAGTTGGATCATTCTTTGTACTAGCAAAACAGTTCATTTTCCAAGTAGCTTTCGGTCTTTACCTGACTTTAAGCTTTTCTTACAGATGTTACTTTTATCTTCATCTAATAAAAAACTAAAAACACATAAAACACAAACCTATTTGCTTCTTTGTGGCAGCAAAAGAAGACTCCTTTTACCTGTTAGATGTTTTATTTTCTTTACAAGCTATGAGCTCACTTGGTCTACAGTGAAGTGATTGTTCCCGGTTTAAACACAGGTAAAGAATAAATGTCAAAGTCAAATGAGTTCAGATGAGTTGAGAAGTTTCCAGAGTGTGTTTGAATTCACTCTGGGTGAAAGGTAGTGAAGCTTTCTGAGCGATGTGCGGCATATACAGAGCAGGCTGTGTGGATTAGCCTGCAGAGCGATGAAAGACATAGCCTACTATATTTACTACACATATATGTCCTTTAAATCCTGTTTGACTGAATTAGTTCCATGTTCCCATGCAACAAACACTTCACCACGAACTCGGGAAGTTAATAAAGCCCAGGGTCTGTCATTAGGAAATTAGACTAAACATCGGTGCCCTGAACACAAGGTTACATTTCCCTGACGCTAATTCATCTAACCACTAGAAGTGCACAGTCGGGGCCTTTTCGCAGTAGGCCAGAGCTTTTAACGAGCCTGAAGCCCCGGCTCCCCTTTCATTGACTTAATGGTGGGGTTGCATTCAGGCACTGATGGTTTGTTTTAGTTTTGATTTTGTACGAGGTGAATTGTTGTTAGACCTTAGGGCAGGAATTAGCGAGAGACAAAAGCTCTGTGGAAGGAAAAGAAATGAGACTTTCCAGGAAGAGACGTCAGTGGTTTAGGAAACTGACAGAGGTGAGCTGAGTGCCAGCAGAAGTTAGGCTTTACCAAGGAAAATCTAGGTGAACAAATAAGCAAAAAAAAACACATAGGACAACCGAATGAGAGACATTCTCTTCCCATAGTGGAAAAAAAAATCTAAATGTAAAGGATTTCACCATCAGAGCCTCCGGAAAGGGCCCTCTTCTCACCGCCTTTGGCTAGGATGCGCCCACCTCCCACTCTGTAACCCAAGAGAGGCCCCTTTACTGTTAAATAACCTTCAGAAGTCCACTCGCCCCTGTCATGAAAACCAATATGTCATCCAGCTTGCACTTCCTCTGCCCGATGTCACCAGCTGAAGGAAACAGTGGAGCTGTAGGACGTCACGGTCATCTGCTGTTTGTTTTTTTTAAACACTGAAGTGATGCGTGCGGAGTAAGATCTATTTAATGGAGACAAGGTTTAATTCAGATACTATACTGTAGCATGCAAGCCTTTGGAAAGCCAGGCCAGCAAAATGTAAACAGACATGAGATAGATTGGAAATGGATGCCAAGTGTCTGTCTTAATTTCCTATTGTCTGCTATGACTAATATGTGTGGATTATTTGTGATGTGTATTCCTCTAAATGGATAAAGCAGCCTTTGCGTGAAGTGTGATGTACAGGAAAGAGATAGTCGGACATTTGGGGAAATGACTCGCTCTCTCTTTCTACGAGGAGAAATCAAACCCATTAAAAAAAAAAAAAAGTACTTAAGTGTTAAGTGTAACATCCACAAATGTTATATAATGTGAAATGAAAACGTCTACAATAGATAATACATAATGTTTCCAGCCTAATGACTAATTTCCTTGTGTATTTCCAGACGTTAACTGTGTTGCAACCCAGCCCTTGCACCATATCAGTCTATATTTAGCACATGATAACACTATTCTCAATCATCCATTGAAGGCACTTTTTAATAACAGGCCGAGCACGTGGCAGCTCTTTCCAGGCGCCACTCTCTTCCTGTCAGCCTCACACTAACAAGAGAGCGTGGCAGTCATGGGAGGGGAAACCCCACCTCTGCCTGACCCTGCAGCACATTACTTATAGGCCAGACAAACGGCATCTCGGCAAAGGTTAAAACAACAAATGCACCGAGGTAAACCCTCGGAGTGTTTTATGTATGGGTTAAGACAACAGCTTACACATTGTGCAGGCCGCACCGTTGCCCTTCCTCCATCTCTTGACCCTTCATGTGCGTATATCCATGTTCTATATAAAGAGTCTTATCAGAATAGTTGTTTTCAGAAGCTGATTCATAAATTATCAGTGAAGTCTTACAAAAACATTTCTTTTAAAACAAACACGATGAGAGGACACCAGTGCATAAGATCAGAGTATTCCCTCTACAATTCATTCAATTAGCAGCCTTTTTTCAACAAAAAAGGGCTCATCAACTTTCAAGTATGGGTAGACGGTAGCTCAGTCTGTAGGGACTTGGCTTGGGAACTGGAGGGTGTGCCGATTCAAGTCCCGGTATGGACCAATCGTGGAATTGGGCTGGTAGCTGGAGAGGTGCCGGCTCCTTTCCTGGGCTCCGTCGAGGTGTCCTTGAGCAAGACAACAATTCCCCCACCGCTCGGGGCACATGTCCACGTGCAGCCCCCTCACTTTGACATCTCTCCATTAGCACATGTGCATGGAGTCCTGTTTGTGCATGTGTGTATTTCAGGCCCATGTGTGTGTAGCATGTTTATACTAACAGAGTGAAAAAATTTAATTTCCCCTCGGGAATAAATAAAGTATCACTTCTTCTCTTAAGAATGTAAATGTAACGGTAGCTGGGATTACCCAATCAGTGGATACATAGAGTGTGAATAAACTACACTGCTACTGTACGCACGTCAGAGGACACCCATGTCCTTCAAAATAAAAGCGCTGCATAGACTTTTGTTTTTCAAGAACACATCTGCAACCCACTGAAAACAGCTCCGTGACCCACTTTGTGGTCCCGACCCACCAGTTTAGAACCACGGTCTTGGACTATATTGAACTTTCCACAATTATAACCAACATATCAGGTGCACTCAATTTCAACTTGACCTTTAACTTGACCTCCTTTTTCAGTTTTAATAATAAGTAAAAAATATGACATTATGTTCATACAATATTGTGGATCAATATGTGTGACATAGAAAGAATATAAGGTAAAAAGGTGATGATAAAGTGTTTAACATTGCAAAGCAGCTGAAATGAATAACTTTAAGTTTGACTTACAGTTTGAGATGAATTCAAACAGACACATTTGGAACACGAGGAGTGTTGTCTGGCTTTTTTTTTTTCTAAATGGCATCTGTGTTTTTCATTAAATCAACATATGTATGAGTTCAACACTTGCACCACGAATAATTGTCTTTAGCTGAAGCAAAATAACAATTGTTTTCTATTTGGATACATGCAAATGTAAAAGGTATTCAGGGCAGCCATCTGCAAGTTCTTGAAGTGCATGTAATTGATATGTCAGTTTTCCCATGTCAGATGTGTTCATTTTATTAGCATTAAATGGTAGAATTGACGGACCAAGCTATGAAAGTAAGAGTGAAGTTGTAATTAACTGGAATGCTCCTGAAACCAGAGGTGTTGAGGTCTATAATACTGCTGTCTCCTCTTATTTCATAAAGTCTCAGTTAGTTCAAATCATGAAAAAGCCGCAGGGTCGTGTGTTTTGATGGCTGTCTCCACATCAACAATGAGCTGCAGGTATTTTAATGTGCATTTTCAGTGTAATTCATCAGGGGGCCACTGACTAACATCATCATTTTCAGAGGAATGCAATCACAGCATGCATTTTAAATAGCAATAAGTCACTTTCCTGACACCTGCGGCCTTAAAACAACCCAAACACACTGGTTTGGTCTGCTCAGGTCCCCTATGTGTACTCTGCTCTGTCATCTTACTGAGGGGAGCGAGGCTAATACTTTTCGTCCAGCTTTGTCACATTGCAGACGTCAGATCTCCTGGAGGAGCAGCGGGGCTGGGACCTCGATGCCCCATGTGACTTCATCAGGCGGTCCTGTGCCAAGTTTAAGAATGAGGTGCTGTGAGGATTTAAAGAGGCGATTCTTTCTTAAATGGACTTACCAGGCAGGAGAAATGGTAGCCGACACACTACGCTATGCAAGCTATTAAAACAGAAGCTCAGACAGAGAGAGAGAGGGAGAGAGATTGGTGAAAAAAAAAAGAACATAAAGTCAATGTTTTTACCATGTGTGCTGGAGGAGTTTGGCTTTTGTCCAGCTTCCACTCTCAGTGTTAATATGAAGGCTCTCGCTCTAATAGCTCTCGCCTGAAAGTCTGATAACAAAAGCAGAACCACCAACGTAAACATCAAGTGTTACGTGTTGGAGGGGACCGAGGGGGTCTGGCTCTAATCAGACAGGGTTAAGCCAAACTGTAAAGACGGAAGTGAAAGGCAATACAGGAGGAAAACACACTGCGAAAGCCCCAAATATTTGACCGTTTCTAGATGCTATCATGAAATCCTTTGATAAGTGAAGGGGGAAGATTAGATTTGGGCCTGAAGTCACAGACTGACAGGAAACCTGAGGCCCCCAGCACCTCTCCAAGCCCTCCCTGTGCATTTTATTAATAGTTGGCCACCAAAGTACCTCCAAGTCCTTGAAGTGTTTCTGTGGCTCCACGAAGCCGAAAGCTGAGCTCGAGATTCAAGCTTCGACCCCCCCTCCGTGCAGTCTGATGATGGGACCACAGCAAAGCTTGGATTTCATCTTCTCTAAACACCCAGGCAAGAGACCATGCAGCCAAGCCCACATCACCCACTGCCCACTCTGATTCCGTCTAATTCCTTCCACAGAGCAGCGCTTTGGGTTTCTAGAGGCCAGTGTGGTTTCCAATGAATCTGGAGTGGAGCCAGAAGAATGATTTAGCATTCTTTGTTTTTCAGAGAGCTGGATTCCTTTAATTATCAGGTAGATGGTAACCGCAGCGACATGACTACACAAACTTTAAAACTGGCCAAAAATCCCAAGCTACACTACACGCATCTAAACGGTTGTAAAGATCAACCTAATGTAAGACTATACCACAGCACTGCCTCTTAAAAGCTTTATTTATACTACATGTAAATGGACGACACTGACCCAGTAACCAAAGCTAAAAAACATTAGCTATTTGCGTTGGTGCATTAAAAAAGGGACTCTCCTTAAGACTAGCTTAAAGTTCCAATGAAACGATAAGCAGAGAGACCTTTGACTCTTCGTATTTAAGTGTTTCTTTTTAAAAAAAACAGGAAGCTGTTCTGTTTTTGAGGACATGAAAAACTTATTATTATGTCATTCATGTTTCCTGAAAAACTTCTTTTGCCATTTTGGGACAAAAACACTCAAACAGGCCTTCAGACTACAAATCAAAAGTTCAATTTTTTTCATACTTGGGTTAGGGTTCCCTAACCCCCTAACCCTAATTTAAAAGAGATGCTGTGTACAACACTAACATGATAGTTTGGTTCAAACTTCCAAGTTTGAACCAAAGTTCAAGTCATGTTTGAATTTGCAAAGAACAGAGCAGGCCGAGGAACAGCCTCCGTCATCATCATATGTAAGTGTGCTGTTTGTCATTAGCAGGGACACTTGAATGTCAAAAGGCCAGGCTCAGAATGGGAGCTGTCATCACAGACATTAGTCAGCTGGACGCCCCCCGTCCAAAACAAATGAATCAAGCTCATATGGAGCCATGATGGGTGTAAACAATCATTTTAAAATAGCACACAGGAACTCTATATTTGCCTTCAGGTGAAAAGTGAAACTCGTATTTACACTGTCGGAGCAGAGATAAATAAAAAACAGAAACTGTTTATGGGACCAGGAAATGCAATGGTTTTAGTGGTCGCCAAATTCACACAGTTTAGACTGATGTGTTTTCCTCTGGAGCCACAAGGAAGAAAGTTGACAAGAGAAATATACTTCAACTGTCACAAATGTAATCTGTTTATGCAACACAATATGTGAGCAGGGAGAAACCAGTTCAGCCTGCTGTTTGGGTCCCACTGAAGGACATAGCAAGTCTCAAGTACTGTACATTTATATAGGAAGAAGAAGACATACTTTATTAATCTCTCCTGCAAGGTGCCCAGAGCAGCCCCTTGTGTTCAAGACTGATCAGTGCTGGACTTGAACACACCACGGTTCCAAAGCCAAGGCTCCAAGGACTGAGTTTCTGCTCCCTATTCCCTATTCTGACATGCTTGTATTTTAAGTAGAATTCTCTCACATCTCATTGTTGGTCTCTTTGCCGGTGACCTATGATGACCAGTAGACATTGCAGGTATGTTTAAGGACCTTACTCAACAGAGCCAAAGTGAGCCACTAAGGGATTTGATCATCTGAACACAGCACCTCCACGTTCTCTCTCTAGTGGACCAACCGCTGCTGGGTGATGCACGCAGCTTGATTTTACTAGTAATCTGTTCTCGACACCTATTTTGTTATACTACGATGCAAAAGCTTTCATCAGTGGGCCTTCAGCTCAATCACCATTTTTTAAATGGATTTGGGAAAAGATAGTGGCTGAACTTTTATACCTGGAAATCTTCCTGCAGATTTATGAAGCACACATGATGCAAACTTTCTTTTTGATGATTTTCAGCATGACAGATGTGTATCACCAGCAGGCGTGTAGTGAATGAGGATCTGAACCATACAGGGGGCCTTTGTAATTCCTGTGGTGAACCTTCAGGTCAATTCTCTGAGGATTGTCTCGCTCTCCTTCCCAAACATCCTATCAAAATAAATAGTAACAACTGGTGAGGGATGGCATGTCTGCTGCAAAGACAAACAAAATGAAAAGCTCAATCACACGATGGGATCGGGTTTCGTACATCGCAGCCCATAATGAGAAAAGCAGGCCCGGCCACAAAAACGGCAGTTTACCTCCAGCTTGGCAGAGTTATGACTGACAAGACATTCTCGCATTCCTTCATCACACCACCAGCAGCCCCTTCTGTCCGTCCTTGTTTCTTAGCCCTCCACTGTACAGAAAAGAACATGCTGTGCAGAGTGGGGCACCACAAACATTTCACTGCCCTACATCAACACACTGTGCATGCACTGTTGACTATATACAGTACTGAGCATAGATACCTTTCCGTGTGTTGGTAAAGAGGAAATTAAAACCTCAGAGGGTTGCTGGAGGGAAAGTCAAGGGGGCCACCAAAAACACAAGGAACTATCCTCCAAGGACCATGAAAGCCCAAATAGAAAGCATGGCGATCTGTCCGGTACTTGTTGAAAGTGTAAAAAATCTTAGACTGCTCAGGATTCTTCTTCTGGGCACCTAGATATCCAATGTTTTAGCAATCGTTTCAATAGCTAAATGTGAGTCATTACAGAAAATGTCAAATTCATGATGGACTGTAAAGAAGTCAGTCGTATCCATCCTGATCAATAAATATCTTTACAGAATTCTATGCAATCCATGCTTAACAGTGTTTCAGATGTTCCGTTCCAGACTTAAGTGGTGGACCCTGCCTCACTGCTAGCTTGGCTTAAATCTTGCCATAACTTGGATTCAATGAAAACTTTTTGGCCTTGATAGCCCATTAATAACTGAACCCCAATAAAAAGTACTTTCCACAACATCCGCTCCAACACTTGATTGTGATTTTAGAGATGTGACAGAAAATGGGGGAAAGACAGGAGGAACCATTTGGTTTCTTGGCTGCCTTTTTAAAGCTCCTGTGAGGTACTTTTGGTTTGTGTTGATTTTGGCGCCCCCTGTGGACATAGCCGTACCTCTTATCTCTTTGCTGCTTTTGTCCTGTACATGCTTAAGTCGCAATCACTTCGTCTGACACCTACCCCCCCCGCCAGCAGTTTCAGGCATTAAAAATAACTATATAGAAATAATCAATCTTGTCGCTGATGGACTGGTTTGCTTTTGCAGCTCATATAGAGTCATCAGAATTAATTTCAGTTTGTTTCATAACCAGCCAAAAACTCCTCACAGGAGCTTTAAGCCTGGAGTTTGGTATATTGGCAGTTGCTACGCTGGTTTCTTCGAGCCAGAAGTGACCATATTTGGTGGGGAGGGTAAAAAAATTAACCACCCTCAGTTGTCATGAACAGAGTAATTAGCAATAGAGAGCAATGAATTTTGTTGCACCAGGCCTCAAACATGTTTAATATGGGGCCAAATGAGGACTGACTCACTTTTGAAGCCAGCCTCATGTGGACAACTGAGGTACTACAATGTTTTGGTCATTTCTCAGCCCTGGATGTTGCTGCTTGGGTGGGACGTTGTCACAATTACAGTGTCAGCATCACGAGCCCTTTGTCCAGGATGATGCCCCAGGATTTTTGTTCCTAAAGATCTCGTCCCCTGAATAATCGGTTTTAAAGGTGTTTTCCTTGCATCATCCCTTCATCTCTATCTGTTTTCCTTCCTTCAGCGGTCTATCTTTTCTCTTCCTACCTTTCTCTTTCACATAAACATACGAGTTCTCTGTGTATCTGTTTCCAGATGTCTTCTGCACATCCACACAGGATCTTGGGATTTCCTACACATCTGCCTATCAGATCTACACTCAGACACACGCACACACACACACACACGTAAGCACCTCTGCATGCCACCCAGGTTCTAAACCTAGACTACCCAGAAATCCAAGTCGAGCTACAGCTGGGAATCAACTTCAGAGTGTTCATTAAAAAATGTATTACATTACAATTAAATGGAAGAAATTCACAGTTTCTTTGACGTTATTATTCAGTACATCTTCCCTCCCATGAATTACACTTTGTGATGTTTATATTAACTTCTAATCCGGGGGTTTAATTATCTTGTTAAATGGAAGATATGAGAAGCGTAGTGCTCTGTTCTGCTCTGGGACTCTAGGATGGACTCTATGAGTCATTATCTTCCATCAATAAATAAGTAACAGGTTTCAGGTTTCCTTAGTCCCTTTTCAGAGAGCGAGATGTGACTTCCAGACAGCATCTTCTACCTGAGCAGAAAAAACGATCTCTGTAAACTCATATTTCATCGTGTCTTAGAGGCAGAACGAGTATAAGATGGTAGGATTTGTCGGTTGTAAACACAACATTCAGAGTTGGCACCTCCTGCCCTGCTCCATGACACCAGTGGTTTCCTCTCGGATGCGTGCTTACGATCTGGCACCTGGTCGCTACGTTTTTATGGAGTCCTTTCTCGCACCCTGCATGCGTACCCACTGCCCAAAGGTTGACACCCAAAAAGGTCCCAAACAAAGCGAAGTAAGAAGGTCCAAACATCGGGTTTCATATGTGATAATTGAGGGGGGATCTTTTTGAATCCATACATTTCTTCATTTCCTTTTCACAATATCTCATATCCACTCAAATACAGCAGTTTTTGGGGCCTAAACAAACACAGCAAAATGTTGTTCTAATGTAAAAACCTCATGTCTTTGTGTGTGTGCCTGTTTGTGGCCATGTATCTGAATATGCGATTAAGAGCAGGAGGTGGTCACTACTCATGCACTTCCAGACATCAAAGCTTTCAGAAAGCAGACCCCAGTCCTGCCATAAAATACAATTAAACAAACCCAAATTTCTGCCATCTCCTCCGGGCCGATATAAAACATAACTCCAGGGTTTCCGGACAAGGGAAGCTAGGGGACATGAGCACGGGGCCTCCGCTCGGTGCTGACCACATCGGTCCAGATCAGCCATCTGTTATTCAATTGTTACCTGAAGAACAAAAACTGAGGACGCGGTTTGTCTCTGTGTCTCAGATCAGCAGAGTAGAACCTTTGAGCAAACAGGCCTTCAGTCACCCTGTGGGACCACTGACACAGCGCTGCAGGCAGGGGAGCTGTGGGGCCCATTTTGGCTCGCTGGAGCGAGACTGAGACACTGGGGAGAGAGACTGGTTGTCCGAACGCCCCTTCAGTGGCATCAGGCCTCATAATCCGGAGTATCCATGTCATCACGCGTGAGCAAGCACAAGAGGGTCAACCGTGACAGCAAATACTGGGGCCCAGCGCAAATGAGAAGAACATATTTAAAGCTCTGATTCAGGGAACTTAAAGGTGCAGGGTAGGATAAGGGTGTGTGGTTGGGCTCTGCTTTGACAGGGCAGCAGGTCAGTTAGAGATGATTTGTGTTACATCACAGTGATACTGATTTGAATTCCAACAGGGTCCTAAACATCCAGTCATCCAGAACAAGGCCCTGCGCCCACGAAAAAGGCAGCTAAAGATGCTGTTCATCTTACGGCAACAAGCCCCCAAGACAGAATACCCCCCCACTCTGAGCTTGCTGACTGAACCTTACTAACTTCATCCCTACTTGCATGTTCCTGTATCATGGGACAGGACCACAAGCCACACGTGTTTCAAAGCTTCAAAGCTTCAAAGTTCATCCTGAGTTCAGAGCTGCAGAAGAACTCACCGAGTGTCCAACATGGAAAGGGTTCACCTTCTGGGAGCATGAGTGTGCTCAGTGACTCACACCCTAATCCACTAATATAGATTGCTTGTACACATGTGGAAAAAGCTGGTCAAAAGGTTGCAGTAAAACAACAATAATTGACTAGCCAGAAAATATGGAATCTATCTCCGACAGGGTGTGAGCTGTTCTCTGACTGCCAGAACTCAGCGAACCTGGAAAACAGGGGTGTGTAACTCAGGATGTGAGGAGATGTTGGACCGGGAAGCTGGATCATCCTTTGATTGCCCTCCGAAGCTTAAGCTTGATGACAGCATTCTGGGCTACTTTAGTGGATGATCATCTGGGGACGCATAGAAGTCTGTGTGTATGATCTCACCAGTTCACTGCGAAGGTGTGCCTGTGTGTCGAGGTTTGTTTGGAAAGGTTTTTTTCAGCGTTGACTGTCCCTGTCTTGTACAGGGATCGCGGTGAATCCAACTCTATCTAATGTGTGTCCGACTGGATAGTTAGAGCAGAGTGAATTTGTGGGTGCTGATGCATATACTTTGCGTTGTTGTCAGAATTTTCTTCTAAATGTCTGTCCATTCAATGACCCAACATTTGGGCTCCAGCCTTAAAATCAGTAGACTTTATGTGGGCACATTTGCACCAAAGGATCTACCCTGAAGCGATCTACTGGAGCGATTCCGAGACCTTTGAACCTGTTCAAACATGTTCAGTCATTTACACCCAAAAATGTTTACAAAAAGGTTTGAAAGTACTTGATTTACTAAATAGGAGAATATATATTTACAAATGACAAAGTATTACAGCATACAAACACCACATGAAACAGGGACGCCACATGATTTGGTGTACCGTGGGAGAGGGAGCATCAGTGTTGTTCTCGCACGCTGCCTCTCTGGATTAGTCTCAGTCATCACCTCCCTGCTGAGCTGGTGTTGACAAAGGTAAATAATAAGAACAACACACACACAAACATAACTTCCCCCCTCTGACCCCGCGTGACCTCTCTGTCACACACACAGATAAAAGGGGGGGATTAGATCCTGGAATACTATAAAGGGGATCTTGATGAGCTTAGAGCGCTGTGCTGATCAGCCCACCATCAGCACCAGCCTCACTTATACTGGCTGCTTTGAAAGCCTGTCTTAACCTCATGCAAGCACACACACACACACACACAGACACACACATATAACTAGTAGGTGGACTCCAGTAGTAAATAATGCTATCAGGTTATGGTGGCTGTAAGCACAATGTACCATGACTGCTTCTTCTGTCTGTATGAAGGTTGAAAGGATCAATAGCACAAAAATAAGAATGTTAAATGTTTCAGTGTTTTCAAAGGAGGGGCAATTACAGGTGAAGATTAGACCTGCATTTCATGATGCATTTTAACCTCAAATGTTTTCTTAAAAGGCTTCCGACCTTCCTTAATATCATTTGTGATTACAGTAAAATTCTGAGTATAAGACGCACTTTTAATACATTTTTTTGACCTAAAAAGTGGGGTGCGGAGAGAGGCATTTTATTGTGTTACGGTATTTTACACAGATGATGGCGCGATAATCTAGCTAAAGCTTCGTCACAGGCATGCCCATCACGATCGCCAGTGCAGCTGCTACCCTCACAACAATCATTGCCGTAGGCTGAGCTCGACTACCGCACAGGTAGCTAGCAGGTTTGCAAACTCGACATGGAGAAAACACATGGTAGGCTGTAACTTGTATGTGTTTTAATAACTTTTTTATTAATACATAGAAACCCTTTTTCTCTCTGGTATATCCCCCAAAACAGACTGTTTTATATTCTGGTGTGACTTATATTCCAGATTTGACAGATGTTTTAACCTGCCTTTTCCTGAATAATCTTTCCTTTTGATGGTGATGTTAAATTGTGCTTTCATACGTGCTTGATCAGGTGAGTTAATAAGTTGATAAGGGCAAAATTTGCACCTGTCTCACCACCATAATTAAAATGATTTGTAGTGAATTAAATCCAATGAAAAGTAACAGAAATAGCAACAAATCATATTTTAACTGTGATCTCAGCAAGTCAAGCAGTGTAAACCGGTCAAGATAGAAAACACACAGAAAACAGTCGCACACAGATTGTTGTCAACACAGAGTAACAAGTCAGAAGTGCTCCAATGCACCTTCAGCTGCTAAATACCAACAGTGGAGCATTGTGGTCGTTCTGTGTCCGTGTGAATGTTGTTGGAAAACAGCATGGTGCGCTGTCCACTTTCCCTGAGTAAACACACTGACAAACAAATAAAAAACACATTGGCCTGGCAACTCACTGGGGGGGGTGTCAGTATAGAGCCAGAGAGAGTCTTGGTCCCCCCCACTCCTCCTCACTGCCTCCTTCTGCCCTGTAAATAACCCTGTTTATGTTTGCAACATCAAAAGGCTGCTTAACAGCTAGATGAGCAAACCAACTGTTGTAGCAGCACACAGCGCTCTCTCATTTAACAGCTGGGGAAGTCATCGCACACAGACGCACGGTGTCATCATCTGCCTTCACACACAAACACACACGGACAGCCCAGGGGGGGTGCCAGCAACAGGTTTGACCTCCGACCTGTATAGTTAAGAGGCCTGCTAACTAGAGATCCTTCGCCAGGTTAGTTTACCTCCGTTAGCCACAGAAAATTGATTTTCATAAACCTGATGTAAATCAGTCTTTTTTTCAGAAATATAAAGAATTAGTCATTGGATGAAAAATCTAAACAAAATCCAAACCATCTAAAAACTTTAGACACTTTTTCAGCACAAGGTTATAAAGTTTTGAGGGGGTGGGGATGTTGTGATTTCATGTGGGAAGGGTATGAACAAGACCCTGTATAGGTTTTATAGTCCTTGTTTTCAGTATGAAGTAAACTTGGAAATTGGAATGGTCTTTTAGTTAAAAGAATGGGGGTCATTTCACATCGCGCAACCTGCCAATGATGTATCCTGCCTATCGGCAAATGTCAGCTGGGTTCACCTCCCACCTTCAGCAACCCTCTGAGGAAGCAATAAAGCTCATTCATTCATAATCTTTAGTTGTGAATTGTCATTTAACAAAGTTAAACCTCAAATATGCACAAGTGAAAAATTGTCATCACTGATGTACACAAATATAAAAGTCAGCTGTAAATGCTAACATTAAGGATGTTTAAACTGCCGAGCTTCTTTAATGACTCCACTGAAATGGTACTAATATGCAACGTGACTTGTTCGCTAGCATTAGCAAATAATCATGTTATAATAAAAACAATGTCTCCATGATAGACAGAAGACTTAGAAACTGAGTGATGACTGATACAGGCTTTAGCATGCTATGCTAAATGGCATGTATGCGGGAAGCAAGTTGCTCCATAGTCTGACTGACGCGCTGCAGAGAAACACTTAACTTTTCCTAGATGGGGGGCTTTACAGCAGCTGTAATTGATAAGTGTGTTGCTGACGTTTGGGAGAGTTTAGCGTCAGTTCTGGAGAAAAGCTTAACCTAACTGCAGCCTCAGTCTCCAGTGATGTGTGTTCCCAGATCTTACAGGTAGTAAAGCCAACTTCTTCAGCTTTTCAGATGGGTTGCTTTAGTGCTTGTGACCGGGAAATCAGAGAGAAAGATGAATGAACTGGTGCGCGGAAGACCACACCAGAGGTGACTTTTGCAAGCCCTTTAGATGATAGATCTGTGTGACTGCTTGCGAGGTAAGAGCCCAGCTGAACTTTCCATCTTTGTGCATTCTTAAATCAAATCTATACAGTTTCTGGAGTGTCAAATGACAATGCAGCCTGAGTGCTTCGATACAGCCTATTTCACTTCTCACTTCTTCAAAATAAAAGAAGGATTGCTCCAGTCATCGTCAGGTCCGTTGCTCTGAGCTTCTGGCTGACTGGTGCAGGAGTTAGCGTCTCTGGTAAACCCATAGAGCTCCTGTTGCATTCTTCAGCTCACCTCAGAGACCTGACACGCTAACGTCTTTACAAGACAACAAGGAGCAAAGAAGTAGCTCCTATGTGGGAGCACGGCACATTCTCGGGCTACTGACAGGAATCTCAGGCACTTTGGGTCCAGGTCCAAATTTACACAACAACAAAGATTTTCTGTTGAATGGATGGCAAAAAGGAAATGAACTGAAGAGGAATAGACTAAGGAAATGCCATTAATCATGAGTGTTTGTTTTCAGAGCATCATACCCTCGCAATGAGTGATGTCAAAGGGCTTTTCCTTCCTCTCTCGTGTCCAAGAAAATCCTCCAGGTTAAGTAGCTGAGATAAGAGTGATTAAGAAAAATACATCTAGAAGAAATATGACCACGGGCAAGTCGTCTCAAAAAAGGAAACAATAAATTCAAAAATAATGACCAAGTGCCAAATAAAGACGGGTCTCTAATTAATGGCTGGACAGTGGTTGGAGGTACCTTTTTGTGTCTTCAGCCTAACCTTTGCTGTTGTATAACATTGCCGTTAATGTGCATCATCCTGAATGTAGATGTGTCAAAGTTTTGTTCTAACCTAAAGTAATAGTGCTCCATACCGCCATAAAACTTAGACATGCCAATGCCAGCCAGACTTCCTAACACAGAGAGAGAGACAGTGTCCATCATCGTGTCTCAAGTGTACTTATTCTCAGATTATCACACGCAATTTTAGGGTCAGTGCGTGGGTGGGTGGTTGGGGGTCAGAGGTCAAAATGACCCCTTGCAGAGTCTCTGGAGCCTGTAATGGATCCTCCTTGACCGGGCTGCTTCTGATGTAACACTTTTTCAACCTCACCTCCCACCCTGCTCAGCCCCTCCACCACTGTTCCATCTATAGTCCTCAGTGAGGCCTATAAAAGGATAGAGTGGGATCCTTGTTATAGACCAGGCAGAGGTCGAGGTAAAGAGGAACAGGGGCTGATGGGAGATCCAATATTTTGTCAAAGCATCATACATTGAAAAAATGAATTGCTGTATCTCCATCAAGATTGAGTGAGCAGCTGATACAAATACTAAGTGAAGTTTGGCAATGACAACTCGCGCTGGAACCAGAAAAACCTGAGAGCTCATATTTTATTTGGTCTGGCTGATGCTTCGGTCGCCCGACTGTTCAGATAGATCTCAAGCCCACCTGGCCCTGACCGCTAACCGCTCATCTGGCTGATTTAATTGGGTTTAATGAAGCTTAGTGTGAAGATTAGTACAGAGGAGCATTTTGTAAACAACCAGGATGGCTGCAGCTGATGATGAACCGTCTAAATCTGCTATCACGTCTGTGGTAACCAAGTTGGACAATAGTTTCTGTTTCTGACAATTGGTAAGTGTTGGCTACTAAACTACAAGGAAGCTACTGGCTGTGTAATCAGTGTATTTGGATGAACTAGAAGCTTTATGATTTGGATGTTGGAACCAGTTACGTAGCCTAGCAGCCTGCCGCTAGTCACGCCCCCCATTGCTCTAAATGGTTTTGGGGCATTTGAGTCTGCAACCAGTGATAACACCTTTTGAAAATCTGATTCTGATAAAATAGCATAATTTAGATTAGTAACAAATTCAGACAAATTATCAAAGCGATGCATTCTTCTGACTGTCATTAGACTCTCACTCTTCAGTTCTTGCTAAGTGACTCTACCAAGGGACTACAGATGCGAATTAGCTTAAAGCTATAATCTGGTACGGTGCATCAAATGGTGACATTTATGTTTTAAACTGTACATGGTCCCTTTTAAATAAAATACAATAAATAAATAATAAAATAAATTGTTATCATGGTGCCTAAAGTGAAAAAAAAAGTGAATTGTGTGATCTGAAAAAACAACTTCTTCGCTGTTACCTGTGTCTGGTTTGAATATTTTAAGTTGGCAGAAAACAAAAAATAAAAAGCAGTTGTAAAGTCAAGTAGATGGAGCCAATTCACAAGGAACTAAACTTGGCTATGGATCAAACGTAGATAGTAAAAACATTGGACATTTCTCAACAGACAATGTAAGAATAAAGGACATTGTATTGAATGTCTATGTCAGGCCTGACTTTTAACTGGCATACATTTTAATATGACTTCACTGGCTTGAATGGTGGATACAGAGAACAAAGAGATGTTAAAATCCCAGCCAGGAGAGACTGACCTTCGATCCAGGCCCCTTAACTCAGTTTCATCTCAAATTTAATGCATGGAATTTCAACAGAGATAATAAAGATTGCATTTGAACAGTAACAAAAGTCTACAAAATAAATCAGATCAGAGACCAAACGACTTTGAGAGGTAGTAGCTGAGACAAGAAGCAGCCGATAATCACACCAGTCAAATAAGGTCACCGTGGCCCCTGCATGTTCCATTCTAGGAAACAATTAGACATTATTATTGTAAAAGTCTGCATTAGTACCAGTCAATCTGAGGGCAAAGTTATAGAGCGGGCCCCCAACCCTGTGGCTTACGGCCTCATATGAAAAGTCCATTGAGCGTGAGGGGAAATGGAATAAGCTCAGCCTCAAGGCCGAGCGGACAAATCAGAGCCGTATGTCGGACACAAAAGGTAAAGCATCCACTGGTGGAGCTTCTCATACTGTGAGCATCTGGAAAAGTCCTTGTTGGTATAAAGGCAGCATGAAAGTAGAGTTTAATTCACAATGACTGATATGTGCACTGATTTGGCCTTTGCAATGTGGGACACAATACTTCTCTTAGATGTGAACAAACACCATTACCCAAACCTCTTGGCACTCCTTGTGAAAGTTGTGGTCCTTTATATTAAACCACATAGAAAAATAACATGGTGATCCTAGTGGTTTAGTCTCCAAGTTGTGGCTCATATAAGAAATAAAATCATCTTAACTCAAGGTCCATTTTTAGTTTCACCTGAATCTCAGGTCATCATCAGCGTATGGAGAAGGCTTAGGTGTCACTGAGTGATCTAAATGTTGGGTTTTTTCTCTTTGGCAATTTTGACAATTGTGCACATGATGATTTACATCCAGTGCCTTTATTGTTTGCCAATGCAGGAAGTAGGTTGTATTTATACAGCAAGGGAGGAAGTAAAGAAAGGGCTGTACGTATTGTTTCAGTCTGTCAAGCTTGAGGGCAGAGTTTGAATGTTCACACACCTACAGTTATAATCTCTTTGAACAGATTCTACATGTGAATACAGAATCTGTAGGCAACGGACGAGATTTGGGTTGTTGGACGTGTTCTGGTTTCTGCTTGTAGTAGTCAAGCAGAAACCATTGTCAACTGGTATTTTGGCGGCCAGTGGCCGTACGCAGGAAATCAGTCCATGTAGAGAGCAAAAGAGGGGGAAACATCGTCTGTACTGTAATACTGAACCCATTGGCTCTCTTCTGATGACGAGTTAGCTTTTTATAGATCTCCATAAAAAGGTATCCTTATATCTATGCAGATAACAATCTGATGATAGTCATGTCTATCAGCTCCAACTAAATTCTTGCTTCTCAAGTTGCTCGTCGCACTGCAAACAAAGTCAACACACGGAAAGGGAAGCTTTGGCCTGGAAATCCCTAATCGACCACTGGCTACACTGGAAGCCACCATCGATTCACCATTGCTCCTTGTCAGATGACTCTTTCTCTAACAATTTCAAGAAACAACCAAGCTAGAAGTTGCCTAACCCCAAACCCACATTAAGCTTGACCATAAGGTAGTGAAAGTTAAAAGTGAGAGATGAGTTGTTTTGACCTTTGTATTCTTGGTATTACTTGTATGTCTTAATGTTTGCATACAAGGACAAATTGATCGCAAGATCACATGAATAACTGATGCAAACACATGGTTGAAACCTAAAGACCGTGGTCATGAGGTGCTTCACTGATACAGAGTCTAACAGTGATCTGGGTGATGAGATTTCTTTCACCTGTCTGGCAGACGTTTGCTGCTGCCAGAGCTCCACTCAGAAGAATACAGCTCTTCTTTAGCCATGTTTGGCTCCGCTCCTCTTCCTGTAGTCCAGGTTGTAGGTTTCAGCTTTCCACATTCCTCCACTCTTTTTCAAAGCCAAATATGTAGAACTGGTTCTCCAGCCACCAACTTTAAATGCAGAGTGGAGTAGCATCTCGGCTGAAGTCCAACAACAGAGAGAAATCTACATCCTCAGCAAACCCAAGCGCCGGGCCAATAATGAAACCACAGAATGAATACAAACACTACAGTCAGCTTTTATTCGGCACACAGGCCTCGAGTTAGATTCATGCTATTAGCTGACAAGACGTGTCAGAAGCAGAAACAGCCTGTGAAAAACTGCTCCACTGTTCGACAGCGATGGCAAACATTCATCAACGTCACCACGGCAAATAAACTTTTTCCTCCTGAGCTGACTGCTGATGTTACAGCTGGACAGAGAGAGGAAAACACTGCAGGACCAGGGACCGTAGACAGGGAGACGTTTTTACACTCGGCTATATTATCCAAGGCTTCAACCTTGTGGACAATCAGACTGAGATACACAGCAGATGCCCGGTCTCTATAAACATCAGTGTTCTTTTTTTGACAAAATGTTATCTTGTAGCTTCAGAATTGTACTTTGAGTTGGAGGAAACAGTCTGTCTGTAAAGAGATTATTATCTAAGAAGAAAGAGAAGCATTGCATAACCTGCCTCTCAAAGTGTCTTATTAGCTACAAGTATACATTTCTTCTTCGCCCATTCTGTTTCAGAATAACCAGGGCTGTCTGAAAGTAAGGAAACATCTGATATGAACACTTGTAGCCAAGATTTATGCAAGGAATGCTGCAAGGGAGCAGCACTGGAGTGAGCACCAGAACTGGAGCCGGGCTTGTGGACGACAGGACTCAGCAGCCGGAGCAGCAATGAACACAGTCTTTGAGACTGACAGCGGCCACCTTAGTAAAAATCCTAAACCTAACTGTATTTTTGAGAGACAGCTATCTTGTATGCTACGGTAATCTGTGTGAAGTCTGTCCATAAACTACAAGGAAGGCTGGAGAGGGGCCTTATGTTACTATAATTTATGACTGAGAACAGCAGCAGTTTGAATAAAACATCCATCCATATCTATACCGCTTATCCTGTTCAGGGTCGCGGCGGGGCTGGAGCCTATCCCAGCTGTCATTGGGCGAGAGTAGGGGTACACCCTGGACTGACGGACAACCTTTCATGTGTACTCAAACCCGAAGGGAATTATAGAGTCACCAATGAACCTAACCAGCATGTCTTTGGACTGTGGGAGGAAGCCGGAGTACCCGGAAAGGGAACCCACGCATGCACAGGGAGAACATACAAACTCCACACAGATAGGCCCACTTTGTCCAAACCAGGAACCTTCAAGCTGTGAGGCAATAGCGCTAACCGTTGCACCACCGTGCAGCCCTTGATTACATTAGTTATAGTAAGTACAGTAATAGTTGCCAATTTATCTCATGTCGATTGAATAATCAGTTATCGACTAATCAGCTCTCACATCTTATAGGGTTGAGTATTTTGGTGATTTCCCCCGTGTCATGTTTCAGTGACACAGAACTATTTTCTGTATAAATCTATAATTAGATATTTAAGGGTTTTTTTGCTAAATCTTGACTTTGCACGGTTGTATTTTTAGACTTTCACTCAGATATTTTAATAATTGCTTAAAGATGTTGATTCCCTTGTTGGTCAGTAGCTGACACCATATGTTGAAGAGCCCTGTGTGTGTATGTGTGTGTGTGTGTGTGTGTGTTTTCCCTTTGGCCCACTCTTTCAAGTGCCCCTAATTACAACTGACCTTTGAAGGTGATGCTTGACCTTTTGCAAATGAGCTACTGCAATTTTAACTACCATTCCTTTTTGCAGCCAGCTCAAGAAAAAAAAAAACCAAGTGATTCTCGACTCCATCCGTAAGAATGCCTCTGAAACGTGCTGTTGTTGGCAGGCGGCCCAGGACTGTTAACATAAGAGCACGCTCCCTGTGGGTTTGCTAAATCGCTCTGATACCCACAGGATGTCTGGAGCGGAGTAACGCAGGCCTCACAGACTGTATGCCAAACTGGGAGTTTGTGTGTGTATGCGTGTGTGTGTGTGTGTGTGTGTGTGTGTGTGTGTGTGTGTGTGAGGCAGTCTTAGTCACGGAGCTGTGTGTATTCCACCCTCTTGACAGCTTACAGTATGTGAATTTTGGCGTTCTGTTCCCTGTAAGCAGTCATTATTGAATACATGTATCTTAATGAGTCCCATTAGCTGAGCAGCACTGATAGTGACACAGTAGCGTGGTGTTTTTCCTGCACAGTGGGTGTTTGTCAGAGGAAGAAAAAGGTGCTGATCACAACCCACTTTATGTATTTCAATATGTTTCCATCTCCCAAACAAATTGGGAGTATCATTCAGGAAATTTTTTTTTTTTTACGGCCATTCATCAGTGTTCCAAGCATCTGAAAACTAATCAATGAAAAAGGGATGGATGATTTAGATGTTGATTTGTGTTGATCATTCAGTTTGGGTAGAATCAATTTAATTCTTATTACCATCATAATATCATGCATATTGCCAAACTGATAAACCTGATCATTTTTATGCAGTACATTTTCTATAAAGTCAATTTTGTGGGTAACAAAATATCTTAGTCGTAGCTAATCCTTTGCCTTTAAAAAAAGAAAAAGTTTTCATTTTCATTTTTTCTGCGGTTTAAAGAACGGTTGCTAAATGTAACTTTATGAATATCTGGTCAACCTCGGGATATCCCTGGAGGAGCTGGAAACTGTTGCTAGGGAGAGGGACGCCCGGGCTAACTTGCTTAGCCTGCTGCCACCGCGACCTGACCCTGGATAAGCCTGAGAAACTGGATGGATGGATGATCAACCTCTTACTTCTGAATGTGGACCCCCAGAAAGAAGAGCTTGTAACTCTCATGTAAGGTAATAGTGGCATCAACTAATTATTTCATCATTCAGCTACAGTGAGATTTGATGCTGCTCATCCTCAGGTTGAAGCTTCAGGTTTTAAACATACATTGGGTTGCCATTCGAAACTGTTTCTTTCCTATCAGACAACGACCATAGATTTTAAACCTACTACGAGGAGAATTTACTGCTTATGAAACAGTCAGTTTAATACTGAATACAATGTGCTCTCTAATGCGTTAAGAAACACTTTGGGCTTTTGGGGCAGTGCTGTGTCTCTGCAGTGTTTGGTGGAAACAGTTCGGCATTGAGAGAACAGTGCACCTTTAAATATGTTTTGATGCAGGATCCGCTCACGAAGTGGCTTTAAGGGTTTTACAGGCTGTCGCTACAGTAGTAACAGTGAGAAATCACAAGTGTGATCTTCACACAGGGACTAATTAACGCTGTTAAAAAAAGGCTGAAATGTGTGAACATGAGCGACGTGTCAGAGACGTGTGAAGTCAACAAACACATTTGGTTTGGAATAGGATGACATGTCCAACAAAGCTGTTACCTTCCCACTCTCAGGCTGCACATTTGTGCTTGCAGCCAAGACAGAATTGCTTACTAACCAGAAGACCGCTAATACCATAATGTGAACAATCATACTGGCTAAACATCAAGTCAACCAGCGCCGATGTTAGCACTGAAACCTGCAAGTTGTTTTGTTGGGAATTTTGGGACCATCTGGAAAACTGCTCAGCTGTCCATGAGAATAACATCTGACTTTAAACATAAAGCTGACGTTCATGTGTGTTTGGTGGTTTCCATCCAACGCAATCAAATGTTGTTTTGCATCTACATACTTTCATTCTTGGTTCCCTGGCTGCATTTTATGAGGAAGCTTTCAGCCAAATCTCACAAAACAGGAGTTAAAATGTGGCCTCATTTTCTTCCCAAGGTATAACTCAACGTGCATATTTTACACTTTTAGCTGTTATTCCTTTTTTGTAACAACAGTGTTTGCACCGAGTTAATGGTTGAGGTCTGAATGTCTGACATGTCAAGAAGCAGTTAGATAACCTGGTTGTAAAAAATCCTCAAGTCTATCAAATCTAATTTGGTCGACCAAACCGAGTCAAAAAGTTAAAAATGACCATGTTACGGTTATTAGACCAATTACAGCCCCACTTCCTGTTTTGACCTACTGTACTTGCTGTAGTTGTGTACATGTCATCCTGGAGCCTATCCCAGCTGTAATTGGGCAAGAGGTGGGGTACACCTTGGACAGGTCGCCAGTCACTTTCACGCATCAAGCAACTCAGGAGAATGTCTTTGGACTGTGGGAGAAAGCCGTAGTACCCGGAGGGAACCCACGCATGCACGTGGAGAACATGCAAACTCCACACAGAAAGGCCCACTTTGTCCGAACCGGGTTTCGAACCAGCACTAATCACTGTGCAGCCCCAGAACCATAAAAATGATCTGTTTAATTCCACATATTCTTCTTTCTCGCCAAAACAGGACGCCTACATTACCCACTATCCAACTCAACCACTAAGAGTTTGGTTCTGTTATGCTAGTAACTAATGTATATGCTTAAGCCTTTCAACCTTTAGCAGAGATGAGCAACGAGCTACAGAGGGCTGGTGAGCTTACAGGTTTCTACCTCCACAACCCAAAATACCTGAACCCCAACCAACACTGACTTTATACAGCTTTTTCACCTATGCTGAAGTCCTCCCAACACATGAGAACACGATGATGTGTGATATTGTAAGGGTTCCTTGTTGAGCTAAGTTCCTCTTGCAAACTATAACACAGCTTCTGTGTCCACTGAGAATGACGTTGATGGGATAAATTCATGTGTCAACTGAACATATCAAGACTGATAAACCCAAAACAAACTTGTAATAGTGTAACAGCAAATATTCAACCAACCATCTCTTTTCCACAATCCAATCTGCATCCCTGATCTGCTGCTGTCCATGTGTTTAACTCCAACAATTCTACTTTGACCCGTTTTCCCACAGCGGAAGAGTAATTGTTCTTTGGGGGGTTGGTTTGCTCAAGGGGGTGGTCAGCTTCAATTACACCTAATTTCACCGCACTGCATTCACTGCCATGTCTTTACATGGAACAACCCAAATAGCTGCTACTTTGCGGTAAGTTCTTGCTCGATTTTCCGAAAATCAAGTTCACACAAACATGCACTGAACGGGCCAAGAAGGAAGGGGATACAGGGGATTCTTGCTTTGGAGTATAGGTCATTCAATAGTGTCAGAAGAGCCCATAATCTTTGACGAAGGGAAGTCTCACTCATGTGGTGCATCATGATCAATTCTCCTGTCATGAATCGATTTCTAAATGTGAACATGTTTAATTAATGCCATCCACAGACAAAGAGACATTCCTTCCCTGTTTTAGATTTAATTCTGACGAGACGGAGCACAGGACGCCAAATGGCCCGTTCTCTCTCAGTTGGCTGTGAACACTTTTCAAACAAGATGCTAACAAGTTTATGACGTGAGCGGTGTTGCTGGGTGTGTGTGTGTGTTGTGTTCAGGCTGGAACATTGGGAGAGAGAGGAGATCAGGTGGCTGAAAGCTCACTACAACATGTATTATGAGGAAACCAGATGGTAGCTTTTCCTCACTCACCTACTGCAAACACCTTGTCAGGCTCCCTTTTAACTGTACATGTGATTTGGACAACAAACCGCTCATTGTTGATGCATATAAATTAAATGAATGTGGCAAATTGTAAGACGCCGACCTTCAAAGGTCAACGTTTAAAACATGAATTGGTTTGCGTCCACTGTGGGGTTGTTTAATCACAGCCAACATCTGGTCAGAAGTGCGACACAAAAGCTGGCCGAATCCTTATTTTATCGTTGGAAAGCCTTCTGACAACATAAATACAGCTTAAAGCTTCTGTGAGGAGTCTGTGAAAGGTTATGAAACAGTCTCAATTTAATATTGACGCCAATATAACCAGCAAAAGTAAACCAGACCATGAGGGTGTCATTTGGGTTGGAGTAGACTAAACAAATACGGCCCTTAGACTGGAAGAGCTCCCAACAAAGTTTCACTCCGTGTAGTACGTTTGCGGAAAACACTGCGTGGCTTATAAAGTAACTCAAGTCATTTATGTAGCCCTTGCTAGAAGACATAACTCTACCATTAAGGGGCGGCTGTGGCTCAGTGTTAGAGTCCGTCGTCTCCCAATCGGAAGGTTGGCGGCTCGATCCCTGACTGCTACATTCTACATGTCGAAGTGTCCTTGAACAAGACACTGAACCCCAAATTGCTCCTAAAGGCATAGCCTTCAGTGTATGAATGTAGTTAGATCCTGATTGGAGATTGGCACTTTGCATAGCAGGCTTTACCATCAGTGTGTGGATGTGTGTGTGAAAGGGTGAATGTGGCATGAAGTGTAAAAACGCTTTGAGTGGTCTGAAGACGAGAAAGGCGCTATATGAGTACAGTCCATTTATTATAACTTTAGCTTTCTTAACCAAATCACTACTGCCGATCAACCAAATGTGTCAGCTGTAGGCTCAACTAGTTGTAAATGGTAAATGGACTGCACTTATAAAGGTGCCTTTCTAGTCTTCTGATCACTCAAGGCAGTTTTACACTACATGTCGTATTCACCCATTCACACTCACATTCACACACTGATGACCATGCCATGTCAGGCCACTCATCAGCTAATCATCCACACTGATTCACACACAGCAGTCTATACCTCCAGGAGCAATTTGGGGCTCATTATCTTTCGACAGTTAGACTGAAGGGGCTGGGTTCGAACCGCCAACCTTCCGATTCGAGGGCGACCAACTCTACCTGTGTTGTGTTTTGTAAGGGTCACATGACAGTAAATCTTAAATACTCATGTAAAGTTACATTGCCTCGGAGCTATTCATCGTGCAAACAGAAGTTTTGCCTTTGCTTTCTTTACAACACTTACTGATTTACTCTACGCGGGCCACCAACAGCCACTTCACAGAGGAAGGAAGGGATTCTGCTTCTGTTCCATTCCTTTTAACACCCACTGGTTTCTACACAGATATCATCTTAGTAAAGTACAAAAAACATCTATGCTTGATGAACAGCCTAAAATATTTGGGGCTTAAGCCCTGTGAGCCAGCCCTTCTGATGGAAGTATAACAACAGCATCCAGGACCAATTTAACCAGTGTTTGTCTATTTAAGCTGCATGTGTGTGTTTGTCAGTGCTGGAAAATTCAATGGATGGAACTAGTTTGTGTGAAGTAGTTTTCACAAATGGCCACAAATAAGAGACTGTTGCTTATTGCCCCTTCATGCAAGATGCATCCACTACTGTTTAAATAAGTCAGGCCAGACTCTACAACATTTAACAGAATGCAAATAAATTTGTTCCGCTCTTCTTTTACCCATTCCTCGTCCTCCTCTGTTGTCTATATAACTCGCTCGGTACCCCGTCTTTTCCCTCTTCCTTCCTCTGGCTGCAACATTCCCCCATGTATGGCCACAGACGGGCAGCTGCACTGTGAACTTAGACTATCACCAGCAAAGAAAGGGGATCTACCGTGCTCTCTTCCTGTCAGCACAGATGTCAAGGTGAACTTGGGGGACTTAAATAACCAGCTCGGCGACCCTGGGACCCTCCGGCCCCCCTGTCAGCTGCACAGATTAGAAGGAGCCTCTTGTTTACAAGGGCATCCTGGGGTTTCTGTTTTAGCTGCAGCCATATTTACAGCAGAGAGAAAATGTACCCAGGGTAAAAAAAAACGCAAGGCCTCTGGGTTACGTTACACTGTGATTTAATTACAAGTAAATATGATTCAAGCTGAACTTCAACTGAATGAGCTCCTTAAGATTTGAGTCAAGATTTAAAAGATCAGTGAAAATCAAAGTTAGAGTTCTAGAACAGTTTTGGGAAGATAGTTTTCTTTCAAAAGCCAAGGTTGGAGGATACTCTCAGGAAGAATAAAGACGGTGATGATATTATATCAAGAAATATGAATAATTTACAGATACTAATAAAGATTTGATATCCAAACACTACTGAACTGGAAAATTGAAATGAAAAAGGATCAAACAGGGAGGCATGGGGTGAGACACATGACGACATCTTATCTTTGTGGAAAGTATATGGATCCTTAAACCGATCCATCTGCATTATAGAAGGCATTGTGCAACCAAAATAAAACAATGTTCTACATCCAAAATAGTTAAAGTTGCACACTGTTTACAGGCAAGTGTCCATGGAGCATTGATAGTCGATGCAAACATGAACAGTTGTTGCATTGGGCTAGTTTTGGTTTGGAGCTAGGTTCCCATCTATGTTGGCCAGGAAGGCTTCAGGAACACAATCGATAGCCACCTGGCCGTGTAGTATCAACACACACCTCACAATGGAGTCCTCTACAATGAGTGTCTTCAAGTGATTCCACCACATGAAGAGGTGAAGCAACTGTGATGGGCCACCTGGTAGTAGCAAAGGCCAGGGGATGTGTCAGCTCCAGGGACAGAGTTTGATCACTGGTCAGGATTGTTGTTTAGCAGGGGGGAGGCAGTTTGAGGCGGAGAGGCTGATTTAATTAAGAACCATAATACAGATGGTTTTTCTTCTAGTTCTGATAGCTACTTCTGTCGAGGTAGAATGAGGAAGTTCTTTCGGCTTTTTATCTTAACACTTTTTTTCAGGAACCTGATGCTTAGCATAGCTAGCTAGCTGGAGAGGAGCACATCGCACTCACTGACAGGAAATATTACAACCAATCAGTTTTTGACAGCAGTACAAGATTCACTTGGTTTTGATTTATGGTAGCGTATCAATATCAAACACGCACACACACGCACTAAAGCTTGCAGCTCTCTTTGATCCGGGGCCGTGAGCAGCAGTGGTCCGTCAGCAGACATACTGCTAGGAATACTCTGAGTGCCCACAGATCCAGTCGCCCTCTAGTTGCACCACCATCCTGGCAGCCATGTTGGCACCTGAGCCTCCCAATCCAGGGTTTATATCTTTGAGCAATAAAAAAGTCACATTGTTTCTGCATAGCTCGGTCTACACAGGTTGCCCTCCTGTCCTAACCGGAGTTCTATTTACATCTCACGGATACAAGCACAGCTAAGCTCCTCTGCATGACATGGCTGAGTGTACAGCCAGTTCTGCTGGTGACGGTTTTAGACTTGCTTTAATGGGAAAAATATTATCGATCGACCCAGGGCAGGTGTCCAATTTGCCCAATTGGTAATTTAGCTATTGAGAGGATTCAAACTGAGTAAATAGAACAAATCTTACTTAGTGGGGATTCTTTTTCCTGCTTCAGCCCAGATAAATAAAGAAACATCAAGCTGAATGTCAGTAACCTGTAAATATGCCCACAACAGATCACCTTCTGTGTGTTTATTGGGTGAGTAACAAGTCTGAATGGGGGAGGGCTGAATTATGCTAACCATGCCAGGCTGCCAAGCAATGCGATTGTCAGGGGGAGGGGGTTGTGGGTAGCGAAGGGTCACGGCAGAGGGGTCAGATTACATGGCTCTGTTCTGCCGTCATGACTTCCCCTGGGAACTGAGCCAGGTAAACTGTCAAAGCCCACTTCCTCCCCTAGATATGTCAGGCTTTAAAGGGCCTTAAACCCGTCCAGTAACCCCTCTGTCCCTGTCTGACTAAACCCCAAACTCACTCTGCTTTTACCCGGGACGAATCAACCATCGCAACCCCACCATGTTTCATCCAAGCCAGTTTGGACTGAGTTCATGGTGTTGGTCAATGTTCTTTAGAGATGGATCAGGAGAGTTAATTATAAGCTTCCTCAAAGTTACAAGTGTGGTCATGAGCATTTATAAACTGTGGATTTTAATTACTGTCGGTTTGAAAAATAAATTGTAGCCTGGGCGTCAGTTTCACAGCTTTTGTTATGGTTTTCCAACAATTACATTAAACTCACTAAAGAATTTGATGAGATGTGGAAACAATAAAACATTGCTACAATTAAGTCTGACCACAAAAAAGCCACAAGATGGCAGATGATTAGCAAAGCCAATAGTTAGCTAAACTATTTAAACCACTTTATTTGGAGGTCAAACCAAAGAATGTGTAAAGAATGGAAGTAGCCACCGTGATGTCACCCACTGGTTTTTCCAACCCCCCTTCTGAAGCTCTGATTTCGGCATTTTGGCTGTTGCACCAGAAGCGACCATACTTGGACAACAGGGTGGATCACACCGTTAGGTCTTCATACTGGTTGACAGGTCGCTGTGGTGGTGACATGTCAATCACAGGTAGCCACGCCCATTTTCCGTGGTCTGTTTCTCTTTAAATGGGACCGTGATTTTAAAAATAAACATCGTGTTGACAGGAAGATTACTCAAAAGTATTTTTTAAGACTATAAACTAATTTGGAAAATGTTTACTGATGTATTAAATCAACTGAAAAGGAGGATCATTTTTCCCTTCTGGTTACATACAATCAGACTTTTTTGTAATCGCCCCCTGCTGGCCATTGAAGAACACCAGGTTTACGGTGCATTCACATTGTTGAAAATAGAGGCTACATCCACTTCTTATATATAATCTATAGGTCAATTATGGATTGTAAGTAAAGCAGATCAAAAATAATCTTACATGATCTGATCTTACATATTCTGGTGAGTCCAGTGTTTTTGTAACTTTAATGAATGATGGGTGAAAGTATTAAAAAAGGGCCTGAGTTGTGCACTACACAAACACTAGAGTTGCTCAAAATAAATAAAAGAAAAATAATAATAATAATCACAAAAGATTTTCCAGCTGTTGTATTGAGCCACATATTTCCAGACTTGAGCGCATCACCTAATATAGATCAACACTCAGAGCTAGCTTTGACCTGACGACCTGCTAACTTGTACTCACATGGCTCGTTTAAACAGATATGACCTTGGGCTTGTTTTGCTCAGGAATCATCACGAGAGGGATTTGTCATTTGGCTCTGTGTGCGGTGTTCTAAATAAGAATGCAAACATTGTAAATCACTGTGTAATGTATACAAACTGTATCCTCTGTCCTGAAATACAACAATGGCCTGATCTCATCGCCGAACATAGAAACAAGGACACACACGATCTGTTTATGTGATGATGAGGTGAACTTCCTGTGATGGTTACTGAGCCAATCTTCAAAGCTTGTTTTAGGTTGCAAAAGCCATTATTTAGTGTTCTGTAATGCAACATGATGTTACTGTCACTTCAAATAACCTTTGTAGAAAAAGATTGATCCCAACATTACTATTAGCTTACGGCCCACGCTAATGTGTTTATGACAAGAGAGTAACACTTTCCTTACACGCAGCATGTTGCTCTCTGTAACCCCAAAACCCCAAACTGGGAGTGGATACCTGGGTCATCACTGATAATCTCTTATCCAGTCCCTTAAACTGTAAATCCTAATGAAACCCTAAATTTGGATGTAGATTACCTAATTTGTCCCAAAATGAAGAAGGCGAGTATGTTATTAACAAGTCGTTAAAAGCAGAAGTATGGAGGTCATTACATCAAACAAACCTGACAAATCATGCTCTGGCTGCCAATGAAAACAAAAGCTCTGCCCAATCGTCTCATCATCAGAGGAGGATCTTTATTCTTAGCTGTGGGCATGGATACTGAGTGAGAGGTGACACATACAGTACATAGTTTAATCGTCCAGTCAGCCAGACCATGTTGTTCTGTAGAGACGGAGGTATGGCGGGTATATGGAAAGTTTTTACAAAAGACTAGAAGTCTAATTAGTTAAAATACAGATATATGAATACAGAGTTTGTCAGTTCAATGTTTAGTGTGCATGCTCTCAAACGTTCCATCCCCTAACTTCAGATGTACTATGCATTGTGGGAATCAGGGCCTTCAGGTGCTTGCTGAGAAGGAAGTGGGGCTAATTTTTCAGGCTAAAAGCGCTTATATATAATCCACTTAAAAATTGCTTATAGCTGTGGCTCAGGCGGCATTGTTCAAAGTCTTGTTAGGGTACTTAGTGCGTGGCTTTGCACTGCAATTGCCTTTGTGGGCCACCGTACTATTGGTCTTTTGACGATTGTTATGTTTTTTCACCTCACATACTAATACACTGCCCCCACAGTTTATGGACAGCACATTGTTAACACAGCCTCTAGCTTTAAACTTTAAAGGTGCAAGTGTTTCAGTGGTGTGCATCTGGGATATACGGATTAGCCCTTTATCTATAAGCAAGTATAAGAGCTGGAAGGAAACAGCAGCAGTGAAAATGAAGCCCTGACAGCTTAAACACAACATCTTACAAGAGTGAGTTGGACATGTGATGAAGAGTGTAATATGTAACATGTGCGTGTCAGAGCCCTCCAGCTGTCTGCCTGAACCAGCTCATTGCTTCATTATGATTGTCCCTCGTCCTGGTCGAACCCTAATAGGGCCATGTGGTGATTGTTGCATACACAACATACCCAGACTGTTGATATGAGGCCCACTCAGCCATAAGCAATGTGTCTGACGATCCATCTCCGTCCACTTACACCAACAAGCATGTTACACATATTTTTAGGCCCGTTGCTTTGTTTCATGGACCTGATAAACATTTGAAAGACAACAGACTCTGTGGCACCTTTGAGGCCTGAAGTGTCTCATATTCTCCAGCTCCGCTTTTAGCAACTTACAGAGTTCATTTTTCACAGGCTGCTCCGAAACATGTCAGGCTCAGAATAATACTCAGTGCCCTTCAAGTAAGCAGAGACAAACACATGACAGTCAAACACACGCAGAACTACAACAGCTTTGTTCTTAGAACTAGACGAGGGGGAAAATATTTACATTAACTTCTGGCAAAAGGTTATCGAGTCATTAAAATCCAAATGTTTATGTCATGGGCATTTCATTTTCTCAATACGGCCCCGCCCTGCAACTAATGTGTGTATTTACACACAAGCAATGTATCCAGGGTGTTCGTCATCAAGACTCGTATGAGTTAATCATTGGTTTTTCACATCTGAATTTGCTGTGGGCTATCCACCTTCTGTAATTTGTCTCTTATTAAAAACACGATGATTAATCTGCACTGTCTCCCTCCACGTGTGAGTTCTGCCCACTCAGTCACCTGGCACTGTTAATAATCAAATGCACGGCAAGCATGTGAACATATTTGGTTAGTCCTGACTGGCAGGCACCAGGTGGGCGCTGTGATGACTACATGAATTCATCACACATTTTACGACAGCAAGGAGAGGCCTGCTAAATGGACGAGGTGACGAAATGAGCAGATTGTTCAGTCATTATGGCTTTCCAATAAAAAAGTGTAATCCACTTCTATTATGAGTAATATTATATCATAAATTAATCAATATGATGATTGTTGACTTCAGCTCCTGAAAGTCAAAATTATAATAAGACTTAAAAGTGTATCCATGAGTATCTATAGAGTCCTATTTATGGGAGAGTTCTAGTGTTTCACGGACTTGATAATGTTCAAAATATTTCTATGGAGATCAAAAGTGGTCAATACAAAAAAACAACAACAATAAATCATTGAATTAATACAGTAAAAAAATATAAATATATATGATACAATTATAAAATAATCTCATCCTGCTTCTTTATGAATGGATCACTTGATGGCCAAAAGGAATGGGAGGAAATGTTTCAAAGCTTATACCGGCACTGGACTATTGCTTTAAGACAAACTTTAAAAAGTGTTTACCTAATCATTTAAATAGGTTTTGCTGAATATTCACCACCGACAAAAAAAAACCATGTTGCTTTCTGGTGGTTTCAGTTTGGGCTGACAAGTCCCCAGTACAGAAATATCCTTTTCTCACACTCTCTTTCACTCAGTCCTGAAACACAGAAAGTCACACAGAGCTGTAAAAGTTTCCGACCATCTGGCGGCTCGGAGTTGAAAGACTTCCACACCTGCAGCGACGAGACAAACCTCCTGTGAAGTTGCGAGTAAACCGCCACCTTAACGTGCGTTCACGGGCCATCCCACAGACACTTACCGCCATGTTAAAATACTAACATCCTATTGACGAGACCAATTAGCACTAATGTGTGGTGACGGGCGCCTCCCCCTGTTCTCACAGGTCTAGACACTGACACACAGACAGGCTAACTGACGGCCAGCATGTTTGGGGTTTGCTGGAATTGTTCCGAGCTATTTCTGATATTATAGACAAATAAAAAATCTTACACCTCGCAGTTTTCAATTTTAATCTCAGAGTAGAGAGTACATTTTTTAATGAGAATTTACACTTTCTACCAGATATATATACCCCCTCACCTGGCTTAGTCATTTTTTAACACATTTTTTCTTGACCTACAATGACCTACAACACACCATCGAACAGTAAAGACTGAGTTCCATGAATTCCATTCACCCCTCCGGACAATCAGGGAGGCAATCTGGTTTGGGCCCTTGGTGTTGCATGGGCCGTCCAGGTCAGATCAAACATATTCAATAATGAGGGTTTAAAACCTGGGTGATTACATCAGAGCACAGTTTCCAAGCAACAGTTAATATTGTAGCCCGTGTGGCTAACGTTAGCATGCTACTGTTGACAGAAAACAAGCAGGTACATCTCACCTCTAGTTATCGCTAATGAATGTGCTTCATTCTGTCTCTTTTGTCATTTCTCATTCTAACAGCAGTTTGCTTTATATCTGCTTATCTATGAAAATAACTTTTCCTGACAGCTCTATATTCCCTACTCCTTTAAGATGTGCATATCTAAATGAAAGCAAATACATGATGTTGTGTGTCTATGCAAAGTATTTTTAAGCCTCGCACCAGCAACTCTGCAATTCAAAGCTCTTTTCGATGACAAAGATACTCACAAACATGGGGCTCTCTCTCTACCATCCATCCCATGTGTCGTGAACGCAGCAGAGTCAACACACACTCACACACACACACAGGCACACCCCCTGTTTAACTGATGGCTTAATGAGCACCACCTGGGGCTGCAGCAGAGAAACAGGTGGCCTCAGACACTGAAGGATTTTCTCAGCCGATCTCGGCAATTCAGCTGCTCGAACTTTGGGGTGCAAATCTGAAACAGTTAAAGTGTATTTTCAATCTCCTTTAAGTTTTAGCGCTTTAACTTATTTCTGCCTGAGAAGGACAATGAATCAAACAGAGAGGCTGCCTGGCCTCAGACTGCTGTCATGTTGGCCACAGTCCATGCTCATTTCTCAGAACGCAGGACACAGTGATGCAGTAAGTTATCCACAGATGCCTCATCTTATCTCACAAGCTTGCATCCTGACCTAATATGACACAAATTGTCCCTGACTGCCAGCCGAGCAGGAAACACACTTCAGCTTGTCATCATGTCTGAATGAGCGGAGCAGCACGAGTGCATCTAAGCCCAGCAGCTGGCAGATACAACAGATAGTACATCAGTAAACCAGACTCAGTTGCTCTCTTCTGATTCTATAAGTGAGAATGAGGCTAAGATCCCTATAGCAGGGACATGTGTGAAGCTAACCTTGCAGACTGGCAGACTTGCATTTTGTGCTCATTGCTGATGACCAAACCTTTTTGCAAAATGCAGCTTCCCATATATGTTTAGTGTCCCGTGTCCCTCATGTGTGAAGTCACATCACTCAGTCAGAGAAGGTGAGGACTATATAGATGATGGGTGATGGGTGAGAGGGGAGGGGGGGAGACTTACCTGGCGGACACATGCAGCTGTGGGGAGCTTCCCTCGCCTCCCGTGTCTTTGGTAGTCGCGCTGCAAGTTTCTGTGTGAGAGAGAGGTGACAGAAGGAGAGTGTTAGACTGCTGTGACATTTTAACATGAAATATGTCCTCCCAAAGTTAGCAAATTCTTAAAATGTTCACTGGGACTCTGCAACGTAACTTTTTGTTATATTATTTAGAGAGACTTGTCATTAATCCACCATGAGCAAGCACTTGGTAACAGTGGCAAGGAGTTTTTTAACAGGCAGAACCTGATTTACACAGCAATCTGCTATGACTTGCAAGGTTGAGAAAAGGTTAATAAAGATGATAACAACAGCATTACATGTTCAATAGAAGTATACATTTTATATTTGGGATTGACAATGAACAAGTTATGTTTATGATTGTATTACATGTTTTTTATGAGCTTCCTGTCTCTGCTGGAAGATCAAAAAGGACAGAGGAACTGTTTCAGTCTCGAGGTTTTGGTGCCTTCAAACCATCACCAGCAACATGTAGAACATATAAACAGCAGGTAAACATCTTTTCAACTCTGAGATGTAAATAATCAAATTGCAGGTTACAGTTCCGTCATGAACACGTGTGACTGTTGACCTCATTAGATCAACAAAAGCGTGCATGTGATTCGGCCCTGAACAGAGTCCAGAACCATCCAAGTACATTCTCCACAGCATAGCGCCCAGTCCCGCTGCTGGTGCTTACAAGCAGAGGAATGCCGGCGCAGGCTGTTTAGAGGCCTGCAACAGATGCTGAAGGGGATGTCATGAAAGCACCGTCATTTTGAGCACTGCCGGAGTATTCTGGGTAATGCCTGACCCGGTGTTTGGTAGGGCAGCTATGGACCGAACCTGGGATCAATGAGGGAAAATGTGCAGCATTTGCTTGATTTGGACACGTCTTAAGACTGAAAAACGTCTCTTTTTTAAAGCATTCTTGGTGCTCATATCCTTTCTTTTCATGTCCTTAAACCTGGCCAGTTTCTGCACAGAAGTGGCACAACATTTTGCCAAAATTGTTGGATGAAACTTAAACCCAGTTTCACAAGTGGTTTTAGACGCTGTTTGATGATCCAAGAAGCGTTTTGTTTTCAGCATATTGAGGCCTAAAGACACATAAAGACTGCAAGCTGTAAAAGTGTAAGAACAACTAAAGTACATGTATGTTCTACAGGCCTTCTGTGAGTATTTTGTTCCACAGTACGGGGTCAGCTATGAAACGCACTCTTTAAAATTTGCCTTTCAAATGGGATTCCAAAGTTCCGCAGTTAAGTGCCCCCGTCATTCAAGAGTCTCATGCGGAATCAATTGTCAGACGGCACTCTCAGACACAAATTTCCCTTAACCCACTTTATATTATTCATGAATACTTCCAGGAATTTATTTGGTTGATACTGGCGGACCCCACGAACAACTGGAGAAGTCTTTAGTAAGACTAATCCGGAGAGCCATGCCGCCAAAAGCTCGCTACGGCCCAACTTCAAGCAACATTATCGAAAGACACATTCTCCAGACGAGACGATGGAGATAATGCAGGGTCCATTTGTGGTGATGAGTTCCAACAGAAAACTGCACCTATAACAACATCAAAGCTCACAATAGAAGCAGAGGCTGCCCTAGGGAGAGAAATGAAGGCCTAATGACCATACTTCAAACACTGTCATCAGCCTGTAACTCATGTCTGCACATACACATTATCCTACAGTGACTAATGAGCGTGCTACAAAGAGCCAAAGTGCTGGTATTTAACGCAAAAGTTAGCAAGCAGGAAATGTGACTGTCAAAGAAGCAACAGTGTATTTATCCTGAACTTTTTCTCAACCAATTGCCAACTGATTTTGACTAAAGCCTACTTCTCAAGCTGGAAAAGTTAGTAAGATAGCATGTGCTCATTGGCATTGTTGCTGCTCAAGCTAACAGAAGCTAACTAGCTTTGTTGTTGAATTTGACTCACCAGCTAATCGAATTGTTGGTTCATTTGTTTAGACCAGAATAAGCTTTTTAAAAAACCTGTGTTTAAAAATATGTCTGTCTCATATCTGAGAGCAATCTTTCTCCAAAGTTCTAAAACAAATGTATGAGTGTTTATCTGCGATGGAAATCTGATATACCATTACTGGAGAGTGAGTGGCTGTTTCCAGGACTTTGTGTATGACCAATGTATGGATTTAACTGTGTGATTAATCGAAGAAAAAGGGATGCAAATACCATGAAGAGCAGCTGCAGTGCTCAGTCTGTTTGCAGAGGTGTGTGAGCGTGTGTGTGTGTGTGTGTGTGTGTGTGTGTGTGTGTGTGTGCGTGTGTGTGTGTGTGTGTGTGTGTGTGTGTGTGTGTGAGTGTGTGTAACCCAATGCCTTTTTGACAGGGTTTAAACATTCTATTTTAAAAGGATGACAAACCCCTCGTCTATCCTGTCGTCTGATTAACATTAAGGTCTGGCACTGCTGCTGTACTCACTTCCTGTTAGGATGTTCTCTGTCCTGGGCGTTACTTAGCTTCTTATAGGCGGGCTAAAGGGAAGCAAATATTTCTGGTAATGTTCCAGAAGTAAAAGGAAAATTTGTATTATTGCAACTACTGTGCTCCCTAGAAAATATGCATCAAAATACCCTTATTAATTATTATTAATTATGCCACAACATCATAATGAGTTTACGTCACCAGCTGATGTTTAACTGAGGTTTGTTAAATACAACCTTTTCATCAAATTTATTTTTCGAGGGGGGTTGTGACTCAGAGGTAGAGAAGGTCGTCTCTATATTGGAAGGTTGGCGGTTTGATACCTGGCTGCAGTTTACATGTGAAAGTGTACTTGAGCAAGACATTGAAGCCCACATTGCTGCCGAAAGGTGAGAAAATAATCTGGATGGGCAGACTTTGCATAGCAGCCTCGAACATCAGTGTATGAATGTGTGACGGTGTGTTTGTGAGAGGGTGTATGTGACATGTAGTGTAAAAGCGCTTTGAGTGGTCTGAAGACTAAAAAAGCGCTTTATAAGTGCAGTCCATTTACCATTTAAGTGTGTGTGCGTTCTGTAATTCTGTAAATCAATTCTTCCTTGAAACTACAACTTTTTTCAGAAACCTGTCAGAAGTTGGTCATCATTAAAATGAATATAGAAAAGGCTGTTTGCACTATATTACCTTTATGAATTGAATGAGCTAGAGTTGGTATAATTATTCAAATGCAAAGAGTACATTTTTGTAACCTTTCAGTTGCATATTATGTAAAAAAAAATCTTGAGGAACTTTGGGTTTGTGTTGATTTTGGCGCCCCCTGTGGACAAAGCCGCACCTCTTATCTTTTTGCTGATTTTGTCCTATACATGCTTAAGTGGTGGTTTTTAACAAAACATACCATCCTGCTTTCTTTAACAGTCATATGTATCACTCTCTAAATTGTTGCCCTGGAAAATGTAAACAAAAGCAGCGTGCAGTTAATCTCTTCGTCTGACACCTACCCCCCCGCCAGCAGTTTCAGGCATTAAAAATAACTATATAGAAATCATCAATCTTGTCGCTGATGGTCTGGTTTGCTTTTGTAGCTCACATAGAGTAATCTGAATTAATTTGAGCCTGTTTCATAACCAGCGAAAAAACTCACAGGAGCTTTAAGTCAATCAATTTATGTTATTATGGCGTTGTATGTAATACATGAAAACATTCAAAAATATCAGCTTGATTTGATTATTCCGTTACACAAATACTTTTAAAACTAGATTATGGTGCATCGCTGCCACAAACTGGAATTTAGTATTATTATAAATGTGTGCGACCGGTCCCGCTCCACAGCTGTCAGCGGAGCACAAGAAGTATGTCAGAGCCTGTGTGCCGTATATCATGACTATATCTACAATCATCAGCAGGCCTGTTTAGTCTCAATCTCAACTGTAATGTATCATTCAGGTCAGCTTAAAGAAGTGACTCGAAGTGTGTGTTTACATGTGTGTGTGCGTGTGCATTGAAACTGTGCTCTGACGAAGTGCAGAGGTGACTCGGCCCTTCTACTTGAGTGTGCTATTTGCATTAAGCTGTCTGATTAGCACATGGGCCATTTCTTCTCCCACACACACACACACACTCATCATAGAAGATGATGACATGTATATGTATGTATTTGTGTTTGTGGTGTGTGAATGTACGTGTAGACCTCACAGTGTATTGGGTGACAGCTCTGTGGGGAGCAGAGTGAGGAAACCGGGGCAGGAGGGGACTATATTTTTCTGTTTCTACACCTCACAATGTGGCCTCCAGCTCCCATCATGCCTCTGCACTCACTATGTGCACCAGGCTTGTACAACAGGTCTGCGGAGAGCACTTCTAGGTCAATTGTAAATGTTAAAGGGGCCGTGTTCAGGCGAGATAATGACGAGTGAGGTGGAGGTCAGGGCAGTCAGGCTGTTTTCAGGGTACTGCAGTTATTTTGGGAGAGCTACGACTGAATTCAAGGACCTCACAGAGCTTATTCTTAACCTGGACACCTGTTTTCTGTTATGATGATAAGTGAACCTCCATGCATGCTATTTTTTTTTTTACCATACAGAGAAATTGTTTGTACTCTGGTGGTATGATGAATACAGCTTAGTATTTTGTAAAACCTGCAGTTACACTTGTCTCACTCTGCTTTAAAGCTGCCCATCCACAAATGTTATGTGACACCAATGATTGTATATAAAGATGGACAACACGTCTCCATCTGCTCTCATTGTACTAAATTGAAGCCAAAATACCTCCTGTGACGGGCGCTGTCATCTTGCGCTGGTGACGTCATTTGGGGCCAGAGCTGCGCAGTAGTGATCGGCGGGTGGTGCCGCCATAGCCACTTCCGCTAACCAAAACACACACTTAACTAACGAAAAAAACAGCAAGGAGCCCGCACGCTGGCATATTTAACAGCAGAACAGCTTCTTTGTGTTGGTCTGAGGTTAACGTTCACAGATATGTAAACTTCAATGACTGTAGTGATTGTTTAAGTTACATCTCCTCTCACCGATCCTCCTTTACTCAAAGCATTGGTCAACAGAGCTGTCAATCACCCTTTTTACAGCATCAAATAACTCATTAAAATCTATATATATACTTGTCAGAAAAATTAAGACTTAAATCAGCATGATAAGAACTTACTATTATGACAGAAACCATGTTTGAGAAAAATGTATTTAACGTGTATTTTGATTTTATACTGTAACTCATGTCCCACCTGTTAACATGGAGGAGGCGGGCTTTATGGCCTATACTGCAGCCAGTCAGCAGGGGGCGCTAGAGATGTTATGGCTTCACTTTTAGGGAGCTGTCATGTCTCCATCTTTTTATACAATCTTTGTGTGACACCGAAAAGATTATCACAAATCTCTGAATGTCTGTGAATTAAATATACAGCTGGAACCAGAACATGGTTAGCCTAGCTTAGCATAAAGCTAGGCAAAAGGTGCAGAAGGACCACAGAGACACAACAACTGCAAAGAGTATCTACAAAGATTTAGAATATAACTACACAAATATGCCAAACAACCCCAAAGAGAAGCAAATGAACCACAAGGACACACAAAGATGCAACTGTCAACTACTCATTATCCACCAGATCACAAACCTTACACAGCCTCACAAGGCACAAAGACGACTAAAAACTACACCAGAAACATTACTCAATAATGGATTCATCTGTGATCCATATCTGACTGGAAGAATAATAATAACTGTGAAGCTGGAACAGGGCACATTTTCCATCAGAGAGGAAACTGCTCATGGTTGAAGCAGACGGGGAGGTGGATTCTGGACAGCGTTTGGGTGAAAGTATCACAGATGTCTCTCTCTCTGCCACATCTGCGCCTGTGTCCCATTTATAATGACTATTTATACACACAGAGCTAAACAAAGAGGCAAAGAGGCGGGCTGCATCGCCCTGGGCCCGTCTGGAGATGAAGATGGAGAGATCCTCCTCAACAGGCCCCGCGGAGGAGCTCCAGAGCGGGGCACTTAAAGCCTATCTCCATCTCCTGTAGTGCATCAACTGTAGTGTAGAACACATGGAGCACATATTTATAATGTATTCAATCTGAATTTTTCTGCTCATAGCTGATGTGGGCTTGGCATCATAAAAGGTTTTGAGGAATAGTTAAAGATCGCGTCCTTGTGTAGAGCCGGCCCTCTCCTGAGCTGGAATCAGTACGTGGTTAGCTTAGCTTAGCATAAAGACAGGAAGCAGGGGGAACCAGGTAGTCTGGCTCAATCCAAAGTTTAAAATGATAACTTCCAGCAGCTCTTACACTCACTCATTGGTATGTTGCTTCACATTTGTTTAATGCGTACACTAACAGAACTTTAACAGTGTTGTTTAAGCTGTTTTCTCAGTGGACAATATTCAGCTCTGTGACTTTGTGCGTTTTCACCACAGACAGTACACCAGGTTTGGTATGGCTGTTCCTGAGCAGAGACCAAAATCAAAGCCTTTGATTCCCACCCATATCTGGCAACCTGGCCTAAACAGATGCAATGGACAGAGGTGCAGGGCAGATTGATACTGAGTTTTTTAAGACATTTAATTCTGCAAATACTGCTTAAAATCGCCATGAAACAGCAAGTCCAGTGCAATTTGACATATTTACATGTTTCAGGGCAGGAAAATCAGAAGGATTAGCGAGCATCAGATGCTAACCCTGCTAGCTAGCTCCTGCGTTCCAGATGGTAACTGGAAGCACTTATGCTCATATATATTCAAGAGAGCATTTCATTTGGATGTTTTTCATTGGATGGTAAATTTGGAACGCCAACAGATGCAGGATGAGTCATCAAAATTTATAGTGTTTTCCAGGAAATTACTGACTCTAAAATATCCTCAAGATTTACTACAAAACAACCTTTTCTTTTGTTGATCCATGAGGCAATGAATGCAAGACATGTACGATAATAAATAAAACATCTAGTTTGATTTAATGGGAACTATAAATCGTGGCTAAAGCCTTGAACGCATCCTGATTTAACCTCTGAGAGATCTTCTTATCCAATAAAAACACATGTTATTCTAATAGTTTTGTACTGTTCCTTTAAAGTGTCTCAATGAATCATCTTTCTTTGTCCTGGTAAAGTCTGAGACAGGCCGACATATGGAGGGACTGCATGCAAAAGCAACCTCCCCAGCAGGCACCCTGCATGTGTTTTCTTCTCCTTGTAAGTGCGCTATACTACTCCTAGTGAAAGGGGTGATGGTGGTGGTGGTGGAGTGTGTGTGTGTGTGTGTGGGGGGGGGGGGGTGATAAAAGTTAGCTAAAGCAAAACGGAGGAAGGGAAAACAGAGCCCCTGCGGGACTTCAATCACTGTGGAGGAGCTTATTAGTGTAGCTGTGGAAGTGGTCAATGAAAGGGCAGCATGGAGGCGACCTCAGGAGCAACAGATGTGAAGGAGCAGGCAGGGCTCCTCACACGTTATCTCACTCCATCTTTCTCAGCGAGGAAGCACATGTGATGTTTACAACAGATGGACAACTGGCTGAGCGACGGTCTGATGAAGAGATGTGCTGGAATATCGTTTTGTTTGTCCACCTTTGACGAAAGATTTCTGGTATTTTATGATACCTGCTGCAGATATGTGAGCAACCAAACACCAGGAATAAATAAACCTCCATAAATGTCATTAAAATCCTGTTTCCTTTGACCCTAAATAAAGAACAGTGGTTTAATTGTGGAATTATTTTCCTCTATCCATCTGACATTTTCAAAGTGACATGAACTACAGCTCACAATCCCATATGAAGTTAAAGCATGCAGCGTACCTGTTTATTGTTTATTTAATGGGCTTTTCAAGGGGAAACATGTCTCCAATCTCAAATAAGGTTGAAATAGGTCCAAATACAGTTATGCCTTAAATCTAGTACAAATTATAGTCACTTCTGTTCCCTCAATCTGACTGACATCTTATTAAATACTGAATAAGAATCCCTGAAAGTATAATTTAAAGGGTTTGTCACACATTTCAAAAGAGGAACCTTTAGGAATTTATTAGGGACTTTTATTTATATGTTTTCAATGGTCTTGTTATTCCAAAATAAGAGCAAAGTTAAGGGAACTGTGTATAAGTCAGTTGTGTTTACAAGGGGAACCTAAGGATGAATTTAGGACACTTTAAGGGGCTCTAGAGAATGAACACACACTGCACTGAAAGGCAATTAATCGTTGAATCATGATGAAGACAAATTATTCCTGTCGTTGAATAAACATTTTTCCGTCTTATCTCTGTTTCTCAAACGTTTGTATTGACTAAGCAAAGCGCTCACCTCCTCCAGGATCTGGTCCAGTCGGCGCAGGATAACGGGCTCCACCTGCTCCACAGACAACATCCACGCGGAGAGCTGCTGCTCCTCCAGACTTACTATCCTGGACTGCAACTCCGAGGTGCGCACAAAAACCACAATGCAAACTCCAAGGCACAAAAGTGATACTGCGATGCAAATCGTTACGCCGCACAAATCTCTCCAATTTCTCCACTGCGGCTGTTTGGATGGTTGTTTCTTCTTCTTCTGCTGCTGCTGCTGCTTGCCCTGCGTCCTCCCGTCTTCCCCCGCTTCACCAGCAAGTCCCCACTTTTGATCCTCCTCCATTTTAATCATCTAACTCTGCTTTTGTCCACACGAAAATCCCTTTATTCTCCAGCTTCTTCAGGCAGAGGAGGAATCCTGACGACCTGCAACTTTGGAGCTAATGAGCGGCTGTCCAACTCTTCAGAGGAAAAGTTTTTACCTTCTTCAAACTGTCTCCAACCCGCCCTGCTGCACTCAGATGAGCACCTATATCAAAGTATATATACTAGACATTGTGTAGATTATCATCATTCAGTCAGTGATGTTCCTTATTCACAGGGACAGATTCCTAGTCCTCGGCGTTCCGCTCCGTTTGTCCCATTCGCTGCGTCTCCTCTGAGCGCTCCCTCTCTGGCGCAGGTCAGCTGCAGTCAGTGCGCGTCTCTGAAACCCGAGCCAGCGTCTCTCTCTCTCCTCTGCGCAGCTCTGGATGCCGCGGGCCCTTTGCTCTCAGTGCATGCTCCTCCTCTGAAAGGCTTTAGGTTAAATGCTGGGGCGGGATTCATGGCGGTGTTGCTCCCCCCTTTGATCCGCGCACTTGGCGAGAGGATATTTTTAGGGTGCGCAAAGCAAAGCGCTCAGTCACACAGGCGGTACACTGACGGCCTGCTGACAGAACTGCTCGGCTCCAGACCAAAACAACGCAGCACTCTGCTGTCCTCAGTCCAGATCCGTGTCTGTTTGTTAGAGGATCTGCTGGATTCAGTGAACCTGCTGCGCGCGCTGGGCAGAAAGAACGGAAACTCATGCGAACCAGAGCCAGCGTGGATGCCTAAAGATTACACACCAACACTAGGCCTATTATCTGTTCCTTTAATGTGTGAAGCAAATCAACATGTTATCTTTGCACTTTAAAATAAAAAGTGACCAACACTATGTTAGGATCAGAAGGTCAAATTATGGTGAAACATGCAAGTGCAACTTTATTATCCAGCTACACATTGTGTGCATTCAAAAATACTGTGCATCATTTGGAGTTTCTTCTACTTTAGTGTCATTTCATACTTTATTCTTCTTGTCAAACTTACTCTCAACTTACTCTGGCAGCTGTAGTTACCAGTGACTTTCTATATTAACATTTTTACATTTTGATACACCCAACAAGTTGAGGAGCAGTCTTAAAGATTACAGCAGTGGTTCTTAACGTTGTGTCTTGTGTAGCCTCACAGGGAAGCCGTGTGTAATCGAGGCTCATTGTCACATTTCAAATGTCAGGAGTTCCACCAAAGAGAGAATCCATCAACTTCAGTGGTTTCAAGGCCCCAAAAAGGAAAATTATTCAACACTTCGCAACAATGCAGTAATTACAGAACAGTCCTAATACGTGACATTAAGGTTGTGTTTTTTCACCCTGGTGGTGGAGCTGTGAGGTGTTTCTAACATTCTGCCCCTCTCATGTAGGTAAAAGTCTAAGGAACACCTTGTGAAATATAAGCGATCAGTTCATCTCCTCTGCAAACCACAACTTCAACAAAAAAGACATAGTTAAGGCTCTGGTTTAGCTCAGTTGGTAGAGCAGGCGCCCTATTAGCAAAACCCTCAATGCAGCGCCCGCAGGCTTGACTCCCGCAGGCTTGACTCCCGCAGGCTTGACTCCCGCCCTCTGTCCTTTGCTGCACTCTCTTCCCAACCTTCTCCTGATATTCCCCGTCTCTCCTCAGCTGTCCTATCTGACAAAGGTAAAATGGCCCAAAAAAAAATCTTAAAACGAAAGACACTATTATTTGTTAAGGCATAATTTATAGTAGAGTATTGATCACATTAGATTGCACAAGTATGCAAATTGATAAGTTGGTACACTTACTTAAAGTCCTTTTTTCCTGGTTCGCACTTTGTTCAGCGCTGGTTGGACCCCTGCTGACCTCTGTAGAGACCCCCTCTTTGTCCCCTGTCCCCTCAAAGCTCCCATCAAGTGCAGAAAAAACAGACCCCAGAAATATCCACCACTGCTGGAACAAATGGCCTCAGGTTTGTTTCTGTCTGCAATTTAGTTTATCAATGGAATTTATTTGAATCCAACTCAGTTTAAAGCAGCTTTATTGGCAAGTTACAAAAACAATATTGCCATAGCATCAAAATACAATTTGTCCATATATCGGACAGTACACAATAGCAGTTATAAAGTGTATTCTGTGTGTCTGTGTGTGAGTGCGTGCGTGTGTGTATGCTGTGTTGGTTTGTTGGTAGGAGGATGGGGCCTCATAATTCCTGCTTTATTCCATCTTCATATCAAGGATCCCACTTAAAAGACTTTATGATTTCATCCTTCCAATTGGTAGACATCATCAAATTATTATTTGAGAAGCAAAATAGTTCTATTTAATATTTAATATTGTACGTTCCTGTTGAAAGACCGTAGGAATGGTCAAAGTTAGAGGTTGAGGTTGAGATAACCTGACTGTTAGTCCCTGGCATGGTTCAAGCTGCAATACACTGGATCCTATATTTCCCATAATGACCCTCCATATATTGTTTTATGACACCCTCCTTGAATCAGCAAAGCCAAGCTGAGATTACCCCGATTACATCACTGTGACATCATCAGGGCCTCAGAGGACATTATACTGGTTGCACAGGCTGAGTACAAACAGTATCTAGTAAACAGATATTCATGTGTAAAATCTGTGGATGTTCCTAAACATTTCTGGTTTAAAGACAACCCTTTAACTCATGACTTTACTTTTACCAGAATTACAACATGGAAGCTATGAATGCTAACCTGCTCTGTCTCCTGCAGCTCACAAAGAGAGCAGCCCCTGGACGGAGCTGCTCACTTCGTGCTCCGTCTCTGCCGCTGTCCACAGTCTGGGGGTGAATTCCTTCTCTTCCTGGTTGCTGGTCCTCAGAGGGTACGGGCCGGTCAGGAGGAGAAAACAAACTGATTAGTTTGCTGCCGTTGTTTCACCCACAGTTAAACAGTGTTCAGGTCAGCTCTGTGGCCTTTGAAGTCCTCCTCTCCCGGGCCATTAAAAACAGGCTGCTGACTCCATTTGTTCCACTCTGTAGATCCAACACATCTGACTCAAGCTGTTTGGAAGAGTTTCTGTTTGCTTCTTTAACACTTCCATGATAAGCTGAATTTTAAATGTAACAGTATTAGACAATAAAATATCAGTGATGGCCCTTAAACAAATGCTTGGACCCCTTACTGCCGTATGTGTCAGTGAATGTCTCGTTCTTCTATGACTCGTGTCTCGTGACTTCTATCAGTGTTAACAAAAAAAGATTGAATGCTTTATAGATCAGTATTAACTATTATAAAGAGTCACTTTTGAGTCACCAGGTTGTTCCCCCATCATTCCCCCCAGATGGCAGTTCGGTAGTGGCAGCAGAAGCAATGCCCTTATCACCCTTTTTTTCGAAACATATAAGATTATTTTTCCATACTATGTTTTTTCTTGCATTTCTATACATTCTGTTTATAGGACAGCTGAAGAGAAACAGGAAATATGGGTAAAAGAGAGTGGGGGGGTGACATGCAGCAAAGAGCCGAGGGCGGGAGTCCAATCTGCCGCCGCCGCATCGAGGACTGTAGCCTCTGTATTTGCCTGCTCTACCGACTAGTGTTGTGACATTCGCGAATGATCCGATTCTTTTGAACCGCCCTTTGGTGTGAAGGACGGGAGCCGAGTCGTAGGTGAGAGCTGTTCTTTTTGTAGTTTTGCCCAAATTTCACTGCCACGCGAGATCCACTCCCCTAAATGCTGAATTACCACAGGCAGCTTTTTTTTTAACTGCAACTCCGCTATACGAGGTCATGTGCAGCGTAATCACGTCACCTGCTCCAGCATATTACCTGCACATGTGCACCCAACTACTTTATAACATCCCTGGTGTAGAGTTATGTGTGTTTTTCGCTGTCAGAGAGTCCGCATCTCGTTTCACTAGGAAGGACCACAGACAACTTTAATGCATTTATTGAGGAGGGGTAAAGGCGTTATTCTACCTGAGCTGATTTCAGCCCAGGCTAGGATAGAGAGATGGGAGGAGCATTCATCAGGTTGAATAGGAAGGGATGAGGAAGGAGGGTGAATGGATGAAGGGAAGGGGAGAGAAGGGAGGGTGGGTCGAAGAATCTGAGACAGAGTGGACTGGGTTAACTGGGTGTAAGTAGTCCAGTCAGGTGATTATAGTTTTGGGTGATGCATGATCCCATGGAAGCCCGAAGCGGACGTGCATCTATTCATTTTATTGACTCAGTTTTCCCGTGATAATGAGTAACAACAGATAGAATAATAGATCTTGCTGGTTTTCCCATTATAACAGATTAATCAAGAAAACAAACAATAGGCCGCCCACTTTGTGCTTTTGCATGTCCGCTTAGGGCTTCCGTATGATCCTGCTCCCGAAACCAAGTTAAAAAATGAATTATATTTCTGATGTAAAACAGAAGAGGTCGCTGTTTCAGAGCGTCCATTGCTGAATATAAATTACAGTGAGTTAATAGTTTGAGCATGTGTCTGTGGTCCTCAGAGCCTGCACATGCTGTAGAGGTTTGATGCCTGTCCATTGACCATTAAAAAGCAACTTTTAAATTTACAACCGTTCTGTTTTTATGTGGTTGCTTCCTCATGAAACCACATCGATTAATCCCAGAATCGACGCTCCATCCATCCAGCGTTTGTCAGTCTCCTACTCGGCCATAAGACGACTGTTCAGTTGAAGATGCTGGACCTTGTGTGTTGGTTTTTCTAATCGCATTCATGAAAAGGCGCATGGGTGGTTTTCTTTACGACCTCAGGCCACCACAGAAGGCCTTTAAAAACGCTAATAAAGAATTTCCTTCCTTGTGTCTCCGCGCTGTAATTGCAGTGAAACCAAGAGATGTCCCCTTCACTGTCAGCCACATCTTAGGACGCCGTGCGCCTGCATGGGTTTATGGCGACAGTTGAACCACGACTACGTAATGACTCCATGTGCGAGTCCGTGCAATTACAGCGTGGCTCGGTGCGGCCAGCTGGCTTTGTCATTCTGAGCTGAAAAAACACACTTTGAACGCGATCCACAAAATGAAAGGTGCATTTATTGCAATCATGGGATTCTTTCAGATTCAAAGTGACTAATCCTGATGTTTGACAGCTGTTGTAGAGATTGGAGTTGTATTCTAAAGTTGTATTCTTTTAAATTGGTGCAGTGAAGCTTCTGTCTTGAGTTTCCATCACCCCTGGACAATCGTGCTGATAATGTCTGTCAATGTTTCATTGGATGGATGTGTTGAAGACTTTTGCAATGATCCACCCTCACTAAATGGTATGGGTGACAATATGTCGTCATCCCCTCTTCTCCGCCCCTCACTGATCACCCTCCTCTGAAGCAAAGTGTTTAAAAGTCGTGGACATTTAGCTTCTCCACAATGGATGTGCCTGTGAGGGCCCATCATGATGGGTCACTCTGTGAACAGTCTTAGTGCTGTCTACAAATCCAACAGAAACAGGTCTATCACTTATTTAAGCCATACAGCAAAATAAGTCCAATATGTTAGACACAGCACACTTAACCACTGAATAGTGAGTGACATGGTTAAAGTCGTGGGTGGTGGACATGTAATTTATGGAGGCCCGTTTCATTCCAAACCCCACTGGGTGGAGAGGTGGTGTCTGGTAAATGTATAAGCAGTTTGGGTGGTTGGTGTCTGTGAACTCGATAGGTGGTGTGCAGTTTGGGTGGTGGGTGTTTAATTGAGTTTTAGGAGAGGCGTGTCTTCTTGTCTGGTTACAAAGAGAGACTGTATATAATTGATAATCAGGTTCATACACGAAGATATGTAACAATACCTTCAAAATAAATGGAATTCATTGTTTGTTTGGATATAGATCCACAGCTAAAGGAAGCAACACTTAGCTGTTAGAAGCTCTTAGCTGTTAGTTTTTCTTTTGCATGTGTGTTCTGGTTTTGTGTGTTTTTGATATTGCACCAATTCTGTATTTGTAGCGTGTTTGATTGCATTTATTTCGGCTCTTTGCAGGGCATTTCAGTCATTGCACGTCTTTTGGGCTTTTACAAGTGTTTTTGAATTGGCATAGTTTCTGAATCTGCAACCATTTGGGACGTTGCAGAGTGATTGCCCTTGTCGGCCACCACAGTAAACAGTGACACAAAAGAGTGTGAATGTGTAGAAATTTCAGTGTGTGACCAATCTCAGAACCATCAGCTATCATCTGACAACCATAAAGCCTTGGAGTGACAGCCAACTTTTCGGGGCTTACAGTTCAGGCAGCAGTTAGTGATAAAGGACTTCCGGCCATGACTTCCTGTTCCAAGCACTTCATAGTTTAAAGTCCGACTAGCAACTTGAGAAGCGAGAATGAATTTCAATAGCATTAAGTAGCTGCACTTTCATGCAGATATCTGTTTATAGAGGTTAATAAAAATCGAAATCGTCGTTGGATAACTGCAGATGGAAGCGTTGCAACCTAAGCCTGTGATTGGTCAAAAGTACCAGAACACTTCTAATACCAAAATCCAGTCCCATGCCTACAGATTCTACATCTTTATACTGAATCTGCAAATAGAAATTGAGACAAATTTCTTTATTTGAATTACTGTTACCGTCAAGATTTAATGGTGGTGTTATTGATGAAGCTGTTGCCCTGGGTGGATGGGTGAGCTTGTTTCCCTGCATCAAATGCCCAATTGCTGCAATCTGTCTTGAGCTTTAGACGTACGGGAAATGTCCCAGGGTCAGAGGGATGTTCGCAGCCCTGGAGGCGAAACACTACTAATCATGTGAAGAGGCCTGTCCTGCTAAAGTGGACACATGTGTCCACACCGAGCTCTACACTGAGACTGAGAGGGAGCTAACAGATCTTTGATTGGACCACCATGAACACGACTCAATCAATCACTGAAAACTTTGATTTTAGGGGCTAACGGTTTTCACTCTGTAATTTTAGTCATAAATCAGGTTCAATTAAGGTAGTCACACATGGTTGAATGGACCGGCACTTAGCAAGTGCATGTGTAGTCTGCTTCAAGAAGGTAGCGTGGAAGCAGACAGAAGGCTTATGCTCTACAGAGACTGTTCTGTCACCTTAAGTTTGCTATAACAGCTTCATGCAGAGCAGAGAATCATTCAAAGGCTGGAGTTGTGACAGGTATTTTTTTAATGATATTTTTGCACCATAGAATAATAGGAGTAATAAGTAGATGGGCCATAGCTTGGTGGTCTAACTAACTGCCTATAATGTCCAACTTGATCATTCTTTTCAGGCATGACAGCACAGCCAAGTTAGCGTATTTAATGTCAAACAAATGGCTCTCTAATACAGAATACATTTGTCTGTAATCATGGCTGGTTGCCCAGTGATGACCACAGACTGCAGGTCCATCTGTGAATGCCCCGTCAAGACCACAAGAAGAGCATTATCATTCTCTTTTCATTCATTTGTCTTTAATCAGCTTCACTCAAACCAAATGAGATGAGCAGCTCAAGGACTCACAGGACATGAGGCACCTTCCAGAAGAACTTCAACATGGTTTTCATCTTTTCCTCCATAACCGCAATATCAACCAGCTGTGGCTTTTCAATGTCATAATTACAGCCTCTCTCCTCTGGCACCGTGTTATTATACAGTAGAGGAGTCACGGGCTATACTTGTTCAAAGAGACACACAGGCCTGCATGGACTCTAATAAGGACACGCTGAGGTTCCTCTCTCTGTGCTTGTTTTCCAGGCTAATGGTTCCACTGTAGATCACTTCACTCTTCACTTATGTATCTCTTCCACCTCTCCATGTTAAGTTTTGCCTTTCTTTCTTTGTTTCTTTCTCTCTAAACCACCTTTGAATGGATTGCATGACATTTTACCAGGCTTTTCCTCATGCACCACCATCAGATTGATATTGGTTTGGAACGGTGTCTAAAACCTTTATCTGATTTGCTACAAGCCTGTTATGCTACACACTGTATATCTGGGTCATCCACAGGCAGGGGTGGATTATTCCACTGGGTAGTCCCCATCCCATTTAGCCCATAATTCCAGAAACCAAACTGTATTTCTATCATTCTGGAGATGCTCTAACTCTTCGGCTAGAGCTATCATCTCATCCGATTGTTGTTTGTTTGTTGCCTCGAATGTTGATGACCAAATGGCTGCAAAACTGATTACATTCCCATCAGCCTCATTTGTGTTGGGTGATGCAACTGATAAAGGGTGGGACAAAATATTGATAGGGCAATATATCGTCGCCATGACTCATGCTATACAATTATCATTAGAAATAAGAAGTGTACCGCGTGCTCATGGAAGGACGCGTCGAAGGAGGGAAGCCACTGGGCTTTTTCAGGCTAGCTCGCACCGAGTCGAGGATGTAGTTTAAAATGCCTTTTTGAATCAGAGCATCTCTCGCATGAAACATCAATATCAAAGAAATAAACGCCGACCGGTTTCGCCCCTCATTGGGTCTTCCTCAGGGCGTAAGCTAGGAATCGATATTTTAATCTACAAATATATGGCTCACAGCGTCACCACTTCATGACTCCCCACGCGGGCGCTTATGACATGAATGATGGTACAGACATTGACTGGCTGAAGAAGAAGTTAATCAGATATCGTGATGTTTCATTATATGATTGTCTTGCAATATATCAGTTATCACAGTATCGCTGTATCGTGATATTATCTTTATCGTGGGCCACGTATCGTATTGTGAGTTACCCTGCGACTGCCACCCCTACAACTGATTCATTATTCAGTTTACATGTCATAAGAAGTAAACGTGTCTCTATTCAAACTTTTGTAATGTTCTGTTACAGAATAAAATCAATCTTTACATCAACGACTCTTAATATAGTCAGAGACTGTGAAGGAGAGATTTATTACTGCCAACCTGCTCAGAATGTACTATTAGAGAACAAAGTGTTGAATTGGAGTCTAGTCACCATCTGTTTGCACTTTTAATCTTGTTTGTGTCTCTCTTGCTCTCGGCCTCCGTCTCTAAAGCTGAAAAACACAGAGACACCCTTAATCGCTCCAACAACACAAAACGAGGCTGATCTATGGAACATACTGGTCCTAACTGGTCTGAGTCCTCACCCCAGACCTCTGATGGTTTGCATGGTTTTCTCACTCGTCTATAATTACTCACTCGCTCCACCCTTCATGTTATTTTCTTTTCAGATATTAAAGTATTGCTTACATCCTCGCCAAATAAATTAAAGGCTCCAGTGGAGTTCTGGTCAGGTCGTTCAGCTTCTCTGTGAGCTGGACACCTAACCAGCACCGAAGCACCTGCCAGACCAGGGCAGGACTTTAACTCTACATCTGCTGAGGAAATCATCTGCACATTTAAGATGTAGAAACAATATGTATACGATTCTGTTTCCTGTGTTTATTGACACAGGATATCATGTGACCTGCAATACCAACTGTGACCACCTCAGCAGCCTTCAGTTTGACTTGGATAATCAAATCTCATCAGTAAATCCGCTTAGACTTCAAAAGGACAGCAGTGTAATGAATTATTTGACCTATGCTGTATTGGTTGGCTTGTATCTATAGATGTATTAGCCTGTATCTGCAGCATCACGTAAAGGGGCCACAAGATATTTAAACAAAATGTGGCACAGAAAAAGGGGAACAGGGGTTGCAACTCCAGACTGCCAGACGGAATGTTGATATTGGAGGAGTCGGCTAATTTCAATGAATCTTTATTCTGTCTTAAGTATTGGCACACGGCTTGTTGGAATCAATCCAGGAATATCATTTTGGTTGATGAGCAATGGTAACGGGATCGTTAATGTTGAAACTTTAGTAACACTTTCTCTGAAGGGGTGTGCATACGACTGACATGACGACTTCATAACCATGACATGACACCTGTCATGAGCATGAAAGAGTCTTTATCAATGTTCATGACTGTTGTCATTAAGTGTCATTCTGTCAGTTATGTAATTTTTAATGCAAAGTTGATCTCACTTTGATCTCGAACATTATCAACTTGTCAAACATTACATAACATAAGGACTCATTCATGTTCATGACAGGTGTCATGGTTATGAAGGTGTCATGTCAGTGTTATGCACACCCCTTAAGAGAAAGTGTTACCGAAACGTTTGATTAGCCCTGTATTCAAGATGTGTTGGAATAATTGGATAGTTCCCCACTGGGGAAATTCTCCTGAAGTCTGACACCACTTTCAACTTTTGTACACCACTTCAAGGAAAACTCATCTATTTTGCTCTCATTTTTCCCATGGTTCAAGGTTTTATACGCCATGCTGTCCATGTAGAGTGACCTAGATATGCTGGAAAGTGCCAATTTTAGAGGTTTTAGGTAATGTACTTATGCAGCAAAATTCTGGGACACAATCACTGATGTACTGTACCTGTTTCAGTTTACAGGGATAGACACACAAATCTTAAATGGGATGCAAATCTCAGCCAAACCGTCATTCTGAGTAAATAAGTAAAGCTTTATTTATGTAACAATGTGTAGAACAGCTACAAAGTGCTCTACACACATATGAACAAAACAATGAAAAAAAATCACAATGTAAAACACAGCTTAATGACAGACAAATCCAAAATGAAGTCTTTAAAGCGACTGAAAAATTAAACAGAGTAAGGATGTACAATGAGAAGAAGATTGGTCCGAGTACAGAGCCCTGAGGGACTTCACTGAGCAGAGGAGCCGAGGAGGATACCATTGTTGGTAGATTTTAAAATATCTATTAAGACACGTGAAATATCCATGTAGTAAAAAAAAGTTATGCTATGTGTCAAGTAAAATAAATTTACCCTAATATTGATTGACTTTCCCCTAAAGAGACCATAACATTGATTGTCCCTGTAAAAGCTGACTAAAATGCCAAACTTGGCTTAATCTTTAAAGGGATTACTCAACAAACATCCTCCTTGCTAAATGCTCCCACATGCATAGCACAGACCAAGTGCTTATTAAATGCCTTTGGTGTCATCCTCCACCCAGCCACCCCTTGTCTCCCTGTCCCTCCTCCCCTGCCGTTGTACCAGATGCACTTTGAGGCTGGTAAGGTTAATAACTTGTAAGGGATGACAAATTAGAACCTGAGGTTTCACTGTAGAAAGTGGGGAGTTGTTTCAGGCACATGTTGAGCAAAGATCTCTCATGGAGAAAAACAGGAGAAAGGCAGGCAGAGGGAAAAACACGTGGGTGCTTGCTGATCACTGGAGCTGGGTTTGCAGAGAAAAGCTGATACCAAAACAGAATATCACTCCGTAAAAACTTAACTTTACACGATCATGGGATCAAGCATTACCATCATTAATGAGAAGTTCCTGCAGGCTATTTCTGGACTCTGGTAATAGAATTCTAAATAATCCACAGCTGCGTGGTTTAATTAGCCGAACCACAACGGTGTGAGCTCATGGACGGAGGTTTACTTTGGGAGACATGAATAGTGCTGCTTCAGCACCTCCTCCTGCTCGCTGGGGTTTGAAACCACTTTTGTTTGGTCATGGCCGCTGGCTGCAGGCTACGTACTCAGAGCCTGGTCAGAGGACTGATTTAGATTCTGGGGTTTGGCCTGCACCAAGCCTGGACCTAACCCAGTACAGTTTAGATGATCCAAATCCAATAACACACACTTGGTCTGTGGTTGGTCAAGATGTCAAACCTTGAAACAGATGATGGCTGACTGCATCTGCAAGTGAGTTTTTTTTAAAGCTTTTTATTATAAACAATGCACGTCACCAAGGTTTCTGCCAGTGCACTAAGCTGACCCCCTGTCGGCCTAAGCTCCTGGGATTTAATAAATAACTTAGTTAAATGCGTTTACATAAACACAGAGTTTGAAACATGAACACACTAAAGGACGTCAGCAGATCTGGGATCTGTGTTCTTTACCCCTGTTGTAAAGTGACGTTCAACATTTCACGCTTACAACTTTCATAAGCTAATGTTACTGCTAGCTAGTAAAACAGATAAGGTAAAAGTTTAACAACCATGGACAACCAAATACTGGAATTGATGGTGATGAGGACCATTCGTGTCTCGGGTAAACAAAGCAACAGTGAGCACCTCCTCCTCGGGACAGCTGAGCATCTTGTCTTTGGTAAGGCTGTTAGATAGTAAATGGACTAATGGATATTCACACACTGATGGCAGAGGCCTGTCACGTTTGAGCTTTTAGTACAACAAGTGAGTGAACCCAGTTGCAGACTTTGAGAAGATTTTAATAAACAAGAAGGGTTACTTTTGGAGAGTCCAAGGGGAGCAGGTAAAAATAAAAGTTACAAGGTCCACAAAAACTCTGGAGGAACCACGAGGAGAAAACACACAAGGGTTAACAGGTTGACAAAAAACTAACTGGCACAGACGGGAGGGAGCACAGAGACTAAATACACACGGGGTAATCAGACACAGGTGAGATTAACTAGACACAGGTGAAAACAATAGGGGAGGGGCACACAACCACAAAGGCGGGAAAACACACAAAAGCAGAAAGTGCAGCACCACCAGAGGGAAGTTTGAAAGACAAAAAGACCCCAATTAAATAAATTTAAAACCAAACAAGAATACTACGTGGCAAGGCTGCTATGCCAATCTACCAACCAGGATCTACCTAACACTTACGCACTCCGATGGTATGCCTTTGGGAGCAGTTTGGCTTCAGCATCTTGCCCAAGGACACTTCGAAATGTAGGCCACAGCAGCCAGGGATCGAACCGCCAACTTTCTGATTGAAAGACAACCGGCTATACCGCTAAGCCACAGCCGCCTGCAAAGAATGCCAAAAGTCACAAAAAGTAATGGCCCCATCTCATTAGTGTATATTTAAGTCTTTTCCTTCATGAGCGCTGATCTAAATAGAAACTGATGGCTTTCACTTCAGCGTTCATGAAGGAGGCGATGCAGTTATGAGCAAATGGAATGCAGTGCTAGGCTGTAACATGAAGTGTGCTCTGTGAGAACTGGAGACATATTGTTCAGTTCTCCTCAGCTTTGTGGAGCGTTTTATGGGTTTTCTTTCAACAGCCTTGGACTTCACTTTTTAGTCTAACTTCTGTCATTACTGTGGATCCAAGGAGCACCACGCAGCGGTTTTTAATGAAAAAGCTCTGATAAACCCACAGTAAGCAACTCGTCCAGCAAGTAACACGAGTTAGACAAAGTTAGTCATGAGTATGGAGGAGCATTTGATGCTTTTTCAGGAGTTAGTGGAGATCACTACAGGGCTATTGTGAATACTAGACAGTTTAATAAGGTGATAATGTGTCATTGCTGAGTTAACAAGAGGCCAATAAATCAGTAAACGCTGCTTTGAGCTATTAAACGTGCAAAAACTTACCAGCTAATTAGCCTAGCGCAAACTCACATTAGCAGCCTAGCTTTCCTCTGTAGATAATGTAGGACCCATCCCATATTATATGTCATTGCCATGTTAAGTGTAAAAAATAAAATGCCTTATATTCAGTAATACTGCGTATTAAGTCCCTGTGTGCATGTGCTGTTTCCCCTGAGCCTGATGAGCTCTAATTAGCAAGGAGGTTCATTTCAGTGAAGCTCAACAGGTGGGAGTGCAGGGCGTACTGCAGGGTATACATGATACAGTCAGCAGCTCGACCATCCAGGAAAACTGCAACCGGCACCCCTTCCTCTTCCTCTTTCCCACTGGCTCATTTTGGCAATTTAAGTGGAAAAGAAATTACATGAATTTGCAACCTCAGGCAAAAGCAATTACACGGGTGTCATTTCATATTGTGGACAGCATATAACACTGACATACTGTGGGATACTTTGGGGAAATTCATCGCCCAATACCAGCTGCTCTTTTCCTCAGTTCATTAGCGTGATTTAAACAGACTTTTTATAACAGTAGATGACAATAGTTTAGAAAGCTCTAGAGAAATTCAGAACTATGAGCTAGTGCTGTCGTAATGTCAGCAAGGCACTGCCAAACTGAACCACTCGTCAGGATGTGTAGAAATGTGGGGAAAGGAGATGTTACAGCTAAGTTAGAGGAAGGGCCTGTGTCCACTCAGGGCGCTTTTTGCACTGGCAGCGCCCACGACCTCAATTTCAGAGCACTTCTCATCGCTGCTTAATGTTGCTAGGTTACGAAAGTTGTTTGGTGGCACTTCGGTTTCCGTTGGTAGTGACCAAGTCTGTTTTAAATCGCTCTGTATGTTTAATATTTGCTTCTACTTAAAGACAATTTTACAAAGAAAACATAAAAACTATGTAAAGGAATCGTGTCCTGGCGTTAGCAGCAGCTCTACACCTGGAAATTGTACCCTCCAAAAAAATGAAAGGATTAGCTTTTCCTCCGGCATTGTTGTTGACAAAGTTGATATCAGAAGTCCCGCCCCTTCTAGATTCAGATAAGTCTGTGAGGGAGAAGTGACATTGACGAGCCCGGTGGTGCTCCAAAAGTTGAACTATTTTCGACTGAGAGTGCTGTGAGCAGAGACAAAAAACAGCTGACGCCGAGGGAGTCTTTGCGTTGAGGACGCTGAGTGCTGAAAACGCTGAACTGCATTGGTTTTACATTGAAAATAGGTGCTGCCAGGTCCTAACACATCAGCCCTAAAACTTCCCCATGATGAAGTTGATACACACCTCTTAAACCGCATGTTAAATAGATATACAGGTATACAGCAGTGGTTCCCAACCTGGGGTCCGGGCCCCCCCTCAAGGGGGCGCCAAAGATCGCTGGGGGTGCGCGAGGCTTTGTCTGTACTGTGATTGTCAAGATTAGATTTGCACATGTTAAATAAAATCATTAAAAAAGCACTTACTTGATAATCAAAAGTCTGTTGAACTATTGAAAAGATATATTCATCCATACATACACATGTATGCACAGTTGCACACAGATATATGTTTGACATGCATTCATACATGCATGCAGAAATGCCCACATCCACATATTTAAATGTAAATAAAGTGGTGTTTATTATAATAACTAAAGATAACTATGATTAACTAAAATGACAAAGAACTACAGGCTGGTGTTCATTTTGCCATTAAAGATTTGGAATGAATCACTTTATTGTTTAGGTGTTCGTGTGTGCGGGCTCGGGGGGGTCAGCCTGTCTTAGATACAAGCAGGGGGGGCTCCAAGGAAAAAAGGTTGGGGACCACTGGTATACAGCATGTGTGTGCGCGCCTGATATCTTTGGCTTTTATATTAAAAGAGAGGCCATCATGCCATCATGCCATCATTGGCATTTTGACACATACACAGTTTTTCAGGACTTCAGGCAGATTCTAATACATTCAGTTGCCTGCTCTGTTTTCTTAGTCAGAATACAGTGTGTTCTGTCTGTGAGAGATGTCTAACTGTCAAATCATCATTTGACTTCAGACTTTTTGGCCCTAGCATTGAAACACAGAGGTTGAGTCCCCTCCATCTCTATCTGGTTTGCTGCTTCCTGTCTGGTGCTAGACAGAGTGCATCCATTGGACGATGCCCAATGCTGTCATTGAACTTCACTATTTACATGGGTTACAACAAATAAAACTCTGATAAAAAAACACGTTGAATTTCTTGAAATGTCAAGTACAAAAAAAGACTGACTTAAGACGGACTTAGTTTAAAGACCACCTTACACAAATCAATGGAGGCGACAGCTAAACTCTAATTTTATTCCAACATTGAAAAATTGTTTGCTACAATTAAATTGCTTGTAAAGTACTTTGTTGTAAGGCCGGCATAAAGACATTAAATATATCAGAAGTCAGACAGCGTGTGTAAAAATAGTCACACCGGATGTCAGTGTTGATCATTTGATGATTAAAGTTTTGTAAAAGAACACGTAGGCCTATTTCCTGTTGCTCGCCCAGAACTCAGACAAAGTTATGTCCACTCCAAATTTACAGGCAGTCATGTAGCAGCGTCTCCTGCTCTCAGCTCAGCTTGGACGTCACAAATGTGGAGCGACAGCCTGCTGAGGCGCTCTGGGAATGTGAGAGCGGCAGAACACTTTGCTGCCTTCTTGAGATGAAGCCAGAAAGTGTTGGACAGCGGAGCAGCCGCACCCTGCACCACTGCCCGCCGTACCAGCTGCCTGCTGACTGTGCCAGGGGAGCTGGGAGGGCAGATCCCTGACTGAGGGAGGTAAATGAAACCAGGCAAAGCCCCTCATCTCCTCTGACTCGTCAAATATGCTGCTCAGTAGGCCAGCAGTGATGACACCGATACCTCCCTGTGGAGCGTATTCTCTTACTCCTGTCGTCCAGACACACGCTCAGCTCTGGTGGAGGATGTGTTACACAAGTTGTTGCTGGGTTTCCGTAATTTTTCTTTCATCTCTGAGTTCCAATACTTTCTGAGGCTCAAGCTTTGATACCATTTTTGATCTAAGTGCATAAAAAAGATGCTTTTTATCAAAATATATTACAGGAAAATTAAAACTCCATGGAGTTATTTTGTGGTGTTATTACTCGGAAGAAAAGAAAAGAAGATTTTATTCTGGGAGAATAACACTAGAAAATGTATTTAACTGGAGCTACAGGTAATATTTAGATGTTATGTGATGTCAAAACAACTTTTTAAAACTGATTTAAAGTGGTTTAGGATTTCCCTTTATGTTCCCGCCGAGAGCAAACTTACCAGATATCTTACATGTTAGTTGCAACACCGTAAATTAAGCAACAAGTAAAACCAGCAGGCCCTGGTATGAGATCCATGGCCTGAACATTCAGCGGGATATTTATAGATATTTGGCAGGACAGTTTGACTTTAACAAAGAGACCTCTGGGCGGTTAGCTTCCAGCAGACTCCCTGAGCTCTCTGGTTTGGACACTGATCCAGGAAGCTGGGATTTATTGGGAGACGGAGGACTGATCGTAGTGAGACAAAACTCTACCCATGCAATTACCGTTATGATCGACTGTTAATGTTTATGTGGAGTCTATAAAGTGTGCATGAGGGCAAAGGCTGGAGGAGAGTTCATATTTGTAAATGGTCAGTGGAGCTCTGCTTAGTTTTCCTTGAATCCAAATGTATAGTAATATAGACTCTGCTCTGTCTAAGGTCAGTACACCATCTACTGGAAACAGGAAGTGCTATGTAAAGTCACCCTGCACAGGTTAGGTGTCTCTCACTGGGACATTTAGACCTTAAGAAAGACCTTTCCTGTATGTCTATAAAGTGCGTAGAGGCTCAACAGGAAACTACACACAGTGTGGGCATCCTGGAGAGTATGCATGCATGTTTAAACATGCATTATGAATATGCCAAAATACAAATTAAAATGCATAACGATGAGATGCTCCATACACAGCCAAAGCTGACTCTTTTTTTTTTTTTACCAAAGTAGCCAAGTAAGTTTTATTAATATCCCTGCTGGTGCCGTCCCAGGCGGCAGCCTGCAGAGTCGCTCCTCGTCGTCTTGTGTCTTTTATTTATTGTATTGGAGCTATATGGCACTATCATTTCCTTCAGACTTAATAAAGACGTTATCTTTTTGTTGGTCCTAGTCAATGAACTTCATCAATTTAATGGTGGTTAGTTTACATCTTAGATTTTTCTTAATTAACCACAGCAAAATACATTAGCAAAAAATGTTTTACCTACGCACCAAAACCATATATTTTCTTTATCATCCCTGTTGTGTGAATAGGGGGTTTAAGATATTATCTCATCACTCCTCAATTTCTGCATGTAAAATAAATCAGCGAGGAGTGATGAGGTCGGAGCCTAGACGCCAAACAAGCTATGTTCTGCTGCTGCAATAGACATTTCAAACTAAAACAACGTGAGTTGTCTGACTGAAATGGTATTCAGGGCTGGTGTGCAGGGAGCACATACAAGTTGTAGCAGCTGCAGCTCTGACCATCGAGCACAGACTGTTTGGCTCCAGGAACTATGGCAGAGTCCGTAAATGTGGACATTGAGTCTGCTGTTTAAAGAGCAGGTAAAGTTTGGACATAACATGGTTCCTGGGTCAGTGGAAAAGTACTTGTGGTGGAAACAGTCAATTCCAGTTGAACCTCTTGACCTCCTGCTCCAGCTCAGGCTCTTCATCCCCAAAGAGACCCCGGCTCCACCTGTGCCCTTTGTCTTTTAGAAGAAGCCCTCAGATCCTAACACTGCCTTGAAGTTAAATTGTGTTAATTTAATGTTTAGTAAAAGTAAATGTGGTTAAGATGACAAACATTGGGCCTGTGATGATGAAATGTCTTGTGCTGAAACGTAAGAAAAAGAGGAAACATAGACACGAGTGCAAGAGTCCGGTGGAGTTTGGAGCATGGCAATCGATGTTCCACCTCAGCCATCAGTCATGACCTGTGAGCTCCGTGCAGGAAGTTGTCTGCTCATGCTCCCAGCAGCGTGACCGCTGCCTCCCTTGTGCCCATCTTCTCCTGCTGGAGAAGAAAGAAGGAAGTGCTTTGATGCTCCTGTGGGTGCTTTCCATCTCATCACCTCCCCCCTCCTCCCCCATCTCCGCTCCTCCATCTGCTTACATGGCTCATGTGTAATGGCCAACTACACGAAAAGGATTATCACTGCTTTTTAAAATTCTTCGCAGGCCTCACATCACCATCTGTCTGTGACAGCTTAAGTTGACTGCAACTGAGGAGAGAAAGTTCTTAAACAACATCACTCAAATCAGCTTTTGCATGGTGGTCAGGGAGACAATTTAGGGAGGGAAGTTTATCTGCTGTGTGGAGTTTGATTCATTTTGACACAGTGAGTAATATTGCAACTATAGCAACTTGACATACACTTGTTTCCAGTTGCCAGATAAGCTTTATTTAAAGGGAAGAGAGGCTAGAACAGGACTTATGCTCCCCATTCCTGGAACCAGCAATAAGCCTGGCTGCAGCATTTGGGACAACCTGCAGATGGGACATGGATGACAGGCTGATCCTAGAACACAGGGAGTTACAATAATTAACCCGGGAAGAGATGAAAGCATGGAAAAGATTTTCTGAGACACAAAATGAGAGGAAAGGTTTTAATTTAGAAATGGTTTGAAGTAGATTTTTACTACTGTCTGAGCCTGAATGTCAAATGTAAAGACAGTGTCAGACATCACTCCTAGGTTCAAAGCATGGGGCAGAGGACATTTGACCTAAGCTGTTTGAGATCTCTTTGATAGAATCTGGGGAGGGGCATACTGCTATGGGAGAGTATAGGAGATCTTGTGCTTTTGAAAAAGTTTACCCTATAGGAGTAAGCATGTAGATGGAAAAGACAATAGGACCTAGGATGGAGCCCTGTGGGACCCACAGGACAGATTGACTCAGGAGGAAGAGATAAATAGGAGATGAACCAACTCAGTACTACCAACACTAACTTCATGCTTGAGACGTTGAACCAAGAAAAAGTGATTAACAGTGTTGAATGAGGCGTTCAAATGAGGGATTCAACTATGAGGATTCCATATCTGACCAAATGGCAACACTGGCCACATTGGAGGAACAGGTTCTCAGCCCAAAGCCCAAAGACTCACCTCTTACTGTACATCATGAGGTGCTTTGATGGGTTTGTCAAAACCCTCATCACCTGCTCTCCTCCCAAATCCCTGGATCCACTACGTTTTACGTAAAGGACAAACAAGACCAAGGAGGACGCCATGGTCCTGGCCCTTCGCTATGTCCTCTCCTACCTGGACCAGAGATACACATATGAGAGAATTCTGTTTGTTCAGCATCTGATACCTTCGAGACGACCATGCACAGAGAACAAGGACTCAGCATGGCTGTATGTGACGATCCTGAGCTTGGTAATGGGCTGAACCCCGGCCATACAGACAAGCATCACCACCATCAATTTGCTTACAAATAGGTGTCTTCATGATTACTTGCAACAATGGGACTGGAACAGACAGGTCATTCACTTGACTTCTTGGTGCCAGGATATCAACATTCATCTCCATGTCAGCAAAATACAGGATCTGATTGTGGACTACAGAAAACAACCGCGAGGAGACACCCCTATCTCCATGATTGGGACTATGATGGAGGCTCAGCATCTTCAAGTAACTCAGAAGTTCTCATCAAGGAGATTGACCTGCACCAAAGCATAGGAGAGTTGCCACAATCTGCCCAAGAATGGTATCTGTTCTGTCTGAATAAGCTGTAGGAAGCATAAACTTACTACTGTATCCCTGCCTGTCTGTGTCTCTATCCATCCTTTTGTCTCTGTTTTTCTCAATATCCCACTTTCTTGACCAAACAGGTTGTGGTCGATTGCTGTCCAACTTATGTGTCCGGTTCAAGTCCTTGCCTCATGCTTCCTCATTACGGGATTAAGTTTACATGTCTTACGATGTAGTTGATTGATGCCTGAATGGTGAAAAGCTATCACTAGTGAGAAAGCCCCTTAATATAACTTCTGTGTCTGAAAATGGTTAAAAGAAATGGTTGAAAGCTTCTTTCTGTCTTTTACACTTACACTTTTTTTGATAGGGGATAGGCATCCAAACAACATTAATTAAGAGCTCAGAGTTAATTGCAAAATAGGACCAAGCTGCAACTACAGTCCTGATAACTAAAACATACATCTACTTCTTATAAGGTCGGCAGGTTACATTTGTTTGAAAAAGGAAAAAGAATAATCCCTTCTACAGGGTCAGTGAGTCCGGTCAACCTGCTTGGGAACAGCTGGGTCTACCCGCCCAGCAGGAGGGCCCACGTGGACAATCTTCCTCCAGCTGGTGCTCAAGCACCCACCCTGACAGCGGTTAGCCTGAGCTCAGCTTGTGGTGTCACATTTACCAAACAAGAAGTGTGGAATATATCTCACAGAGAATGTGTGTGATTTTGGCCTCACAGTTCCTGTCCGGGGAACGTGCTCAGACAAACTCAGCTTCTGAGAAGCTTTGGACAAAGAAGCTGTCTGAGCCTTTAATGACTCCTGGACCTGGGAGGGTTTTGTATGGACACACATGAAAGGAGATGTGTAGTTGTGTTGTGAAAATAAGAATTAATGATCTCTGTCACTTTTCTGCCTTTTGTTTCTCTGCAGAGTGGTGACATTAGTTCTCATCTGTCTTTGAACTTCACTCCTCCCTGTCTGATTTGAGGCTCCACGAGCTGCTGTCTACCTGGTAACAAAAGCTAAAGGTAAGACATCTAGAAGATTCATGAAGAGCTGCTTTAAATAAATCTAACCCCCTGTCTAACTTTAATTTATGCATAACATCCAATGAGTTCTCCCTGAGCTCGGCAGGTCTTTCATCCCTTTTCAGCCTCTCTGTGCCAGTAAATACATCAGCCATTAAAACACAAACAGGTCTAAACGATGGCCTGCAGCTCTAACGTCAGCTGAGAAAACATGAAAGCTCCTCTTGTAATCGCTGCAATTGAAAGGCCAATCAGTCGCCCCCTGAAACGGTTTGTCCTGGCAGGGATCAGTGAAATACCGGCCTAATGTTCTCTGCTCTGCTTCACTTTCACCGTCCAAACAATCACTTCACATCTCACACTTCCTCCATCACTGCTGGTTGTAACTACACCGACTCTCCAGGATCAAGAATATTGATTGTAAAAGGTAAAAAGATGTAATTGTTCAGAGCGGTTTTCTTTGATGATGATCCCACAAACAGGTCGTTTTTTCTTTAACCACTTTTGTGACTTACTTGTCACAGTGCTGGCACTCTTATCGGTACCTTTAAAATGTCAGTGAGGTCGGCCGGTTTTACTTCACTGACAGAAGATTTCTTTTCTTGTTTTCAGATATAACATGATTGAAAGAGTCCGATTACAAATACATGATATTAGAGCCAAGCAGTGATTCAAGCACAAGCAGCCAAAAGCTGTTCATCAGGTTGTTAGCGACAAAGTGTCTGAGCTTAGTTATCGTCGTCTCATCTTTCCTTTCTGGTGTGAAGGTCCATATTTCTGACTGTTGAGCTTCTAAAAAACATCTGAGCTAGAAAGAACATAATGTTATGGCGACAATCTGCATTGTGTTGTCTTGTCATTAGCTGCGGCATAATGCAGAATAAACACAATTTAACAAGTATGATTTTGTTGTTAATTCCTTTTGTCTTTATTTTGATGTGCTTGAAAATGAACATTTGAAAATGTATTTAATGTAAATGTTGCTGTTTAATGTGATGAAATGTTATTAAAGATAACTGGACAAAGATATGATTCATATTGTGACATTCTTGCCCCATTGGAACCACTGCTCAAGGGCCTGCATTGGATTACACACAGGCTTACAATCACTGGCCTTATTACAGTTTGGGTAGATCTTAGTGTGTGTAAACTCTATGTGTGTTCTTCTCATTTCAGCACCAAGCTATGTATGGTAGACAACACTGTGAAATCATTCTAAGCATTTAAACGTATCTAAGCAGCTTTGAAATAGCATAGGAAATACTGTAGGATTATCATATACAGGATAATGAGAATTTGGCAGCTTAAAGGGTACTACAGTATTTATCATTCATCATTTTGGTGTCTAAGCAACTAATAGGTATAAAACTTTTGGACTTGTCCTAGTAGCTGTATACTGCCAGCTGCAAGATGATAGGCTGTAATGACTGCAACATCATCTATCAGGGCAAACGCACCCAATCAAAGTACGTCCACTAAAAGCACCTGATTTAGCTAATGACAGGTTTGTCTTATTTTTTGTTTGCCAACATGACAGAAGGATTGCTGCAGAGATAGACAGAGGCTTTTTAAACAGCTCTCTTCGAAACCACCAGACTCTATTGACAAAACAGCCATTTTACCTTGTATGACCAGGGGAGTAGTTGGTCGACCGTTGGTCGACTGCTTGGTTTGGTTGTATTGTAGTGTGACTGTTGGCGATTTAAAAGGTTAGCTCACAAACCGAAGCAAAACTGTCATACTAAGAAACTAACCGTACGAGGCAGCGGGAGACCAGAACCTCCCATATTCTGCAAGCTATAATTGCAGTTTTTTTTCAATGGAGTCTGGTGGCAGAATAGATCTACTGAAACAATTACAAAACGTCTTTTACATATTTGTTATTTAAACCATAAAGTAGGTGAAATTAGGGCCCTGGCCCTTTTAGTTTACTGTAAAGCCTTGGGAATGGAAGGTGTTCTTACCATTTGTGCACACCACACACCACACTGTGCACTATTTCCCTGTCTACAGCATGTTTCTAGCTGTGTCTCCTTCATGCAAAAATGTAAGAAGTAAACCCATAAATAAACATGTTGTGCCCCTTTATGCCTGAAGTATTTAAGATAAAGAGAAGTAAAACAGATGCATGTACAGAGACCAGCACAGCTGTATGTGTGTGTTAATAAAGTAAGTCTGGGAACAGTTGCTCTATAAAGTCCCAGTGCCAGCAGCGACCCCCAATTAAAGGCTTTGCTGGTGTTTCTTTGGCATAAATCACGAGTTTAACCCCAGGAAGCTCTGGGTCCTGCCCTCCTCAGCTGTCCATGTTTATATTTAGTGCTGCAGGCAGAAAGATGGAGCTGTGGTGTAGGTTTACTCTGAAACCCAAACTGCTGGCCTGTTTTATGGTTTGGTCCATATTTTTTCTCTCACTGGTTCCTGTGCAGGTACGTACTGTATCAGAGACGGCCCCCCCTCTGTGCTCCTGGCATCGGAGCTAACACAAGGTTTTTGTTGTTGGTCTGAACCCATAATCAGCCATAGCATTTCTTAATCTCCATCTGTCAGCTCACAGTTATGCTCGCTGCAGATGTTCTGGGTGCCTTCACCGGGTTCCTGCCTGTTAAATGGAAGAAGAAATATAACCCAAGCCCGCCTGATGCTTTATTCTGGATTTTCATCAGAATCATGAGGATGCTGTCTGATGTCAAAATCACTACAATTCAAATCCCTGAGTTTTGTATGTAAAAGAGGATCCCTCTTATGTAACCGGAAAGTATAATGTGTACATTTTATGCAATATTTCATACATTATTTGTAATCTTTCTTTAAATTAATGTTGTTTTAAGTTGGGAAGAAATTAAACTGAACTCTATAAGATTGTCAGAGGTGCTCAGAAACACATAGTACAGAATGCATAATGGGTGGGGGTGCATGAAACTCATTATGTTGTCCCTGTGAACTTCAGTGCTTAATTACTATTGTCCAATGATGACTCGTCACCTAACCTCACCGAGCTGTAAAAGAGAGTCTGGTAAATCCTTGACTTGCAACGTTTATTGCCAGGTGCCGCCAAAGAGAACCAAACTGAAATCTTTGAGATCAGCACTTTAAGTACGACAGAAATCAGATTTTAAATTAAGATTATTTACTTTGCCAAATCCAAGAATTAGTGTACAAGTGTTATTCAGCATTTAACCAAACTGATATCTCTCAAGCTTGAAGATCCTACAAATGATACCACATTCCAGTGTAGGCGGACTACTTCATAATTAAGTATTTAATTTCTGCATTTCTCTTGGGATCAATAAAGTATCTATCATCTAGTGTTCAGCCAACAACAGGAGGGAGTATACATTATCCACGCAGCGTCCTCTCTGCACAGTAGATCATTTCATGGTGGTCTATTTAGGGTGGGATGCACAGATTAAGAGGTCTGTAACACTGTGTGTAATATCCCCTTCCCTAGTTTAACCTTGGTCCTTTCCTTGAACCTTATTCTTTTGAATTATCGGGACATCTCCTGCTTTTCCTTTCAAGGACATGTTATCACAGTATTCTAATAAAGGGACAAGGACAGTGACAATGTTTCTCAGAATCACTAAGAGAAATGACATTCATATGAATAAAGTTCCCGTAAGAGAAGACAGGGAACAGCGGATATGATACCAAGTACCAGATAACTACTATGACGTGCAGACCTTTACAGACCAAAAAAACAAGGGCTGCATATCCAATTCATATCCTCAACGTGGGACTTCAGGGCTCTTTGTAAATGATGATCCAGCATGCAGAAGTCACAGCTATAAAAGGACATACAGGAAGTCGAAATGTGACCTAACAAAGGCCAATTAAGGTCGGTGAACGCCAAAGCCACTGGTTTGCATCATACTGGGCCTATGGAGCAGGTTAAGTGTTTTCAAAGTAGTAATGAAGATGTGTACTTTGATCCAATCAGGTGTTGCTTTGCCATTGTCTAAAAGCTCTCTAGGGTGGGACGACAGGGGGCTGGTAGACATGGCAGGCGGTCTGCTTTGGGTAAAAAGGCACAACACACTGAGGCTTAAAGCTTTGGCTAACTGATCCCACAAACAATAGCTCATTACAAAATGATGTCTGGCTCGCATTGAGAGTGATTCTCCTACATTAACGGGCAGCAGAGACGCCTGCTCAGAAACAATGTGGGTCAAAGCAGCTCAGACTGAAATGGATACAGTTTGGGCTCAACAGTTGTCTGTGGACAGCTGATCTGCAGAGAGAGAATTCAAAGATGGATGTCCAGGAATATTATACCAATCAGCTGTGTTACATTACACTACAGTCCATGTGTTTAAAAGTGGAGCAGGAAGTGAAAATGTTACTTATTTCCTGTTTCAACCTGTTGAAGGTTGAATAGTTTCTGTCTGCTGACTTAAAAATCTTTGCACTTTGTTGTCCAAAGATTTGTAGTTTTCTCTGTTCAATTCTATTCATGATTGTTATTACTATTATTGTAATGTATTGTTGTTTTGCGAAGCACTTTGTGACTCTGCTCTGTGAAAGGTGCTATACCAAACTTATTGTTCAGACAAAGCAATTGCCTTTTTTTCACTATTTTCTGACATTCGTCGTCCCATTGATTAATTAACAAGGAAAATAACTGTTGGTGAATTTACCATGAAAAAGTCCCAAAAACTGAATAAGATTTTGCCCTTGTCCCTGACTCATGTTGCAAATGAAATATCACAATTTAACATCTTATGTCATGAAATCTACTCTTTAAAGTAGATGGTACAGTTCCATTTGGTGGAAAAGGAAGAACAATTAATAAAAACAGGAGCAGGGACAGAGGTGTGAGGAGTTGGAGAGTCTCAGTGTTCATGGGGTAACTGCAGGAGTGGTGGCATCTCTGGTGGGCTGCATTATAGACTAATATATACCACGCATTCATGCACACAACTGCCTGCATCATGAACGGAATTGTTCACATACTTGGCTGTGCACTACGCATGTTACTGAAAGGATACCTGGAGAGGGCACACCGGAAAGTTCAGGCCGTATGCATGTGTGTGGGATGTAAACAACAGACATGGCAACACTCAAGGAGGGTACGATTATGTTAATTCTGAATTCTCAATGGCCCGGCGACTGACAAAATTCCGTAAGCAGCTCAGGCGACTGAGGACTGGTGGACAGAACACACCGGCGGCACCGTCCCCAGTCAGTTTCTACAACATTTTCCTCCGTGCACAGAAGTAACTGCCCTGGATTTGTTTCCATTTCATTTTGCAAGTTTCCACGTCGACTTCTAATATGGAACTTATCTGTCGTCAGCCATTTTGATGACATGTTTGTCGCTGTGCAGTGGCAGTGACACTTCGTAGATGTGGACATTGCAGACTTGGTTAATCAGCTTGTCTTAAAAACGTTGACATTCACATAGGGTTAATTTTTGAGGACTTGCACAGGTGTCGCTCCACACAGATGCAGGGGACGCAAGCGAATGCGTAGTTAAAAGCAAGTGTATCTCTGGCCTTAAAGGGTTGTTGTGGAAGGTAAGTCAAGTAAGAAGGTTGCTCTTTTAAGGTACCCTGTGTAGTTTTTGAGAAGCACTACTGAGTCATGTGTGTGTAAACTGTAATGGGCAGGTGAACATTCCTGCGGCCTGTTTCACACTACTGCCTGATAAACAGTTACTGGCAGTAACACGCACAGAAACAAAAACATGAACACAGGAGTAAACAAGGATGCAAACAAGTCATGAAATCCTCTCTGCGAATGTTGCATGAGGGAGGAAATGCATCAGGCATGCATTAAACATTGTCATATTTTGGTGAGATTCACTGAAAGTAACATCTCCACGATGCATCCTTTAGTCTTCTTTAAGCCATCTCCCCCATCCTTCTTGAGAATTGACCACAGTCACCACTTCTCGATACATGTTTGTGACCTCAGGATGATTCCAAACTTTTTCTATAATGGAATAGCCATGGAAGTTGTACACTGGTTTGTTAAATGAATGCTTAAGCCAGGTAATTGCATTTGTGCTTTAGGACAGCGGACACTCTGAAAGCCTCTCATTACGGCTGAGCACTTGCTCTGTTGACTCAGGTGCTGTTCGTCTTGTTAATGACCATCACAGGAGTTTGTAGGTGGTAATTTTGGCCGAGACGGGTCGATTCATTTGTCTCCATGAGTGGCAGCTAAAGTGCATCTCTGACAAATGTCTCTTTTAAAGGTAAAGTTCTGAGCCAAATAGAAGCCAAATGAAGTGATGAATACTGTACGAGACAAAGGGCTCATTGGTGTGTTTTCCACTCTCTCTTCAGTGGCCTTGCAAATTGATTAGTAATAGCACTTTGATTGGTGTAAATGGTTTGTTTTAGTGGGAACATTTCTCTCCTGACCTCTTCCCTGCAGCAGTGAGGAAGTCATTGGAAACAGACCATGTCCTCTGGTTGGACAGGTACACAGGGAACCATTTCTTCCACTCTCATGTGTCCCTGCAGGTCACATTAATTCTTTTCAGCGTGAGTCAAACTTGAGCAGCTGCCACTGTGTTGTTTGAAATGGCAGCAGCTCCGAAGAGGGGTGACATTTGATGGCCACCGCCTGATGAGCCAGTAAATGATGTTACCGGCAACATCGGTGCGTGGATGTCCAAGAAAACAGGGCGGACACTGGAGGACGGAGCCAAAGCACACAGAGTTAGAATAACATTAAGATCATTCAGTGCGGAGCAGTAGCATTTAGCCGGCCACTGTGACCGTTTATTATGAACTGGTTTCATGTGAAAAAAGCAACAATTTAATATTACAACTTCTGAGATCTGGGGACGCAAGATGAGATTAGCCCTGAGGGTAAATTAGCACGTACAGAACACAGTACAGACAGAGGTGTAGACATTAGGAAACAATAAGAGAACAACTACTGAGTGACATAAAAATATAACATCAACATCCATCCTACACTTATTTCCTGCTTTAACTTTGACCCACTGTACTTGCCGTAGTTATGTAAGTTCTTCATGCAATAACTTTTTGAGTTTTCACTCCTTATTATCCTGTAGACAAAATTATTAATACAATACAAATCCATTGCGATCTGATTGTTTCTTCACCTCTCAAACGTTCTTGTCGTCGTGCCACTGCATTCCAATAAAGCCGCAGAGTAGAGTCATAGAGTCGGTCGTCTTTCAATCAGAGGGTCAGTGGTTCAATCCCCAGCTCCCTCCTAGGGCACTGAACCCCCATCTTTAGCAAAATGTCCCTATTCATGGGGATGAGAGGTGAAACGTCTTCAAGAACTTGTTCTGGATTAAGCTTAGAATTACCATGACCTGGATGACTGAGAACCTTCACAGAACTATTCGTGGGAACTGCACAGGGGATTAATTTCTATACAACTCACCCATTTCAGGATAACAAGTCTGAACATATTTATTTCTAGCACCAAATCTGCTTTGAGTGACAGACAGGTGCCACTAAGTGTCTGCTAAGTGTCTCCTCAGTCAATGAACTTGACATTACACTGTGTTAGTGGTGTTGTTGTTGCTGTTAATTAATTGTACTAACAGACATCTGCTTCAGCTTTTTCAGTGAGTGGAATTCTAGTAATATATTTCTATGTTTGCCCAACATTGCAGGTATCTGGCTTGTTGTCGTTTACACCAAGAGCAGGAGGCTGTAGTGATGAGAAGAGAGAGTTCTTTCAAGTGACCGTTCATTTTGTTCACGCTGTGAGATTTATGCAGGCGAGTGACGAGTCTGCTACGCTCTAAGCTCTCTCAGCTTGTGGAGCTATTTAAAAAACCCTTCTGTTTAGCTACCACCAAAAATAGAATATAATTGTTATAGTCTTTGTGTTAGAAACACACTAGCTTTTTATCGAATTAGCTAGCTAACTACCTAGCTTGGCCTTAGCATTAGCCAACCCCTCCCTTCTCTCTCCCTCAACACTCTTCTTGCTCCAAAAAAAAAAACAAGAGACAGTCGAGGCAGTCCGCAAACCCATGACTTTTATCACTTCTTATGCGGTCTATCGTTCCCATATGTCAGCAAAAGATGTGGTGAGCACATTGGTGTCATAGCTGAAAGGAATATCTGAAAATAAAACCTGAGCTGTAGTAAATATGTCAGCACGATGTTCACTTACAAGAGGGTTCATTTTTTCCCACCAGCATGTCCCTTCTGATAGTACTATATCTACTCAATGTGACAACAGCAACCATCTCTGAGTCATTTGCATGTTCACTGGTGATCAACAGGTGTGGTTTCTGGTGGTACAAATATAAATGTATAAATGTAAAACAAGACAAAACAGCTATGAACAATTCCCAATTAAAAAAACATCTTCAGTCCGTTCAGACTCTGTGACTCTCCTCAGTGTACTGAAGGATGCAGTCTGAGAGGAAACCAACGCCTACCATGTTGTCCTTGAACTGACTGTAAAATAATCATCTTATTGTCCTCAAACTGCCGCCTTTTGTGGTCACAAAAAGCCCAATGTCTCCAAATTGTCCCAATATCGGTGCGACAGTGAAACTGATAACTTAGTGTCACAGAAGAATCCCTGTCAGACTGCATGTGACGCACTGAAAGACAATAAAATCCTTGGTACTACAAAGGCAGAGTACAAACAGTGGACTTCCTCAGAGCTTGTTTTGATAATGGGGATATCCTGCTGATATAGACACCATAAGCACCTTTCACTTGAGGTCAGATCACCTTCTATTTACCCTTAACTGTCCACGGGTGGAGCCAGCAGCTGTAAGCTATCATTTCCTTTCAAACTATAAATACCGCTTTATACATGAGAACATTAACGGTAAATGTTGCTCCCTTATTTTTCTGCCAATAATCCTTCATCCTCACTCGTCCTGAGATCTTTAAAGATTAGAAGCCATTGAGTTTATGTCTCAGGCTGTCTCTATATACTATATTGTCCACTAAAAACTGATCAACATTTTATCGTGCTGTCCTAATGTTTAGTGGAGTTATTATAAAATATAGTGGATTCACTGTATGCCACATGGCACCCTTAAAAGTAGTGTACACCGTGTGCCTTATTGGCAGGAAATCCATAAACATATTATCCATTAACATATTAACATAACATATTTGGAGTTAACGTCCCTTTTAGTCACTTTTGTTTTTGCTCCCATTTTTCATGAGCTGAACTCAAAAATCTAAGATTTTTTCTATGTACACAAAAGGCCTATTTCTGTGTTGCGTTAATATTTTTGTTCAGTGTAAATGGTAAGAAAGTACTTCTGACAGCGAGCAAAAATGCTGTCAACGGAAAATGGCTTAAATGTGACCCACCCACTATATATGAAGTAAAATAATATACAAAATATATATTATGGCCTTTTTCCCTCAAATTTTTACTGGAAGAGTATGTTAAACCTATAAGGCCAGACTTTATCTGACTTCACAGAGCAAATGATTGAGAATCATGATTTTTGTTTTGTTCTTGCGTCCAATAGCTTGCTCTTTATTTGAAATCATTTTTCTTCTCCCTTACACTTAACCTTTTGTAGGATCTCAGGTGAAAGCTGCTCATGTTCACTTGTAAATCATTAAGCTAATGTTACATTAACAGAAAATAAAGTATCTGGATGAGTCAGACTACAAACAAGTTCTCAAATGTACTGCAGTTCTTATTTCCATTTCTTTCTGTTTTAAATGCACACAGTGTTGTGAGAACAGACTTGCAGTAATACTGACACTATGTGAAGTGCTGAATGTAGAGTAAATGCTTTTCCAAAGAAAGAACTAGTAACCAATAGTTAATAACTCAGCACTTTATACCATCATGCATTAGAATGAAAAAATTAAAAAACATATTTAACGGCACAAAGAAAATACTCCGAGCACCAGGGGCGGACCCCAAGTGCCAACCCGAAATCCTAAACTAGGATTGGCTATTTGCCTTGTCAGAGGCGGGACTTAACTATTTGGACCTGTTTGCAACATTCCAATGTTTCCAAATCAATGTGGCACATTTCCTTTAGTACTTTAAAATGTTACTCTGACCACACACTTTGTTTTAATCCTTAAAAAATTAAGCTTAGAAGGAAGGCTTAATTAAATGCTATTAATATGCGTTTGTGTGGACACATACTTCATGCCACCCCTGCATAGACAGCGCCCCGGTTGGGCCAAAATAGTCTGGATCCGCCCCTGCTGAGTACTGTCCAAGTGTTTTTTCATTTCACCATATGTAGCTCGGCGTAAGTTCAAGCAGGAGGACTGTTTCATTCGTTCATTAAGTCATCATTCATTCACGTCACATTCTCTCCCCCTCTCTGTGTGTTGATCAGCTGATTTTGAGGGTTTATCAATTTGAGTACTAAACCAACCAGATTTAGTCTCGACTTCTGTCGACCAATCACACCCTGTTCACCTCCAATCCATCTCATCAGTGTCCAAGTCCAGCTCATCCTTTCTTCACCATCACCACCAGTGTCTAGACTCCATCGGGGGGGGTTCCTATCCTGCTCTGTACATGAAGACATCACGATGGGGTCTAATCGCCAAAGACATTGCACATTTGTCACCTTTCCAAACTTGTAAATAAATTACTGTTCACTCATAATGAAGTGTCTCCTGATTGAAATAGCTCTCTAAATAAGACACCCTAGTGAATAAGTGAATGAGAGAGAGAGAGAGAGAGAGAGAGAGAGAAATAAAAACTGCCTCAACCTCATAATTAAACCTCAACAGCAGGTCCATATTTTTTTCCTTTTGAAAATGTAGAGTAATAGAAACATACAACACCTCCCTCTGGTTTGCTGACATGTTAACAAGCAGTTGATGGGGGAATCAAAGCATGCTTACACAGAGTGTGATGTGATGATGTTATAATGAATTATTCATGATCATTCACCGTTGGAGAGTCAATAGAGGTCCATTAGCAAATAGTTGCCCCAGGGTTCCTCCTGCCTTTCATGAATTTTTCCATCATCTTACTCTGAATAACACATAACACAAGTTTATTTTATCATTTAACTGAATTCTTTTACCTTTTGTCTGCTTTCATCTTCAGGAGCACCAGCTGTGTTCAGGCTTTTAGCTGACATAAAAAGATCCATATTTTTCAGACTTGTTAAAGGCTGAAAAACTGCCGTTATAAGTGAGTAATAAATCTGTTCATGGGGGTTTGTGGTGATGATAGCTAACTGCATTATTTTCAAGGTAAACTCCCAATTGTTTTCCACGTACCTCACAGTTTTAGGCACATGGGGAAAGCATTATTCCTTAATGTACTCTCTAATGACTCTGGAGGTCTGCGTTCCTACTTTGGTAATTCTCCTGTGTTTGAGTTTAAGTCTTCTCTGCTTCCTGAGTAATCATCAGTGGTTTTGCGTTTGTAGAAGTTCAAGATCAAAGTACTGTAGGCATGCCCGCAACCCACTTAAGAACTGTACAATCTGGAGCACAGTGACCTTTGACCTTGGCACTGGTTGGCATGAGAAAGACAGGTTATAATACAATCTTCTGCTTCTTCGGTTGGGGAATGAATCAGGCAAAGTATGAAAAGTGGAGTGGGTGAGAGTGAATGTCAGTGTTTGACGTTGAATTCTTCGACTTATAAAGATGAGATGTTAAAAGTTGTGGAGAATCCAACCTAAAAGGGCACACTGCTGTCAAAAAACGCCCATCAGGATTGAATGTAAAAGTGACAGACTGTGAAGTACGAGTCACAGAGTCAGAACGGACTGAAATATGAGTTTGAAATATCAGCATCAGGAACATTTGAATTGAAGCAGAGCTAACCAAAGTCACCATCAAGAAGTGCTTCAAGGTTCAGCCATCGTGTTCTCCTTATTGGTTTTGATTTTATTGGAATTGAAGATCCCCGGTGGATTGCTGGCGAGAGAGGTACTGCTTCAAGTATCTCAGGGTCTTGTTCACGAATGAGGGTAAAATGGATCGAGAGATTGACAGACGGGATGGTGCAGCATCAAGAGTATTGCGAGCATATCACCGGACCATTGTGGTGAAGAAGGAGCTGACTCGTAAGACGAAGCTCTCAATTTACCAGCCGATACACGTTCTGACCCTCACCTATGGTCATGAGCTTTGGGTAGTGACTGAAAAAATGGTTTCCTCTGCAAGGTGTCTGGGCTCAGCCTCAGAGATAGGGTAAGGACCTCAGACATCCACAGGAAGCTCGGGGGAAAGCCGCTACACCTTAGCATCAAAAGGAGCCATTTGAGGTGGTTCGGGCATCTCATTGGGATGCCTCCTGGGCACCTCCCTGTGGAGTTTTTCCGGGCATGTCCAACTGGGAGAAGAACCCGGGGCAGAGCTCATGGAGGGCTTATATATCCCACCTGGCCTGGGAACGCCTCAGGATCTCCCAGGAGAGGAACATTTGGGCTAACTTGCTAAGACTGCTGCAACCACAACCCAACCACAGATAAGAGGAAGAAAATGGATGGATGGATGGATGGATAAAAAATATAATTTAAAACAATGCTAGCCTGTTAGTTTACAGCCATTTGTCACCCTTAGTAATGAAACCTTTGTGGAAAAGTCTGATGTCTCTGTACTTTTTCAGTCTGTGGATACATCGTTACGTCCTGCAGAAAATCGAAGGCTAAGAAAAATACTTCTGGAGAGGCTCAAACCTCAGATGGGTCCCCAGTGTGTCTGTCTTTTGGTTTGTCTTGTCCAAGAGGTTGAGAGCTTTCCAAAAGCCTGGAGTTCCAAGAGTCAAATGGTCTGAGACCGCTGTGTTTCCTCTGAGAGGCTCTTGGCCAACAGTCTGGATGTTTGATGGTCCATTATAACGAGTCAATTCAGACGTGCAGATATTCACACAGTAAACAGTCGTGTGGGTAGTTGTCCTGCATGTATCACCTTCTGTGTACATGTACTATTATTATTTATGTCCCTGCACAGCCCTAATGAGCTCAATCTGTTTATCTCTTTGGCCATCGTATTTGAAATCCATTTTTTAAGGGTCCCCAGAAGATGACTCGCACTGACTGACCTTTTGTGTAGTGATATTATTTGTTGAGTATTTCCTCCTGACCAACACCTTGTTTGATAGCTTGTAAGCTAAATGCCAGATACTCATATTCCCAAGGATGAATGTTGAGGTTTTTCGTTGACTCCCTGGCCTTTTATCCATCACAATCATGATCATTCTTGAGTTCAACCTCCACTTGAACTCAAGAATAGCCTTAGGCCAGGTCACAATGCTGTAGCATGTATTGACTAGAGAAAGGAACTAGGAAAGGACATCATATCTATCCTGCATTAGTTTCTCTGCACTGGCTTCCTGTGAAATCTAGAAGACCTCAAATGGTCAGGCACCATCATATCTTACTGTGGGTTCACACCGAATGCGAATAGACGTGAATCTGCAGCGAGATTCCATACAAAGTCAATGCAATGACTTGAGTAGACACAAATTTGCGTCCGGCGCTGCTAATGAAGTGAATGATCGCGACACGAATTCTTGTGAAAATTTAACTTCCTCGACGAATTCACATCATGTGGTGTAGCGAAAGCCTATCAACGTTGAGATTCTCTTGACGCCATTGGTAACCATGGAGATAAGCCCCGCTTCCTCTCCTCCATTCCGGACACAAAGGGCAAATATTCCCCTGTTATTTAAATGCAAATTTTGATCCGGCGGTCAAACTTATTACCCCTCTAGAACATTGCTCTCCCAGGATGCAGGCCTGCTTGTGGTACTTAAAGTCTTTAAGAGTAGGGTTGGAGGTAGCGCCTTTAATTATCAGGCCCCCCTCCTCTGGAATAATCTACCAGTCAGGGTCCAGAAGGCAGACACCCTCTCTACTTTTAAGAGAAGATTTAAAACTTTCCTCTTTGATAAAGCTTATAGTTAGTACAGGCTTGAAGACACTGCATAACACAGATTTGGCATCTTTTCATTCTTTGTGTATCAGGGAAATCATAAGCACTCACAAGTGGATCCACATGCCTGTACCCAGGACTACTAAACAACCCTTTACAGTTCACTTATAAAACCACTTCCCTTTCAGTTCCCAACAGATGGATGTTATTGAATTCATGCTTAAATATCCACTATCACAGAAAAGTCTGTGGTTTCAATGTTTTGCTTTCACATCCCAAGTAAACCACACTCGGTTCACTTGGAAGCGGACCCTCATACACTTTTTCAGCCAGTGTTGGTCTGGTTGTTTAGTCTGCATCAGAGTTTGATTGACAGCTTTCTGACCAGCCCAAACCAACTGATCTATATGGGCTAACAAGGGAGGACACCAGAGTTCATGTAGAACAGTCCTGTCCTGTCAGGGCTAATTCTGGTTTGGTTTTAAATCAAAAGCTGACCTCCATAATAAATCTCCATCTCTTCATGAAGCTCAGTGTTAAAGTTTTAATGTTTTGGTCAACTTATTTTACTCTTCAAGCCACAAGAAACCCAAGTCTACAATTTACATTCTATGTCATTAAGGACCTTAGGCATATTAGTTAGCGTCTAAAAAGTATCCAAATTCAAATTAACATTATTTCCTTTAAAGTCTGATATTGGGTTTGAATCGGAAATGCCAGAAATCTGATTAATTCCACAAACTACTCCCACAGGGATCATCCACTTCATTACACCTTGATGGACCAAAGAAACAACGGTGGTGGACGGCTCCTCTCTCTTTACTGCAGGACGGAGAGACATAGAAGATCTTTTGTACCCACAGCCATCAGACTTTTTAAGTCTTCAGTAAATGGTAGATGAGATGCCAGACAAGTGAATTTCCATTTGGGGATCAATAAAGTTGTTGTTATTGTTATCCGGCTATTTACACACAGCATGAGACTATCCTGTGTAGTTAAGTATGGACTGTGTTGGTCTATTCTCGGCTGTGGTGGTATGATGGCAGGTGCTGATCATCGCTGGATCCTATAGTATAGCACTAGCTAAGTAATGATGATGGCAGGGCTCTATCTAGATCTACATCTTGATCTAGATACTGAAACATACTGTTATTTCTGTGGATGCTTTATTAGTTAGTTTGATAGCGTGTTGGCATTTTTACTATTTAAAGCTACATTTCCAGAGGCTTTAAGTTTTGGATACATGTTAAAGTGCCTATCCAGTCACTTTAAACGAATATACTTGATGAAGATTTTGAGGTGATATTAAAAGATGTAGTCTCGCTGCTAAAGTGAGATTAAAACACTATAAATCTCACAGTTTCAGTAAGTTTCAGTCTCGCTACATAAGTGAACCTTGAGTTGAGAGTCTTGGGACAAAAAACGTAAGATGTATTAATTTATGAGAGCGAACAAAAAACCTTTTTTAATAGTAAGGAGTGTGTTCCCCTATAAGCTTACACACGGTGCTTGTACTACATAAAAAAACATTGCCTTTTATGTTTTAAGCACCTAACGCCTGGCCTGGGGAGGAATAAATCAGTTGCTATTGCTGACCATCGAGGGTGTTGTAAAACAGCTGCTGGACAGCAGAAAACTGTAAAGAAAGCAATCTGGAAGTGACTCTTCAAATATTATTTCACATCCTCTGCTATAGAGCCCCTAATGTTTGCTGTTAGATTTACAGTAATTCCTCCGTGTGGCGTCGTAAAACTTGCTAGCTGAAGTTTTTAATGGGCTGCTCAGCTCGTGTCCTCCCAAGCTTCCAGTCACAGTCTTTTTGTCAACATAGGGTCTTCATTGGGTGATGCTGAATCTCGCATAAACAAGCATCAAGGCTTTGAGGCGTAGTGATGGCTGGTCTGTTGTAGTCTCAGAAATATGAGGGTTTACGTCCACATTTTTCTTTAACAGCGAGTGATGAGCACCGCTCACAGCGGCTGGATTAGGACAAAGAAAATGAGTGTAAGATTCACGGGACTAACATCTTGTTTTTCCTAAACACTGTACCCTTTGTCTCGTCTGTCTTTAAGAAATGTTGCTTCTTGTGTATGTTATATTTTTTTGTTGGAAGGGAATATTAGTTAATCTGTTTCGCTTTTCTTATTGCATCTACCCAGTCTTCACCCATTACTATTTGTACGTAGCCAGATACCTCATATAACCCATGAAATCACGGCCTATTTGGAGATCTTTCCTGAGGTGGAGGGAGGCTGATGTTCTACATTCTGCACTGAAGCACTTTGTGCAGGCAACACTAGAGCTGTGTCCCAATCCAGCAGCCACAGCCTTCGAAGGCCGTATTTGAAGGGCGATCGCGTCACAGAAGCGCGTCGAAGGCTGTCCCAATTTCGAAGGCTCCTTCAGATGCGACCGACAAATGCGTCCTCCATTTCCACAACCGCAAAGGATCCATCGGGTGCTTCCTTATAGTATCCCGAGATGCATTGCACGCTAATTCAAACGAAATGGCGGAATTTTAAAAGGCCGAGGAATACACTTTAAAATGTAAAAGTTTTTGGTTTCAACTCCATTAAATAGAGTAGCAATTGTTACACACGTTTAAGAAAATGAAAGGGACCTTGAAACAAATTATCTTTAAAATAAGAGGTTAAGTTACGTGACGTTAGTCATGCTAGCTAGTTAGCCATTAGCTACGTGTTGCTAGGTGACAGGAGTGGCGTTTGGTGACGCAAGGCTAAACCAGACTGTCTCATTTCAGTTCGGCTTTAACGGTCTACACAGGCTATCCTCCATGCACCGCCTCCTTCGAAGACTGCAGCCCATGGATTGGGACACAGCTTAGATCAGAAACTGCTTCGGCTCCAGCATGTGGTAAGTCAGGTAACTAGTGGAAAGAGGATTCAAGTTAGCTTATGGTGCAGGTTAGGAGCGATGCATCTTTCAAAGGATGCAGGACTCTTAGCTCGGAGACCTGGGTTTCTTGTGTGAAACAAGAAGTCATATATTAGCAAGCAAAAAAACAGACGCTAAAGATAACCTTAAAACAGACCTAAACATGTTAGAAATGAAGAACAGAGACATTTCATCAGTCACTTACATGAACCTTGAAACTGTATGAGACGCTAAATGGAGGTCCTGACAGAGCATCTGTACGATTACCCCCAAAAAATCTTGCATAATTTCCGTCAGAAGCATGCAAATCTTTGTACAAGCATATTTTACCAAAGGTCATGATTCAACCCTTCATCAGTTTCAGACAAAGATCACTTTCCTCTGATACCACGCTTAGCTTACTGCTGTATTCCAGGTTTGCAAAGCTTTTTAACACAAGAAATCTGAAATACTGAGAGAATTTTGCTGTTTCTAGCCTGAGCAGTAACTTAATGGATAGGTTCAAACTGGCCATATTTGAAGGTAAAACAACAAAAGCCATTAGGTACTGCTGGACAACAGCTATCGTTAGCATTCAAAGATTTCTTAGCTAACAAAACTATACACAATATGGTAGTGAAGGCGTGAACTCTTAGCGATCATGTCATCTCTCCTTGGCTAACTCTGTTTGACCTGACATCTGACTGAGCTATTTCACAGCAGCGTCTCAGAAAGAAACACAGTGAAACATGATGAACTAAACCAGGTCAGTTAATGATGAGCTCGTTTCTCGATCCCCTGAGGAGACTTTTTAGATCCCTGAAGGTCCATTTGAGCAGCACCTCAGGATTTACTGTCCTTCTCCATCATTATAGAAGGAAAGACACCATTATTTATGTTTCCACACAGTAACTCGTAGGCATTATTAAGCTTTATCGACAGGCTTTATCTAAGCTTCGGCTACATTAACAATATTTAGAAGAAAATGTTGGTATATGAACACATTTCACTGACAAATATAGGATGTCTCCACACTTTTTAAACCCCCTTTAAACCCTCATGCTGCCCCATTTAATGACTTGTACATCTTCAAAGTAGTGAATTTGAACATGAATCCAACTGAAAGTAATTGATGGCCCAAGTTCTTTATACGAGTGTTAATCTGGGGTTTCATTACAATACGATACCATATGGATTGTTTGGACAACAAAACCATATTTGCTGATAGCACAAAGTCTGCCATAATACAATTTGGATTTGATTCACCTTAAAGGGCTGTGATTGATGTAATGATACCACAGGCCCACTAAATACAGTTTGACAATTATATTTGTATTATACCATACAATAAGAATATCATATTTCTTACTTCTATTTATATTTCCGATATTTCTTAATGCTTATTGTCGGTATAAGATCAAATACAATGCCTGAATCCCCCCCCCCCCCCCCCCCCCTAGAAGCTACAAACGGGACCTGACATAATAGTAATATATTGAAATTCATTTAACTGTAATTCTACTTCAATTCTCAATCAGTGAAAGTAGTAAAACTCAATTTAATTTAATCTGATTCTGTCTTTAATTCACTCCAATCTATTCCTTCTCACCCCACTATCGTCTGGATCTGTCTAGTTGCCTGCATTGCCTGCGTGTTGTTTTTGTAGGATAAAACATTTTGGTTTCATGACCCTGACCTCTCGACAGAACTACTTATCCAATGCTTGGAACCGGCCAGAACTCCAGCCATGGGACTCGGTGAGTAAGCTAATAGCTTTGCATTCACAAATAGAAAGTATTTCATACAACTTGGTGTCCAAAAATCCGAGCTATCCCTTTAAAGACCTCGTCGGTATCAGTTTAAAAGTAAATATACCGTTAAAACCGTCTCACTATTAGTGGCATGCTCTTAGACTGTTGGGTTTTGCCTGCTTCTTTTGTCGTGTGTAGCTTTGAATAATCGAGGCTTGTATTATTCTGTGAACCAAGATCCCCCTTAATGCATGTATCAGAGATGAGTTTTATTGGGGGCAACACTGGATCACTTACATTTCCTGTTCACGGCTCAGGAGCTTGTAAGCTCACCTGTCTTTGTAAGGAGTGTTCAGGTCATTGGTGCGGTTAAAGACAGTGTCTTGACTGTGTTCAGTTAAAGGGGGACAGAGGGAGACCTCCTTACATGAAGCAGCCGCAGGTCTTCACCTCTCAGATAGAACAACCTGGAAAAATGTGTGTGGTTGACCTGAGGCCTCCCGTTTTCTTCAGGGCTTTTTAAGCCTAACAAATTGCTTCCTGGTCACGGTCACAGTTCAAATGATGATCACTGACGCAGGGGGCTGTCATCAGTCATGGGACACATTGGATGTGCATAAAAAAACAATAATTTTTACAGAAGTCTTAAGACAGTTTAGAAGGCAGTACAAAGTAGAACACTGCAGCAAGATGTAACAAAAACAAGTGGGCAAGTGGGCTCACAGGTGAAGCAACAGATGCATAGGAAAAAACACAAGTGATGAAAGTACTATAATAATAATAATAAATACAAATTAATAATATGAATTGAAAATATTGTTAATTGAGTAAAGATTGATTGAGATTTTATTTGAATGTGTGTTACTCTGATAAATAATTGGGTCTAAAGTTGACCATTCACACCTAATATTTAAGGTTTACTGCAAGTGTCAATCAAAAGCCCTGCCCACTGACTAACTATTGGAGTTTTTGGCTCTCATCCCACAGGCCTCAGTTACCTGTGCAGCAGGGAGTCCTGATGAGGTGCCAGTGGAACAGAGACTCAGTAGCCTCCCATGCAAATGATTGATTCTTAAAGGAGAGATTATCTCCCGGAAAAAGCAGCTGTCAGTCAAAGCTGGTGTTCTCTGTAATCGATAGAAGCAATATTAGTCGAAATTGGCGCCAAAGTTGTACAAACAGCTTGTGGTTTCGCCTATTCTACATTCCTACAACACCCAGCATGCATTGCGCCCCTCCCTCTGAAAGGAGCAGCCCAGCAAGAGACACTGGAGTGAAATACTACAGTTTTCCAGTCAAGGACATTGATCGCTGCATGCAATGGCTCAGAGCGGTACAGAATCCGCGAATACGTCGAAAATATACTGGTGCATCGTCTAAAAAAAATTTGGGTGTGCAGTCCACATTTCAAACCTGACGATTTTGAACGAGACATGACTCAGTTATAAATGTGGAATGTCTGGGGGGTAAAACAAGAGGGCAGGTAGCGTTTCAAAGCACCTCACAGAACAAGTTATTACATTTACGGTATGTGTTTTTTTCAACTAAACACTGCACACATCAGAGGCGGGGTCCTAGATTGAGGAAGTGTAGTTTAGCAAGCTCTCTGGCTCCCAGACTAAGTAAACCGCGTAATCTGGCAGGGGTTTTCCAGAGCCCATTGGAGAGGCGGATAGCGTCCTCCAAAGGCAAAGAGAAGAATTGCATTAGCTATGATAGGACTGAGGTTGAAAATCAGTGAACTGGCCCTTTAACAGTCACGACATATTTACTTTTGACAACAGCAAACAATTTTTTGTTCTTTTGCTCCAGCAGCCGTGGCCAGAGGTGTTATGTTTTCAGAACTGTGCCTGAGACGTGTTTCAACCAATATGAGTTCAAAACTTGGAGCCACAACAAGTACTTGTGACAGCAGAACATTGAGGAACATGAATAATCACAAAAACATAGGGTTCTAGTAAAACAGTAGGAGTTATGATATTATTCAATGTAGTTCAATGCCTGGTGTTAATCCTTATAACAAGGTTTCTCTTCTGCAGATCGATCATTACTCTGTGATGAACCTGCTAATAGCATGAGATTACAGCGAAGCAACAGACGGGATCAGGCATTACATTTAAAGACTGATGACATGGAACCATAACTCAATGTTTTATTTAATCATAATTTATTACAGTTAAACCCTTTTAATAACTCTGAATTGCATTATAACTGGCACAAGAAAGGACATGTTTTTTGGCCCAATGACTTGCATTATCCCACCTTACACGAAACACATTAAAAAGCGTTTCATGTAAGGTGGGTAAGGTGGTACAAGCTTTGTTTCCTATATAGTGAATGGTTATTGCTAAAGAATTGCTCATAAATTGCTTAGATTATGATTTTAAAAAAATAAAATGATTCCTGATGCATTTACCAGCTTAGTTTTCAAAAGCTGTCCCAACTTCTGCAGCTTGTTTGACCATTCACAGTACCTGACCTTTCACTGACCCCCAGCTTCTGCCTTTTCTCCGACTTTCAACAACGTCTCTGAGTACCATCAGACACAGGAGTGCAGGTGACAGGCCAGGGATGCTGCAGCTCCCATGGCAAAGGAAGCGCAGCTTTCTTGCCAGGAAATCAGAAACAAATTCTTTGGAGAGCCCCCATCCCCCACCCCTCATGCTGTTCTGGCAGACCGACCTACTTCCTGCCCCTTCCAAATACAGTAATGAAGCTAAGCAAGCGGGTCTATCAGTCTATCAGTCAGTCAGACCATCAGTCAGTAGGGGCCCCCTGCCTGGCTTCATCATCTGGCAGCTGTCAGAGAAAAATTAGAAGACCAAATGTTACAAGTGTTGCAGTGTGTGTGTATGTGTGTATCTGTGTGTCCCATAGAACCACAGAACAAAACCTAGTGTGCAGGAACAGGAAGCTGGATTTAAAGGGGTCACAAAAACTTGTACCTTCAAGGGTTTAAATGCAGCCCGGCAGAGGAAAGACTGGAGGGGGCTGGGACGGAAAAAGCTTTCATTCACCAAATATCCCCTTCCTCTATCCACCTGCCCTGCATCTTTGACCTTTCTGAGAGCATGACAAAGGAAGCAGACTGCTGTCTATGGCTGGTTGTGTGGATGGATAATAGGTGCAACGTGAAACATGACACAACAAAGAGCGTTTTGAAGCACTCTGGCAGTCAGAGAGCATGTGGTGGTAATGATCCCTGAGCCACTAAAGACGGAAAAGAGGTTCAAAGCGAAGTAAACAAGCCACAAGTACCTTGATGCCTCGGAGAACTGGCAGATAAACGTTACTGCTACAGGCAGGAGATGCAGAGTGATAGGAGTGGTTCAGAGGACGACTACATGTGAGCAAATGTTCAGTCCAATCCTTTGTTTCTTTCCTTTCACTCCATTTTGGACTAAGGTCTGTTACAAAAATTCCTTGTAAATGTTTTCTTTGGAACATAAGAAATTATCCTTCACATGTAAACAGTGTGTTTTCTTGCAACAGGCATTTGATCAATCTACAAACTAAATAAGGTTTTGCTCTTGTAAAATTGGGGGTCATATGTATTTCACACATAACATTATGACCACTGACAGGTGAAGTTAACAACATTGAATATCTCCTTGCAATGGCACCTGTCAGTGGGTTGGATATGTTCAGCAGCAGGTGAACATTTTGTCCTCGAAGTTGATCTGTTGAAAGCAGGAAAAAAGGCAAGCACAAGGATGTGAGCTTTGACAAGCGTCAAATTGTGATGGCTAAAGGACTAGGTCAGACCAAACCTGCAGCTCTTGTGGGGTGTTCCTGGCCTGCAGTGGTCAGTACCTACCAAAAGTTGTCCAAGGAAGGAAAACAGGTGAACTGGCGACAGGTCCAAGGCTGATGCGTGTGGGGAGTGAAGGCTAGCCCCTGTTGTCTGATCCAACAGAAGAGCTACTGTAGCTCCAACTGCTGAAAAAGTAAATGCTGGTTCTGATACAAAGGTGTCAGAACACACAGTGCATCGCAGTTTGTATGGGGCTGCGTAGCCGCAGATTGATCAGGGTGCCCATGCCGACCCCTGTCCACTGATGAAAGCACCTACGATGGGCACGTGAGCATCAGAACTGGACCACGGAGCAATCGAAGAAGGTGGACTGATGAATCACGTTTCATCATGTGAATGGCCGGGTGCATGTGTGCGTCTTTCCTGGGGAAGACATGGCACCAGGATGGGATGAAGGCGAGCCGGCGGAGACAGTGTGATGCTTTAGGCAATGTTCTGCTGGGAAACATTGGGTCCTGCCATTCATGTGGACGTTACTTTGACACGTACCACCTACCTAAACATTGTTGCAGACCAAGTACACCCCTTCATGGAAACGGTATTCCCTAATGGCAGTGGCCTCTTTCAGCAGGATAATGCGTCCTGCCACACTGCAAACATGGTTCAGGAATCTTTTGAGGAACACGGTGAGTTCAAGGTGTTGACTTAAAATTCCCCAAATCTCAATCCAATCAAGCATCTGTTGGATGTGCTGGATAATATATTCTACTATAACATATGGAGGTATATGAAGATATAACCACCTGATAGATATAACAGTGTATGGCAAGTATATGGTAAGTATATAAGGAAATCAGAACAGCAGAGTCAATGAGGTGAGAGTGATGAGAGTCCAGAGTTCAGCATGATGACAGTCTGTAGCTTCCACTACAGTCTGATGGCGGTGGGCACAAAGGAGCGCCTGAAGAGCTCAGTTCTGCACCTGGGCGGGATGATGCATTGGCCGAATGTGCTGCCCATCTGCCACAGCTCATCATGGAGAGGGTGAGAGGGGTTGTCCAGGAGGTTCTACACAATATTAGGCACCCTCAGTGTGTGTTCTGTGTGTAGGTAATGACAAAATTCTCCCCACAGTTGACAGCTGCACAGCTGGATCACCTGTCAGGTTATGTGAACCACTGTCCAAATCTGTTAGACTTAAACTGTTAGACAACTGTCTGCTAATGTAAAACACAATATCACATGGATGAATTGGAGACCAATTAAATATAGATTCTGCAATGCTCATTACCTTTCTCATTACAAAAACATGTCACTATTCTACCATCTTAGTCCACAAGTCCAAATGGTGGACATTTCGATTCAGCCCTTGTATGAACTGTAATTAAATCAGTGAAGTCCGGAGATGTCTTTACCCCAAGCAGACTCTCTGTTTGCAGAAAGTCAGCTTGTGGCCCCTTGTGGTCTGGATGACTTATGGTTTTGTTAAGCCCCCCAGCATCCACAGATTTCCCGGAGATGCCGGTTTAAATGACCGGTGAAGTCCGGATATTTGGATTCAGCATTGCTTCCTGTGGGGTTAAAATAATGGCTCTATTTCTGTAATGATATCATTAACAGATTTAAGTTTCATCTGCCCAACAGATTTGAATATGAATGGTGTACAAGTTAGATTTTGGCCTGATGGTGGTACTAAAGGAAAGTCCATCAAAATCACTGTGAATGGATGGATGGATGGATGATGGATGGATGGACGGACGGATGGGCGGATGGACGGATGGATGGATGGAAAGTTTGGGTTGACCAGGACTTTTCACCTTCCAGTAAAGCAAAGGGCAGAAATTTATTTCCTCATGTAAAAATATTACAATACTAATTACTTAATGGTTTACTTTTTAATGTATGTGTCAAATTCTTAATCTTGTTCGTACATAAATTATCTTCCAGGATAATGTTACCTCTCAACCTGTCCAACCAACCATTTGCTCCTGATCCATCCTAAATATCCCAGAGACCTCGATCTGCCCCCTGCTACGGATCATACAGGTGGGGGTGGGTAAAAAACATGGCCCTCACCCATCACCCAGGGCTGTTCATCACCATCAGTTAGATTCTGACAGCTTTATGCATCCTGGGATCCAACCAAGACATCCACTTCCTCCGGTAGAGATAATATAAACCATCCCCCCCGCCCACTACCTGTACCCTCACCCCCCCAACAGAAAAAACACAATGACCGTCTCCATCTCAGGAGTGAGATTGAAGTGATCCCTTTGGACAAACTTCATTGTTCCAGAATAGTAACAGGATACAGCGGAGAACATAACTCAATATAAACAAAGTATAACTTAAGCCTGGTGGAAAGGTGGGTTATGTAGGGGTCAGAGTCTCAGGACTGCAGCATGTGTGTTACAGAGACACATAAAGCCTTTTGAATGTCATGCCACTTGTGATAATGCACCAAACTGTTGAGTTACTTTAAAACAAAAACACTTTAGTCAAATATCCAACAAGTTTTTTTTTATCAATTTACTTTTAAAGGCCCAAACTTGACATACTGCGAATTTTAGAGATTGATTTGAGTTGAGTTTTTTGGGTGTTTGCATGTATTGTTTGCATGTAATGAATCCATTTACCATCTTAAACTTTGCAGACTTCATTATTGGCAGAGAACTAACAGTAGAGGCTGCTGAGGAGTTGTAGCCACGGCAGGTTCAGGACTTATGTAACTGTACTGTATAACTTTACATTTCATTATCCTTAATAATTTTTTTACTCCGTTAGTTTTGTCATGTTTTCCCATCGGTATGCGCAAAAACTTGAGTCCACAGAAAGGGCAATAATCTGCTTTCAGGGTATCATAAATGCACTCTCGCGTTTTAAAAAAAAGGAGAAAAATGGTTTGCTGTTTAAAAATATTTTTGTGTGGAATACTAGTGAAGGGTGGTATGGTGGTGCAGTGGTTAGCGCTGTTGCCTCACGGCTAGAAAGTTCCTTGTTTGAATCCCGGTTTGGATGTAGTGGGCCTTTCTGTGTGGAGTTTGCATGTTCTCCCTGCGCATGCGTGGGTTCCCTCCAGGTACTCCGGCTTCCTCCCACAGTCCAAAGACATGCTCGTTAGGTTCATTGGTGACTCTAAATTGGCCATAGATGTGAATGTGACTGGCAACCACTTCAGGGTGTACCCCACCTCTTGCCTTGAACAAGCGGTATAGATAATGGATGGATGTTCAATATGAACACAAATTAACATATAACACAAAACTTAGATAACACTGACACTGTCCTGTTTGGAAATAAAAAGGGGAGACAAACAGGAAGGAAGACAGGAAGGAGCAGTACAGTGATTTTTATGTCAATAAAACTCAAACCTGAAAGCAACATGCAGTACGGAAAAATTGCTTTGATTAAATTCTGGCACCTTTTCATTTTCCTTACCACAACCCAGGGTGCACCCAGTTTGGAAACGACTGTGATTCATGTTATAACAACCACACTGTGAATTTCCCCTGACATGGATACTGAGGTGAAATTAGGAACGAGAAAGACTCACAGAGATAACCAGCTATAGATTGACAGTGAGAGCTGGAGTTAATGTAAAGAATTGTGTCACAAGGGCATTAAATAAGAAACCTGGAGGACGGAAACACAAAAGGAAGGAAGACACATCCATTAAACCTTCCATCGAGAAACTTGATAAGATTCCCAGTTGCAGCATCGGTGACCACTCTCCTCTTCTTTCCTTCCCTCGCCCTTCCTTACTCTGTCTCCCACCAGAGATCGTCTCCCCCTGATTCCCCAACCTGCAAAGTCCATCAGGACCGGAGAGGAGGAACCCAGTCACACACATACTTCAGCCCCTGAAAGACAATCCACCTGAACAAAAGAGAGACAGCTGCTCAGGAGCAGGGAACTTAATCTGAAGAGCCTGGATGCCGCCATAAAAGAAAGGAGAGGTGGGGGTGGTTCCTGAGGTATGTTCAATCCCTCAAAGAGAAAGGACTTCCTGTGCATTTTATGGAGTAACGGTGACTGAAATTGTCACCCTCTTCCCTAAATCTGCCATATGCACTCCAATCTGGGAACGGTTATGAAGAGACACTAACGGGGAAATCTCCTTCACACCTGGCAGGAACAATAAAAGAAATCACACCTACAGGTTTTGTTAAAAAAAAATCTATTTATAGGAAATAACCACTGCAAAGTCTAATCAACATTTTGTTTGTTGTGAGTGTCCACCTAAGTTATTTAAAGCCAGTTAAAACTCTGCCTCATGAAAGCCTCAGAAATATTCAATCCAAACTCCATTTAAAAAAACAAGCATTTTAAGGTGTTTGTCTACTTGTCTTGCGGACAGACCTGACAAAGCAAAACATTTTACTTTTCACATGACACATCATGATGTACCTAATTCGGCATCCTGTGCACCTATTAATACAATACTGCTGACCAGGTATGAGCCCCCATGTGTCTAGCTAGAAACAGGAAACTACTACTCATTAGAGACATATGGACAGGGGCTGCACAGCTGAAACACAACGCTGATGGTTGGTCTCCATCTGAGAAATCCTGGTTACGAGCTGAGCTAAGCCTGACCCAGCTAACAGGTCATTGAACAGGGCACGGGTCAGCCTCAAGTAGCTTGAAATGTTGACGTTTTTGGAGAAGAAGCAGGGTTTGTGCTCTTCAGGATGATTGTATGACAATACAGCATTGGGTTTTCCAACATTTCTGCCATGGTTAATATTCCTGCGTTGACTTTATTTGACATGAATAAACACAAGAACTCTAATTAATGCAAGACAGCAATGTGCTTTGCTTTTTGGTATGACTATTTCTGAGAACACAAAGTGTTTTGTTGAGGGAGTGCTGACCTCTGCATTCTGTTTAGCTTTAGGGCCTCTCAGTGAAACAGAAGGATAAACTGATGCTTTTCACAGCTGCTTGGATGTCGACGGCTCTGCTGACGCTCGGCAAACGCCTCTAACTTGAAAACACAAGAACCCTGATCCCAGGATAGTGTCGTTTAACGGGCAGGTCAGCGGTAACAATGCTGCTCTGCCTTGACCTTGTGATCAGTTGTTGGTGTGAACGCATCCATCATGACAGCTGTTCTTGTGACAACAGCAGTGGTCTGTTGCTTAACGGTCTTTGTATAAGGGAGCTGTGACCCTCTCAACATCACTGACCCTTGACCTGCCTTGACCTCTGCTCACTCACACAAGTGGGTTGACACACAGTCAGACGTCAAACTACAGATGTCGTTTTTTTAGGTTTGAGTCAAGACATACTCAGGAAGTAATACATCATACTTCAGCATGAAAATCACAGACATAACTATGCGGGGAGCTTTTTGGCATCATATTCACATGATATGTGTTTATGGCTTCCATTCATCATTTCTTATAAGAAAGCTACAGTAGGGGTACTGATTTGGCTCAGTTGGTAGAGCAGGCGCCCCATGTACAGTCCTCGACGCACTGATCTCAGGTTCGACTCCCGGTCTGCCGATCATCGGTGCATGTCACCGCCCACTCTCTACTCCCCACATTTCCTGTCTATCTTCAGCTGTCTTATAAAATAAAGGCAAAAGCCAGAAAAATAATCTCTAAAAAAAAGATTCAGCTTAAACATGGTTTTGCACAGCATTTGCTGATAATTATTTGCTAATTTATACAAGAAAACTGCTTCTCAGGACAACTCTTCAAGTTTCCAGGGGAGGTTGCAAGCGCTGCTGGATGCTGCCACTGTTGTTTCCTCAGCAGGCTTCAGGCCAGGCAGAGTAAATTATGCTTGTAGGGAGGGTGACCTTAAAGATAAATAAGCCAAAATGGCTTGTTTCAGACGAATGCTGAAAGGAGGGGCTGCATAGTGGGCTAGTAAAAGATAAATAAGATTTGTCTTGAACTTTGAGTCAAATAAAACTAATCTAGAGGGATCCTCAGATGAAAATATAGAGCTGGAGACGAGCAAAATAAGTCCTCTCTAACATGGTAAAGCAGGGGGAAAGGCCTTTAGGGATTTAACTTTAGCCTTTCGCCTTACCGCTCAATTCACCATACTCAGACAGCACTTTCTGTAGTTACCTCTGACGTCACAGTCAAGATAGGTAGCTCAAAGCTGATAAAATGTGCTGTTGTAATCCAGGTATGTAAATCAAATAAATATAATGTAACATAAAGTAAAAAATCTTTAAAAATTCACTGCTTCTTATTTGATCATCAACTCAAAAGACATTAGTGAATTTACAGAGGGACGTTTGGCAATATATAAAGGTAAAAACAACATATTTTGTAACCCATTAGCAACTGTAAAGCACCAGCTAATATAACCATTGAACCACTTCCTAGCCAACATTATTGTTTGATGCTAGTCAGGTGTAACTTACTAGCTAATGTTAATGCTAATTAACAGTAATGTTAGCTAGGGATTACTTAAATTTGAGCTAGCTGTTGTGACTTAGGAGGTATGTTGTAGCTAATTAGTAATCAAAACATAATATTTGTTAACCCAATAGGAATGCTAAGTCAACACAGCAAAAGCTAGCATTCGACATTACCTTTAGCTAGCTTAGCCCACATCATGAGAAAGGACTTGTCTTATTCATCTCGTAAAACTTTCAACTGGTGATGTTAACTAGGAAGTGGTTAAATACTAATGTTAGCTTTTGTCAAACAGTAGCTTAAGTGTCACTGGGCAATATTTAAAGTTAAACAATGTCACTCCAGATTGTCACTATCCTTGTCTTTTCAGTTGCTTGTCAATTAAAAAGCTGTGAAATGATAGTGACTTGTCAGATTGCTTACATTTTATTTCCAAACAGTCTTCCAACTTTGTACCAGCGTTCGAGCTTTCCACCCAGAGCATGACATCAGAGGAGTATGGCTGAACTGTGACTATGGTGGACTGAGTTACAGTGTGATTTGTAAAACAACTCCCCTTTTGTCAAAATTATTGATTTAAATTTATAATTTCAATTAGTTTTTAATTCATGTCAGATGTGCAGTTAACTATAAATATATACTGAAATACACAGACATGAATGAAGACTTTCAGCAGCCCTTACGCACATCTATGGGTTACAAGAAAAAGCCACTGAGAAATTCTAGTATCTACATTACTCCAGGCCCCATACTTATAAATGGTACTTGTACCATGTGACGCCCATTTCAACATGCACCTGTTTTTAAGTACACTGTGAACTAATCCGTTCCTCATGCAGCCAATGTTAGGGGACTGGTGGCTAATTGTGGGTTTAGCCGCTGGCGCTGACTCACAGAGAACACTGTGTTTGATGAGGTCCAGCTCTGTTAGAATAAGCAAGAGGCACCCAATCAGCGACTCCAAAGTAAACACCAGCGCTCATGCCGTGTTGTTATGATGGGTATCAGCTGTGCAGAACTGCAGCGCACAGACACAACCATGGTCAAATGCTATTGTAAGCTGCTTCATGTCCTATAGACTGACTTTGTTCTACACAATACTCTTACTCTAGCTTTCAAGTGTAATGAGTCATGCTGCAATGAAGGCAATGGACACTTGAACACTTGATTCACTTCAAGTCTGCTGTAGGTATTTGCGTGAACATGATGATGAATGAAATATTTTCCACTACCTTTTCCAGGCATCACAGCGTGAAACGCCTGATGTAAGGGCATAAAACTAAACAGACAGACAGACTGCGGTAAATGTGAAAACAGCTTGTGAGTGTGCAGATGTCAACTGACACATGAAGAGATGTGAGACAGAGCTTTGATGTTTTCACTGTTACACAGATTGCTAAATGTTTGAAACAATATTTAAAGTACAATCTATTCTCTTGGGATTTTCTACACCATGTTGCCTTATTTTCTTTCAGGGCCCAAGTGTCTACAAGAAAACAATGGACAGCACGTTTAGGTCTAGATTGAGTTCATTCGAGTGACATGAAGTACCAAAATGTAGAGTATGGCTTCAATATCTCAATAAAACTAAAATAATATGGTTTATTAAGCCTTCAAAACACTGCATTCACTGTGTTTATAAAAGTAAGTTGCTATTTGTCGCAACTCCTAAATGACATTTTAAGTTGTCCTTACTTTGTTCAAGAGCAAGTAGCTTTGAGTTGCAAGGCTGCTTGTATGTGATTTTTGTCACACACGTTCCTTTGTTAAGAACATATTGTAAAACAACACACAAAAACAAAATACTACTATAGAGTACTAGAGTGTTTACTCAAGTAAAAGTACTGTTTGATGGTTTTATGCAATACCATAGGAAAGGTGTAACTCAATAGCTAATGGTAATGCTAATTCAACAGTAATGTTAGCTTGGAATTACTTCAGTTCTCACGCTAACTGTTGTGACTCAGTTGTCAGAAGCTTTTCCTGTTCATCTTGTAACACTATCAAATGGTAATGTTTTATTAATTTAAATTGGTTGAATACTAACGTTAGCGTTCGAGAATTTTACTAAAGTAAAATTACTGTTACTTTACGTTATACATTATAAAGAATGTACTTAAAGTACATCTGTGGAAATGGTAAATTGACTGCAGTTATGTAGTGCCTTTCTAGTCGTCCAACCACTCAAGGTGCTTTAACCCTACATGTCACATTAAGTCTTTCACACACACACACACACACACACATTCAGGCACTAATGGCGTTGCCATGTCAGGCCCATCATCATTTTTACACATTTACACACATCCTTACCCTGTGGCTTGGCCTCGGGAGCAAATGGAAATGGTAAATGGACTGTACTGTAGCGCTTTTCCAGTCTTCCCACCACCCAAAGCGCTTTTACAGTACATGTCACAATCACCCATTCACACACTCATTCATACACTGAAGTACCAATCTCCAATCTGGAACGAACTACTTTCAACTGGGGGTTCAGTGTTTCGCCCATGGACACTTTGACTCATCGGGGATCGAACCGCCAACCTTCCAATTGAGAGACGACCCACTCTACCACTGCACTACAGCTGCCCAAGCATACTTCAACATGTAGACAGACATGTTACGACACTGCCAACACAAAACAGCTGAATTTTTCTCATCACATACTTGTATATGATGATAGACGTATCTCCTGATAAGTATTATAGACTGTAGCACTGTAATGACATGATTGGTGATAACAATAAAGATTCCCAATGACACAAATCTTACAAGAACTACTGGATTTATAAAATATAGGGATTTGTTCATGCAACAGGCCTTCCTGTAGAAGAGAAGCAATAGTGAAAGATAATTAAGGTCGAAGAAGTAAAAACATATTGAGCACATTTCATTTTATTATTGAAACCATTTCTATAACACTTAATAGAAATGTCATAATCGTAGACCTCGTTGCAAACTCTACACAGCAGTACTTTATCCCTCTCACTGACAATAAAGGAGAGGTGTTATAACTGTAAATCTCATTGTAACAATCCAACAAAAGGCCAACGTGTATGAAAAGAACCAGTGAAAGCCACAAAGCTGTGCGTGACTTTACAAAGTGTTGAGTTGTATCATAAAAGCAGTTACACAGCTTTCCGTGCCGCTCGGTTTCAGCACAGCAGTGTTTTACACCTGCAGCCGCCTCTAATGTTACATTGTTTATGCATTAACACATCTGCCACCTGAACTCAAAGCACCTTCCCTCCCCACATGGCCGGCACATGTCGGAGCCGGACACCGATTGCTTTTATAGGACATCTGAATATTTGGTGTGTTAGCTGTTGTGTCTTTATGAGAAGGTGCGTTCAGCCTCCGTTGTTCTGGGCAGAGTCAGAGGAAGCAGCAGCAGCTGTTGTTTGGGACCTACACTGTTTGGATGCGTTTTAAAATCACAGTCTGTTTACATCAATGTTTTCTGTCAGGCTGTTCAAACTGATGAATCAAAATGAATGCTGATGACTGATTATGGAGTTATCCGCATCAAAACAAGACTAGACAAGACAGTGTATGGTCAGGGTGCCAAATTGTTACTTGGCAACAAGTTGTCATTTCAAACTCAAAGTTGGTAACATCTCGATCTAAGTACCCCTTTAGGGTCCATGAAGGGTTAGGGTTAGGGTCCAAAAGGAGGTGAGACAAGCGTTTGCAGCTGCTGGAGGAACAAATCAACAAGAAGATGAGCGCTTTTTTTCTTTGGGATCTTATGTAAGAACTCGTTCAAATGTGGTGATTTAATCATTAGTTTTTAGTTTCTGTACAGTCCAAATACTCCAATTTATGTTATGTGTCTAGCTCACGATAAGGGGTCATGATGGCAATAGGAAAGCTATGCAGGGGCAGCCTCCATCCCCCACTATAAAAAACCCTCATGGAGGGTACAGAGCATCCTTGTACATACCACTGTTCTTCAGGACCCTGGTGTAGTGGACAGACCCAGGGTAACTCATAAATGTGTAGAGAAACTTTCCACTAGCGTCAGAGGGAAGCAGTATTTGGTTTAAATAGTCCTGGCCATCAGGTCCTGGACGGGTTTATATACGGATGAGGCATCCATCAATGGCGCTGACGAACAAGCCAAACACAGAACTGTAGCCAAGGACTTCAAACCCGTGCCCGACCTCATCCAGCTCCTGGGCTGTGGGGAATCGAATTATGTCTTTGCTAAGGGCAGTAATCCCTTTGACTCCTTTACAGACAAGCCTGTAAGAGTAGACGGTACTGTTGTATATCAATCCATCTCTGAGAACAAGTAACCACAGTCAACAGAGACGGCACAACGTAATGGCACACTTTGAAATACACTTCTACATCACTGCAGTCTCCAGCTGCTGCTACGCGGCTCTTTTAAGATAATATACACAAAGAGATCATTTACCAGTTGTTTCCTATAGTATCCTGTATTTGGCTCACCACCCTGTGCTTTGGCAGTATGTTCATCTAGTGACTAGGTTGTAGAACTAGATTGATTATGGAAATAATTGGTAAGACAAAATGTTGAACTTTACATGTAAAAATCATGTGGTAAATGAAACTTCCACTCACAAAAGCAAACACACACTCTTACCTAATCCTAAGGAAATAACCATGCCGCGCTGCATGGTCTCTCTCGTACTTCCAGCCTCAAACAGAAGGCCAGACCAGAGGAAGGTTAAAGCTGGCCCTTTGGGGGGAAGCACTCTGGGTGACCCACGCCTGAAAGCCAGCTTCAGTCAGAAGATCCAAGACGGCCGTCTGCATCATCTATCATCCCTCCACAGTGGAGGGCTAAAATATTACAGGGCTTTCACTTTGGTTCTTCATCCTGCTTCACGAGAAGCTTGAGGCCATTCTGCAGATGACATCATAAATGCAGTAAACTCTTCCAACAGGAGCCGTCTGTAAGAAATGCAGTATTACATTTATTTTTTTGTTTGAATATGAGCACAATATTTACACCGGCTTTGCATGGAGCGAACCTCCAGCTATGGAACTTCACCACACTTATTAAATAAAGAAAAAGGCTAAATAAAGGGCTCACTGTGATGAGTCCAGGGAATACAATATGCAATGAAAATTGTTCAAGCAACAAAGAATGCATTTTATATCTTCCAGAAGAAGCAACAATGTGATAAAGCTGATACTAAAGATTTAGTAAGGGACTTTGCAGAAAAGTAACTGAGTGACACATGTAGATAGCCACAGTGTCACTAAAGGTGTGGGTCAGCCGCCCGGCAACGTCAAGTGTTCTGTATGTTTATTGGAGATGCAGACCCAGATGCAGCACACAGACTCTGAGGTTTTTGGATAGTAATGAGGTTTATTGCAGGGAAAGGGAGATGGAGGTGGGTGGAGGTTATCCAAAAGTTGTTGTTTTATAATGCGCAGTCTTGCTCCATTGTGAAGTACTTCTAACTAAATGGAATGGTAAATGGAGAGCACTTATAAAGGGCCTATCTAGTCCTTAGAGCACTCAAAGTGCTTTACACTACATATCATTCGCTGTTTCACACATTCATACACTAGTTAAGCAACATTAAGCCAATTCATCCACACACATTCACATAATTTAGGGCTCTGTCTGGGATTGAACCGTCTTCCCATTTGAGGACGACCCACTATATCTCTGAACCACGGCTGCCCCCAAAGAGCTAAATCTTTCAAGTTTCCAGTAATGAGGTGCTGTAAAGTTAAACAGCGATTGGAAAAACTACTCCCATCATGCCCATTCTTTTTAGGTTGTGGGACAAGACTTCCCTTTGTCTCTGGCTTATGGTTATTAAATTAAGTAACACCATTAATTTAATGGTGATTATAAACCCAGATGATAAAATATCTATGAATTTGTCAGGACCGTGAGTAGGTTGTTGATTTATTATCGGTGAGTCACATCGGTTCATGAACTGTGTAATGAAACTCGATGTGAGGTTATGAAGAGTCTGAATTGAAGTGACATTTAACAGAACTCCTCAATAAACTACTCTGCTCCTGAGACGGAGAGGAAAGTGGGCGGGAGATCTGAGACCGTTCTCACAGCGTTAAAGTGGGGGGTGGTCCGGACAGTCTGTGGACAGTAGCCGGACAGAGATTTACAGTAGCTGGCTGACACTGCCCCCTCCTACCTGCTGACGTGTGTTATTACAGGGTGATTTATTCGGCTATGACCTGCACAGGTTGATGGCTTTAGCAGCGCGACACTGCTACTCGTCATATCGAGCAAGGCCATGACGAGACAAGAGGAAGTCGAGGGGAGACAGTGTTAATCCACCACTTTCACATGGCGGCCATGTTACTCTGACGTCATGCTCAGGCTGGCTGTGTTTCAGGCTTGCAAATCTTACCACTTCCTAGCTAACATTACCATCTGGCATTGTAACTCAATGTGCTAAGAAAGGTCTTGAAATTCCTAGGTAAAATATTAGCTAGCTAAAAGTAATGTAGCTAGAATTTGGGTGAATGCTAACAGTAGCTAAAGAGTTATCAAATATGTTGTTCTAACTTAAAATATGGTCCAGTGTCCTTACGAATGTTTGTTATCTATTGTCAATGGAGTTATAGCAGCATTTGCACACCCACTCAGCTGAAGTTGGTAGAAAATGGCCGCAGTTTGAATATGGTGAATGGGCGTGACAGCCTAAGCTAATTGTGTAATATTGTCAGGACCGTTCTGTCCTGATAATATGCTGTTCAGTGCTGTTCTGTACAGGGTACTTATTCTTTGGCTGACATGAAAGGCAAACTGTTTTGAAAGTGGGAGTCTCAGGTGTGACTACGTTCCAGTGGCAAATGGTTTACAGGGCTCACAGGTCAGGTAGGAAGGCAGCTTTGCTTTGGGCTTCAGAGAATAAAGTGTTCCTCATGGGAGAGAACAGCAGAGCTAGTTCTGCCGCTACCTAAAAACAAAAGGAAAAACAAACCATGCTCTCTGCAGCCCACGCATATTACTATTACTGTTAACAATGTCTATAGGGAAAACGTAAGGTTGTGTAATATGAAGGTTCACAGAGAAAATCAGGAAACACTTTAACACAAACATCCTCTTCCAAAGGGGGCTCACAGTCCACCTCATGGTGTGCCACAGCACTGTGATAGATGGTTCCCAGGCCCCGGGGCAATATTATGTTAGAGCTGAGCTCAGAGTTAAACAGGGACTCAGGGCCCACCCATACTGTGGGAGGATTATGCCCACTGTTCCTAATAAAGCGACCTGGAGAACAGAAAATATATACTGAGTAAGGAAGGTACAGAAGTGTACCTTTTGTCACTGGGTTGAAACTCTTTTGACGTAAATACAGTATATTTGGAAGAATCTTAAGCTCATTATAGGCAATGAAGACACTGGTACTCTGTTTGATTGTATGCTAGAGAAACAGACGCTCTAAGGGTGCTGGTTAGTGGTGCCACCCTGCATGTACAGAGGCAAAGTCCTTGACGCAGCAGCCCCCGCAGCTCCGACCCTTGGCCCTTTGCTGCATGTCACCCCCACTCGTTTTTCCCATATATCCGACTCAATAGTTAGAGTGGAAATCAAATGAAGGCAAATGCCCAAAAAACAATCTTAAAAACAGAGTGACCTCATTTTATAGATGCCTGTGGTGAGGAAAGGACTTGTTCTTTGCAATACAAGTAAGCTTTAGGGCCTGTTTCCTATAACGGCATTTTGCGAGGGAGTGCCCACGACCTCAATTTCAGAGCGCTTCTCACTATCGCTTACTGTTGCTAGGTTACGCAAGTTGTATCGCTTCACTTGATAGTGACAGTGTAGTCTATCTTAAATCGGTGCACTTAATATTTGCTTTTATTCAAGGAAATTTTACAAAGAAAATATAAAAACAATGGAATGGCATTAGCAGCAGCTCTACACCTGGAAATTGTACCCTTGAAAAAACAAAATGATTAGCTTCTCCTCCGCCATTGTTGTTGACAAAGTAGATATTGAAATACCCACCCCTTCTTAATTTATGAACTATTTGAACTATATTTAACTGACAGTGCTGTGAGTGCTGTTCATTGGTTTTGTATAGAGAATAGGTGCTGCCAGCTCCAAAAAAAATGCTGTTAGTGGACACAGGCCCTTTTTGTACCACAGCTAGAGAAACAAAGTTGTTTACGTAACTGTCCTGTCTATTCCTAATTATTATGTTTCGTTGTGTTGTACCTGTTGTTCTATATGTGCACATTTATGCCCACTCCAAAGTAGATTGTTACTTTATGTCTAATGCTATATAGGGGGAAAAAGCATGCTAAAATACACTTAACTCAGATGTGTTAGCATTTAGCTCAAAGCACTGCTATGCCTACATACAAGGCTCTTTTCATTTCTCAGTTTGTATCTCCTCGAGTCCTTTCCTCGACTCCTCTCCTCGCGTCTTAGTCCGTCCCACCAGAGATGCGAGCGGAGGAGGCGAGGAAGAGACACGAGGAGAGAGGAGTCGAGGCAACAGACATTTAAAAACATGAGACATCCCTGCTTTAAAAGCGACGTCAATTAAATATGATGTTTGGCACAGCTGCTTCATCTGTCTGTTTTGTTCTAGCCTGCTGTTTTTGTATGATCTCTGTCAGCAGAACAGTGTTTATGACAAGTTAATTTGAATTCTATTCACAACGTGGCATAATGTCTGGCGAATGTACGGATGTCATACATGTTTATTTTTTTAATTTAACACACACACTCACACACGCAACTAAGAGGCAAATTTATTATAATCCTCAAGCATAATTACGTGGCACCAACAATCATGCACACAGATATTAACTGTCCAGTGTCCGTTTTATGCACGCACGTGAGCATACAGCCGTGTGATCCAGCAGCAACAATAAGTAAATAAACATTTACAGCCGACCTTTCTTTGATTGTCAGCACACAGAACTTTAATAAAGATGAGATCATGTCTGGACCTGACGGCGTGTCTGCAGATTTAAATAATGAATGAGTTACCTGCTGTCAAAAACAGTCAATACATTAACAATAGGCTATGGAAACTTAGATTAAAAAGTCCAGGCCTACACCAGTCCATATTTTGTAGGAGACAGTTAGTCTTCTGGTTTTGATGAAGAAATAGCAACATGTGGACATGCTGTGGGTTAGTCTGGTGTGCACTCTGTTAAATGTGAGTCACACCATGGAGAATACCTGCTCACACGGAACAGGTGTCCCAGGAGCAGAGATATGCAGCAAAGCCTTGTTTTTGTTTTGTTTTGTAACTGTTTAACTGCTCATTTATATATTTAATATGACCTGTATAAGGGTTAACTGGTTGCAGTGCACATCTCTACAACTTTTGAATATAAAAGCAACACTTACATTTGTGTAGTCATGCTCCCACCATGGTTTTTATATTCCAGCTGTGTTTCACGCCTCCTTTTACGTCACGCGTGCCGAAAAGACTACCGCAAAGGATACACCGGTGTATCCTTGCTCATAGCTCTTCTGGCAAGCCTCCTCGATCCTCAATCCTCTCTCCTAGAGATGCATTTTATGAATTGAGACATCTTTCAAGATGGCGTGCTGAGATCGATATCTGGGTCAGAGAGAAAATGTCGAAGCCGCGTTACTGACAGTTAAACTAGACAGTTAAAAGAGCTGCCCCCTCCTCTCCCTGCTCATCATCGATCTGATGCCTGAGAGCGCAGCATTGTGTAGCAGAGAGTGGAGGTGCAGACAGCTTCTCTCCACAATCAGACACAAAACAAGAGCAAACAACACGAATCTGCTAAACTTTATGTGCATGTTTGCGCTTGAATATCATCAGTGCAATTTGCTTTGTGAATGGGACCCTGAGACGGAGCAGATAGCGGGGGCAAATGATGCGCAATTTATGGAGCTATCAGCGGCCGTAATTCATTCTTAGTGAATTCCCCATTTAGTCTTAACAATCTGACACACTCTGTTTTTGTCATTATGGGTCACTATGTTCAAAATTAACTTCCCTAAAGTCAATCCATGTTGAATTAAAATCATAACACAGCTGAGAATTTTTCAAAAGGCACTGTATATAAAATCACATGTATTTTTCAATCTGATATATGTATACATTTGTACTAAAGAATATATTTTATTCAACTTCCTGTTTTGGAGATGGAACAACACCAAAAACTTCAATTTCATTAATTTCTATATCTATATCTAAATATACCAGGAAACAGCTGTTTGCTATAGAAATAGTCTTACAGTGTCTGTGTTCCAAAGGTTAAGATTGCTTTAGCTTCAGATAAAGAGGTGACACCACATTCAAATAAAACATGTCCTTTTGAACTGCCAGACTTCTCCTTTTACTGCTGGTACCATAGAGAATATGTTTTATGGTGTTTAGCCAGATTCACTTACTTCAGCGTGTTTAAGACGGACGAAGTCTCCTGCCTTAATCTCTTTCCTAAACCACATTCTGCTTTGGACCAGTAAATTATGTATGAATTGAAATGAATGTATATGAATCCCATCAAAAGAGACTGATATGTGTAACATAGTGCTTCCACTGCTTCTATTCCCTCTCCTCTGCAGGCTAACACACACACCATCTGCCCAAACATCTCTGCTCCTCTCAGACTGTCTGTGAAGTGATTAAAGGACATCTGCCAAACCATTCATGATACACGGCTCCCCTTTTACCCACAAGCCTCTTCACCCCACAACCACTCGCCAAGCTCAACTAATGAACGTATTATCCCAGTTTGAAAAAATACCTAAATTGTTTAAATCCATTTGTCAAAAACCACAGAGCTGCCTCCCAGAGTCAAACTCATACTGGGAGCATAAATCTTTGACGGGTTTGGGCACTGAGGTATTTTCTCTGGTCTGCTGCTCTCAGAGGGAGCAGAGTGGAATCAGCCATATTTCCTTTTAGGAAGAGTATATTTGGGTTTTTACATCGGGGGATAGTTAATAGCATCAGCCTTTTTGAATCTCTGATGTGATGTTGCAAAAAACAGATGGGACGCTGCGGTAAAACTATCGTAAAAGTATTTAGGAAGACCTTGGATTTCCCAGCCATCTGATGACAGTTTTAACTCAGTCAAGTCAGACGAGAAGTATTTCATCCACAGATGGACCTATTTAACGTAAAACTAATGGCTTGATTGGAAGTTCATACCAAGACCAGACTCAACTACGCTCTACTTAAATCTACTGAAATATTTTTTCTAGTTTCCTGCCATCATAATAAAGACACTTCATGAAATGTTCAACCACGGTACCAAGCTTTGACCCTGTTGTACTCCCACCTCTCTGTCTCGGACAGAGGGGAGGCCTCAGCAGCCACCTGGCCCTGGTTTACCCCAGTGCATGGGGCCATTGGGGGGAGGCCATCTATTGTGCCTCCTGTCCTAGTGGAGTATTGTCGTGGGGAAAACCTGGTACCAGTGGAAGTTGTGGCACCACCACAGAACCTGCAAGTGAGGAAGAGGAAGCAGGGTACAAGTACACAGACACATGATAAGCCGCGCACTTCAGCCTGTCCCCAGCCACACAAAGGGGGGAGAGATGAGCTTTTGCAGGTGCTGGAGGAGGAGGCCAAAAAAGATGAGCGCTTCAGGGACAGTCAACCTTTTTAGGACCTTTTTGAAGAACTTGTTCAAGACCTAACTTTGTGTGAGCTTAATTGTTAGTTTTTAGTTTCCATACAGCCAAAATACATCTTTCAATTAATATATTGTGTGCCATAACAGTGAGTTTTTAAGTTTTATTTGGTAAGATTATGTTTATAGTATGTTAATACATTTCATGGCTGGAAAAAAAACGTGTTCCCATCTCAGTCTGCAGTCCTTAAATTAATCAGTCAGATGTGTAGATAAAGATAAACACCAGATTAATATTACAGCATACAGCAACATATGAGAAACAAAAACACCTTAGTGCTGTATGTGTAATTCAAAAATTAAATGCATTTAAAAAATGTACTAAAAACACATAGGTCCGATTGCCACTTAATTAACCTAACGTCTAAAGGGAAGGATATTGTTGTGAGTTATTCTAGTTTAGTTAAGTTTTTGATTTGTATTTCAGGGTTCAGATATTGGACTGTACCTGTACTGCCTTGTCACTTTGTCTCTTGTTGTCATGAGTTCTCATTGTTTAGTTTTGTATTTAGTTTATTATGTGTTCAGGGGCCCGGGTCTGTGCATGACTCACGGGTATACCATGAGTCTACTGTAAGCCTATAATACCTTTGATACACTCAAAGTATCCACTATACATTACAGGACACTTTGACGGCTTTCTGGTGGGTGACAGGGGGTACCCATGCCGGCCAACATTGCTGACCCCTTACCCTGACCCTGAGCCAGGCCCCCAGCAGCACTTCATTGTGGCCCACTGCAGGACGAGAGCTCGGGTGGAGATGATCATAGGCCTGTTGAAAGCCCGTTTCCAGTGCCTATGTCACCTCAGGGTAACCCCTGAGAGGGCCTGCGACATTATTGTGGGTGGCATGTGTTGTTCTCCATAATGTTGCCACAATTAGAGGAGAGCAACACCCTGCCCTACAAATAGAGGCTGATGAAGACCCCATCCCTGCAGCTGACATGCAGGACGGCAGGGCAGTCAGAGGTGTCAGCTGCCACAATCATTTCTCTGTCTAAGACACGTTCTTTAACATTTATCTTATTTAGATCATACATACTTTAAAGTATTAGTTATACTTCTTAACTTCCAACTGCTTAGCTATTGTTCATATGTTTGACCTTTGACCCATTTACACAGTGCTTAACAGATATAGGTTTTAGAACACTTTACACTACTATTTGGTCATCTCTGGAGTATTGAGTAGCCTACTTACAGCTGCAAGGTGTTCTGTCATTGGAGGGGGCTGGACAAGGCAGAGAACCCCATCACAATCTGTTAGGACAAATGGCCATGGCCATTACATCAATCAATTAATTTTTATTCCTATAGTGACAAATCACAACGGAAATAATGTCATAACACTTAACACGCAGCGCAGGTTTAGACCGTACTCTTTATTTCTTACAGCTTATGAAGGCACTTGTGTCCTGGGGGGTGACAGACTCAGATGAGCTCCCCCCAGGGATTCCCTCTGCCACTGGCCTCCCCGTGTTCTGGCTCAGGGCCAGCTCCTCTGCCTCAGTCAGAGGAGGTGGTGCTGGTCCTCCACCTGTTTTTCAGGCCTCTGCCTTCTTTCTGTTGGCTGAGCAGAATTTAATCGTACGCATATGTCCGCATGAGGATTTCTAGTTCCATTGGTGTGAAGTAGGATGATCTCTTTGTGTTTGTAGTTGCCATGGTGAATCGCAGTATTGGGCCTCCATTAATGCTGGCTTTTTATAGTCAGCGTGCACGCACTTAACTCCGGTTGAACCTACACAGAGTTGATTGATCTAACTCAAATTAGCTGGTCTGAAACCAAAAAGCCAGCGACTTTTAACACGGGGTAAGTCAAACCCCAGTCTGGGGTTAGACTCAGGGTTTGTTGAACCTCCTTTCTGAAACTGACCCCTGGTCACGATTTAGTCTTGTCTAGTTATTATTTCATTTGTGTTTCATTGGTTAGATCATTTCCTGTTTTTACTTTGTCACCCTTTCTCTCGTGTTGGTCCACTTCCTGCCTTTGTGTTTCCCGCTTGTTTGATTATATGCCCTGCCCTTGTTGTTTTCACCTGCCCCTTGATTGTCTCACCTGTCTCTGATTAGCCTCACCTCCTAGTTTATTTAGCCTTTGTGCTCCCCTCTCTCGGTGCTGGTTCATTGTCGTGTTACCTGTGGAACTTTTGTCTGTGATTGTTACCTGTTGGGTCTTTTTTCCTTTGGATTTATTTTACCTGGACACTTTCTCAGTAAGCCAGTGATGTTCTGCCTTGTTTTTTGCTTTTAGTGTATTAAACCTTATATCTGAAGTCTTCATCTGGGACATGAACATTTTTTTTGTTTGAACACTGACAGAATGAACCAGCCAAGCATTGACCCAGCAGACTTTGAAACTTTAGATTTCTTTGCCAAAATTAAATTCTACCAGAACATTTTTAGAGATGCTTGGAGGCATAGAGCCCAGAACCTCCAATGCCTAGCTCCCCAGTAACTCCTGCCCCTGTGTTCTGCTCGGAGGCCCTGCCATCTCTTTCTACTGTGTTCCAATCGGCTCCCCAGTGACCGGCCAATACCTGCTTCTGGTTCTGGTTCCCTGTCGGCTGTCCAGTGGACACCTGCTACTGGTTCCCTGTCGGCTGTCCGGCCTACAGCTGTATGTCCTCCGGAGAAGCTCCGCCTGGCTGGTCAGGCCCCCAGCTGCCCTCCAGATCTGCTTTGCTCGTCTGATCGGCCCACTGGCTGCCCTCCTGAAGATGTTTGTTTGGACTCTAACCCTCCAGGCTGTCGGCCTGAAGACTCTGACTCTGCCTGTCACCACCCTCCAAGCATTGAACTTTGAACCCCTAAGCGCTGGCACCTGGGGACAGAACAGGTTGTGAAGACCACTGGGGCAAAATCGTGATCCTCCTCCAGTGGGTCTTCAGCATGCCAAATGCATGCTCAGTTATTGAACAGGCTTTGGCATGGTGCTGGTTGCACCTGCTCCGTACCCTCCCTTGCAGTGGCTCATGATAAGGAGTCATGATGACAATAGGACGGCTAATGCAGTGGCAGCCACTATCACCTACTATGAAAAACCCTCTGAGAGTACAGACAATCCCTGCTCAGCCACGGCTCCTCTTAGGTGGCAGTAGGGCAATTAAAGTTTCCATAGAGGCTTGTTTAGATGGTAGTCCTGCAGTAACTCAATTTCACCATCAAAGTATATCTTCAGGACAGGCACAGTCAGGTTTCTCTGCATATACAGGCAATTTGTTGGATTTTCGACCTGCAAAAGAAAGCCGTGTACAAGTGCAGACGTGAATTGTTGTGTGTATCAACATAGCATTACCTTGATTTGCGATTTTCGTGCATAAATCAAAAGAGCCATTAAATTTAGTGTTGCAACTAACATTTTGTAGAGCGTATTTTACTGCATTGTAGTACTTAAATACTTGAACTGGCGGTGAACCTGCTCGATCTGAACAGTGCACTGAACGTTTTTGTCGGCCTTCGTCATGGTGTTAGTTCAGGCACAGCGCTGAAGTTGTGCTTGTGTTGGCTGGCATTAGCTGCTTCATTCATGCTTTGGCGCATTTCCAGTTATCTTCATGCAGGTGTGTGCAGTAAAGCTATCATAAGCACTCACTTCTAACTATTTATCTGCTGTGACCTTCATGCCAGAACGGTCTTCAGCTGCAGCTCCCACCACAGCCCCGACCTCGTCCTTATATTCAGTATTGTTGACTGTCATGATCAAATGTACATGCTCAGAAGGTTCTCTCTTCTTTTTAGCTTTTTGTTTGCTCAGTAACATTACTTGAAGTAAAAAAAATAGTTACATTACATTTTTAACACAACGACTGTGTTGGGGCGCTGGTTTAGCTCGGTTGGTAGAGCAGGCGGCCCATATACAGCAGCTACAGTCCTCACCGCACTGATCGCAGGTCCGACTCCCAGCCTGCCAATCATTTGGTGCATGCCATCCCCACTTTCTCCTCCATTTCCTGTCTCTCTTCTCCTAGAAATAAAAGCCAAAAAATAATCTTAAAAAAAAACTGACTGTTCAAATAGAACAGAAATTCAGAATGTAGTGATGTCAAAGAAGTTAAAAATGATTGCTTTTCCACCAAGAGATAGTTTTACACCACATGCAAAAATACTGTACGATATGATACACATTCATTGAAGCTGATTGTCAGTAGATATTGCTAGAGCACATAAAACAAATGAAAGATGTTTAAAGCATTAATCCTTATTCATCTGTTTAAAGTTTGGTTTTAACGCAGAAGAAGGGACACAAAGACAAACTTAAAAAAGCAGGTAAAAAAACGACAAGTTCTAAAAGACTCAAGTTGAAATTAATGTTTGACAGTTTGATGACGAACTGGCACAGAGACGGGGAAACGATGACTGAATAAACTGAGAAGGTGAGGGGTAATCAGGGACAGGTGAGACAATTAAGGAACAGGTGAAAACAATCAGGGTGGGACACACAATCACACAGGAGGGAGAGACACAAAGGCAGGAAGTAATGCTACATGCGCGAGGGGGAAGGGTGAGACAAAATAAGACAATAACTGAACCCTAAAAAAGTCAAACGTAACAATATATGACAACATGGTCAAGAACAGTTAAAGATGACTTGTGCAGCTTCAGGGGAAAATAGCCGTATCTGTTCTGCACTCGTTCCCTTTAATACAGTCAGACAGGATATGTTACTTCCTGTGTCCATGGAGATGTGTTCCTGTATCTTCCTCTTATGATCGTCCACACATGATTCATAGATGGTCGTTGAAGACGGTTCAATGAAAGGGGAGGTAGAAATAGGCTGGGACATGGAACAAAGATGGTTCCATGTCTTTGATTTATAAGGGATTATGGGATACCAGACATGCAGGATGTTGCAGTCGTCTGATTGCCTTTCCTCACTGATTAATGAGTGTCTGCTCTATTTGACCTCACTTCATTTTCATGGATGAGGTAAAAACAAAAATGCCACATGCATGTGAATATTCTTAGGGTGAGGTTTCTCTTGTAAATCAATGGCATTATATCATATTAATCTGATTGTGACTAATAATCAGTATTTCCTTGTTTTGATTCATATTCTTTCATGGACAGTATTAAGTTTCAGATCTCTGTGCTACAACGTAGAGTTTGAACACTAAGCTGTGACAGAATGAAGTGGATAGAGGCGCCCCTCAGTAATATATTACAATTCAACAGTTTCACTTCAGCACTTCAGTTCATATCCAATATGATGCTGCTATAGTATTCTATTGTTAGTAACTTTATTTAATATAATATAAAACTGTGTCATTACTTTTATACAGTAATGTGAGTGCCCTATGCCACTCTGTGTACTTTAAACTTGACTGTAATGTAGAGATTGGAGGTCTTCACAGGTCCAAAATTTCGTGCCTGAACCCAAAGAGACCCAGAAATGTGCGAACCGGACCCAATCAGCACCGACTTCACAGCTGATTGCTATTAATAATTTACTGTTAGTTGTCAAAACATTTTGTCCTACCTGTGTGACGTAGCCTTCTCCCCTGTGCCTGGCCGTGCATATAATCCATCCTCCACCAAGAAAGTTCATAAAACACATCCAGGTTTCCTGTTATCCATGTTGTGTTAATAGAGACACCAAAGCTAATCCACAAGTTATTTCAGATTCAAAGTCCACTTGCTGTCACGCTGACAGATGACAGATGCGCGGCTCATTTAGAAGCTGCTGGTTTTGCCTCTTTATATTCGGCTCGGCCTCTAACCTTTCTCTGAACCTGCAGTCACGTGACACGTCCGGTTCCCGGTTCGGGTCCTGGGTCTTTGGGACCCGTGAAGACCCCTTGTAGAGATAATTTGTAAATAATATAAACCATGGAGGAGACAGAGTTTTAGCCTCGTGTAGCTCTAGGAATGCCTATGTGGATCATTCCTACACTTATGATCAGACTTGGACAACACTTAAATTTATGACGAGTTACGCTGCACCTGCAAAATGAACAACATTCACAGCAGCCTCAGCTGAATTCTGTGCTTAGTGCTAATAAGCAAACATCAGCATGCTAACATGCTACAGTAAGATAAAGATTAATCCTGCAAACAATTGTTACTGTGAGCATGTTCGCATGCTGGGGCCGTATTCATTCCTAGCACAAAGAGTTGCTCCTAGTGACAAAGTTCTCAGAAAAGGTTCTAAGAACTGCCCCTTAACGTTAAGACTAGATCCCGGTAAAGATAAAAGTTATTCACAAAGCATCTCAGCCCTGAAGAGAGGTTTTGAGGTGAGACAGTTTTAGGAGTAGTGAGGAGGACTGTTAAGAGTCTTAAGAGTTTCTAAAGCAGAGGAGAAAGCAAGAAGACGGAGTGATACAGTGTGTAAATTAAACATGACAACAGGGATCATGTTTGTGGTCGATCTTATTCGAGATGCGCTCTCATCTCCCACCATACGCAACAACGTAATATCGCCGGGAAATGAAAGAGATCACAACATTAAGGTACTTGGCAACTGGAAAAATGCAATAGTGCAGCGGTGATGACTTGGGTCTGATCACACAAACAATTACAGGGCTGTCCCAGTTTCATATTGTGACGCGATTTGTCCTTTCCACTGGATGTCCACAGCCTGCAGGCTCACAGACAGCCATTCATGGGATCGGGGGCCTCCTCGGTGTTGTGGGTGTCATTGATGGGACGCACGTCCGCATTATAGCGTCATCATTTTCAGTGCGGACTACAAGATTTTACACATTGTTGCTAAATGGCCAGGATTGACATATAATGCCAGGTAAACTTACTCTAACAGAAGGTGGTAATCAGTACATGTGTCATGGTTGATCATTTCACCAATGGGGCAGAGGCATACCTACTCAAGAGCAGATCAGCAGATGAGATGACAAATTGTATACTTGATTTCTTTTACAAATTTGGTGCACCAAAAAGACTGCTAACAGACCAGAGCTCAGAGTTCTGCAACAAGGTACAGTCATGAATGATTATTCTCGCATATGTAACTTCTGCTATGCTGCCTTTTCCTTTTCACCTAAATATAATTTCAAGGTTAACTACGGATTGTGTGAGAAGCTGGGTATCAAAAGGAGCCTTTGTGCTCCTTAGCATCCACAGATTAATGGCCTTGTGGAGAGGTTGAGTGGCACAATACAGAGGTAGGTTTACTTAAAATAATTGAAATGATTTTCTCTTAATGCTTGAAATGGTTACTTTTGTGGTCACTTTTGAGGCCTTAAAAACCCAGTCAACCACCTACCAAGTGGTCAAGGAAAACACAAGAAAAAACCAGGAGAAGGTGCAGAAAAGAAGAAAACGAAAAGGCCAGGAGGACCACTTTGAAGTTGGGGACCAAGTTCTCTGGAAGAACATCAGACAGGAGCAAAGAAAAGGGGGTAAAATCGGAAAAGACATGCTGGGGCCATCCAAAATAGCAAAACTGGATGGGAAAGGTGCGGACTTGGTGTTCCAGAAAAGCAAAATAAACATTGATCAGCTCACTCGTAATGTCCAGCCAGAGGAGATGATCCCTGGCAAGTTGAGAAAACTGGATCACTCTGCTCTGGCTGGACCATCACAACTCCCTACAGTACAGAAAGATTCAAACATACACAGCACACACACACACACACACACACACACACACATACTAATTAGCTTCACTTCACACACTTAAGTCACACTCTTGACATAGGCCATTATACTACAGCGGTAGAATCGCATGATCTGTTCAACTGAGGATGTAAGCGATTTTACCAGAGGTGGCCAGCATCATGAGGAGATGATTTAGGCAAATGGCTCAATTCTACCTGAATTTAATCAATAAGAACTGTTTATGGGTTTGTGAAAGGCAAATTGATACTACATTAAGCTATGTGCGTTATGTAGTAACCTAAATAGAATCAGTGCCATGGCCTATGGGCAGACAATTGCAACCGGGAACTCCTACTGTGATGTATATATCATCAATTAAGACAAGGCAAAATATATTTCTCTTTCTCAAACACACACACATAAACATAAACACAAACACAAACACACACAAACACACACACACACACACACACACACACAGTTGTCCTTCATTTTTTCAGTAATGTTTTTTCTTACAGAGTGGTTAAAGCAGCGGGTTGGCCGATCTTTATCTGACCATTTAGATTATTTTTTCTCTTGGTGACTTATTCCTGAGCAAATGTTTGTGTTCTTCAGGGGTCGATACAGCCGATCAACTTTGTTTTTACTCTATATGTTCTAATTTAGATATATTATACATAGACTAAGATTTAACTCCACTGCTACACCAATGGCTCGCAGTCTTAGATCTTAAAGTGATATCAAATTGGACATATTGGTAAAACTGGAAAATAACCAATGAAATGCTAGTTCCTTCAAGTTGGTTTTGGCATTTGTTTAATGAGGACGTCCACAAGTTGCATCAAAGTCCAGGATTGTAAACAGTTTGCCCCACTCCAATATAGCTGCGGCAGAGAAACATCTCACAAATGTGGTGGATGTGGTCTCTATGACAAATACGTCCCAGACCACCTCCAAATGTGTCCTCAGCTGAAGTGAACGGATGTCTCAATCAGTCCTGGATGCGATCACACCTGTACTTAAGACTGTCCACTTGTGATCAGATCTCTCAGCACACGTGTACATATGGGGGAAAACAGCCAGCCTCAAGGTGACCAGAGGACTAAAGGAATTTATTGGCCCCATCCAAGAAATAGTTCAGCACAAACCTGTGCATAAGAGATGTATCTTACACTGTAAAACTTCAACTTTGTATGTGAGCAGGTAAAACATACAAGATGCAATATTTTGTTGCCTTTTGATTGATAAGGAACTCATACAACCCCACTTCAAACAAACCAAACTATTCCTTTAACAGACGTCTAGAAGGTCTGGTCTACGGAGGATTTCTGCTTGCTCGCCCGGTGAGATAATGGGGGGTGAACGACCCGTACCGGTGAACGTAAAATAACCGATCTTCTCATCACTACGGTCCGCAGTAATATCCCCGGGTAAAAGCCGACAACTTCTTACTCCTAATTACTGACCGACGATTAAATGAATGTTTGATAAACACTGAAGAGGCTAACAAGCCAGCTATAGCAAGCACAGTATACCTGCTACTTAGTGCTAAAAATAGATATCATTACAATAATACTCGCATTTAAGTCACCGAAAAGCTGGAGCACAGTGTTTTTGCACGGCCAGAGAGTCCCATAAATCCCCCAAAGAGGGAGACAGATTATTTGTCCAAATTTTGAATGAAAAACTCCCAAAAGGCTCCAACAACACAAACAGGTGAAGTTAAGTTCAGGGACTGTGTGTCTGTGTCTGTGTCTGTGTCTGTGTCTGTGTCTGCCAGCAGCCCCCGTACAGTTATGTTGAACAATAAAATTAGCTATTTATAACAAAACAGTTTTTTGTACCAATCATGTTTATTACTACTGTATGAATTTTCCCATCTGCTGTAATGTTATTTCTTGTTTTCTGGAGCCAGCCTCAAGTGGACACTCCAGGAACTGCAGTTTTTTGCACTTCCGCATTGGCTTCATTTTTCAACACCGGAGGTTGCTGCTTGTTTATAAAGTGCCAAAAAAGGCAATGGATGGGCCAACAAACATGTTAAGTGCATACTGCATGTACATAATTTAACTAACTAGTTTGTGGTTAGACCTCAGCCATGACTGGCTGACAGTATAAGAAGTGACGGCATAACCCCTCCCCCACGAGGGATCGGCCACACTGCACTGTCACTCCAAAGTTGTAGAAAACATGGCTGCTTTAGGATCGGTTATTTGGCCTTATATGTACGAGCCAGAATCGCTAGAAGGTACGGTAGGTTTGGTGTCATTACTGATACTCTAAATATATTACAACCCTCAGCTTGATGTTTGCTGAAGTTTGATTCTCTTGTTTCCTTATGACCTTCTTCTTCAACGCTGCACACAACTGTTCCTTCAGTGATTCATTTGTACACATTATTAGTGATTATCTGTTCACATTAAACACAGTAATGTAAGTCCTGCTGTTTACAGCAACATGTATAAAACAACCTTTGGATTTTTTAACAACCATCACTTTTATTTAGTTGTTAAAAATCATACTTGTATCCCAGAGTGTGATTTTCTTTCATTTTTTATTGAGCACTGTTACACAAAGTTGCACAGATGAAAGTCAATAACTTTATATGCATTTTTTTTATGTTTACTAATTATTTATTTTTGATGGAAAATTTATAGCAGCCAAATAACCTGCTCTGCAGGTCTTTGGATGTGTGGGAGAAAACCGGAGGGCCCGGGGAAAAAACTCCACACAGGAAGTCACCAGCTGGTCGGCAGGTTCTCCCTGTGAGGTGACAGTGCTAACCACTGCACCTCCATGCCCCCCTTACATGACACCATGTTTGTTTTGATGTCATGTTTTAGAATAAACCTTTGAAACAGCAGATATTTTGGATTGTTACTACGGCAACTCAAAATGTCTGCTGTGAGAAAGGTTTGAGATGGTGGTGGTAGTGGGGCGAGAAGGGGGTGAAGACTACTCTTCACCCCCTTCTCGCCCCACTACCAGTAGGGGGGGAGAAAGGAGAAGGGATGGGTTAAGGGGGGGGGGAGTGGAGGGAGGAAGAAGGGAGAAGGGGGGGAGAAGGAGGGAGGAAGAAGGGAGAAGGGGGGGGAGAAGGAGGGAGGAAAAAGGGAGAGGGGGGAGAAGGAGGGAGGAAGGAAGGAGAAGGGGGGGAGAAGGAGGGAGGAAGAAGGGAGAAGGAGGGGAGGAGGAGAAGGGAGAAGGTGGAGAGAGAAGGAGGGGAGGTGGTGGAGAGGACGGAGAAGGAAGATGGCGGGAGAAGGAGGGAGGAAGAAGGGAGAAGGAAGGAGGGAGGGAGGAGGGGGAAGGAGAGGTGAAGAACAAGTAGAGGTCTTCTACTTGTTCTTCCACCTCTGAGGCTTCCTCAACCCGAGGAAGTGTCTGGCCTGCTTCCAGATGGACGGTCTGTTTTCCATCTTGGAAGCATTCTGCTCCGACACTCCCGGCTCCTCCACAGCTTCAGGTGCGGATGGACCTGGGAGGTTCTCTTCCAGGACCATCTGCTCCTCCGGCTGCTCCTCTCTCCTTGCACTTTTCCTCTTAGGAGGCATGAAGTCCTCCCTGTCAGCCTGCAGTTCATTGGAGAGCGCAACATTTCTCAGGAGCTGAACATCGGGCTGAGCTTGCAGCTCCTGCAGCTCCCTCAAAAGCCGGCTCTCCTTCTCTGCGCTGTCCTGCTGCAGGACAGCCACCTCCTCCGCCATCCTGTGACGGAGGGCGTCCTGCTCGCCTCTCAAGGTCAGGATCACTTGCCGATCCTGAGATGCACTGTCAGCGTGAGCCTGCGCTTGCTGCTGCAGCTCACACTGAAGGCTCTCGGCCAGCTGTCTGGCACAGAGGATGTCAGTTTCGCACTTGAGGCTGAGCTCATGTTGCGAAACTTTCATCTGGTCCAGCTCTTGTTGGAGGAGCCTGTTCTTCTCTCTCTCTCCCTGGAGCTCTGCTGCAAACGTTTCGGTGCTTATCAAGTGTGCCACTTGCAGCTCCTCATAATCGGCATGAAGGTCTCTCTTTCTCTTCTGCCTGTTGGTGTCCCTGACCTGTGTGGCGATCTTAGTCGTGCTAAGAGCCACGTCAGTGCTGTATTTTTGCAGCCTCTCCAGGTCCTTCTTGGTCTCTTTGCCCTTGTTGACGAACATTTCTTTCAGGCTCTTTTGTTTGGCGAGCTGCTTCTTGGTGTCCTCCAACTCGGCGACAATGACCATCTTCTCCTTCTTCTCCTGGTTGCAGTGAGCCCTCTCTCTATTCAGCAGGTCGTTGAGCTGGCTCACATCCCGACGGAGAGTTTCCAGCTCCATCGAGGTGTTCTGCCGAGCTCTTCCTCTGGCCTGCTGTCTGGAGGCGTTGTTGTTTCTTGCTCGCGGCATTCTGTTGTTGGTTGTTGGTCTTTGGTGGTCTTGACAAATTGTTCTTTCTCTCAGTAGTGTGACTTACTGAATGGTCAGGAACAGTCTGACTGTGCGACAGCTGCTCTCTTTTATAGAGATCTGATGATGATGTCACAAAGGGACAAAGGAATTTTGTCTTTCATTTTTCTGCATTCTATGTTACTTTAATGAGTTCCACAGTTCCATTTCTTCTTCTACTCTTTTTTCCTGCGTGTTTACATTCAAAATCAACATCTGTCAATCAAATGTAAACACATGACGTAGCCTCCCTCTCACTATATTTACCTTTTTTCAAACCTCATTGATTTTAAACAGAATGATAACATTTTGAATAGGTGTTGTCACGAGTGGAAAAAAGCAGAAATTGCACCTTTAATAGATTTGTTTGTATTTATCAAACTAAATGAAGACAAAGCAGTAAAAAGCATGAAGGTTCATGTCTTTAACTCCTGTGTGTTCTTTCCATTCGGTGATTGAGCGATAGCAGGCGTCTCTCCTGGGTCCAGTTACACTTGCTGTAATTGCAACCTTTGGTGAAAGAGGCTTATATGTTCTTCATAATCCTTATATACATATATATATATATATATATATATATATATATATATATATATATATGTATATTTTACCAATACACCAATACTGTTTCTATTCAGAGTAATGGCCTTTTGTCACAGCGGACATTTTGACTTGTAACAGGAGGAAAAGCACAGGTGTTAATAATAACTTTAACAATGGTTCTGTTCTATTCAGGTGTCTGAGAAAGCCATGACAGGCAGTCAGCATGCACTCAGGACCATGAAATTGAAGCAGCTAAATGGAATACAGCCATCATTAATGCTACTATAATACTACAATACCCTTTCCCTACTGTGATATGCTAAAAAGTCTTCTGTGTAAAAGGCCTATATGCCTGTCGAGAATAAAAACCACAACAAAGATCCTACTAAAAGTTTAATTCTTATAGCTCCAAGAGAGCAAACCATGCTTTTAATCGTAAAGACAATCTCATTATTGTGCATTTAAAATGCAAGCAGGAATTTGAATGGCTCAATTCTACCTGAATTTAATCAATAAGAACTGTTTATGGGTTTGTGAAAGGCAAATTGATACTACATTAATCTATGTGCGTTATGTAGTAACCTAAATAGAATCAGTGCCATGGCCTATGGGCAGACAATTGCAACCAGAAACTCCTACTGTGATGTATATATCATCAATTTTAAGACAAGGCAAAATATATTTCCCTTTCTCTAACACACACACACATAAACATAAACACACACACACACACACACACACACACACACACACACACACACAGTTGTCCTTCATTTTTTCAGTAATGTTTTTTCTTACAGAGTGGCTAAAGCAGTGGGTTGGCCGATCTTTATCTGACCATTTAGATTTTTTTTTCTCTTGGTGACTTATTCCTGAGCAAATGTTTGTGTTCTTCAGGGGTCGATACAGCCGATCAACTTTGTTTTTACTCTGTATGTTCTAATTTAGATATATTATACATAGACTAAGATTTAACTCCAATGCTACACCGATGGCTCGCAGTCTTAGATCTTAAAGTGATATCAAATTGGACATATTGGTAAAACTGGAAAATAACCAATGAAATGCTAGTTCCTTCAAGTTGGTTTTGGCATTTGTTTAATGAGGACGTCCACAAGCTGCATCATAGTCCAGGATTGTATACAGTTTGCCCCGTTCCAATATAGCTGCGGCAGAGAAACATCTCACAAATGTGGTGGATGTGGTCTCTATGACAAATACGTCCCAGACCACCTCCGAATGTGGCCTCAGCTGTAGTGAACGGATTTCAATGCGCCATACTGGCTGACAGTATAAGAAGTGACGGCATAACCCCTCCCCCACGAGGGATCGGCCACACTGCACTGTCACTCCAAAAGTGTAAAAAACATGGCTGCTTTAGGATCGGTTATTTGGCCTTATATGTACGAGCCAGAATCTCCAGAAGGTATCGGAATGCTACTTTGAAATCTTGACAACGACTTGACTACAAGCTAGAGCAAGAAGGCAGCCTGAGGTGAATGACAGTGAATGACGATTGGTCGATTTCAGCCTAAGCAAGATTCTATGTAGAAACCTGCCGCTGTTCTGAACGGCCCATTTCAGAGGCGACCTTTTTAAAAATGTCATTCTGGAAAAACACGGAATTATGCAGTTTTCACTTTTTCACTGTGAACAATAAACACTAGGGCTTTCATTCAATTAAATGAGAGATACTGTCCAGAATATTCTACACAATAACCTCAAAGTTACTGCATGCTCAAAAAATATGCTGAAAGCATAACATGGCAATCATCGCATATATCAATGATTTCTGTGAGAGGCACTTCACATGTAGACTTACTCAGTCTGGATTACCCTCTTTCTATGTGCTTATTTCTTCCTTCCACAGTTTAATTGTACTCTATTCTTCACCTTAATTCACGTTTTAATTCACAAACTACTTTAATCTGATCTCTTTGCTTCAGTCCCCCAACACACCTGCACCTCTGCATAGCTGCTGGCCCCACCCCCTCTTTCTGTCTGTCTGTCTCTCTCTCTGCTTTGTTAACTGTCTTCATCAGCAGTCTGTTTAATTAAGTCACAAAAGTTAAATATTTTCTCTCGCAATTCAGTTCTCACTGCACGTGAGCCGCGTGTGCATGAGGGACTTTATTAATAACGTAGTGATCAAAACGATCGATCGTTACCGGATGACATCTGCACCTTTTATAAGCTTTATGAACAGCGACAATCAATGCATATAATAGGGACATACGGAGATATACAGTAGGAATGAGTACATTGCGTTACAGAACTGCATATGATTGTGTGCGGACAGAGAGCGTCCTGATGCCCTGTGACTCCTATCACTGTGTGAGTTCTCTTCCTCAACAAGGAGAGCGGCAAGAACGACCGTTCATTTGGAGCGGAGTCGTTTATTGCACAGAAATCTGAAGCAGCGGCGGTGCCGCGGCAAAATGTATGTAGCAGAAACACTGCTGGTGGTAACTCCGTTCACATCGACAGTAAATACAAATAACCTTTGTCTTGTCCAGAGAACCATCGAGCAGGGCTTTGAGGCTGAATTTGCCATTTAAAAGATCCTTTTCTCTATCCATTTCCTCTCACGGAGGTTTGTTCCAGCTTGCTTTCCACAACATTGTGGCTGCAACGCTTCCTGATTTCTCAAACTACGGGGCGGGCGGAGGGTCATAATAAAAATAAAGTCTGTGGAACTGAGAGAGAAGAGACAGAGCATTCTTGTGGCCTGTAGAGGTCAAGAGAGTGTTGGAGCTGCTGTTAAAATGCAATCACAGCTCGGCTCAGTGTATCTGGGGATTTAGCGTATGTGTGGGGGAGTGTGCGGAGGGATCGAGGGCATCGCAGCACTGTCGTACTCACTCTGGAGAAGTATCTGTGTAATCCACGTCACAAACATTTAAATTGCTAGAAAAAAAGTGGTTTAACCAGATAAATCCAGCTTCTTTTTGTCAATTAAACAACCAGAAGCAGACCTCAAAAAGTCGATATGGAGGGAATTTCACCAGAGGGATGCACAAGGATCAAAATGTGGAAAAAAACAACTACAAACAGACTTTTATTTGACTACAAACAGATGCACAAAGATCACACAGAGCTGCAAAACAACGAGACAGATCATGACTTCAAAGACTTCAAACTGCTTAAAGGGAGACAGAAGAAGTCGATCACCAAGAGCTGCAAAACAACGCCAAGGAAACACGTAGGAGGAACGTGGTGAGGCCTCTTATGTGTTTGTAAAAGTCTGGTCAGGTTAGGTCAACTTAAACTACTTAAGGTTCAAGAAAGGTCACCAAAACAAAGTTTTGGTGTGAAAGCTGCGTTAGATGTAGGTCTCATATCTTTCACATTAAATCAGCTTCAGCAGTGAGTCCGCACCGGATGCCGAGAGCGCCGCCGTGGCCTCGCTCTCTCTCGGATAATTAGCAGTAGCGGCTAACAGGGCAGAGGACGGAGAGGCCCACAGCAATCCAGCAGCGGTGGATTGAAATGCCAGGCCAACCAATTATGTTGTCAGCGCACACAGTGACGAGAGTGCACGACTGCACCACTGTGATCATTTTAGTCTGAGGGTCACACACGCACACACACACACACACACACACACACACATTACATCTGCCTCTGCCTCACACACTGAAACGCCATCCAAGTGCCAAGTCAGAGAACAATCTGTGGATCCGGTGAGTTGTGAGTACAATTCCACTGAGTATATATGACATTATGCACTTCACAAATACCTCACATTGATATGTTTACAGTGATCACAGAGATATGGGCAGGTGGTCGAATTCAGACTGTGTGGTCACGGGTCGGGCCCTACAAAGTGTGCTCAGAAGGTCTAAAATGTATCTTTGAGATAGTTACAGTGGGTCACATGTCACTCTTTATTCATAGATTGCCGATGCATACCTGAACATCCTGGGAAGGAGGACAGGTGTTAAGATTATCGATGCACTTGTATCAAGTCTTCCTTTCTGATAAAGTAATGTGTCAAAAGTTAAGGTTTGTGTGTAATACGATTATTGTCTTGCTTCTATTTGTAGTTGAACCTTGACACAGTGGAAGTGGCAGCTGGTGCAGTTTGTCACAGCAGACATTGGTGGTTAGTAATCTTAATTGTACACACATTTAAATGCAGCAAGAAGCTCATCAGGGGTCCGTTTCAGAAAGCGGGTTTAGTGAAAACCCCAGGTTTGTTAGCCCTGAAATGAGGGAAACCTCGGGCTTGCTGTTTCAGAAAGAAAGCGAACTTCAACTGAGTTGGTTACTATGGTTACTACACTGAACAAAAATATAAACGCAACACTTTTGTTTTTGCTCCCATTTTTCATTTCCCATTTTTCACAGGGTTCAGTATGATGAAGTAGGCTTGTCAGATGATTGTAGATGTGGTTTTAGGCGTGGTCCTACTCCCGTACCTAAATTCCACAAGTTGTAAGTAAGTGGTATGGCACTCACCTGTGCGTGCAGACTCCCGTTTGTGTGCTGCAATCTCGCCTTAAAGCCCTTTCACACGAAGAGCGGATTTTCGCCTGAAAAAATTGCACGGAAATGTATAAAAACTGATTTGTGAATGCTTGCACGCCTGAATGTTTGGAACGACCTCAATTTCTGCGGATTTCCGCCTGCAGAAATATACATGACCAATGAAATCCTTTGTTTTGTTCCAGCTGATGCAATACCTCCAGGTCATTTATTCATTCGTTCACTCCATTTTTAGTTTTCTAGTTCTTTGTTCCATGACGGTTTCCATTACGGTTTGTTTATGAAAAGTTTTAATGCCAATCAACCCCACTTGTTTATAGGCTGGCCAGCAATCACAGAAATTGATGAAAGCTGAGTGATTTTCTCTTGTTCATATCAATTAGATGAAGTACTAAAATGACCAGCATGTTAAATGTTACAATGTTACAATTACATTTAGCAGAACGCTTTATAATCCGGTCATACAAAGAAGAAAAAGAAAATTGCGGCCAATCAAAAGTCTGAAAGAATCTATTGCCCGAAGTAATGCATCCTGACCCATGTGTTCCTCAAATGGACGAGTAACTGTACATATGTGTAAACATGTAAAAAGTCCTGTTAGCAAGGTTAGAAGCATCACTGTTTTTGTCACACTAAAGATTTGTTGTCAGTGACCTAAAACGGTGTTTGTGTGTGGACGAAAGGCCAAAATGCAGAGAAGAGCTTTGTTTTGAAAAATAAGTTGCAGACTTCAAGAAGGATTTATTGCAACAGAAAAGGGAAAAAACAAAAGGCTGACGATTGTTGTCCATGGGGAGCAAGTGAGAAATCAAAAGTCCACAAAAAAAAGTGACAAGCTCCAGGAAAAAAAAAGAAGAAAAAACAGGTGAAAACACAAGGAACATAAGAAACAAGGGTACACAGTTCACAAAAACGAACTGGCAAAGAGGCAGCGGAACACAAAGACTACATACACTGGGATGGTGAGAGTAATCAGGGACAGGTGAGACAATGAGGCACAGGTGAAGACAATAAAGGCAGGGCACACGATCACACAGGCGGGAAAACACAAAGGCAGGAAGTAATGTTACATACAACGGAAAAGAAAGCGACAAAGTCAACAGGAAATGATAACCCTAAAATTAGTAAATAAAAAACCAAACAGGGTTGAAGTATGATATCCATGAATATCTGCTTCAGAGCAACACAAGAAGCCGCTATGTGTTTTGGTTAGCGGAAACAGACGATCTCTTCTGCACAGACTAAGAAATGTTTGTGTTAAACCATGTTACTAACCTAAAACCCACACCCTGGTGTTTTTGGGGGGGGATATTACAGGGAAAAATCAATAAACTGTATTTGTAACAACAAGACAAGTTAGGGGATCATATGTTTACAGTCTGTGTATCTTGTCAGGTTCATAGTATATTTGTCTGACACCTTCTCAGTGCCAAGGAGTCCCCTTACCTCCTATCACTTACAGGAAACATGCAGCTATTAGGTAACATGTACACCAAGAAAAAATGCCCTAACAGCAAAAGGACCCCAGTTAGATAAAGAAAAGAGTTCCTGATTTATTAAAGCACGTTTACCCAGCAGTCCACCTGACGGGACGGGTCATAGAAGTGGACATGTGAGGCCTGCTCTTCTCATCTCTTCATCTCAGCAGTTATTCACACCCTCTTCAAGGGCTCGTCTTCAATCCCAGGTATGTCAGACACGTAGAGTCTTCAAAGTGGGGGCGGAGCTTCAGCGTTCAGTCTGCTGTCAGTGGTTGGATCCTGCAGGAGGGGACCAGGCGGTGTCCCTGATTCTCTGGGTTTACGTTACATCCAGTACTCCGGCTCAATCTGCCTACATGTTCTGCAATTGGTTGTGCCTCTTCGCTTATTGACTTGAGATTCCTGGGAGTTTGATATGTGAGCGCCACATACCCATGTCAACCCAGGACAGCCCTATGACTGACGAGTTGAAATAGTGTGCATTAACAACGTAACACAATATTCTTTTAAATAAGGATGATGAACACTGGGAGGAGATGCTGGCTGATGTTCATGGTTGCTCGGTTTTCTGGCACTTCTAACTCTGCCAGTTGTATTTACGACGTTGTTAATGGCATGAATGTCAAGAAATATGCAGGATATGTGCTTGTAATAGAGTAGCAAGATCGGAATCATAGACTGTATAAGAAGTGGTTGTAGCCGCTGGAGTCTTGCCTTAAAGCTGCATTCTTTCAAAAGGCCAACAGGGAAGGCTCCACGAGTTGCAAAAAGAACCAGATGGGAAAATTATCCTAATGGGTTTATAGTCTCAATCCCTAGTTTCAAGTTTCTTCAATTCAGTATGATGTTATTTTTTTGATTTAGACCATCCATCCATCCATTATCTATACTGCTTGTCCTGTTCAGAGTCAAAGGGGGGCTTAAGCCTATCCTGGCTGTCATTGGGCGAGCGGTGGAGTTACAGACTGGACTAATCGGCAGTCAATCACAGGGCTGACACATAAAGACAGACAACCTATCACTCTCACACCTATGGGCAATTTGGAGTCCCCAATGAACCTAACGAGCATGTCTTGGCATGGCATGGACTGTGGGAGGAAGCTGGAGTACTCGGAGATAACCCATGCATGCGCGGGGAGAACATGCAAACTCCACACAGAAAGGCCTCCTTTGTCCGTACCGAGACTCGAACCAGGAACCTTCCAGCTGTGAGGCAACAGCGCTTACCACTGCATCACCGTGCAACCCTCGATTTAGATCAATTTGGAGTAAAATCCATGACAAAGTAGGGTATGTTTTAAGGCTTGCCTACCTCTAATTGTCTAGTTGCTTCCATGTTGGCCTGCCAACCAGGATACAGGTGTAGCAATGAGAATCCATCCCAGTCAACCAAATTTGGTGACTGCCGGCTGAAAGACCAACATGGAGATGGCCAAAATCCAGAGCTTGAGGCTTCAAAAGGGGGGTTCAGAAAGCAACCAGGTGCCATTAAGATAGCTATGTCCACTTCCTTTATAAAGTCTATGATCTTCACTCTTCCTCTCCCATTGACCATAGCTATAAAAATGTTTATCTAAGAATTCTAAAGAAATAATTGCTGAACAAAAACTAAATAAATAAATGACAATACTGGTGGACAAAAAGCTCAGGCTGTAAAAGGCCATTAAGTTTCCTCTGAGGCTGACAAGAAGGCCTTTCTTGTGCTCCTTGCTTTCATCTCCCTCTTTAGTCTGCTGTGCCACAACACAGATCATATTACATTTCAAAAAGAAGAGTGAGGCTTTCAAAGAAACATTAGCGAGACATAATTACAGTGTTGGGGGATGGCAGAGCGGGTTGGAGATCTGTAGCGGGTCACTTTTGTGGTTCAGATGTTTTTGTCTCTGGGGAGTCGAGGAGAAGAAGAAAAAAGGAAAAGCCTGCAGAGGAGAGAGGAAGAGAGTTCGTGTTTTTGGGGGGGTTTCAGGGTCAACTCGCCAACTGTCGTTTTTTTCATTCTCAGTTTTATGCCTTCCTCACTTCTCCTGAGCTACATGATACAGGTTATTGCAAAGGCTAATTAGGGTATCGGATGCTCGTGGAGGAAGCTGCTACAAAGGTCAAGCAGGAAGACAAAAACCTGAGGTGAGTCTGCAGAAAAACTCACTGCGTTTCTGCAGTTCTCTCGAAAACAGTGGCACAAATTAGTCATCTGCAAGCGTTCATGCACAAGCCCTTTAACATCTGTGACCACCGAGCTGCTTTCTTAGTTTGAAAGACCATGTGTCTGCTGGAGTCATTTCAGAGTGAGGAGGAACACTCGAAATGAAGCAAATAAAGTTAAATGTGATCCAGATTGACAGGTCAAAGTGGCAATTACAGGAGGACGGTTAAACACATTAAGACGCCTTTCCTCTGAAATAAAAATCAATCTCACAAATGAGTCTCTTTTTTTCTGACTTTCAGTCATTTCAAGGAAAGCAAACACATCTAACATCAATACATCTAACATACTTTATGAGATATGTAAAGAACAGATCATCTATTGCAGCACTTTTTCGAGGCCAGGAATACAGAATCGGACAAATCTGCAAAGCCGTGTAATGGCAGCATATTTTATGTCCACTTGTTATTGTGTCTAAACAGGGATACTGTGATTAATGTTTGGGAAAGCTTGTATGACAGCACAGAAATTACTGATATATTGTGAAACAATCACATTATGATACATCACAATATCTTTTTTATTTTATTAATTTCCTCTTTGGCCACTTAATTTCTGTTCACGTTGCCCTCATTTATATCATAAGTGCCACAGCAAGGAGTCATGAAGAAGTGACACGGTGAGTTAAAATTGCAGGGAAATCTGTTTACAGCGACACATATTTGGAAATTTCAATTGATAATTGGCCCCAGCCTATCGATAATTGTACTGCACAAGTCAGGACGACGATACATTGCCGTATCAATATTTTGTCCCATCCCTAGTACACAACAGTTTGCTTGAACACATGAAAGTTTACATGCTAGGCGCTTAGCGGCTAAATCGGTAGCCTGCTGTCTCCATCAATAAAGGAGTGAAAGGCCAAAAAAAAATCACCTATTATGTTCACACCACTTCCTACAGTGTCACTAAACATTAAGGCTGTGTGTATTAACAAACATCTAAGGGTTGATATGTATCACAATGCAATACGTATCACAATACATCAAAGTTTACAATATTGTAAGCAAGTGAATGATTATTTTGCTTGTTGTAGGAAAACTGTCATGCATTAATCTGGTTTTTAAAAAGTAATTTGATTTAAACAGTGCATTTGTAATATCCATCCCCCGTCTCATCCAATATCACATCACAACTTTTGGTGCAATCTGATCAAACGAATTAGAATTTGCCAAGATCAGCATGTAAACTATTAATTTAAAACATTTAACAGTGTATTTTTTTAAATCAATACAGTATAAAAAACATCACCAGAAATATCGAGATAAGTGTAATGATATTTTCTTACACCCTACCTGATCCCTAGGACTGTATGTTAACGGTGAGCCATGAATCATCTAATATGTGATCCCTTGGAATACCGGTCCATTGAGAAGATCATTAAAGAAATGTGATCGTCTCATCAATCATCACCTGCTGTTTTCACTAAAAGAAAGACACAACCTGTCACATCAGAGCAGGACTTTCCATCTCTGCAGATCCATGTCCTGATGGAAACCAGGTTTCTTTCCTCTCATCTAGACTGAATCTGATCTGTTGATGCACTTTAATGAGTTCTGTTCCATTAGATAATGTTAGGCACAGGCCGATGTTGCTCTAAACACCTGCTGAGAGGGACTGAATCTATGACACAAGCAAATTCAGCAGCTTTAGCAAAGATGAATCCGGCCAAGCTGCATGCACACAGTGTGCTTCTGAGGCACTGTGGGTGCACTCGCTGCTCATCAATGAGGCTCTCCTGTTTGGGAAGGTCTCTGCTGTCAGGGGAACTTCAGAGTGATTGTTTGAGCCAGGAATGACAGGGATGTGATTGTGGAAAAGAGCTTAACATTCCCTGGCTCAATATTATGAAGTCTGCAAGATTTTCCTGTTGCAAAGACTGAAGCACTTTGGTTTACAGATTTACTCTATGTGCCAAATACATTGGTGTAAACATTTTTTTGGTGGCTCCAATCAAACAATCCAGGGAACAAACTGTAATCATATCAATCCACAGAAAGAAGTCCAGTCAATTTTACATCAGTCTATTTACAGAGGGAAAAATGAAAAGAGACAAAACAGCGGAGAGAAAGCAATAAAGGTTAAAAGATGCAAAAACTGTAGGCTACAACAGAAAGATCTACAATGAAACGTTAAAAAGAACACAGTACGGGATACAGTGGTGTTTGAATTCGGTGAATGGAAAAGAAAACGTCAACAGACTCTGATAGTGACGAGACAGAAAACCTCAATCAGGTGCTGCGCTGATTCCTGCCAGTCAGCGGAAATGTTTCCATTTAATGTAAAAACGACTAGGTTAGCTCATCTTACTGTGAGTAAACTAGCTAGGGTTAGCTCATTTTAATGTGAGTAAATCAGCTAGGGTTAGCTCATTTTAATTTGAGTAAAAACAGCTGGGTTAGCTCATTTTAATGTGAGTAATATTAGCTAGGTTAGCTCATCTTACTGTGAGTAAAAACAGCTAGCTTAGCTCACTTTAGTTTGCGTAAAAACAGCTAGGTTAGCTCATTTTAATGTGAGTAAACTAGCTAGGGTAAGCTAGTTTTAATGTGAGTAAGTCAGCTAGGGATAGCTCATTTTAATTTGAGTAAATCAGCTAGGGTTAGCTCATCTTACTGTGAGTAAAAACAGCTAGCTTAGCTCACTTTAGTTTGCATAAAAACAGCTAGGTTAGTTAATTTTAATGTGAGTAAGTCAGCTAGGGTTAGCTCATTTTAATGTGAGTAAAAACAGCTAACTCATTTTAATGTGAGTAATAAGCTAGGTGTGGTAATTTTAATGTGAGTAATATTAGCTCGGTTAGCTAATTTTAAGAAGGCTACAGAGTTTACCGATGCTATGGACGCAGCTCTCACTATGAGTGCAATGAACTATTTTTAAACAGAAAATGGAAATATAATCATTTTAAATTAATAAAATAATTTCCAAATCAATATTGTATTGATTTTGTAAGGATAAAGCTATGTATAAAAAGGCTTATTATAGAAAGATAATAATGTCGTTGCTCCATTCTGCTATAACAACCTGCTCAATATTCATCTCTTACATAGCTACCAAGTTACTGGGATTTCTGAAATGTATGGAACAGTGGCATCGCTAAAAATAAATCCACCACCAAGAAACACAGAATAATGAACAGTGTCATTAAACGGTCTAAAGCGTGAGTTCAAAGTAAAAGTGAGTACAATGCTTTATTCTTAAGAGTGGTGGAGTTGTAATTTGGTGGACAAGAACCAATATTCAATATTCTGAGCCAACAACTTGCAGACATCCAAAAAAACCCACTGACCTTAATTTTCTTTTTAATGGTTCACCCCCACCCACCCCTGTGTATCAAATATCTCATAGCTACAACACCTTAAAAAAGACTGTACATACTGACTTTGATCTATATTGACTGAGGGGACTTCCTTTTTAGATCAGCATATTCATGTTCACGTTTCAGATTTCAGGGTTTTAAATATGGTTATGTATTTGTACAAATGTACTCTGAGTTCAATTAAAGCTTCAGACAGCAGTTAAACAGCTGAGAGGAACCATATCCTATGATTTTACAGATACTCAGAGAGTTTCTCATTTTTCTACTGTCTTTCTCTCGTCTCAGGGGCAAAGAGCAGCACGCTGACTCACCAGAAAGCCCCAAAAGTCATCTGACCTCTGTCACGTTACATGAGTCCACCTGTAGTGAGGGAAGGAGCACTAAGTGTTATTTCCGGTGCTCTGTGTGTTTCCTGTTTCATTATCACGATTAAAAACCCAATATTTTTCCTTCACAGCCACTTATTAATGATGTATCTTGTAGACTATTTTGGATATGACATAATTAAACCTCCACACAAATAGATTCAAATACATTTCATTAATTATCTAACTCAAGTAATTACCAAACCTTCAAGTTCACTTTCATACTATATAGAAATGAATGAAAACTTGATGAGTAATGAAAATGCAATGGAGGTCCAAGTTAAAAAAAAAAAGCTTGCTTCAAAACCTTTCACATTGTAACATTGCAGCGCAGGAGGGTGCGGCTGTATGCGGGAGTGAGATAACTGAGATATGAGAAAGAGTCAGAGTGCATCTGCTGGATGGAAAGAGAAGAGCGATGACAGAGACAGAGTGAGACCTTTACTGTACCAGCTGCGCATCAGCCTTTAGAGTCTTACAGTCTGAAAAGAAGGGATGAAAGTAATGAAAATAGTATTTACGTATGATAATTGTTTGTTGTTGTTTGTTTAATAGTATTCCATAGTATATTGTTGTATGCTTAAGTGTTGCGTGTCTGTGAATGTGCGTGAGTGTGCTTTTCATTTCCTCTTACAGGACATTCTGTATGTGTTTCAATGACAAGTAGGGATTGAGGGGTGGGAACCTTTACTTCATATACTGTGTATATATATATATATTTAAAATATATTTAAAGAATATTTTTGTATATATTTTACTGAAAATTTTGGAAAGAAAATACAACCTGACAAGTTATATGGGCCTATTAGACCCTATACTTTTTGTGGGATATATGTGTGATAATAACACTTATACAATAGCTTGATTCATGAGAACAGTGAGACTGCATGCTGAAATGTCTGTAGAGCCAAAGGAACTGCAAGATCACGTGATCATTCTTTGTTTGTCACTTAAGGCGGTGTGTGAAAGGGTGAATGTGATGCTTCAATGGGGTCTGCAGAAGACAAGAAATGCACTGTATGTATAAGTGCAGTCCATTTACCACTACAAGCAACACCTTCAACGTTGCACATATTATTTCATTTCTTTAAAAGTGAATATATATTGCAGCTTAAACTTCATTTAAGAGTATCAGTAGGGTGTACTGAATCTCACACACTCGGTAAATCAATACATTTTATGTCTCATTATCAGTTGTATCAGTTGTCCAGTCACCTCTGATCCTCAGTTAAGTTGTGAGTGTGACATGCTCAACATTGTCATGCCATGTGGGTGGGTGGGGGGGACGCCCTCTTGACCCGGAGTTTGCCAAGGTGACATTCCAGCCCAGGTTAGCACAAGGGCTCCTCAGTGAGGGAAGGAAGTGCTGATGGAGGAAGGGACAGGTGTCTTTACCCCCCACACACAGTTGTATCCATTAATCAAGAGCTAGTAAGGCCCCTAGCGACCACGAGTGAGGTAGGGGGACTGTTTTTAGAGCAACACCAAAGAGTGAACGTCTCTAAGGCCGGGGCTTAAGCGGATGGATTGCAGCGTATGACGTGTCCGGCCACATTATGCAAAACCGCAATACCAGCACTTCATCACAGCCGTGCAGAGAGGGGAACATGATCAGGCTGAGGACAGGGGGCTTAGACTGAACCAAGCGGAAGCCCACCTCATGTCAGCCCTTTCTTTTTTTATTTGTTTGTATTATTATTTGTTCTCGGGCCAAGCATTTGTTAGTATCCTGGCTTGTCAGGGTGCTGTGTTGTGGTTGAACTGTTGTTGTGGAATAAATATTCTGTGAATGGCATCAGTCCTACGACAGAGAGTACCATGAGTTTACTAAAGAGTGCCAAGAACCTTCTGTCCTTTAACTTGTGTCCAGTTATGCACATGAGTGACAATATGTACAAAGGAACTATGGGATTTTTTTTTTTTTTTTTTTAAATAAGGACAGTATAATCTGATCCTGCTGTCTCCGAACTCTTTCTCCAAAAACACCCATACAGGAAAGGTGTGACACACCAGGGGTCCGTTTTAGAAAGGAGGTTCAACAAACCCTCAGTCTAACCCCTGTGGGGGATTTGATTTACCCTCAGCTGAAAGTTGCTGGCTTTTTGGTTACAGAACAGCTGAGTTAGTTCAATCAACCCTGAGGAGGTTCACCCGGAGCTAAGTGTGCGAACGCTGACTATAAAAAGCCAGCATTAATGGAGCCCCGATACCACGATTCACCATGGCAACAGTAGACAAAAAGAGGTCCTCCTAATTCACACCAGTGGAACCTCGAAATCCTCATGCGGATGTAGAGCGAATACGAGCATGTTTTTAGAAAGAAAAGTAACACGGCTACAGCTGCAAAAGAGACAGTGGCTTTGCTGAGGTGCCCGTCCCCAATGATGTAAAGAAAACTTCCATTAGAAAAAAAACATAAGGCAACCGAAAGAATTTGTTCGGATGTAAGTGCATGTCCACGGTGAGTGATATTGGTGATGTGCGGCTGTAAAAGAGTGTGTAAATATCGCAGTGACTGTAAAGAAAAACAGTAACGCTCAAATAAAAAGTGGTCAGGAAATGAAAATACATCTAATCTTAACATTCTCTCCCGAGGAAGGTTGAACTCCCTGCGGAGAAGTGCAGCCCCCTTGTCAACAATGTCCTCGACAAATGGACATGCTATGGTCTCAAAAAGTGGGCTTCTATGTCACACTTTTTTTTTTATTCAGTAACCGCTTAAACGCACGTGTGATACTCAATTGAGGATTTAAAGTACATAGGGTGGAGACAGAGCTAATCTTGGAGTTTCCTGAAGAAAACCCTGGGGTTTTCACTAAACCTGCTTCCTGAAACGGTCCCCTGATCCTGGACCAGCTGACCTAAGGGGAGCCTCTTTACTCCCTGACTGGTCAAGGTCTCTGATCCTGTTTCAGGGAAGAGTCTGTGTGTCTGGAACAGGCTGCTCATTTATAGTTTATGGAAGCAAAAAACAAACAAACATGTGATTGTCTTTTTGGCTTCCATACTGGAAGTTAAGGGCCATATCTACCAACCTGATGTTGGGATATACCAATGCCAAAATTGCAATTTACAACCTTGTAGGGAGGGTTTATTTCACGACTGTTTGATTAGATTGTCTTAGGTTAGCTATTGTACCATATATAATGGCAAATGTCTGCACTTACAGTAAAGTGTCCTATATGTAATGCACCAAGGAGACTTTTCATGATACAAAGAAACAATATAAGAAACATTGTAAAATAGAACTCCCTCAGTGTGAGAGCAGTTTTCGGCTTTGACCTCATTTAGGATCCTTGTCTTGTGTATCTGATATCTTCATCTCTCCAAAGCTCTTGTTTTCTTTGGCACAGGAATGACGGTGGACTTCTTGCAACCTGTTGGTATAACAGACTGAGTCAGGGTCAGGTTATATATCATTGTAAACACCAGGGATAGTTGGTCAGCAGATAGTTTGAGGACCCACCCACCAGTAAAGTCTGATCTGGTCCTGCTGTTTTCTTGGTGATCAGACACTTGCAAAGCCTCAGAAACAGTTATAGGTTTCAAAGGTACACCTACCCGTCCATTAACCTCTGCGTCAGCTCTCTTTGCTTGCTGGGTTGGGACGGTCCCAACACACCTTTGAAGTTGTTTGGCTGACGTGATAGTGACGCATCAGCACTTGACAAGGTAGCTCTTAGACCTTGTCACACGCTTCTGGGATTGCCCTCCTGGAATCCCACATTCTTCCCACGGTGCCTTTTTACCTACGTTGCTGCTCTGCTTACACTGTAGACTGCTGCTTTATATTTTTACATTATACAGCCCTAAGTTATATGCTGCATTGCATGCATTTATGGCATTTAGAATGGTTGCAATGAATATCTAAATATGTTCCCTCTCTGGAAAGCGTTTTCTGCATCTGACTGACAACAGCTTCAAAACCTCCTCCTTTCTTGTTGCCAGAGTTCTCTGTGGAATAAGTATAAAGAAAATGAGTCACTTGATTGAACTGCGCTATATAGCCAAGTTTTATTGAAACAGAGGACATTACGTTTCCTGATAATCCACTGGAAAATGTTGCAAGCATGGAAGTCGTCAAGCTTTTATCCCACAAAAGATCCATTACAACAGAGTCGTCCCAAATATCCATTCAAGTCAACTAATTTGTCCCATGAACACTATTTATCATAATATCCACATTGCTCCTTTTACTGTTGCTTTACCTCAATGCTTTTCTTTTGTTCCATAAGTGCATACAAAGACTTACCCTTTGAGTGTAGCACTTTTTCGTCATTAGAATTTAATTCACTATATTGAGTGTAAAAATATCTTATCTGATAATAATCAGGGGTCTCTCTGTCATCATTCATGTCGGCGAACAACACTTCATTCAGACTAAAATTTGTACCCAAAAACATAAAATGGGCATTTTGTCAGCTGTGTATTTTTTTAGACATTTATTAACTTATTTCACCCACAGCCCAGACTCCGCATCGGATTCTGATACAATAAAAAACTGGTCATCTCTAAACCCTGCTGTACAGCCTCTATATTTACTTGGTATTGTTTTGATATGCAGCAGACCAGATATGGGCTTCAAAGGGATGCCCACAGAAGAGTCCAGCATGCCGACAGAGCCTTTGAAACCCAACACTGTTATGTGATGTTGTTGGGGCGACTGGCCATCATCCGGTCACACTCACAAACAAACACCCCCACACAGGGTAAAGCATGTCACACGGAGAAGCTTCCTTACTTTCTTTACACTGAATGAACCAATGTGTGAAATCAGAGGAGTTTCAGAAGTGTGCGGTTAATATGTCAGATGTGTACTAACTTTGCAGCCACCTGCTGGGTAAATACTCTGCATCTGCTTTGAATCCATGAGCATTTACTTGAGGCAGATTTGGAAGGAGAATATGAGAGCAGTTAGCTGCGTACACACTCATGTAAATGCAAATGCATTTAACCACAAACGACTAATAAGAAACATAATTTAATGTCCATTCAATATAAAAAAGAGGCCTTAAATTTACTGAGAAGGCCACTTTGTGATTTCCGGCTCTGTCTCTGCAGAGGAAAATAAATCATTTGCCAAGAGAGCCTTTTGATGATCTTGGATTGTTTGCATGTAGAAATGTACAGAAATGCACTCATAGGAAAAATGTTTTGTTTTTTAGTTTGACTGCAATAAATTGTTACTGTCAAATATGAAACGCGATATAATCCAGGATGAGGGGAGCCCATTATAAAATGCATACTTTATGATTCGACACAGGTCATATAAATCACCATGTACTGTATAACACAGAAGAATATATATTTTCCAAGGAGAAATGTAAAAGTAGTGCACCTTTAAGAATATATTTCTTACAATTAAAGCCTGGATTACTGCAGCCATTGATGATAACACATGCAGCCAAGTTACTCCTGATTTGTAGGTTAAACATTATGTATAATCTATTAAATTGACCATGATTATTTTTGTAAATTTATGCATTTGAGAAAATCTTAAATATTGATAACATTAAAGATTAATTGTTTGTAATTGAAAGAAAACCTAAAGAAATTTGTTGCAGTAAACAAACACTCAATAGACGTTCCACTACAGTAAACACAGGTCCCCTCTTTGATAGATAGACAGCCTGCACGTGACCTTTTGGCAACTGCTTTAAAAACGTAAAATAAAAAAAACTGCAGTTGAACTAATTTTCTGGTAAAAGACCTTAAAAGTAAGTTTTCTTTTCCATTTTGTTTTTTTTTACAAGCAAAAACAGACGTCCACACTTGGTCTGTGTAGCATGATAGTCCACGGTTGGTAGGAAGATAGGAATGAGTGTGTGTGCTTGTGTTTATTAGCTACACATTAGACTGCATGTACAGTCATTGCTTTATTGAAAAATCTGAATGATCTCATGGATTATTTAACAGCGCAGTCCAAGTTTTTTTTACTTTCTCAAATGAAATCAAAATGTCATCTTCAGTGCTTGCTGTACACTGAATAGGAGGCTATTTAACCTTTGAAACAGGCTTATGAATATACATCAAAGGTGCACTCCAGTACACCTCTGATTAGATTCATCCTCTGCATTGTAGACTTAATTGGATATAGCCAGTACAAGTCCTGTTATTGTTTTTTCACTACTACATTCTGCTTGGAGAACTGTTGTATAAAAGCAATATGACACTGGAGTCCAAGCTATTATACTGAATATCAGCTCTGTGATTATCTTTGGCACTTGGCTTGGGGCCTCAACCTATGACCCAATCAGAGCTGTGCTGATATTTAGTACAACAGCACTCCCTCTCGTGTGATATTGCCTAATAGGACCCAGGTTGAAAAATAATGGAACAGATATGTCCTCTGTGTATTTCTTCATCCGTGCCCACCTCTGACAAATCTCGTTTGATGGTGTGAGGAAGTGTTTCAAGATTTCCAGAACATTCTGCAGTGTGTATCCATAATAGCATGCGAGTCAGGGACACTCAATCTGGACTGTGGTTAATACCGACAGCAGATGCTACCAGTCTGAGAGAGAAAAAAGAGCCACATCTGCATCACTTCTCATCTTCCCTCTCATCTTGTAGCTCTTTTCATGTTTGAAAGGAAACTCCGTGGCTCACTCCAGGTTTTGTCAAGTCCCAGTTTGGCAGGTCTGACTTCAGTTAATCTGTTCCTTTGTCCTTCATCCTCTGCTCAGATAGTTTGACTTTCGTACCTGGAACTGTTTTCTTTATTCAGCAACAAAAATGACTTAGAAATATTATTACAATTTAAAGGACAAGTCTGGGTAAGTTTGAGACTTTTCTTTGTGCTGTTATACAACAACATTGAACTGAATCCAACTGACTTGGTAAAATGTGTGTAACAATTCTGACGTGTCTTGTTCCTCAGTATCATAGAGGTCCACAAAAACACTATAAACCAAACTGCTGCACTCGCTGACCTGTTCCTTCATTATATTGAACTCACAATGTAGTTTATAATGATATCTAGCAGACAACGTGGATTAATCCACCACTAAAAATAGTCCCCATCAAAAGCCCTGTTCTCTAATGTTTGACTTGTTTTGCCCTGTTATCAATGATAATAGTCAATTTATAGAAATAAAAATTAATGATATATTTTTGAGCATTTTGGGGGAAATTAGGCCTAATTTAAGTCCCGCCTCCCTTGGTTACTGTTGCTACGTCTGTCAAGCTTTCACACCGGCATGTAATTATGGCGTTTTCAACTGTAACAGTGAGAGATGTTCCAATGGAAATAATAGTAAATTTCTGGAAAAATAGTTCCCAAATATCGGAGAGAAGTCGACAGAAAGGACGGATGATGTTGCTCGCATATTGTGGGCTTGATCCATACACAGGATCTCCTAAAGGCACATCAGGAAAGCCCAACAAACTCCTGTACAAGTTTGCCACAACAATGGCACAAACAGAAGGGAGGTAAAATAAAGACTGTGGTGATGGTGAAGGCCAGACAGGATTGCAAGCAGAGACCAGTCGTCTGTCTTCCACAATTTTTAGTCCATGTCCGACAGCGGAAAATATGACGCCCGCCTCTAAACTTTGTGAATATCTGCTGTCGGACTTGTGGATTGCATATGCACACCGTTTCGGCATTTCTCCTTGCCTTGACAGGCCTCCCGCTCCTAGTTACGGTTGCTAACGTAGGATTGGATAGTGGCTGTTCAAGGGAGGGGCTTGGCGAAGGGTCAATTGCTTTCTTAAATGAAAAGGCCAACTTAATATCTGAGCTTAAAATTAGGGTAGATTATGTGTTAGAAAAGTATTTTTGTTATGTTTATTGAAATTCTTTTTTCATCGAGACAGAAATAAAAAGAATCCAATGGTCTGACAAATAAAAAGAAAAAACTCTGGTATATGCTGCAGTCTACGGTGTGTAATAGGTCAGCCTGGTCTCATTATCAGAGCGTATTAAATGATTGCATGGCTCACCTTCCTATCTACCTACAAACCTGCCTTACTACACGCACTCTCCCTGTGCACATTTTGCACATGAGAGAAGCCTTCCACAGATAATAATAAAAAAAGAATCAGGAAGTAATTCACTTATGTCAGCATAAAGAATGGAAGTTTAGCTGGTTCATTGGTTGTTTAAGGACAATGTGCAGAAACAGGCCAGACTTTAAATGTATTATTTAGCATTTATTTTCCCCCGAGAACTACAAACTGTCATTTTATATTTCTCAGATGTGTTTTTTATTTTGAAAGGATCTGTTTCCTCTCTGCCTCCAGTCTTTATGGTTAGCACAAGGAGTTACCCATGTGGATCATATCTGGATTATCTCTTGACCTTGGACAAAGCCCAACTAGCTATTTCCTGCTTTTCTTTCTTTATGCTGAGCAACATAAAAGTGTTATTTATAACTTCATAATGTCATCTCCCTTACTGAAAGAAAGCGAGTAAGTGTTTCTCAAAGTGAATACTCGAGAAGGAACTGATGCTGTTTGGGTTTGGTGCCAGAGAGTCGTCAGAAAGTACTGAGTGATAGATAAACCCATTGTTGGTTCATCTGAGTTCCTGACAAATCTCCCAAAGAAACGTTCTTCAAAGACGTCCATTCTGTATTTAAATCATTGTGATAGAAATCATGTAAAGTCATTAAAAAAAAAAAAAAGTTGACATAAAGTTGACAGGCTTTAGGAAACACGTGAATTGTCATTATTTCTATTTACATTGCACAGGTCAATGCCGTACGCAGCAGTAGCTTAATGAGGAAACATGGAGTAATCACTTCCACAGGCTGCTGCCTCCTTGTTCTCCGCTGCTGGGAACATGAAGCCCTGGCTCCTCAACAAACATCTGTATTTGTATGAGTGCAATTCTGTAAGTCGCAGCAGTAAATCGTCTCTTTTTGTTGTGTTTTTTTCACAGACACACATTCACCGTGGTCAGAGTGCTCGGCCAACCCACCGTGCTGCATGTCATGATTGATGAGCGTGACTTCTTTTCCAGATGGATGCTCGACTGCTGCAGGATCTTACCTGCTGCCACAACTCAGACTGCTGGAGAAGGTACAAAAGCACTCCGTCATTCTGTGTGTTCACATGTGCGTTTTGCCCTCACGTAGCAGAAGAGCAGCAGGTTGGTAGACAGCTTTCAGCGCTGCCTCCCTTTGAGCTTTTTGTGAATGGTGGGAGGTTTTTGATGTATTGGCTTTCTATAAGAAGCAGATGGTCGAGCAAGCAGAGACATTTCAGTGCTTGAGGATTAAAGACATGTAAATCATGTGAGCTTCAAGATGTAACAGTATTCTATTTGAAAATATCACAGCTGCTTTTTTGTCGCAACTAACATGAGTTCAGCTTTTGAGCTGCAGCGATGTAAATGTAATGAATTGTAACTGCAGACAGTGCTGAAAAACAGCTCTCAGAAACATTTAAATTGAGTCAAAAATTGGCTTTAAAGTGGATTTTATGATGTGTTTTAATATGAAAAAACACTTGTACAGGAACTGTGTTGCTTATTTTTTAAGTCTGTCTTTCTGTAAACAGTGAATGCAACATGTGAGTACTGGCAGGAAATCGGCTCAGCTCATAAAACCATATAAGCCGTGCCAGCACGCTGTTGAGTCTATCATCACTAATTACTCAGTGTCATGGAAAACACAGTCTTTAGGAAACATGCTGTCGACACCTCGCCGGGGAGTCTGACAGCCAGAAAATCAGGCTCTTATTCAAAAATGTGTGACACTCAAAGAGTGTGGTTCACAGGTGGGGAGCTCTCATCATTAATTCGTTTTACATGCCAGGCGGGCAGATTGCCTTCCACAGCAGCTCTGAAGTCGGCTCCAGCACTGAATTAGCACTTTGCAGGAAGCTGGTTTGGGGCCTGTAGAATGGAAACACAACAATCCCCCGGATCCCAAATGGGACTCAGCAGAGGGAGTAGGTCGGAAACTACACGGCACCGTCCTGTGAGCTGGAGTCCCGTTCATGTGACTGAAGAGGATTATCAGAGTGTTAGTTTGCCATAAACATCATTGATAGAATAGTTGCTGTACAGCTCTGACCGTGATGAGTCGGACAGGGTCAACAGGAATATTCACCATGGACGATATGATGTGGAAACTCAAAACAATTGGTGTTATGCAGGGTCACTGACAAAACTGTGTGAAGTGGACGTAGCCACCATGGCATCATCCATTAGCTAGATGACTACTGGTTTAAAAACTTAAAGATATAACCTTGAAGATTTTCATTTAAATAAATGTCTGTTAAGTCACTATCTATCACAATGGTGACTGATGAAAGCCTTTAAATTTGCAGTATTACGGACTGCCTGTCTTTGGCGACATTCACAGAAAAAATCACAAGCGTCGCCAAGTTAGTGACGCGTTTTCCATCAGCCAGCAGTGGTTGGTCTGCCAGAGAGGGTAGGCGGAGCTAAGCAGCTGCTTTTCCGGTCTCTGCAAGTGTTGTGAGTAAACAGTAATCTACTATGGCTGAACAAACAAAGAAAAGATCGATGACTACAGATACAACTTCAAAAATAAGTGAAAATCCAAAGACAAAGAAACAAACTCGATGCTCAGATGAAGGCAGACAGTGTAAAAAGGAAAGCGACCGTCAGTGAGGAAAATCAAGAGTTACAACCGGAGCCAACTGTGGAAATCTGGATATATGGGAAGTGTACTCCTGCAATTACTGTTCATTGCCAGAAGGTGCCGCCAAAGAGAACAAAACTGAAATCTTCGTGATTATATCTTTAAGTTTGACATTTTGGCAAACGCCATCTTGTTTTTCTGGAGCCGGAAGTGAACATACCATTCCATTGGACGAGAGTTTGGAGCTGGAGAGGAGAGAGAGGTTAGGAAACACCAAGTTATCAGCCTACACTGGTGCTTGCTTGGTTAGCGAGGTAAGTCTGTAATTGGCTGTGTTTGGACGCTATATTTGGCTGGCAGAAAACAGGCTTGTAACAAAATATACCTACCAGGAAAAAGAACAGCTGCCTCGGTGTCTTTTGGTACATTGAAAGCATTTTTTAGGACGCTGTAGCAGCAACTCGTCAATTACAATGTAGCCACGCCTTAAAGTATGTCCTGCTTTATCATCTATTGCCCTCAAACCAATAATTAACAAAATGAACAGGATGCCTTTATTGAAGAAGACTAGAAATCATTTATTATGATTAAGAATAATTGAATAAATGACCCATGTCACAGACTTGTATACAAGAAGACTTCATTCTGTAACCAGTGGCCCCGGCTAGCCTGAAGAGACTCTGCAGGTTTAATTCCATATGGCTAAACTAGTCAGTAGTAGTTAACTTCCTTGGAAGAGTCCTCTGCAAGAGGAAACTTTCAGGTGATGTCAAAGACACTAGGGTGGCCATATTGGAGGTCGTGTCAGTAATGGAAACCACAAAATTACATAGACCCAGTTGATCTGAGTCATACTCATATCTCGAATGTAGTTGTTATTGCTAATCTTTGTTATATTTCTAATATCATCATTGGCATTGGTACGATAAGTCTGTATTATCTACTGTTGTTTTTCTTGCTGTGTGTATCCCTGTGTCTTTGTTAGTCTCTATCCATCCCTCTCTTTCTGTCTCTCAGTCTGTCCCTCTTTCTTGGCCCGTCTGTTCGCAGCAGATGGCTGTTCAACGATGATTCTGGTTCTGCTCATATAGTTAAGAAACAGGAGAATAGAGGAATCTGTGCAGGATGATAAATTTAGCTGCTGAGGGTCAGCACTTTGTCCCCGCCGGTGCCCTCGACAGCTATGGGATTTGGCATTAAAGGGCTGTCATGACCACCACAACGACTCAATTTGCAACGCAAGCTTTGGGCCAAACGAGGAAAGAATCACACAGAGGTCAAAGGCCTGTATAAAACAAATCTGCAGTATATAATTTGAGGTTTGAAATGTAAAGAAAGGGCAATTTTATACTCATTAACCAGTGGGTGAATGCTGTGGATGGGCTGAGAGACTCGAGTTGGCCAGACCGTTTCCTAAGTTCTGAGTGCCGGGGAATTTGTGGTCGTCTTCCCAGAGGCCGAGCAGGACAGTCTGCTCTCCTCATGGTCGCGCAGCAGGAGTCGGGTTACATTCAGAACATGACTGACATATCCTGATGCCCATTCATTGGGGTGTCACTGCATTCCACTTTCATGTTTCAGGAGCATAAATTACAGCCACTGTCAAAGCATCGGCCATCGAGCGGGAGGATCCGACACAAAATGTAAGATAGAGCGGACGTAATAAATTATGTATGTTCCTTAAATTGAAAAGCTTTTTTGTGTTCTTGCACAGTTTAAAAGAAAATACGATCAGATCTAGTGTTGCAGCACACCTCATGTTATTTTTACTTGGCGTTCAAGACCAGGTTGATCCTTCTCCTGGAGCAGGCAGTCTTGACCTATAAAAAAAGGTGGCGGTAATGCACCTCAAAAATACGGAGAAGTGTCATGAAACACAGAATATTGTTTATGCTGTCGTTCCAGTGTAGAAAAGCGTGTGATTCGCATGATCCCAAGCCCTTACAATGGAGCCGACCTTCGCACTAAGCCTACTATTAAACATATTTTTTTACATAATGACCCGGTACCAGCCATGGCCGTGCAGTTCAGAGGATGAGATTGGCGGTGCTGCACACATACGCGGGTTTCGAGACATTACAAAAAGCAGTCCACTTACGTAGTTTGGTACGGTTAGCTTAGCCAAGTACACATGAATCACCTTTTCAAGTTGACCCGGGTATGGATCAACAAACCGTGCCCGAGTACAGTACACAGTGTTCACACTAATCACACGAACCGGACTTTGGGGTCAAGTGTTCTCCGGGATCCAGGCCCTGGTCCCTCATGTGAAAGCCCCCTAAATGATGAATTGGTATTTAAAGCTACCGTATAACACTTACAGTTATCCTTTGTAGTGTACAACCTCTAGTAGGGCTATGCAGCAGTTTTCTAATGAGTGTTTGTTTGCCTCGTGCACATGAATGCACTAGCACATGGGGGACGTAATACACATTGGCACCAATGCACCAACAAAGGCAAAAAAGAAGACAACTGTTGCTAGTAAATGTACGTAGTCGACCTTATTTATCCTGGAAGGTGAAACACCCCTTTGTTTATGATAACACAGGCCACCTTTAACATCTCAGACTGTCTATGCTATTACTATTTCTGCAATCTTTGCTGTATCACCAGGGACAGTGAACACAACTGCTACACTGTTAGAAATGGACCAGAGGAAGAATAGCTGTTTAATCAGTTACAGCTCAGTCCATTAAACTGTGGTCGTAGAGGATTCATTCCCTCCTGTTATTTAATAAGTAAGTCAATAACAGTTCCCCAGGCTTCAGGTCATTTGTGACTGTACCAAGCGGCTGACCTTGGTCTGCTCGTATCACACAGCTGGTCATCATCTGATTCTGTAACTCTCAATCTTCATATCCAGCTCTGAGTGTGATCATGTGAGAAGGATGTGGTTGTTAATTACTAGTAACATCATCAGAGCCACGAGTGGAGAACGGAATATGATATGAGTTGAGATGTAATACCTGTGGGAACGTTGAGCTGGTGCAACAGCTAACAGTGGTTTCCAACAAGGTGAATCTATGAAGAGGATAGATTTACAAGCTGTAGGAACTCTAGAGGGAAAAAACAGGGTTAAAAAGAAAGTATATCACTTTAGTCACAGTGCAAGTATGTTTTGTTCTTATTGCTCTCATATCTACGAACAAAGTTGTGACTGTGAGGCCCATTTCAATCAGGAGAAACTATTATTATTATTATTATTTATTTTACAAGCTTAGAAAAGAATGAGGATGAGTAAAGTCTTTGGCGATTGCACCCCATCGTGACGTCTTCATGACTTCAAAAGGGGTAGGGAGGCCAAGAGCTGAATTGGATACCTGTCGATGGAGTCTATACACCCATGGTTGTGGCGGTGAAAGAAGGATGGATGCAGCATGTGATGAGGAGTGGACTACTGAAGAGCTGAACCTGAACGCTGAAGAATGGATCGGAGGTGACTGGGGTGGAGGAGGGTCGCAGCAGTCTGCAGAGAGGAGAATATATTTGTAGTTTGACTGCAGCAGGTCGATAAAGGTCGTTGCATATCTGGTTTGTTAAATACTGAAAAGAGTACGCCCATGATCAGCAGGTTGGTTTTGTCACAGAAGACAGATGGAAAGAAGCCAATGGCAGCATCTTTGGTTGGGCTCTTATGACAAAGAGGTGTCTGTGTGGATCTGGGTCAGGTTGTCAGAGAAGAACATTTTGTTTATTTGTTGAATGTAAAAACATGTATGCCTAACATGTATCGCTTCATGGTTGCTTTTTTAATCATTTGTTGAAGTTGTAATTCTCTTAGGTGTGTGAAATCAGACTTAATTTGATTGGCTATAGAAGCCTGTGGCTGTAGTATTAACCTGTTTCATGTTGTAAGTGTGATGCCAAATGCAACTTTTTTTTTTCACCACACAGGAATTTAAAACTCTCTTGTTTATTTGTAAAAGTAAAATAACTTTTACTGGGTACACATATTCCTACATTTTTAGCAATGCATTTTATAATGGGTGTTAATGTGTGCTTCCAAACAGCCCATCTTTTACAGGAACAGGAAATGGTGCAGTTGGTATGGGTATGTACTGTAATGTGTTGCCAAGTTTAAATGCCAGCACTAAAAATACCCGGCTGGAATGCAGGATTTGGCAGCAGGGCCAGGCCGGTGGCCCGGGCTTTGTCGCCACTCTCAGGGCCTATTTCGACACGAGAGGGCCGTCAGACCGAAACCTGAAGCCGGCTCCTTGGTTCAGCTCCGCTCTGATCTTCTATTTTGTTCTGGGAGACTTTTCAGGGGATACTTGCAGGGGCTCCAAGAGCAGATGAGAGGGGGATTTGGGGGTGCTATTTCTGGGGTCCTTGGGGAGAGTCTTCTGAAGGGCTTTTTTTTCTTGTCTGCCGGCAGCACCGCTCAGCCGTCTGGTGGCTAAAAATACCTGAAATAGGTATCCAGGCCCGGACTGCAAACTTTACTTCCTGCTCCACCTCCTCCTGTCATGAAAGTGAGCAGACTTTTCCATCCGTTTGTTTACATTCAGGTGACAAAGCCCTCACGTGGACATAGGAATTATGAGGGGGGAGAGGAGGAAGTCAGGTGATCGTTTTAGAGAGTGACAAAGTCTGCAGAGTGGGTGAACAGAACGTCACGGCTTTAACAGGCGGGACAGCTCTTGTTTTACTCACACAAAGTGACTGTTGTATTTTTAACATGACCAACATATGTTCCCTTAACCTGATGTTTATTATCTCAAGATGACATCACAAGTCTTTCTGAAATTACCAAAGTACAAATTTCAACCCAAACCATAATCTCACCTTAAATCCCCACCAAGTAGGCTACTTTATTCACCTAAACGTTAACAATAGCATTGAGCATCTTAAACTGATTTATGACAAAGTTAAGCCCCGGTTGGTCCCCGTAACAGGGAACAACTATAGCACCCAGTCATCTAACCACCAGGCTCTGTTTCTTTTTATATTAATGCTGTCCTTTTTTACATTAGTGGTGAGGTAGGAGCTTTATCTACAGTATGTACAATCATAACCACAAGATCCACATCATAGCATCTGTTCTCTATAAATGATCCACAATTATTCATCCACAGCCTGCTGGATAAACCCAGAGAAAACTGGGGAGCTGTGATGAATTTCTCATCTATTTCACTGGACACAAATATAAGTCATGAAGCCGTAGTAAAGTAGAAGGAAAACACTGATTGATGATAAACTTTGCAGAGTATAACATAACAAAGAGTCGGTCGAGACCTGCTCTTTTGTTAAGTGTCTCGAGATAACTCTGGTTTTGATTTGGCGCTATACAAATAAAATGTGATTGATTTGATTGATAGAAAGTTTGCTGAGTGTGCACACATCAGCCAAGTCATGACTTCACTCTATAGATCATAAATGGACGCCCAGTCAGTTATTGATTGTTGCACATTGAGTAATGATTATTATCTTGAAGTCATTGTGGCCTGTGTTTAATTTCCTGGACATTTCTCATATACGGTTAAATTATGAGCAATTGTCCGTTGTTCCGAATAAGATTTTAATTTCATGTCAGAAGTACTCAGAATTTAATTTATAGAGTCGTGGACATGGACACCAATTTCAATTTTTTGTGTGTGTCAATCAGAACAAATCGCAAACGATTGTTTTTCAATTTGAAACACATGTCGTGCCTTCAACATAAAAAGTACAAGAAGCCATTAAGTCTGCTGGGGTAGCAGACAGGGGCAATGGATTGGTCAGACAAACGCAGGACTTGCAAGACCAACGTTTTTGTTTTTCTTTTAACTTAAAGTTAGATAAGGTATGTGGCAGCCAAGAGTACAGGTGTGAACCCACCCAGGATTCTTTGAGGACGCTTTGAGATATGATCCAGCAAAATTCAGTGGTGGTGTAGGATGCTTCTGTCCTGGGCCATGTTGAAGGGCCGCCTATTCTCCGTACGCAGGGCAACGATTAGACTTTATTTAATGTTAATGCTTTGGGTTGATACTTTTCTGCCTGTCTTGTAAAAACTATTAGAGACTCATTCTCTTACAGTTTACATGATGTGCAGTATTTTAACCAAAACCACCATCTACTAGGGTTGCCACTTCAGGGACAGAAAACATCACTAGGTTCTATGAATTCAAAGTGCTCTCAGATCTTCCCCACATGACCATTGTGGAAGTTATTTCAGCATTACAGAAAGATGAATGACTGCTGTCAGGAGAGTATTAACCCCCCTCCTACTTCTCGATATGCTTTGCTAATCTCTCCTGCTTATTTTGACCCAAGTTCCTATCACTCTTACCCCCACAGGTATTTTTTCATTGTAGTTTCACTGCCAAAGCTTAATCTGCAGAGACAGGCGTGAGTTTCTGGTGAAACAATCTGTGGTTTAGTTCGACAGAGATCCTACTTGGGACATGATAGAGTGCGGTTAAGCTCTGTTCATTTTTTAGGTATTTTTTCTATAATTAATCAAAATGAACAAGTGCTTTTGACGGCCCAATATCTGTAAACCATTCTACATCAGACTGTCCTTTATTCCAAAGCAAAGAGAACATGGGAGTTTCAAAGCAGATCATGCAGTGACAGGGTTTATAAACCCACACAGAGTTAGATAACTGTCAAAGTTTGATGGTGTATTCAGACAGAACGATATCAATATTTTAGACACTGTGCAATGAAACAAAAATGAAACTGAAGGCTCAGGTGAGGATGGAACACACACATTTGCTCTGAAGAAGCATCTGCACAAACTGAAAATATTTCACCTGGGACAAAAACTGACATTTAAAGCAAGACCTGAGAAATGTCCTTCATGAACAGATGTCTTAAAAGTGTCTCAGAGATAAAGTATCTCTGAAATACTTTCAGACTGCTTTTGGATCCTCTGATGAAATGTGCAGTAGATTTTAGATTTTAGTCTCCTTAGTTTAGTGGCGCTGAAGACTCCTTTACATGTTCCAGTCATTTTTATCATCTTGTCAGACTGAGACACTGATGGAGTCTGCTGGAATCCACCCTGAATGCTACTGCATGCAAAGGGGGAAAGGATTTGAAAATACTACAACCATCTACCTCCTGTACACACAATATTTATCTCTGCACCTTTGCACTGTTCATTGCACTATTGTCTCCTGTGTTATTGTGTTTTTAAATGATACTTTGCACTATATATTTGTATCCATAGGCCTGTATATAGTAGCTTTAGTTTTTAGTATCTAAGTGTTACTTTGTCTAACCTGTTTCAAGTGCAGTATGTCAATTTGTGGGAAAAAAAGCACAGTCAAATTCCTTGTATGTGCCCACTTACTTGGCCAATAAAACGGATTCAGATATTTTAGTGACAACTGTGGTTGACTCAAGAAGGCAGAATGTTTCTATACAATTATAAGGGTATGAACTCAGCCGATAACGTGATGCTGAGAAAAAGTAATGTTTACCGATTGAATGGTTTATTCTGTTAACAAGTAATGCTCAAGATATACACCCACCGGCCACTGCATTAGGTACACCTGAAAACTCTAATGTAATCCAATACACCAGCTCAGCCATAACATTTGCTTTAATGTTGCCTGTAATGTCCAGGCTTTTTTTTTAAAGCTGTCATAGAGGTGTTAATTCAATGACATTTCAGCATTGAGGTTATAATTGGCGGTGGGGCTGTGGGAGGACAATAAATTAGAGACACATCTCAATATAATGTAGTTCAGTACAAGACCACCTTTAACTATGGCCTCAGTAATAACAACTTTAAATTTACACACTTCTGACTCTCAACGAAACAAAAGTCAACAAAAACTAAACTTCATAAAAGTAGAATCCATGGCAGTGCTTTTGTATTGAACTGCATTAGATTGTACTGGTGTACCTAATGAAGTGGCCGGTGAGTGTATTTATATTTTTTTTCTTTCCATAGGAAAACAACACAATGAGAACAAACAGTTGGTCATCTATAAATCCCAATGTTATGCTGTGTTCACTTGGATTCAGCAGATGGTAGACGGCAGACGGACCACACCTTTTGCACGGCATGGGAAAAGTAAACAAACATTCCGACGGAAAGGCAGGGTGGCAAAACGAAACACGCATGATGTGATGTTGCTATGTTGATGTTAAATAAACTGTAATCGATACATTCATTTGATGTAATCATTGCTTATTATTATTGATGTTGTACTGCATACAAAAAAAGACTGTTAAATGCCCCTTAAAACATTAGCTAATTATTTTATGTACAATATGGATAGTGAAAGGAGAACTGCACTTTGTGTATCCCTTGTTTATCAGAGTCTGCAAAGAGGAACAACAAAAACAAAAGCACATGTGGTCATAAAGTTTTGGGGTCCTGTTGAACCAAAATGATCAGCATCTCTTTGTCAAGATCTCCCATGTTTTTTTGTTGTAGGGTGGTACGTCACATCTGGTTGCAAATTCCGTTGCCGGCAATCTCTCCCACCTCACCACATTTCACCGTCCTGCTTTCATTCACTAAAATGACATCCGGTTTGCCGTTTGCCGTCTACCGTCTGCCTGAATCCATGTGAACGCAGCATTATACTGATGAAAGTTCATACAGTTCATACAATAGGGGCTCAGAAATCACCTCTTAAGGTCTCAAACACAATCCTTTTTGTCCCAGTATTGCAAAAAAAGTTCTGCCCTCAGATTTAGTGATAAAGTAGTTCTCTCCATACTTTAAATATTATTTACAATATCTATCCAGTCAGTCTCTGTTGGAGGTTTGGACTGTAAGCATTTCCATTTTCTGCTAATAATATCTTTAATAATTATTTTTCCTGCACTGAAAAGTGAGCTGTAATGTTGCCCAGATAAATTGTTGGGAAAGAACAGTCAAACCTGACACCTAATATGTTTTGCATTGCCCGTGTTGCCTCCTGCCAGTATGGTCGAATTTCTGGGCTGTTCGGAAATATGTGGAAATGGTCTGCCAGCGGTTCTCCACATTTCCTCCAACATAGACCCCTTCCGACCTCAGCTGTCTGAACCCATTTTATTTTAAGGGTTATAAAATATCTGATCAGAGTCGGCCAACAGAGTTCCCTCCAAAGACCCGAGTGTGCTGGAGATAATTCAGTCATTTTGACCCTGTATGCTTTTTTTCCATCCTTAGCCAAGTCGTGGTATTTTGCCTTATGGATATTCAAATGCATGAATGCTTTTTGTCAAATTGTTGTACTTTTGTATGTGAGATTTAACACCTGATAGCAATAGTTCAAGTATTGACTGCTTTTCTAGACTTCTGACCACTAAAATCACTTTACACTACATTTCACATTCAACCATTCACACATACTCTGATGGCAGAGGCTGCTATGGAAGGCTCATCATCATCTGGTCATTTACACACACTCTCACACACACACCAAAGACTATGCCTTCAGGAGCAATTTGTCTTTCCCAAGGACACCTCGACAGGCAGACTGGAGAAACGCTCCTGATCAGTGCACAATCCGCCCCGTGTCTGACCCACAGACACCCCTTTAAGGCCATAAGAGCAGTATAGTGCCTTATCTTACAGCAGGCTACAGCTGGGCAGGGGGCAACTGATGTCATGTTGGCCATACAATGAGGTGTGGTCAGGCTCATTGTTGGGGCGTTCCTGGTCTGAGGTCTATAGATCAGTATTTTCTTGCTACGGGCAAATTATTCAGACAACTATATTCTTGTCATAGGCGGGTTCACAACACAATCAACTCAGCTTGTTAGTAACACAAGGACTCCTACTTCTCAGTGAAATATCAGTGCTTTTAAACAGTCAGATGGAGTCATTACTGGGGCAGAGGACGGGAAGACGGTGAACTTTTATTTCCTTGTCTCCTGACGTCATTATGCTGCCTTTAGCTTTGTGCGGCTATTCTGGGGAGAGCAGAAGACCTCCTCCCTCTCCTGCTTCCCCTCAGGGAGATTACTGCTCCAGCCCTGCACGGGCCAAGAGTCCAGCCTGAGACTGACCCTAAGCTGTCGCTGCTGCACCCTCTACACACACAGGGGGCGGGCGATCCGACAGGCAGAGCGACAAGCGGTCGCGATCCCGTGATATTGTCGCAGTCGTACTCGTCACGCACGCGCCCGCCCGCTGCCAGAGTTGAAAGTTCTTGAACGTATGTGTCGTAGTTTTAACTTAAGCCAGGCTATATGATACTTTAGCTGTAAAGAAAATACAGTTGTACAAGCAGGGATACAGTAGTGCGCAGAAGCCGTTTCCATAGTTACCACACGTGCCTGTCTATTCACGAGGAGTGTAGTGAGAACCTGCGATCCGTGCGGGTAGGCAGGTGAAGTGTCACCCCTGTTTTTAAAGACCTTTACACACATTCAATTATGAGATACAGTACATGTATTAAAGGCCTAAAACAACAACAACCATACTCACAAATATTAATACTGACTCTCGAGTGCACGCGGCTTTAAAAGGGAAAGGAAGCTGACACTCTGATTGGTTACACCAAATTTTAATCTTAATACACCAAAATCAAACCTATTAAAACCCAGAGACTTAATACAACAGTTTTGCACCTTGCACTTTACTGGATCAAATGCTGTTTAACTAGCTAAAAGGAGGTTGGACATGGCCGAATCTCTGAAGTGTTTCCAGCCAAGACTTGTTTTCCGTGTGTTGTTTGTTGTTTGTCCGACCAACAACTTGAGAAGCAAGAATGAAATGTGAGTTGAGATATGATAATATCTAATAATAAGGACTTTCAGCTGCACTTGTATGCAGATGTCTTCTTATGGAGATTCATAAAAGCTAGATCATCCACTAGTCCAAACTGATTTCAATGTGTGAAGCACAGCAGGAATCTGTCATGATTCGCTCGTTCCTCACCGCTATAAGTTGGGACTTGAGACTTGAAGGTTAAGACTTGACACTTGCTTTTGATGTGCACATCTGTGAGTTAATTCCACCACTGCTGGGTGTGCTGTGTTTTATTTCAACAATGACCAGAAAAAAGAATATATTGTTTATGATGTTATCATCAGAAAACTAGCTAGATGCTAGTCAGTTAGGCACACTTCATTTACACAGCAGAGAAGTTTGTTATATAAATTGTTGATAACATGTGTAGTGATACTAATTTCATGTAGCTATTGACTGTAATGTGATACTAAGTTGAACTATTTGTGGATTTGTGCACTATTTGACAGATAAGTTTAATTATCTTGATCTTACTGAAATGATTGCATGGAAATATAAAGTAAATTCTTTGTTGGCTGCCGAGCAAAATCGCATCAAAAACTCCACAAACCTTTTGACCTCAGGCTGAGAAAGTGCTCTGATAACTCTCAGAAGAAATCCAAAATAAGGTTTGATCATTACCTAACGTGAGTCACGAATGCCTGGGAAAAGTGGGCCAAACAGACAGAAAGTAAACAGTCAGATAGCTTTTCCAGCTGCCTCTTAACGGTGCCACCTGAGTGCGGTTTGGAAGATGACTTTTCAAGGGGCTCCTCTGCTGGGAAACAGCTCGGAGCCAGTCCCACATGCTGCTGCTGATGGGTTTGTCACACAGGCCGCATTAACCCATGCCGGATCACTAAATGGGCTCCATCTGACATTAATTATGGCGAGCATCGCAAAACCACAGGATGCAAGGAAGATCAAACGCGCTGAATTGGCTTATGGGTCGGCTGACACGCTTTAAAATGTGTAGATACATGTAGTCACGTAACGGTAAGAGAGGAAGAGGAATTGAACTCGTGAGGGAGTGATTGTAAGGGGATGTATTTTACATCCATAAATCATTAGCACATTACTTCTCTGACATTAGAGTAAAGCTGGACAGTTCTGTAGTATTTCTCACATTATTACGGTTTCAGTTGTTTAGATATCAAAGTAGACGCCGTTCCGGATGATTCTCCTCCTCCAGTCACAATAAAAATGTACAGATAGAGAGTGATGCGTAATGGATATGTAACCTTCAGCTCTAAAAATGACGGCTGCATTCACCAAAGCATTAGACTTAGACTTAGACTCAACTTTATTGATCCCTTTGGGATGACTCCCTCTGGGAAATTCAGTCTCCAGCAGCTTATACAGTACAATACAATAGGAAAGAATCAGCACACAGAGGGTAAAAAATAAAGATCAAAATATATATATCTATCTATAGATATATATATAAAAAGTACAAAATTAGATAACAAAATATATAAAATATACACTCTTAGAAAATATACAAGTAAACAGTGGGTAATTGACCTGGTATTTAGTTCGATTAAACTAAATTAGGTTATTGCACTGTGGTTGAGAGATTATTGCACATTGACAGATTTTTATTGCACATATAATAAATATTACTATTGAATAAAAGAAGATAACTACTATTAACTTTGTGAGGTGAATTAGTCGCTACCGCTTGGGAGAGAGTCTGTCCCTGTTACCTCCTCCCCCTAAGTGAGGAGTTGTACAGCCTGATGGCATGAGGGACAAAGGAGTTCTTCAGTCGGTTAGTCCTGCGCTTTGGAAGGAGCAGTCTCTCACTGAACAGGCTCCTCTGGTTGCTGATGACGGTGTGCAGAGGGTGGCTGGCATTGTCCATAATGTCCAACAGTTTGTTCAGTGTCCTTGTCTCTGCCACCATCCCCAGAGGGTCCAGCTTCATGCCGATCACAGGGCCGGCTCGCCTGATCAGTTTATCCAGTCTGGATGTGTCCTTCTTGGATGTGCTGCCTCCCCAGCACACTACAGTGTAAAAGAGGACACTGGCAACCACAGACTGGTAAAACATCCGCAGCAGTTTGCTGCAGATGTTAAAAGACCGCAGTCTCCTTAGGAAGTACATCCTGCCTTGTGTCTTCCCGTACAGGTGGCTGGTGTGTGTTGACCAGTCCAGTTTGTTGTCCAGACACAGCCCAAGGTATTTGTAGGAGTCCACACTCTCCACCTCAGCTCCCTCTAGTAGGACTGGTCTCGGCTTCGGTCTGGACCTCCCAAAGTCTATGACCAGCTCCTTTGTCTTAGAGGTGTTGAGCTCTAGGTGGTTTGTGCGGCACCAAGCAGCAAAGTCCCCCACCAGACTCCGATACTCCTCCTCTCTGTCGTCCCTGATGCATCCAACGATGGCTGTGTCATCGGCGTACTTCTGTATGTGACACAGCTCTGAGTTGTGACAGAAGTCCGAGGTGTACAGGGTGAAGAGAAGAGGGGCCAGCACTGTGCCCTGGGGGGCTCCAGTGCTGCTGACCACAGTGTCAGACGTGGTGTCCTTCAGCCTGACGTACTGTGGCCTGTCGGTGAGGTAGTTGGATATCCAGGCCACCAGGTGGGGGTCCACTCCCATCCGGTTCAATTTATCTCGAAGCATAGGGGGGTGAATGGTATTAAAGGCGCTGGAGAAGTCCAAGAAGAGAATCCTCGCTGTGCCTCTCCCCTTATCCAGATGGGAGTGGACTCGGTGTAGTAGGTAGAGGATGGCATCCTCCACACCAACACCTGGCTGGTAGGCGAACTGCAGGCGGTCCTGGGCGTGCTGCACCTGGGGTCTGAGGAGGCTGAGGAAGAGCCGCTCCAACGTCTTCATCAGGTGTGAAGTGAGTGCCACCGGCCGGAAATCATTAGGTGCAAGGTGTGTAGTGTTGAGGATAGTATGGTTGAATGTGCATTGTACCATTATCAGGTTTTGTATTATCACCATAGACTGTAGAAAAAGATGGACGACATGACAGCTCCCTAAAAGTGAAGCCAAAACAGTTGGAGCGCCCCCTGCTGACTGACTGCAGTATAGGTCATAAAGCCCGCCTCCTCCATGTTATCAGATGGGACATGAGTCAAACTATAAAATCAAAATACACAACAAACATGGTTTCTGTCATTATAGTTAGTTCTTATCATGCTGATTTACGTCCAAGTTTTCATTTTTCTGACAAGTTTACTTTTAATTAGTTATTTGATGCTGTAAAATGATGATTGACAGCTCTGTTGACAAATCCGGCTCCTGCAGCCGATCTGTTCTGGATTAGCAGAGTAGAGGACGTAACTAAAACAATCACTACAGTCATTGCAGTTTCCATATCTGTGAACGTTAACCTCAGACCAACACAAGAAGCTGTTTTGCTGTTAAATATGCCGGCGTGCGGGATCTTTGCTGTGTTTTTTCGGTAGGTTAAGTGTGTGTTTGGGTTAGCAGAAGTGGCTACGGCGGCTGCACACGCCGATCTCTACTGCGTAACTCTGGCATCAATTTCGTACAATGAGAGCCGAGAGAGACGCGTTGTCCATCTACATATACAGTAATTGATTATCACAAAGGGAGAGGACCCAAAAGAAGGCTGAGATTTACTCAACACAAACACAAAGGCAGAGCAAAAAAGCTTAGTGATTCCATGCGTAGCTGGTAAGAATCACATTTCTAAAAAAAAAGGTGAGAAGGTTAAGAAAACAAGATGAAAACATCTTTACAAGAAGCCACGGTTAAAGATGTACTGGCAAAGTTAGGTTAGGACGATCCGACTAGAGGAAGAGAGACAGATGACGCAGAGTTTGATCTACAAGCAGTTTAGCAGAATTTATAACATGACCTGGCAGTGAGCAGTTTATAATCATGCAGCGCAGCGAGGACACCGATCTGTGTGTTGTGTGATCTGTGTGAGTGTTTCTCATGCTCTGCCCCTGAGTCAATAGGGTCACGATCGCTCCTGTATTCCTGTGAACAACCTTTATAAAGAATAAAATGTCTCCACAAGCTGTGAATGGTATGAGCAGGAGGTGATCCACGCGTAGTTATCAGAGTTGTCATGAGCGCGGTGAGGAGACGCACCTCAGGAGAGGAGCAGATATGACACAGATAGCTAAAGTGTGTGTTTTGATGCTCTGTACCTGAATCAATAAAGTCGCGATCTTTCTATATTTCCACGCACACATCGTCTTCACAGGCTGTCATATGTCCATATGCTGTGTAGTTCATATATTTCACTGATAAACACAGAGCTGTAGAGGGGCATCAGGCTCATGTGATGCGAACCCAGGGTAGCCAGGTCTGCGGTTTTCCAGCAGAGTTGGCCTACTTTTGATGAGACCGGAGAGAAAGACCGTTCCCGTTCTGCCGTTCCAATTAGCGCTCCGGTGCGATTGTATCCCTTTCAGAAACTCTGTAATCCAGCCTGAACTGTGGTGTCTTTTTGGAGTAGTGGGCGGCGGCCGGCAAGTGGATTTTTTTCTCCCACAAACCCCCCCAATATCTCTGGAGGCCTGGCTGCCGGTCCGAGCCTGTAAAGACTAATGATTGGCTATGTGATGCTTTTATCAGTGGGTTTTTGGTTGTTCTGATGGTACTGTGTTGTGCAAGAAGCATTACTGTTAAAGTTTTTTTTTTTTTTTTTTTTTACAGTTGTGTTTGTATAAATATATATATATATATACTGTATGTGGGTTTCACAGGGGACACAGCAGTCTTCTGGGTGAGAAGAAAAGTTACAGTTTATATTGAGGAAGTAGTTTTGATCCACACCTCACTCTCTGTCCCCATGTTTCCTGTCTATATCAACTGTTAAATGTTGAAAAAATGTCTAAAAAACTAACTAAATAACTTCTATCATAAGTCTATCAGCTTTTAATACAAAAAAACCCGATATTAACCTCGATATGAACTCACCTGGTCTGAGTGCGCCCTGGTTTTAATCAGCTCTTATCTTTCTGCTTCCTCTTCCACACAAACAGCAACGCCGAGGAGGAAGAGGGACGAAAGTGGAAATATCCTCTCTGGGACATAATTTAATAAGCTTTGTGAAGTAATGTCTTTATTCTGAGGAGCAGAGCGGTGTGTGTTGTGCATCTCTGTGTATCAACACAACTGGTAAGAATTTGGGGATCACGTATCCAACGAGTTAAATATAGGAAATGAGGACATGATACAATAAGTGAACCCAGGACCTGAATGTTAGCAACAAATTAGCTTCATCCAGCAGGAAATAACAAGCTACAGGCTGCAATATGTCACCACTCCCCACCTTTTTCCAGGCTAAGTGGTCTTTGTTGTACAAAGTGTCTCAGTCCTTCAATTATGAAACCTCACCAATAGGACCTGGAGCTCTGTCACACTCACCGTGACCCTGCAGCTTACAGGTCAAGTACAAAAGCACTGAAATAAACAGAGTCATACCTAAAGCTGTCATGAAACTTGTTCATAAACAGCCAGGAGAGGAAAGGCAGGGTTTCCCTCTCATGTCACATGTGTGTAGGTGACGACCCAGGCTGGGGAAAAGGATGCTAGGAAGTCCCACCCGGCTGGCCAGCAGGGTCACTTTCCCAGGGTGAAACAAACAGGGATGTACAATGAAACGTATCGCACATTAAAGTACCTCTTTGTATTTAATAAGTAAGTTTGCTCTGGCCCTAAAGGAATGGCAGATAATGGAAACTAGGTAGCATGTGCTAAAGTATCATGACAATACATCCAATAAATTATCATTTAACTTAAAAAAGAAAAGCACTGTTTCTGTTTCTCTCCTACTTCTTGGCAGGTAGCTGCGCACCGGCAGAAGGCAAACACAGCTGTGTCAGTGTGCATGGGTAGCTAGCTACTTCCATTAGCAAGGTAGCAGAGAGGACAGCATTTACTTTGTGGAAATATTCCCATTATTTTTACATCGTCACAACATGACAGTGAAATATAAGTTGTGCCTGGAGGATGAGAGCTTGTCAGTGAAGAAGCATCTGCATCTAAACATAGCTTCGCTACACCGGTGGGATTAAGAGCCTGTGTTGTCATTGAAATAGACGTGCCCAATACTGTATGACTCTGCCCAGTTCACTGTCAGATTGTGAGCATAATAAAGAGCTGTAAAGGTTATATTGTGTCTGTCATTCCTGTTAATAGGCTACAGAGTTACAGATTATGGGCCATAAACGAGGCTATGCAATGACAGTAGAGTCACTACAGTCAAAGGTAGACGAAACAGTACGATACATGCTGTCTGGACAATATAAACGACATGCGTAAAGAGTCCCAAAGCTGTTGTAATCTTCGGTAATGCAAAAGTACAAGTTACTCTTCTTAGTAGGTAATGCAGTAACATAATGTGTTAATTTTTAATGGCAGTAATCTCGTATGGTAATGAGTTACTTTGAAAAGTAACATTACCCATCACTGATGTCACTTGTGCAAACTACCTGGGGAGCAGCACTTACAGCCTGGGAAGTTACAGAATAGCAACGACACATACACTGTGTTTTTCTGAGCATGAAAGAGAATTTAACATTATATTACATCTAAAGCTTATTTCTTACTGTAATACACATAATCCCAACAGGGATAAAAACAGTAATATTATACACATACCCAGAAAAGTGTCCTCAGTAGAGTGTAGGGGCCTTTCCCAAACCGGACCCTCCCCACTCACACTCCGTCGCAGAGTGAACTCCGTTTGAGGTCACACTCACAGCTGAACGGAGCACCCTTCGTTTAGGTGAAGGGATTAAATGCAGCGCCGAGATTTGAGATGAACTCTCCTCACTCTGGCGGAGGACGGAAAAGTGTGTAACCATGGTTTCATGTCATACAAATAACAAAGGCAATGCAAATACCAGGGAGGCAGAGTCATTGAAATTACTCCACATCATGAGGAAAATAAGTTTCTTCCCGAGCTTCCTCGGTGGCTTTTCTTATTTGTTCCTTAAATATATTTTTCAAACTCATGTTAATGACCTGCTGAGTTTTTAAAGCTATTAATATAAAACACTTTAAACTTTTCACTTGTATCATTTCTAGGCAAGACAACGGTTTATTAGATCCTGGATAGAACGTTAACTTTAAGACCCTGGCATTAGTTTAATATTTCATGTTTATCTTAATTAAGGCAATTCTCGTTTGTACGGGTGATAATACGGAACTTTAATTTACGTCTCTCATCTCATGACAATCTTAACACAGTGTTGCACCTGGTCAGCAAGTCAGCAAGTCAGCAGTGGTGCAGACTCGCTGGTGAATGGTTTAACAACCCATTCCACACTCACAGGTTTTGGACGGCACTCAATGTGGCGGACAGTCCATGCGAGCGCGCAAACCAAGTGGAAGTGCGTATGGAGAGGTTGTAGATAGTAGTTTGGGTAAGGCCCTAGAAAAAAGGGGAAAGCACCCTTCATTTCAGCCTGCAGTTAGCTTCGTGTTTTGCCGAAAAATACAGTTTTTGATGTGATTTTGTGCAAAATGTACAATGACATTCAGAACATGAGTGCGATGAGTTTACTGATAAATAATAAGGGCATTGAATGTTTTAAATGAAGACTGCTGTAATGCTTGATTAAATGAATAGAAGATGTCTTACTTTGGTGTGCCAATTCAATTGAAAATCCCCACAATAGGATCACTAACACTTACTGGACTGGTACGTGCCTTGTCTGCAGCTGAGACAAGATTGTCTGTAGTGGAAACAATATTCCAAACTGAAGCTGCTGATGATCGCTTGCAATCCCAAACCAGCCAGTAGAAGAAGTGAGGAGTCAGCACGACTTACGACTGTATAAAACAGAGCAGTCAATTTCACAGTCATAAAAGTACAGAACAAATATTTACTGATGGCTCCAGTAGTATGGGAAATCATCTGCAGACAGACAGATACAAACATTTAATCATGCACACACTCACAACCTAACACAAGACTCTTTGAGGTTTACGCTTGGCAGAGAAAGTGAGGGTATGATATAAATGTACACAGCCTGTCACGGCTCCACTGTTTGAGTCTGTTTGTGCGAGCAGGGCGTCATTATGCATTGAATAAATTGCTTGTCAGTTCGTCTAAACAGTGTCTGAAACGTCTTCAGTTGGCAGAGTTGAGTTGATTTAAATAATCACAGCTACTTTGTGCACTATTTGGCCAAAGCGTTTGGAAGAGGTATCAAGAATTGCCTTTAGAAATGGTTGTGCGACACGCTGTACAACCGCCACACATGGAAGGTAATACTGTCTTCTTGTTCTTTATGATAGCATAATGCTAAATGGTAGATGTTTTCTGGGTCTGTAGCAGTCATTCAACATTATCATGATCACCATCTTTAAAGCTCCTGTGAGGAGTTTTTATCTGGTGATGAAACAGACTGAAATTAATTCTGATGACTCAGTGTGACCTACAAAAGCAAACCAGACCATCAGCAAAAAGATGGATTATTTCTACATAGATATTTTTCATGCCTGAAGCTGCTGGCGGGGGGGAAGGTGTCAGATGAAGTGATTAACTGCACGCTGCCTTTATTTACATTTGCCAGGACAAAAATTTAAAGTGAGTGATGCATTAGACTGTTAAAGCGGTCCAGCTTTGTGCACAGGGGGCGCCAAAATCAACACAAACTGAAATTCCTCACAGGAGCTTTAAGTAAGTTATCTAAAATATTAAAATGGCTAGCATATTAATATGTATTTACTTACCTCCTGTAAAGAGAGAAGGCTGGGACTGAAGTGCCTGACCTTCCCCAACCTGCCATCCCTCTTCAAATTTGGAACAACAACACGGCAATGTTTCATAAAGCCAAGCAACACACCAGGCTAATGTTACTGCTAGCTTGATAAATCACAGAGAGATGTGCCACCTAACAAAGGATTCTGCTCCTCCAATCTCATGTTATCATCTCTGACTGTCTGCCTGCCTGGTTGTATAGGCTATGTTACAAAAAATGCATAAATATGTGATTAAAAAAAAAAAATTTTTTTTTTTTTGATTAAAGGAGAATTTTGGGTCAATAGCAAATACTCCGCCACGCTCCACATAACATGAAATATTTCTTGTCCCCAGAAGAACACAACCTGAATGATGTTTCTGTTGCTTGGATACAAGCTCAAACTAAAATAAAGGAAGAGTTCATCTTCATGCTAAATGATTACCCAGATACATCAGCAAGCAATAGAATAACATTGAGACAACCTCTGAGCCTTAAAATAAACCTGAAGAGACGTTCTGTAGCTTTCTTGTTTAGTTTTGTCCTCAGTGGATGCTCATTTGTCACGGTGCTTTCATGATCAACATTTAAAAAGCTCTAGGGGCTGCTTCATCGCGATGAGGGAAAGCATTTTGGCAGAATTATAAATTGATATCATCAGGGGAGATGGGATCATTATTTGTGAAGTACTGGACTTAAAGGTTACATAAGTTTCATGAAGAAAAGTACACATTTCTTTAGTCTAGCCTGCTCAGGTTGTGATTTCCCTTTATAGAGACACTACTGTGATTTATTTTACAATTGGTCATAAATTTAAGAAACATGCGCAAGTAGGCCAGCAGTGTTTGGACACCCAAGTAAAGAAAGCTCACACCTAAATATTACTGGCAAATGTGATGCTTATTCAGTGCAACAGCACTACCTTTGGTGTGATATTAGGTCAAAGACCGTCTACTGTAGTGTAAATTATTATGAACACCTGGCTGAGGCGGAGTGATACACATAGTTAAAAGTCACGTAACTTTTCCTATATTTTAAAGATAATTTGTTTCATTTGCTAGCTATTCGACTGAGTTGAAACCAAAAATGTTTACATTTAAAAGTTTATTCCTCGGGCTTGAGAGTCAGCTGTCTCTTTTGAATTGGTGCGCAACGAATCTCGGTACACGTTGGGCCACGAAGGATGCACCCGATGAATACTTTGTGGCCTGGGAAAAGGAAGACGCATTTGTCAGCCAAATCTGAAGGAGCCTTCGAAATGGGACAGCCTTTGACACGCTGCTGTGAAGCAATCGGCCTTCAAATACGTCCTTCGAAGGATGCAGCCCCTGAATTGGGACACAGCTTATATCAGCACTCAAGGAATGACTCTTCAATCAGATTTCTTGGTTGGAGCTAAAACAGACCTTACTTCTCTGGTATCAGGATTTCCAGCAGATGTTGAACCTGTCTGCAGGAATTTGCTCCAATTCAACCCGAAGGTTATTAGTGATGTCCAACACTGATGTCGGGTGATTAGATCTGTCTTCCAGTTCCAGTTCATCTCAAATGTGTTGGATGGGGCTCAGAAACGGGTTCTGGGAAGGCAATACAAGTTCTTCCACAGCAAACTGCAAAACCATTTCTTTATGGAAGAGGCTCATGAAGCATGGCCAGTTCTGCAGATTTCTTCAGCTGTTAGAAAAGATGTTTGGGTTATGTCTACAAGCACAGCCTAACTCTCTCCCATAGATTATGTCTATATAACTAAATTGTTATCCAATCAGAATAAGAATCTGGCTTTATTGCCAAGTAGGTTTACACATACAAGGAATTTGTTTTGGTGATTTTGGTGCAGAACAATTAACACAGAACTACAATAAGAATAAGTAAAAGTGCAAATATTACAGTATAATTATGTTATTATGTTGTGATGGCAAACCTAATCACTGCCTGAATTATGTAGGCAATGTTATTTAGAAATTAATAAAGAGCTACATTTATGTCCTGATTGAGAGATGTAAATTGGTGATTAGGAGGGTGGAGTTTGCATTCAAAGTCCTGTCTCTGAAAACAGGAGGTTTAGGGACCATAATACTTTGGCAAAGGCTGGGGGAGCCATTTTATTTGCTTAAATATTCATAAAGATGTTATTTCCCAAGTCCCTGCAGTCCTTTTCTGCATTAAAAAAAGATGTGATCTTTCCCTTAATTTAAAAAAAAGGCATAATGGAAAAATAGTTTTGCAAGATCAGATATCTTGCTGGGAAAAGAAAACAGATTAAGTTGTTAGTGAACATTTTTGTAATAGGTATAAACCTTAATACAACTTCCTGGATACGTAAAGAATTTTCTCATCATCTTTTTAGTTTCTGTGTTTGGGTTGGATGGGCACAGAAATAGGACAGTGGGAGAGTCGACTTTGTTGTTATATTTCAAAATAAAAGTCGCAAGTCACAAACAATATTGACTTGAAGTAGTTATTTGAGCCCAAATCAAACAGCCCCCGGACCAAAGTACACAAAAGTAGGATGTCAGGGGTCTTCAAATACTTTTCTCAGTACACTATGGTGTACATTTTCCACTATACATTATGCTGTTCTGTGTAAGTGTGGTCTCTCAGGCCCTGACTGTTGTTTTTATGAGAATAGATGTGTTGTCTTTGGCTCTACCGATGCTCAGACTGAGTCAAGAAGATCACACATCATATCCAGTAAGCTATGACTTGTATGGCCAGATTCTGTCAATCCTGACTCACTGTTTAATATTTATTGGAGTACATACACACACAACACACATACACACAACTTCTCTGTCCTACAGCAGAGCCAAGAGAACCTGGATCGGCCTTTTCAGCACTATAACACAGGCTTTGTTTAGACTTTGTACCCAGGTGTTTTCTCCATCCACAGTGGATGCTGACTCAGAGTGTCCATGCCCCCTTTTTTAATCCGAGGGGCTCCGGGGCCTCCTCCCCTCCGAAGCAGCGGCGAGGCTGTGGAAGCCATCCACACAGCCCGTCTGATGGAGGAGGCTGAAGCAGGCAGCATCTGCTACACGAGGAAGTCCAGCCGTCTTACTGACCGCACTGATCACATCCCTCAGGTGAAGGTCATTAAAGCGGATCCAGCATCCCGCAAACCCCCCCCTCGGTGGGTGAACCTGCATACACACAGCGACTGCTCATTGTGACACAGCAGACATCTGGAGAGAGGGATGCTCAGATCAGGCACTGTTTTCTGATCACTGTCATCACAGGAAGATACAATTCTTACAAGTTATTGGAGTCAGCAGCATATTCATTAGTGTGGAGTCTTTGGTGAGCTATTCGAGGACAATCTGGATGATGTTCTGAATCTCAGCTGATCTGTTGCCAAAAGTCAGAAATAAAGAGGAACTGTGGCTAATTTAAGGATGCACATCTGTTACTATTGTTGCCTTTGGTGGACCAATCATTCGCTTACTTTTCATTATAATTCATTTATTTCTGCAATTACACATGACTGTAGTTTTACTCGGTGTGTAGCTCATCAAGCATTTTTTTTTGTTTGAAATGACAACATAGATGAAATATCAATTGGGTGCAGAGGGGTAGATTAAACCTTTTCATAAACCGATCAAATGAAAATTGTAGCATGTAAAAGATTTGATCCGATCACGTCCTGACTGTGTTCTTCTGCGCATGCCCTCCGTCTTGACTTAAATGTATGGTGATATATGTGTCACAGTACGGCAGCATCCACGTTACACTGGACAACCTCAGAGAGCATATTTTATTATTATTATTTTTTGGCTTTTGCCTTTATTTATAGGACAGCTGAAGATAGACAGGAAATGTTGGGAATAGAGAGTGGGGGATGACATGCACCAAATGATCGGCAGACTGGGAGTCGAACCTGCGATCAGTGCGACGAGGACTACAGCCTCTGTACATGGGGCGCCTGCTCTACCAACTGAGCTAAACAGTGCCCCGAGAGAGCATATTTTAATCCAAACATTAAGAGACCTCAGTATTATTGGATGGCTAGATACGGCCGATACGTTAGCGGCTACGTTGATGGCTGACGGCTGATACGATGGTGTCACGCTGTTGCTTGCTAAACAGCAATTCAACAACGGCAACTACTTCGCTGAACAGACGAAAGAACTCCATCTTACGCTGATATAAAAAATGCTGAACCGCATGCATATTGTGTGCATGTCACACAGTTGTTACGATTAAATGCGTGCGCGCATGTAAACACCAGATCATAATGGATCACAACCCATGTGAACAGTTGACCCGAAATCTTTAATTGGAATGATTTCAATTAGAATGAGAAAAAACTGTGCATGTAAAGTGAGCTACTGTTTGACATTTTGTCTTGCTTTGTCTTCAGCTTCATCACAGCTCTGCAGCGTTATCATACTTCTCTTGTGATTTGATATTTGTACATCTCATTATCTCATTATCTGTTTCGCTTACTCATTAACATCAGATAAATTCTCTTCTCTTCTTAGTCTGTTAAAATCATTGTATAATACAGTGATTCATAAATACAGTTGTGTTCATTATACTTCTGTGAAGCTTTCTTTTTTAAATACCCTGTAAGTGTTAAAAAGGGTTTTGGCTAAAACGACATCTCAACAGCATCACCCATCCATCCACCTTGACCTCCTCCCTGTGTGACCTTCTGGCCTCTATAATGACCCACCTGACCTCTTCCTTTACTCCTGACAGACTAGAGTCACCCAGATATTTTATATTCAGTGAGAGAAGAAACACAGGGGATATCTTGAACTTTAAGTGGGTGTATTTGTATTTATTGGCTGTGTTAGCATTAGCATCTCCTAGTGCTATATTATCTCCTCTTGTGTATTTCACACAGTAGCCTGTTCATTTTAGTCCCTGATCAGGAACACTGATGTACTCCCTCTGCTTAAAAATCAACAATTTCTGGAAAATGTGTCTGAACTAAATAGTAAAGAACAGTGGAGCAAAAAAATGATTGTAGGGGAGAACTTAATTTAGCAATGTCTTTTCAATGTTCTTACATCGCATGATTAACTCCAGGCAGTCCTGTACTGACCTCTGCTGGTGAAAGTGAAACTCAACAAGAGTATCTACACTAAGTTTTCACAATCATAGTTTCTCATACTGTTTTTTTGTGGCCCGCCTGTTAAGATAAAACAGCTTACAGGAATCTGATCATTGGGTTCTACCCTTCTATACTTCTAAATCTTACTAGTTTCCTCAGTTATTCTTATGCTGGGGATACTTCTGTTTTTACAATGCCAGGTATAAGACTGTGTCATTAGTTGTATTTGTGAATTTAACCGGAAAAGTCAAGTTAAAGGCAAATTGAAACCATGTGGAGGGTTATCACCGTGTGACTTTAAGCCAGCATGTTGCCCGCTGAAATATCTCTTGCCTTGTTTCCTTGCTTGACTTTAATTCAGTTTCATCAACCTGATGAAAATAACATGCTGTAACTTGTATTTGCTGATGTGTGCCACCTGTTTCAAGTGTTGTAGAAAATGCATTTACCTCTGGCTGAGTGGAGCGTCCTCCCCTTCTGCTGCATCGCCAGAAAGAACACAACCAAAGACAAAATAAGATCTATTTTTAAAGACTTAGAGACCATCTTAGAAGCTATTATTATCTCATACTTGATTGTTGCAACAACCTTTTTACTCTATAGACTGGTTACACACTGTACTGAACTCCAATCAGAACTAAGAGGCATGACAATGACCCTGGTTTCACCCTTCTCAAACTGGCTCATAAAAAGTTCCAAAATTTATCTTGAGATCATTTGGATACCTTTAAGGCTCAGTGTCAGTGTTTGAGATACGGGGGTATTCCGTAGTTTCATTACCACCCGACTCAAGATCACACTTTTGGATGGTGTCCAAATCATTTATTCCTCTGTTTAAATGTTGAAGGGTCATCAGGACAGAACATGTGATGCCAGCATTAAGGTTAAGTCTAGTCGAGAGATAATTTTCCTCAAATTTGTAACACTCATTTCCTCAAATTTGGAATGCTCATCCTAAACAAAATGTTACTGTATTTCTTCTCAAAATATGGAGAGGAATGTAATCAATGTCATCTGGAGAAGACACATTAGTATTCTTTTAGTTTCTTTTTTAAGTTGTTTAGGTTTGAGTTTATCATTAATTTGTATAAGTAGTGAGAAAAACTTGAGAGAGTGCCTTGACTCCTATCCCAAATCAGCTGGTGGATTGGAGCCAAGGAATTTAACATTTGCACTGTCAGTCACAATTGCACTCCTATATTGATAGATGATAAATGGTACTAATGCATCCATCCATCCATTATCAATACCGCTTATCCTGTTCAGGGTCGCGGGGAGCTGGAGCCTATCCAAGCTGTCACTGGGCGAGAGGCGGGGTACACCCTGGACTGGTCGCCACTCAATCACAGGGCTGACACATAGAGACAGACGACCTTTCACACTCACACCTACACAATTTAACGTCACCAATGAACCTAACGAGCATGTCTTCATCTGATGCGTTGACCTCAGTACTCTGACTGGAGCATGATGGTGCAACAAGTAGGGTGGTGCCAGCCCATTTAATCTTTTAAAAACAAGTAATACATACAAGTTTTTTTTTTAAATGGACCCCAAGGGAAGCATTTATCGGGAAACGAGAGCCGGGCCTAGAATGGAGCCTTGAGGGACTCCACAACCAAGTGGGAGGAAGCTGGAGTACCTGGAGTGAACCCACTAATGCACAAGGAGAACATGAAAACTCCACACAGAAACAGCCCCTATGTCCGAACTGGGATTCAAACCAGGAACCTTCTAGCGGTGTGAGGTGACAGCGCTAACCACTGCACCACCATGCACCTGTACTAATGCAATTACTGCTAATAACATTACATGTCTTTTCTATATTTCTATATAATTGTATGAAAGGATGTCAAATAGAGTCATATCAGGCCGTCTGATCTTACCCTAAAAAAGCACAAATAAGCATGGGAGGATGTAAACGTAATGCTGATAACAATTACAACATGGTAGCACTACTGCATAGTTCAAACTGGAACACCATCAAATCGAGGAAAAACCTCAACAACTTGAAAAAAGATAAACCAACCGGCTATGTTCTTCGTTCTTATATAACTTTAACTTGAGACTGATTAAAAATGTATGTAAAGTTGATGAGAATCTTTAAAAAAGGAGCCAAACCCAGAGCCCGTCCCTACACAGTTGATTATTCTGACTAAACGCTGCTGTTTTGCACTCATGTAAGACTTTAATAACAAAATACATGTAAACATGTATAAAAAGTAAAGCTAGTCCCAGATGCTCTCCAAACTGGCAGAAAAGAGGCAGAGCATATGATGCAGCTTTATGTCGATACATAAGAATTATTACAAAGGCTGCAGCACAGCAATAACATATGGTGGGCTTTAAAATACATGAGCACATCCCAGGGAAAACGCAGTAGTTGTTAATCCTTTTTTCAGCAGAGTGAGCCTTACATTACAATGCAAACCAGATTTTTTAAGGAAAAACAGATCTCTAAATATCCATGTTTTCAGGGCAAAAGCGGGAAATTCAATGCCTGGCTGGATCCCAGTAGTTCCAGTTGAAGAATCACTCTGCTGTCCTCAAATATTTCACCATATTCACACAGCAGCCATTTTCCTCTGATGTAACACTCAGGGTGGGAAACTGAAATGCTGTTAGTTATTGCTGTGTTCCAGAAGCCTGGTTAATTGTTGGCTTTTCACTACTTCTTGTTTGATAAGCAACTGAAAAGACAATAGATAGTCAAACTCTGGAGGGACATCAGGCCATTTTTCAAGTTAAAACATGTAGCCTGATAAGGCATTATACAACAGTTAGTGCTAAGCAATCTGATTGGCATTCTATGAGTGCTGATAATTACGACATCACAGGGACTGTTAACTTTGTGTATCACTCCGCCTCAGGTGTTCCAAATACAGTTAATTAAGTTTTAGCAGATTGTTTGTTTTGATTGATCAAGCTGCTAACTCTAAATGACACAGGCCACCAAACTGGTCTGCTGAAGTATGAACACATACGGAACTACTTATGTTGGTGGAGACAACTGACTGGTGAGTAAACAAAGACTATTAATATGTTTTTCCTTAGGTTTTATTTTTTATTCATCTTAATTATCTGCTGTTAGTCAAAAAGCTAACATTAGCATTTAAACATTTTCTAGCTAACATTCCTGTTTGATAAAAACGGTGGGAAAAGCACAACTACCTAGCTAATGGTAATGTTAGCTTATTAACAGTAATGATAGCTAGGAATTTGTTGAATGCTAACGTTAGCTTTTGTTACTTTGCTGTTGTCAGCTAATGAGGTATAAAAACATTTGCGAACCCTTTAGGCAGCTAAGTCACAACAGCTAATATTAGCACTCAACCAATTCCTAGCTAACATTACTGTTAGCTTTTATTACCATTAGCTAGGGAGTTGTGCTTTTCCTACTGTGCGAAATAACACTATCAAAAGGTCACGTTGGCCAATCAATGCCAGCTATCATTACAGCGATAGGCTATGTAATTTACATAATTAGTGGTTGTGGTTGATTACTAGCTGTAAAACGACATTAAATATGTTTTCTCTTGAAATATGGGCCAATGTCCTTTTGGATTATAGTAAGATTACTTACGCTTAAACGATTTACAAACCTGGAGCACAGCAGTACAACATTATAACATTTGAGCTTCCCACCTTTAACATGATGTCAGTGTCATCAGTGTGGATTTAGCAAGTGTCCCATAATGACCTAGAAAAGACCAGTTCATCCCAAAATGAAGGATGTGGTTGAGGTCAGGCCTCTGTGCATTTAAGTCAAGTTCTCCCACACCAAACTGAGAAGCCATTTCTTTATAGGGCAGGCTGCGTTCACAAGGGTCCCTCTATGTTGAAACAGGAAATGTCCAAACACATACTTGGAAACACACTGTTGTCTAAAATATCTGAATCAACATTGTTTGCCAAGTATGTTGACACATATAAGCAATACTCTGGTTCTCAGTAGCTCTCAGTCTACCCACACAGAGAGGCTTTTAGATTCAGAGAAGGATATGAAAACAGACAAAGACAACACTTTGAACAAATACAAGCAAACTTAGACAAAAGCTGCACAAATTCCACATGAATACAACTATAATGGAAATGTTCTAGGCTACACAGATGGCTTTATTTGCTAACATTAAGACAGTACATGTAGTTTTCTTAGGCTAACCTATGGCAAGATATAATGTGCACAGTGTGTGTGACACTATAATACATTTGGTGCTGTAGGGATGATTAGGTTTTATGATATTTCATTCTCCTGATAGATTTAGCTGTTCATAAGAAAAATGACATATGGAAGAAAATAGTTCTGTGCGTGGCTAACAATAGTTGTTGTTAGATGATAATAGATGTTTTTTTCACGCGGGGCCTATTTTCTTTTACATATTTTATGGTTCTTAATGATCAATAGGTACATAAAGTTTTGCAATTGCTTCATTCGATCGCCTCAATTGATCTGGCTTGAAAGGCTCGACCAGCCCTATCCTTGGGAGCAAATAAGATGTAAGAAAGTCGATCACAAAAAAAAGAGCTTGTTATTCCACTGACATGCTCAGGTTGTTATTCCAAGTGTCTGACAACATTATGGAAAGTATTAAACATACCATATGCTCAATAAGTGGATGTGGCTGGCATCCCCTCTAACTGATCTATCTGCTTTGACATATCAAAGATGGAGTCAAGTGATCTGATTGGCTGCTGAGACTCTCTCAGTCCCTGGTGATTTCTCTTCTGATGCATTAAACAGGCTGCCAGGATTATCCGTCTGATTCACTTCCACCAGTCTCTGCAGATTCATTTACTGTTTCTCTGGGCTACCTGTTAGACTTGGAAGCATGCAGAAACTGCCTGAGAGACTGGAAAATATGTAGTAAAAAATACACAATATTAGGCCCAAAGAGAGGTTAGTTTAGGTTATTATTGGGACTACAGCTGTAGTATATTTTTATGTATATTATATGTGCTTTACCTCAAACACAATGCTACCATTATATCTAAGCATATCGCGTCCCTTTCAGCCAACATTTTCCCTCTTGAAGCCATGTTAGGGGGGCGTTTCATTGAATTTTCCCTCTACTGAATTTTTCCCCTTTGCAGCATCAGTAGCACAGAGCCAGCCTCCGACCACACTACGCTGTTCCTGCTTGCTCTGTGTTTTTTTTTTTCTAAGGTTGGGAAGCAAGATTACGCACAAGGACAGCAAATAAACAGAACCAAAACAAAGCCGTGGGGGATTCCGTGTTCCGTGCAGAAGCATCTCTGGCACGCGCCGATTCGCGTGAAAGGAGCACAAAACAGGTAGAAACTTGGAGGGGTTTTCGTTTTTTATGCCTCGGCGCATATCCGGATTGACGGGGGCTACTTTCCATGTCTGTTGTGATTACACACATGCAGAGGATTGGAGGAGGGGGCGGGCGGGGGCTTGTTTAAAGAAATGGGTCGCTGTGGTTAATGTCTCTATTGTGCGGTAACACGCGAAAGTGGCTCGCGGAATGTGGACTGAATAATTTCGTTAGCTAAACCATGTCGACCTGCTTAACCTAGCTAACATTAACCCGAAGCTTCATGTCTTTCCCTGCTAAATTAGAGATTATGTGTAAATACAGTTCTCCGGGTAAGCTAGTGTTACCGCGACAGTGGTTTCGTCAATATAAATAACCGAAAAGTCAAGTTTAACGTCTGCGTAGCGACGTCGAAGATGTGTATTTGACTGTATCGGTTGGCTCGGTACAGTAACGTGAGGCTTCATGGCCCCGCTCACATTCCCGTCTTTTTCCAGTCGGCTCATGCGCCGAACACCTCACTCACATACACCATATCCCTCCACCACTAGTGAGCTCCTGCGTTAATTAGTGCATACATCCAGGTTATATGTGAGTTTGAGCGGCGCTGCTGGAACTTGTTTACATGGAAACCTCTGGGAAGATGAGGGGGGTAACCTTTTCTCCGTAACATCCTCGGTCAACATATGGTTAGAAGGAAAAGGGGGAAAAAAACGAGCGGCCTTTATGGCACCCAAGGTACAAGCAGTGGACGTGACGTATGTGTTTCTCGTAGACAAAAAAACCCCTTGCCTGTTCTGCTATTACACAGACATGTTAACATTAATCCACTTTCTCATGCAGAGTTTGTGTAGACTGTCAAGCTCCCCTGGCGGATACTTGACCAACTTAAATATGTATATAATCATAGGTTACACTGAATAATTTAAATATTATTTCTATAGGATTCAAGGTGGTAAATAAACAATGAAAACCCACAGACCATCTTATCATCCTCAGCTGTCAGTTTGCGTCAACCCCCATAAATCCCTTTTGCCATATCTATTTAAGCTTGAATGCAGTTTGATTATTATCCAGTTATTTATGGATTACCAAAGCAAAAGCACTTTCTTTGAAACCTCACACTTACTGTTCCACTGGTGTATATAACTGGTTTCTTTTGTGTACTAAGATGTCTCTTTCATAAAAGGGTAACTTGTCCTTAATTATTAAAATGTGGCTTAAGAATGTGGGAAATTAACTGTGCTCACTGTGTTTTTGATTTTTTGTCCTGGTTTGAAATTACAATTTTTAGTGGAACTAATTTTGATCAAAAAAATAATCCCTGTGAAAACTCTGTGGTTGTGTTGTGTATCAGAGAGCGGGATGTCAGCCAGAGGAGGAAAGAAGAAGGCCACCAAGCTATCCCGTTCAGCCAGGGCGGGTGTCATCTTCCCTGTGGGGAGGATGATGAGATACCTGCGCACCGGCACGCACAAATACCGCATCGGTATGGGGGCACCTGTCTACATGGCAGCCGTCATCGAGTACCTGGCAGGTAGGGTGGCATGACATGGTTCAAGCTCCGTACATACCAGTTTCAGTGTTTATAACAGCATATTTGTGTATTTAACAAGTTGTGCAAAAGAAAAGAAGAAGAAAATAAAATAGTTTAACTTATATTGCATGTAATTTAATACTTGAATTACTATGACTATGATGAATATGTTCTGATAAATTATACAATTATGTTATTTGTTTCAATAATTTTTTAGATAAATATAAAACGAATAAAAACGCAACAACAACATAGAAAATTACTTTGACTAAAATGTGCGTAAATTCCTGGACTGATTAGACCCTCAATAAAGCATTGTAATTATAAATTCTGAAAACTGTGTTCATTGTGGAACAAATAATTTTGGAATTAGGAATAAGTTCCCTGGGCCATAAAGCCTGTCGTACAAAAAGCATTGCAAAAGAGTGAAAAAAAGACTTAAATACGTGTTTATTTGCTGTGTCTAAGTCCACATCACTGCTTCAACACAGTTTCTCACAGGAGATGCAGATTTCAATGCCTTCACTGTCGTGTTCTTTCCACCTGATGGGCCGAGAGGCACACAGTGGAAAGTAAATAACACCAGAACACACACTGCATGTTTGATGGGTTTCCAAACTATATTTTCTCTCCTCTCAGCTGAGATCTTGGAGTTAGCAGGAAACGCTGCGCGGGACAACAAGAAGGGCAGAATAACACCCAGGCACATCAAGCTGGCTGTGGCCAATGACGAGGAGCTCAACCAGGTAAGAGATACAAAACACAGCTGAACTTACTCTAATGCGTTCATATTGTTTGGAAATCTGTGTCTGTTGTGTGCAGTGGGTTAACCACTAAAAACAGCTGTCTGTTTGTGAGCTGCAACAACTACAGTGAGCTCAAGTAGTTGAGGGCTTCTGCAGAGTTGGTAATAATTCTCTGCAGGTATATCAATATGAGCTACAACTTTGACAGTACACACTGTCATTTGACCCGTTGTTGATATAAACATATTGATCAAGTTTTGGTCTCTAAATAAAGAGGTCAACATTTAAAGACATCTGCCATCTGGGGCAGCCAGTGGATCAGGTTGCGTAGTGCACCTTTAACCTCCTCTGCTCTGTCAGAAGCACCAGTGGCTCCATCACTACAACCACACGTACGGCTGAGCTGTGGTCAGGCTCAGTAGGGATTTTACAGAGATATCAGATATGTCTGGATACTGTCTGACCATATGGGTAAAATGCTTAATATATAAACAACTTTGTAATGATCGCAGAAGTGTAGCTAAGTAGTTATAATTATGTAATGATTGTTCTATCATTTACAAGGTACGCTGCTGTCATGATAATGTGACTCAGGTCTTTCCCCTGTGTGCGGGGCATATGCGTGGTTGATTGTGAAGGTTTCAGCTCACAGCAGATGGTGTGTGTAGCAGCTAATATTTCAGAAGGCGTTAAGTATCACAACACTGAACAACCACATTCATCTCACATCTGTTTGCACAGAATAAGTCGGAGGATGACCTTCTTTTGGAGACATTGTGTTTGTTTTGAATATTGTCAAGGAAGTTTAACTCTCTGTTTCTGAAATGTTTCCTCCATCAGCTTCTGCGGGGGGTAACCATATCAAATGGGGGGGTCTTGCCTCGGATCCACCCAGAGCTGCTCTCCAAGAAAAGGGGGAGCCGGGTGAAAGTGGACAGCCAGGCATCCGTCCCAGAGAAGGAGGAACGCTCAAAGAGCAAGAAGCCCGTCAAAACCGTAAAAAAGGTCAAAGGCAAAAGAGGCCGCAAGCCAAAGGTCAGTGACACCAACAGAAAGGAAAGAACACAAACGTAGATAGAGGGGGAAACCATTAATAACACTCCCATATGATGCAAAGGAAATTCTTCTGAGATTGTTGTACACTGACCGAAACTTTCTTAACATTAGAGCCAATATTGCCTAAAATGCGGTATCTGGTATCTGCAAGTACGTCAGTCAGTTCTGATACCATAATGTATTTGACCCCCACCCAAAAAAATTCAACAGGTTTCAGGTAAAGCATCATTTGAGGACGAGGTTCTCAGTCATCCAGGTCATGGTAATTCTAAGCTTAATCCAAAAGGCAGCTGGACTTGGTTGAAGTTCTTGAAGACGTTTCACCTCTCAGCCCAAAGGCTTCCTCACTTCTAAACTGACTGGTGGACGGAGCTGGAAATATAAGCCTCACCTCTCATCCGTGTCTTATTTATAAGCTTCTGTAGGTCATTAGTAAGTACTAATGACCTACAGAGGCTTATATTTCTAGCTCCGTCCACCAGTCAGTTCAGAACTGAAGAAGCCTTTCTGATGAGCGGTGAAAAGTCTTCAAGAACTTCCACCAAGTCCTGCTGCCTTTTGGATTAAGCTTAGAATCATCATGTGAGGGTAACAAACAAACGAGTGTAATATTCGTCAACATACTTACATTATAGCAATTAGTTTAATAATGTGTATTTTTTTAGTCCCGCTGGCATCATGGACTGGTAATGGACTGTTTCTAGTCTCCCAACCACTCAAAGCTGCTTTTACACTACCTGTCACATTCACGCTCTCACACTCACATTCACACATTGGCAAAGTGGCAATCTCCAATCAGCTCTATGCCCAATCATACCCGATGGCTGTGCCACTGGGAGCAATTTGGGGTTGAGTGTCTTCCCCAAAGACACTTGGACATGTGACTGTAGCAGTCAGGTTTTCAGAGGTATCAGGTTTTGCCGACACTCAAGTCTCTATATTAGAATTTTTATTGGAAAGGAAAAAAACTAAACAAATCTCCAACTGATGACAAACGTTTTGAGACGTATACAGATTTAGAGGGAAAATCTACTTATTACAGATGTATCGGCCAATGAAGAGAACTTTTGAGCCAGAATGAACTTGCACTCGTTTTGTCTGTTCAGCTGTGATGCCCTACTATATGTATAGTAAACATGGCCTGTTCCACCAGACAGACTTTGTAATGAATCCATTTCTAAATCACTCCAAGTATTGTTTCCTGCAACATAAGATGTTTAAGAAATGTGACATACCAAACTACTCGATGCTTGTGTGTTAAATCAAGAAATGTGATTAGAATAAAAAAACTAATAAAGCAGGAAAAATTCAGACTCAGGAAGTAATGACATTTCTGATCAAAGACAAGCTGTCAAAGCACTGGATGCCCTCTTCATCCTTGACACTTTACACTTTGCACTCATAAAAGTACTGAGGTTTGACGCCCAGATGCTAACTCTCACATGATTTAAGTTTGGTGTAATTGTACCATTTTTTTCTCCGTCCGGCAAAGAGCACAGACAGCGAGGCTGTACCAAACTCCACAGTGGAAGACGGTCCTGGAGAAGGATTCACCATTCTGTCAGCAAAGAGCCTGTTCCTCGGACAAAAGGTAACACGCTGTTATTAGACCCAGGGTAGGCCAGTGCTGGTGTGTGGAATAAGGCTGCAGATAGTTGAGATAAATTGGTACTAAAGGATCTTTTTATTAAGGACTTCAGAGTAACAGCCAGTGTAAACATTTAATCATTAAAACCATTTAGACTGAAGCAGAAAGTGCAGCAGCTGTTTCCTCACACTGTGTTGATGGCTTTGTGGTTCCGCAGCTTTCACTAACGGAGAGCGAAATCAGCAAAATTGGAACAATCAAGGTGGAGGGGATAATTAACCCCACTAATGCAGAGATGGACCTCAAAGACGGAGTGGGTGAGGAGGAGTATTTAACTTCTTATCACAGACTTCACTCTATACGTCGAGTGTTGTGCTCACCTGCTGCTCTGCTGTTTTCAGGCAACGCCCTGGAGAAAGCCGGAGGCAGAGAGTTCCAGGATGGAGTCAAGGAGCTACGGAAAGCACAAGGGCCTTTGGAGGTGGCATCAGGTATAACGTGAATCTCCATACGTCGATAAGCTGTCAGCCGGGCTGGGTTATGATGTTTGAGGTCTTTCTTCAGCCTTGAGTAACAGATGCGTTTCACATAGATGAAGAGCAGCAGACAGAACCGCCGCTGGGCCTCGTCTCCCCAGAGGCGGCGAAAAGCTAAGATGATCATAAAGAGCTTTTAGGCGGTTATGAGACAGATTGAATTTAATACTGATACTTACAAAAACAACCATCAGGACCATCAGCGAGAACATTGACTTCTTCTACTGTATAAGGTCATATTTAATGTCTGTTCCCGCTGCCACCGGGTCGGTGTCAGATGCGGTGATTCACAGCACGCTGCTCAAACAGCCTTTGTTTACATTTTACAGCAAAGGTTCACAGTGATTGATACGTGCAACACTTAAAAGACAGCAGGAAGATTTGTTTTCATTACAGAGCAGAACTTACGCATGTACAGGACACCATCAGTTAAGAGTGAAGAGGTAACGCTTTGAAGAACTTTTGTATCGATCTTGGCGACACTCTGATCAGAGAAGCTTTAATGAAATGACTGTCTGAAGCATAAACGTGTTCTCCAACTTGGCTAGCATCGTAACTACAGACACCTAATGAGGGTAAATAAATGTGTGTGTCCCTGTCAGGATGCGAAGGATGCAACTTGTGTATCACCAAGTTCAGGTCACTTTGGGTCTCGAGGTTTTTGTTTTTTTGGGGGGATGAATTATGAGTGTCATACTCATAAAATTGAGTCAAGCCCAAGGACCTGTTTCGAGAACTTCACATTACATCACTGTTTGACATCACCGGCTAGCACAGCATGAAACACCAGGTCGTTTGTCTGTGAACACTCTCTCCCTGTGTTGTAGTACTCAGGGACACCTCTCACCCCGGCCACTGTTTACCCTCCTCCTCTCAGGGAGGTGCTAATCTCTGTTCCAGGACCAACAGGATCAGGAACAACTTCTTCCCTCAGCTGTCACCTTGCTGATCTCTGCACAACTCTGTGATAGCCCTCTCCATCCCCAAAAGCCCCCTACCTCTCTTACACCCTCCTCCAGTAACTGGACCTCCTTTTTTTGCACTTCTAGTTGCTAAACTGCATTTGGTTTTCTCACTCATGTAATCAGTGCAACGAAAATGAAGCTAAATCTAATTGAATACAAGTGAGTAACATGAATGAATTAAATTGTGGCTTGTATGGACCCCCATCTCTTTAGACCCCAGGTTTGTGTTTAAGGCTGAAGTCTCAGACTTTGCGTCTATGTGTTTGCACCCCGCAGTGGCAGTGAGCCAGGCCACCGGCATGGCGGCCCGCTTCATCATCCACTGTAACGTCCCTCAGTGGGGCTCGGAGAAGTGCGAGGACCAGCTGGAGAAGACGGTGAAGAACTGCCTTTCTGCAGCAGAAGAGAAGAAGCTCAAGTCTGTGGCTTTCCCTTCACTTCCTGCCGGACGGTGAGCTCCACTCTCAATCAGTAATCTCACTTTAAAGGGTTTCTGTGTCAATCAGGAAAAACACTAACTACAGCATGTGAACAAAGAGGAATAGATGAGTCTCCAAACGTCGATGAAAGTGCCGGAGACCACTGGAACAAGTGGGCATCATTAAAGAGTTACAATGCAAAATACATTTATAATCTATTAGAAATGCAGCCTTTGAAAGAAGTGAAACTCCTCTTTGTATCATTAAGCTTTGCTGCTGTTTCAGGCCCCGATCAGACGTTTGCAGGTTGTAAAACGCAAGGCGCACCGCACTGCCTTTTCTGTTGAAGCCTACGGTTAAAAAAAGAGCAGCTTGCTGTGCCTTTTTTTTTTTACTGTTGTTAAGGCAACAACCGAATCATTAGCTGTCATGAACATAACCGTTATTTTGTAAACTGACAGAAGGCCCGCCTCTACATTCATCCGATTGGACAATGAGAAAACACGGCAATGACGTCGGGCGCTTTTCTGCTTTGAGTTGAAGTTTTTTCAACACGAGGTGCTCAGCAACGCAAAAAGCGCCACTCTCATTGAAAACCAAAACGCGCTCTGTCTGATCGGGCCCTTAAGCAGTAACACACTCCCTTTATGGACCAGATATCAAACATGGGACCAGTATCTCTTTCCACAGTGGTCCTTTGAATGCTCGAACCACATTCATTTAATTTGTAAACATTCACTTTGTCTATGTGTCTAGATAAAAAAGCCATCCCAAGATGGTTGAAGGCACCAATTTTCCATATTCAGTGTTGTAAAAAAGCTGTTGTCCAACAGTAACACCAACCAGTCAAAGCAGCCACTTCCATGTTCTGTGAGGTAAAATGATGTTTTTGTCAATGGAGTCTGGTGGCTTTAAAGAGAGGCAGGTGCAGGCTCTTACCTTAACAAAATAGTCATTCTGCGTAGGACTCCTCTTTATAATGTTGTCAGACACTTTGAATAACACTCTCAGCCTGTCACTGGCAGAAAAACAAGCACTCTTAGTTGACATACTGAAAGTGTTGTTGACGCATCAGACGTTTCAGCCACTTCAGCCTGTCGCAGCTTCTGCAGAAGAGATCTACTGGAGCGTTTCCAGGACCCCAATTTATTGAAAAAGTAGGGCCCAGGTGTTTTTAATGGCTGCTGGGTTTCAGGCAGTGTTCAGACCGGTTTAAGCTCTGCATGCAAGTTCACGTTTCTTGAAGACATCCGGTATTTCCTGTTTGCCTCATAATAATCACGAACAAAGATAAAATAATACCAATGTAATCACCCTTCAAAATCACATCCTGCATCAACCCATGGGTTTGTTACCACAACTGGACTTGTTGGATATGTCGTGTCCCCAGCACCGCCCCGCACACTGTTCCAATGCGAGGCCGCCTGCTCACCACAGACTCCTCTAACCAGCTGAATCTCTCCCACAGGAACGGCTTCCCAAAGCAAACAGCCGCCCAGCTCATCCTCAAGGCCATCTCCAACCATTTTGTGTCGTCCACCAGCTCCTCCCTGAAGAACATTTACTTTGTGTTGTTTGACAGCGAGAGCATCGGGATTTACCTTCAGGAAATGGCCAAGCTGGACACCAAGTGAGGCTTCCTGCTGTAGGGGTTTGTTTTTCTAACTGTTGTTTGTCCCGGCTGTAGGTAGGTGATATGACAGTAGGGGTTTCATGTGAATCTGTTTTGGTTTAAAAGGAAAAAAACAATATTTGTGAGTGGAGTGCTGTTCACATTTCTGTTCCATTGTCCCTTAAAAATATCAAATTCTTTTTAGATTAGATAATTTAAATCTGTACGGTTTGCTTTTATGGTTCCTTGTTTCATTGATGTTTTTACATTCCATGTACAAATATAACAGTTTTTTTCCTGGCCTCTGTAGTTTCTGATACAGTTAGTTTACTAAAAACTGTGGTTCTCATTCTGCTTTGAAATAAAAACTCGGATGTTTTACACCAGAGATCTGCTCCGACTTTCTACACTCTTCTTTTCCTTTGCTCTCATGTTGAGAATTCGAGTCAATTATTACACTAAAAACGACAGAGATAATTGATCAGAGAACGAGCATTTGATCATCTAACATAAAATGCTGATTGATGACTGTGTGTATGTTGTATATTACAGGCAATTCAACCCTTTGCTTACAGCAGTTAACTTATTAAATATCTTAGCAGCCTGTCAGAATAAGTTTTCAACACAAAATCTGCTGGCAGGGGGGTAGGTGACAGACGAAGTGATTAACTGCACGCTGCCTTTGTTTACGTTTTCCAGAACAACAATTTAAAGTGAGTGATACATGTGACTGTTAAAGAAAGCAGGATGAGATCTCTTGTACAGGACAAAATAATAAGAGATAAGAGGTACGGCTTTGTGCACAGGGGCGCCAGAATCTACACAAACCAAAAGTTCCTCACAGCAGCTTTAAATAATCTCCAACTGCAAATATAAAGCTGATTTCACGGCTGCAGCCTGACAGCTAAACTGTTGACCATCAAAGGATATAAATTTGTTCATCTGACCAACTAACAAAACAGCCCCAACATGCATATATTATCTGATCCCAGACAGACCCATAATAAATATTTTACTATCTTAACATCTTTTTACTTTCACTCCTCTTTCTATGTATTGATTAAAGCTTCATTAGACCTCCGCACCGCAGCAGCATCCATCCATCTGTCCCGTTCTTGTGATCGCTTTCTGTCAGAAACTGAGGAAGGGAAAACTTTGGTACAAACGTCCACTTGAAGATTGAAGGACGAACTGATCAGCATTTGGGGGCAAAGGTCAGGGTCCCTTTGACCTCAGGTCTGTCCCATCCTCATGAATGCAACACATGGAGGGAATATTTTACATCTGGCTTTTTTTTTTTTTTTTTCATCCGCCCAAAAAAAATATTTCCTCTGCAAATTGGTGAGTGGACAATCTTCCCATCACGCGACACCTCACATCGCTGTTTGTTCAGCTGTTACGAGAAGGACCTACTCCTCTGTAGAGAAACACACAGAGACAAATGATAAAGGATTATTGCGCCACATCCTCTGTTAGATCCTACATTACGATTGTTTAGTAATTTCAAATAAACAAACGTATCCTCCACCGAACTGCAGTTACACTGTCATTCTTTGGGAAACACATGGGTGGATGTAAGCTGCAGTTTGACTTGTGGGCGGAGGCATTCAACCACGAGGCAGTAATTGTAGTTTCACATAAACAGACACAGATAATCCAATAAAGTCATTCATGAAATCTGACAAGTTGGTTTAAAGAGGAGACTTTTTGTTTGAATGTTTGCTGTCATTAGGAGGATTCCCAGTGGGAAGATAGGAGCCTTTTACAACAGCCCTCTCACTAAAAACACCAGAATGAGCCCTTTCTTTACAGTATATTTATTACATAGTAAAAAGTACTTTACCTTGCATTTATATATACACATTATATTCATGTAATTTCCTGTTCAAGCAAGAATCAGCTCCTGATATATATGTAAGAGTCCCGTACAACAATAAACACACAGCTCACAGACTGTCTCATGTTGGAGGCTGTATAAGGCTGTAGTGTTACCTGACTGACACACACACACAGTATCTACAGCATGTCGAGCAAACTGCAGTGGGAACGTCCGTCTCTTCCTTCTGAACTCAATAAATAACATTAAACATCACTGAGAGGATCCCAGGGCCACTCTGAATGGATGGTGTACACCACGCTCCAGGTCACATATTTGGCATTAAAACGGTTAATTAGTCGTCATGAGTTTGTCAGGTTCCATGTCATTGTACACAAGGCACAATCAGCATGCAAGAATATCAGCAGGTTTCTATGGAAGCAAACTGAAAACCTTATCGTGATATTCATTCACAGCTGAGTATTTACTGTGGAGATGTAAATACAACTAGATTTAAAGCACTAAAATGTTTTACTCTGGAAACCATCTGAACTTCAGTGCTCTAGATTCACCTCTGATGACTGACTTATTCAAAGTTGTGCCATATCAATAACTTTATTTTAGGTTCTATGTTTTGTATTCACATGCGAGTCAAATTCCAAAATTGAGATGGAGCTAATTAAAGCTAAATTTTGGGTGCTTTAATCCACAAAAGGCATCATGGTTTATTTGTAAATCAGATTGGCCGATCACATTTTGGCCGATGTGAATCAGCATTTTCACTCTCCGCTGACTGACTGTTCTCCTGCGTGCAGCAAACGTATTTGGTCAATATATAGACTGTATAAAAAGATGGACGACGTGACAGCTCCCTAAAAGTGAAGCCAAAACATCTCTATCGCCCCCTGCTGACTGGCTGCAGTATACGTCATAAAGCCCGCCTCCTCCATGTTAGCAGATGGGACATGAGTCAAACAATAAAATCAAAATACAAGCCTAATAAATGTTTCTGAAACATGGTTTCTGTCATTATAGTTAGTTCTTATCATGCTGATTTACGTCAAGTGTTCATTTTTCTGACGAGTTTATCTTTAATTAGTTATTAGATGCTGTAAAAAGATTAGCAGAGTAGAGGAGGAACGGCGAGAGGAGACGTAACTAAAACAATCACTACAGTCATTGAAGTTTCCGTACCTGTGAACGTTAACCTCAGACCAACACAAAGAAGCTGTTCTGCTGTTAAACGATCCTTGTTTTTTTGTTAAGTGTGTGTTGTTGTTAGTTGAAGTGGCTACGGCGGCTCCACTAACCGTTCTCTACTGCGCAGACTCTTGCTCCAAATGACGTCACCGCTGCAAGATGGCAGCGCCTGTCCTGGTGGCTATTCTGGCATCACTTTTGTACAATGAGAGCAGACGGAGACGCGTCCATCTATATATACAGTCGTTGGGTCAATATGACTCAGACTACAAACTGAAACCAGGAAACTTCTGATACCAACATCTTCTGCCTTGCATCGATCGATTCACCTGCTCCAGTCTGCACAGAAATGGTAAAATAGACGAACAAGGACAACGTTTCTGTTTGAACTCCCTGCACTTGTTCTGATGCACTTACTGCACATTAGGTCAACTCTTTATTTGTTTATTTATTGGTTTTTATGAATAAAGTTATTGAATTAAAAACAAGGTTTTGAAATTACACCATTTGAAAGAAAATGCTGAAATCTTCATGCTACATAAATACAGAATGATGGTTTTCAAAGTAAAACAACTTAATGTTATAAATTCATCGATAGCTCCATTGAATTATTACTGTCAACAATAAGGTGTGAACGTATTCTAACTGTTTCTTCCATAGATTCCTTCTGATATGATTAGTAGCTCTGTTTACATAGAGAGCTCCTCAGGCTCTGGGGATTAATCATGAGTGGACTGCTGTACGCACTGAGCTGCACAAACATAAAATGACACCAAATATTTGTTATCATAAAGAATAAAAGTCACTATTTGGATCTCTAACTCTCTGTACAGTGGGCCAAGCTCACGGCACACTCGACTATCTACATGTAGGAATGTTTTAGATGTGACGTCTCCGGTTCACATGCTCACAATCCCCTTTTCACGTCTACCGGGGAAAGAATTCATAAGGTGCCCGAAATCAATGTTTTGTCGTTGGGGACAAACCGCCTCTGCGTCTCTGTCTCGAGCCGTCACAGGAGAACAGAAAAGAATTATAAACAGACATTGATTTCACAGGTCTGTTTAGATGTCTGGAACTATTTAATCACTAACATGCAGTACCTAATATCCAATAACTTACATGTGTGGATCTTTGCTGTCCCTGCCTTAAATCTCTAGATTAATATAAACATCGGTGCGAGCGAAGCCATGAGGTCAGCCTGGTCTTATCAAGTTACTATCACAAGGGAGGTGCAGGGGGGGTTGGGGGGGGAGTTTCCTTCAGGTGTTTCTCCTTCGACTGTAATCTTCAGAATGAGAAGATATGGGAGTGACTGCTGAATCCAGAACAAAGCCTTCTCTTTTATACCACATTTTATTCATGTCCACCATCAGGTTAATGAGACTCAACTTTAACCTGATGTTGAACATAAGGGGAAAAAAATCCAGCCTCATATGAAAACTGTTGAACATATTTAAACCTTTAGTTTGAGCTTTTAGGACATAAAAGCTTTGCTTACTGAATTACTGATCTGAATTTGTATTGTATTGTATTGGTCTAAAATATATGTAATGTTCTGATCAGCAGGTAAAATGTTCACAATGTACAACATAATCTCTCGCGGCTACCAAAACACCTAAGTTCTTCCCATAGACTTACAGCCCTGGCTGCAATTTATAATATTTATATATTAATAGTGATTTCTGTCGTGCATTGATGTCACAGGAAACACAAAAGCGTGCACCAGCAGTAGCTGTCTCAGTAACAGTGTTTGGTGGGATTTTTCCTTTTAAATGTGGTAAAATTAAGGCGTCACATCACATTTGTCCTCTTCTACATATTACATCATTTTCACAAGCAGCTCTGTGGTTGAAGTTGACTCTGTTGGCTTCAGTTGTTCAGGGGGCGGTGGTCTGGAAAGATGACAGAGAGGTGGCGGTGGTGGTTGGGTGTCGTTTTCTCACTTGACCTCGTCAGACGGGCTCGTAGGTCTGGGACCGGGCAGCAGCGGTACGGGGGACGTGGCCTCGATGAGGGCGGGGTTCAGGATGATTGGCAGGGACATGGGCGGGACTCCAACTTGCAGCGGAGAGGCGAGGGGCTGCAGGATGAGAGGGGACTGGCTCAGAGGTGAGGAGGACTGGGCGGGGGATGTTGTTAACGGCACCGGCATGGGCGACATCGAGGGAGGGACCGGAGACGATCGGTCAGATCCTAGAAAACACACAGGTAGAAATCGTTATGTACTGTATGTGCACACAGCTGATCACTGAGTGCTAACATGTGACTGTGCTGCATCAGCGTGTTACCGTTGGCACTGGTTGGTTGGGGCTCCTGCGGTGAAGCTGGCCTGCTGGGGGTCTTTGTCTCTGCAGGGGTTACTGGGACTGGGACTGGAGAAGGTGGGTGGGCAGGTGGTGGGGACACCTGAGGGGATGGAGGCCGGCCTGCAGGGGATGTTGGCGGCACGGACTCTGCTGGAGGTACTGGATCTAAAAAGGAGAAGGAAGAGTAAGCATCTTCAGGGCAAGCAATGGCGCCAAAGCTGATAAAGTCTATATACCTGTACCCCTGCACGTCTGCTACGTACCTGGTATGACTGTCTGCTTGAAGAGCTCCTCCCTCAGGTGAGGCAGGAAGCAGACGATCCGTTCCCAGGTTATTTCCCACAGGTCTGAGTATCCCGTCCTGGAGTCGGCGCTGTGGAAGATCCCTGCGGTGTCCATCACCAGCAGCATGTTCTTCAGAGACTCGGGGATCGCCTCCAACTACACAAACAAACAAAGCAAATCAGGAGGGCAGAGGGTCAATCAGGCACATAGTCTCCTTCCTGCTCCAAGTCTTTATCAGCTAATTGGAATCTCATTAAAACACTGTGTGTTAGTGTTAACACTATCCTCACCAGTAAGTCACTGGATCCTGCGTGCATGTACTTGTCCATGAAATCCAGAATGGTGAGCCAGAGGGCAGCGAAGGTGGGCAGAGACAGCAGAGGAGAGAGGTGCTGGAGGAAAACCTGCACAAAAAGAAAACCATCACACATCAGTCACAGCTGCTGCCAGGAGAATGAGCTCTGTTAACCTGGGTCTCTTTCAATTCAGAAGATCTCTAAATGAAGTGCACCAGGGGGTTCCTGTTAACTTTTCTTTGCTGGCAGCAGGACTAGTGTTAGCCTTACAATAATGTTGGCATGATGGCTCGATAAAGCACAACAGAACACAAACGTAGTCAATTATTAGCCATTATTGTGTTTGTCAATTAATTTTGACTCTATTAATGGAAATGGTCGTCCCCTTGGTGAAGTTAATGTACTGTGAATGTGTAGCACATAAGTGATGTAGCACAAAGCTGATGGTGTTATACTGTTTCTTTGTGGTTCATAGGCCATAAAAACACAAATAAAATAGTTACTTCTGTTAGAGTATACTTTCTCAATGATTAGACAGAGAAATGCAGTCTTTGTTGCCACTCTGACTGGATTTAAACTCCTTTAATAGCCAATTCTTCCTGTCCTCTGTATGGACCGTTAACTCATGTTACATGTCACACAATATAAAGTTAAAACCAATGATCTGATTTTCAACCTCAGTCCTATCGTGCTATCATGGGGAGCTAATGCCATCATGGGAGAAAAAAAAAATGCAGTTTGGCTCTGTGCCTTTGGCTCTGTGTCTCCGATGGGCCCTGGAAAACCTCCGCCAGACGACGTAAACACGTCATCTGGCAGAGGCCAGGGAGCTTACTAAACTACACTTCCTCAATCTCGCCCACCTCTGTTGTCATGTCTCGTTCAAAATCGTCAGGTTTCAAACATAGACTGCAGACCCGAAGTTTTTTTTCGACGATCCACCGGTATATTCCCGTCGGATTTTGGATTCTGCACCGCTCTGAGCCATTGCCTGCAGCGAAATGGTAGTATTTCACTCCAGCGTCTCTCGCTGGTCCGTTCCTTTCAGAGGGAGGGGCGCAATGCATGCTGGGTGTTGTAGGAATGTAGAATGGGCGACACCACGAGCTGTTTGTACAACTTTCTCCACAGCTATGGTGCCAGTTTCAAATATTATTGCTTCTATCAGTTACAGAGAACACCAGCTTTGACTGACAGTGGCTTTTTTCCAAGGGCAAATTTCTCCTTTAACTTAAAAGCTATGATCAAAACTGTTATACTACTGCACATGTTCATATATTTCCAAAGGGCTGCTTTCTAGTTCATTGATTTTTAGTACTTTAAACAGTATCACCAGTATCAGTTGTTTAGGTACGTCTGGCCACTTTTACTCCATTTTGAAGCAATAAATAGAGAAATTGTTCTGGTGTCTAACTATATGATTTGTCAGAAGACATCAGAAACAGTTTATGGCTAACATTAGCTTAAAAAACAATCTCTTCCTGGTCCAATCTTCTTCTTTTAAATGAACTGAGAAAATGTACCCTAAAGAAGCAACACAGAAAAATTCCTAATACAGAGCTACAAGTTGTTGTTGTTGCAACAAGCCAAAGTAAAAACTGTTATGTGTCTACGGTTAAATAGCTAAATTATCAATCTGTAACTGTAGCGTGTGTTGCTCTGAACCTTTGACAAGAGCGTGCAGGCTCTCATTCTGGTCTCCTCCATGCCGCCCACATCTGCTGGGCTGATGTTGTCGAGCAGCTTCGTCAACAGGGGGAAGAGCACCTGCAAACACACATATAAACACACACACACACACACACACACACACACACACACACACACACACACACACACACACAGTTAATAAAGAAGCTCTTTAAATCAGTGAAAAAGAATATTAATGAACACCAGAGATCTGAAAGTACACATGAGAAGTGAGTGGGAAAAGGATAGCAGGAGATTAAACAATGGTTGAGTATATCCAACGCCATCAGCATATTTTATCAATCCTACATCTTTCTTACCTTATTGAAGCAAGATTCCCACTCTGTTGCATCAAGAGTCTGCAGATCGTGGACCAGCAGCGCCCTCTGGAGGTAGGTGAGGGCCTGCATGCGAACCTGTCGTCTGGCGTCACAGCACAGCCAAGCAATGCCTAGAGTGGGTAACAATATGGAGACATGAGCAGTAGTGGAGCTTTAAGTGGACTCAAATCCTATTTATAATAAAATAAACTCCAAACATAAACCGTTTGCAATAGCTGTTGTGTTTGACTACATTAGATTGCCTGTCTACCTTGCAGCAGCGGGCACCAGCAGCTGGTCCACAGAGTCTGGGAGTCGGCCTCGATCTTCCTGCCTGCTGCCTCTAGATGGCGCTGCTCCTCTGCCCAGGAGCTGTAGATGCTGGCAGCCCGGGTGTGCAGCGTGTGCATCAGGTCCAACAGCTGCAGGACACACATACACACACAAACTAAAGTGTTAACAATGACGGGATGGATCGGGTTTAAGAGGAAAAACTAGTACTGTAACTGATGATCTGTCGACAACAGAGCTATGATTTTATACTTCTTCTTCTTTTGATATGAAAAAAGTTGCCTGAGAGACATTTTAAGTAAACTCATAAAGCGTGTAACGACGTGACAATTCTGTCTAATATTATGCCTTCTTTTAAAATGTTGCTCGTGTCCTAAAAACACTTTTAATCCATGTTTCTTAACGAAAAGCTTCCACAAGATAAATGATACATTTTAAAGATAATAAGAAGTTTAAGTTTCACCAGAGGAAGACATACAGATTATTTAAAGCTCTTAGTGAACATATAGACTCTCCCTCAACCAGACGGTACACAGTGCAGTGAGAAAGAGTAAAGCTTTGTCTGTGTGATTGTGTAGAGAGGGGAAACAAAAGACTCGCAGCACTGTCGTGATTCTGTACCCCAATAACATGAATTAAAGAATTATACCAGTGTAAAATCACTTATTGCTGATGCCTCCCAATAAATGACGATGCTTGCATGTCAGCGTCCTACACTGACTCCTACTAAAAGTAATAGTTTAACGTTTTGGGAAATCACTTATTTGCTTCATTTCAGAGACGGAGGTGAGCGGATTGAAACCACTCTAATGTCTGTGCTTTAGGTACAGAGCAAGAGCTGAGACCATAGACTGTATGCTGCAGTAATGTCACCAAGTAGTTTTTGGACTTCTGTTTTAACACCTTTGTTTGTCATTTGGCCATAGACATCTTGGTAATGTTTTTGGAAAAAAAGCTGGAGATGAGCAAGAGGTAAGCTAACGCTAAGTCATCAGCTAACGCTAGCGCCAACATGGTAACCAAATATATCCGTCATTCACAGCAACTGTTATATTAATTGGGATTCCACTTTGATAACCAAGAACAGGCCGAAGTATAACCTGTACTTATTAATAACATTGGCAGTAGTGTCTTTTAGGTACAACAAAGCACTGAACAAGGCGTTTTTAAGGTTTGCAATGATCATCATGCTGTATCTAAAAAGACTTTAAACTCAGGATTAACACTATAATCTCATCAACAACTCAAGTGAGAAGTAGGGTCATTTTTTCTCACTAGAATCGGTCTTCTTTTGCAACCAGTTAAGTTGCCTCCTGCTAGTCATAAGAAGGAATGCAGGATTTAGGAGCTTGCACTTTGACTTCACTTTCACACCTTGCAGCTACACCTACTTCATATAAACAGTGTGTTGGCAGGACATGGTTGGCCTAGTGTGGCGTACGGAGATGTCATGGAAAATGCTGCCTGTGACAATAACGATCAACTGATGGGACGATGTGTTTTTGAGAACTGTTGGAAATTCTGGATAATAGCAACAGCAACAGGATGAAATACACTGGTATTATTCTTTGTCTTACATTCCCACCCGAGCTAACGCCACACAGCACGACTATCAGGAGGGGTGTAATGTTTGATTAACTATAGTCTTCATTCTAAACTGTGCTCCACATGATAGCTGTGTGTAAAGCTTTCATCATATAAAGTTACACCCGTCCTAAATGTCTCTTCGGTAGCCACCGCCAAAAACATCTTGATGCCACAATCACATCAATCTAAAGCACTCTTTAAGCCTTTAAATGAGTAATTTTAGTGCTACATGCACTAAATCCACCCCCTATATTAACTAAGAAACATTTACTGATGAAACAAGATGCTTTTGGGACGGCTCGGCTCAAATCAACAGAAGGAAGAAGGGTAAAGAGTGCCGTTGTACTTACATCCTGACTAACCTGTAATGACACCGTGTGGTAGCTGGCAGGGACGCCCTCGTCCTCCTCGTCGTCGCTGTGGGAGCGCGATGGACGCTGGCTGGATGCCCGACTGCCACCTCGCCTCGTGCCACCTCCGCCCTCCTTCTCCCTGCCCCCAGCCTTCCTCCTCATCCGGGACTTGGAGGAGTCGTACTTGTGGCTCTTTTTCTTGTCGTGGTTGCGGTAACCTGAGGAAGCAAAGTATATGAAATTAAACCCCCAAAAAACTATTTTATTTCCGACTGCTCAAGATCAGGAAGAGTTTGAGAATCCACATTTCCTATCTCCCTTAAAGTACACGACAGTGTCCATTCTGATGTCTACTTGTGTTTAACCTTTTCCTATTCTTCCAAAGACATTTAACCAAGTTGAGGTCTGTCGATTAAGGAGAGAAAGTATTGATGGCACTGTGTCTTTTGTTGGACTTGCTGGAACCTCAACTCTTTCCCACACAGCTTTAAACCCTGATATATCTGTCCCCAGCAGAGCCTGGTACATCTCCTTGGTCAGTGGGATGTTTTTTTACCACCTCAAAAGTAGGTGAACCCTCCTACTCCCCAGCACCATGTGAGTATGCAGGTTTAAGAGTATGTTTTGTACTTCAGCAATCTCCACACATATTTGATCACACAACATTTCAACTTTGATTGTTTTGTTTGTTTAGCCCCGAACCAAGTACAAGATGTGCTAAAATGTTGTTGAAGAAGTGGTGTGAAAACCAGCACAAATCGTTCTTGTCAGGTCCAAAAATAAACAACAAAATGCTGCGAAATATGAGCACTGTAGTTCATAGTATGCCGTAACGCTGTGTAAAAACTAGGGACCGATTATCGGCGCCGATATTCAGCATTTTGACGCATATCGGCATCAGCCTTTTTTTTTTTTTTTTTTTAATCCGACGGCCGTTAAGAGATCAATTTAAAACTGGGTTAATTTGGCTCTGATGCAGCCGCGCCTCTCTGTCTGCAGTCACTACTCTGTCTCCAGCATTGTCCCACCCACAGCACTGATTGGTTACACGCAGAGCACAGGTAACAGCCTATCAGCAGTGAAAGCTGTGCATGCAGAGTGCTCACACACACGGCGGAGAGGAGAAAAAGTTCATTTCTTTGCAAATTTTATTTAACTTTGTTTTATTTACTTTATAAAACTTCAGGAAGTGATTTATTTATCTAAATTTTCAGTTAACTTTATAAGAGATGCTGCTGACCCTGGGAACTCCCTGCGCTTTTTGTTTGTTTGTTTAATAAACATATGCTTAAAGGCATTTAAACAAAGTTAAGTGTTGGAGTTTTGGCGCCAATATTTTAACTTTTACTGCAAATGAATATCGGCTCCAAATATTGGTTATCGGCCTCCTTGACTACTGATAATCGGTATCGGTATCGGCCCTGAAAAAAACATATCGGTCTATCTCTAGTAAAAACACACACTGGGACAGCAATATTACGCAGCTGTGTGGTTCTGTGTAAAAGTATGACGCCGATGCTTTGTTACAGCGCTGTGGTGGAATCTCTGTGTATAAAGGGCTTATGAAGATGGGCCCCATGTGTTCTGTTCATTGTGTTACCTTTAATCTAGCACAAGTTTACTCTTGAGTCAAAACGTAGTAAAGAGTTGATGTTGAAATCCCTATAATTATAAATAATCTATAACACATCATGGGAGGCAACGATAAACGATGCTGTTGTTGGTAGTTGGGAGGACTTACTGGTGTAAATGGATGTGATTGGAGGAAAGTAAAGAACAGCATGTGTTTGTCATCCCAAAACTATTAATAGAATCCTGAGATGTGCACTTCTAAGGTCCAGACTGGTCTGTGCTTGGCTGCAGACATGCTGAGAAACTTCCAAATGTTCTTTCGTCATGCAGCACAAAACTGTTTGACTTCCTCTGGATGAAATATAATACAAGTTCAGAGCTAAAGGCTATTGCTTCGTAGCCTAAGCCAATTTATAAATCCCAAATCACTGACCCGCCAACAGTCCTGCTGTGCCATCTTCTGAAGCCTAACAGCATTTATTTGAAAAAACATGTTAAGTATAAATCAGACTAAAGAAGACTCAGGAGTGTATAATTGCAAACATCAAACAACATATATTCACTATGGCCCATAATTACTAGCATGCAGCCGTTGCTATGCCCCTGGGCTGCGTGCTAGGTGCCATTATCATGCAAAAAGCATTTTATTTATCTTGACACCAACTTAAAAAGAAGATTTGAAGTCAGACCACAAAGGCCCAACCCTGTAATAAAAGGTTTTGCATTTTCTATCAGTATCTCATACAGATTAGCGCCATCCTCACACGCCGCTTTGATCGACCCATCACTTTTGTCCACCTGTGTAAAGCTCTGTTGACAGAATGTATCCAACGGCCTGAAGCAGTAAGAGAAAATGAATAGGCCGTCATCTTTGCCAAAGCACACGCGTACCACTGCCGTTTTCAACCTTAATCCCTGTCTTACTGTAGATCGCAAACGCCACAAAGGGAGATGAATGGAAGAGGGGAGAGAGGAGGTTAGAGGGGCAGATGAGGAGGAGGATAAAGGGAGGAAGAGGGGGGAAGAATGTAGGGCAGGACACAGAGGTGAAAACATGAAGGAGGACACAAACAAAGCAGACTGAGGACAGGAAAATCATTGTTAAATTAATCAGATACCAAATCCTTGTGGTTTGAATCAAACGTTTCTTCACACTGCTACTACAACACTTCATTCATAGAGCAGAGTCCTTCTCAAGTACATATCTCATCAAACACCAGAATCCCCCAAATAAGTGGAACGATCTGAACAGGACCTTTGTAATAAAAACCACTTGGGAGAAATTATAACCAGTAACTTAATGTTTAACTTATTCATACTTCATCTTAGTCCCTTAGGTAGCTAGTAAATGTCATCTTTTTAACAGCTCCTATGAAATAGGATTATCGGCGCCGATATTCGGCATTTTGACGCATATCGGCATCGGCCTTTTTTTTTTTTTAATCTGACGGCCGATAAGAGTTCATTTCTTTGCAAATTTTATTTAACTTTGTTTTATTTACTTTATAAAACTTCAGGAAGTTATTTATTTATTTATCTAAATTTTCAGTTAACTTTATAAGAGATGCTGCTGACACTGGGAACTCCCTGCGCTTTTTGTTTGTTTGTTTAATAAACATATGCTTAAAGGCATTTAAACAAAGTTAAGTGTTGGAGTTTGTATTATTCAAAATTTTGACGCCAATATTTTAACTTTTACTGCAAATGAATATCGGCTCCAAATATCGGTCATCGGCCTCCTCGACTACTAATAATCCGTATCGGCCCTGAAATCGGTCTATCTCTACTATGAAATCAAAAATGTATTCAATGTCTCACCTCCATTCAGGCTGGCCTCCACAAACACTCGTATGGCTCTCACACACAGCTCAAAGTTGTCAGGGGTCACGTGAGCGGCATCGCGCACGATGAATGAGAGCGTTTCCACACACTTGATGAGAGACTTGGTGTCGTGCTGGCCCAGGTCCTGACCCAGCGTCAGACTGTACTGGTTGACCAGCGGGTGGTTCAGCTGAGCTTTAGAGCCCAGGGTTGGTATCTTACTGGTCTCCAGGTCGTCTTTGCCAACCTGAATAAAATAAATTCACAAGATAACAAAAACACGTCAGTGTAATCTTTTATATTATGCTCTTATAATCGAATCCATCAATTGATCTTTGTGTGTGCCCTGACCACAAGCCATCCACTGCTGGCGACATCCACATCTGTTGTGGAGCGAGGGATCCTGGCCTTGCTGTGCTCAGTGTAGACCTCAGAGTCAGAGGTGTAGCCTCGGTCTAAACTCACTTCACTGGGATGATGAGACTGCAGCTCGCTATCTGACTGAGCTCCTGGAGACACAAAGCAGACGTTAATATCTCAGTTTAACTTAGATCAAAAGGACCATTGCTTTGACACCATGTATACTGGTGGTTCGGTGGTTTTACAATCCACAGCAGTTGTTGCCATAAAGTCGAGATTCTGAGAGAAATATTGAACCTGTGTCGTTGTCAGCGGTGTTGGAGGCGAGTTGAAAAGAGGCGTGGGGTTTCACTCCGGCTCCGATGCACTCCAGCAGGGAGAAGAGCGTGTACCAGTCGTCCGTACAGTGGATGTTGGCTGCATTAGTCTTCAGCAGCTCGTGAAGGCCATAGGCCACCTCCCTGCTGACCCGGGACAGGACGTGAGATTTCATCATCAGCAGGTGACGCAGAGAGAGGAGAACCTGCGGGTGCACAGAGAGAAAGAAGAACATCAATATGTTGATCCTTTTGTAACTATAGTGGATCTTTTATTTACTGTATTTAGTTCTAACTCCACTTGGTGTGCCGTAAAATCTGGAATATTAGTCGCACACTATTTAATTTATTTTCATTTGAAACAGACACAAATTTCCATCTGTTTTCGCACATATCCGGTTTGTAATCCTGCTAGCTCCCGGCGAGGTAGTTGAGCAACGGTTATGTTGATTGTTGTGAGGATGTCAGCTGCACTGGCGATCATGACAGCGCCTGTCCGTGATGACGCTTTAGCTAGATTATAGCACATCGTCTGGGTAAAATACCGTTACACAATAAAGTACCTCTCTCTGCATTTTATACTGGTATATTGGTTGCACTGGTTTACCTCTGTAGTGAACAAGCTCATTTAAATAGCAGCTGGGCAGAAGACAAACTATTACTCGGCTCTCTTGTACAGAGGCCGGGAGTTTCAATGATCATTCCAGGAAACTATTCCATTGGCAGTTACAATACTCACTCCAAACACTGGCTTTTATTCCTCATAGGAACTACAAACTTGGAGAAAAATGTACTATGTTCTACCACTGTAACAATTTCAAAATATAACAGTAGTAGTAAATCACACCATAATGTACACGCACGTCTGGTGTGTGTTTTTGTCAAAGCATTGTTTAACTGGTGGTATTGTAATGGGTTGTTACATGCACGCCTAGTAGCCTATAGCTGAATTGATGTAGATGAAGAAAATCTTCATTTCAGTTCAAGTTAAATGTACTTTTGTCAAACGGATACCCGCTGACACACAACAACAAAAGAATCAATTTCCAGGTGTTTCCATGAATGGAAAACTACTCTCTAAATGTCCAGGTTTTCCAGGATGCGGGGCAACCCTGTCCAATAAAGCCTTCTATTGGCCGAGCGAGCGGTTTGTCTTCTGACATCACTTCTGGTCGATTTCAGTATCAGGGTTCCAAATAAAATGTTATTGTCTGTTACGTAGCTGCCTCTGCAATCAGTGTGTGAATGTGACATGTAGTGTAAAAGCAGCTTTGAGTGGTCGCAAAGACTAGAAAAGCGCTATACAAGTACAGTCCATTTACCATGTGGACACGGGGCCTTAGACAAAACTCTCCTTAAACTCTACTTAAAATCATCATCACCATGTGAAGGGCTGTGGACCAACAGAAATTGGCAATGAATGTTTGGGTTTAAGCTGACCTTTCAATACAACATATCGGACAGTCTGCCGACTTGAAATGGTCATCTGAACCTGCTGCAGCATTGTGTCCACTAATGTCTGTGTATGTGTGTTTTTATGTGTTTAATGTACCTGAGAGCTGATGTCTTCTCGTCTCAGCAGACGGATTGCGAGACGAAGGAGTCCCACCACCGCCCTCTCCACCAGGAAGCAGCTCTCGTTGGCGTGAACGCAGAGGTGGCAGAGGCGGTCACGTACTGTCTGCCACACACAGGACACACGGTCTCTGCACACACAAACAGAGGGGGAGATGTTCGTTGTAGTAAAAATGACAACACAAATGGCTGCTGGGAAGGCGTCTTTGACCTATTCTCCTAATTACCGGTTCTCCAGAACGATACGCAGCAACATCTCCAAGCAGAAGGCAGCGTCCTCCTCATCATACGTCTCTTCATCTGGAGTGACTGATATCAGAGCCTGAGGAGGAGAGGAGGTTTTATACTTTGTTTTGTGTATTTATGACTGAATGATGACCTGTGACATTTATATATTTAACATTATCTCAACTAGCCTAGAAACATTGTAAGAAAATACTTCTACACAGGCAGGGAAAATCAATAAACAACAAGATAGTTGAGCTTTGTGTACACAGATGATAAGAAATGTTGTTGAGAAGTAACAAGAACCTTCATGAGCTCCTGCAGAGACTCCAGCTGCAGGAATTTACTCTCTGTGATCAGCTTTTCTGGGTCACATTGCTAAAAAGAGAGAGACAGAAATAGAATCGTTGACACATTTTATAAATGAAAACGTCTGAATGGCTTTTTAAAAAAAACAATGGAAATGAGTCTAGTAGTTTTAGTAGTACTTTAAAGAGCTTAAAGCTACAGTAGGCAACATTACTTCATAAGAATTTGGTAAAAATTACACATTTTGATCATTGCATTTCCCTAACAATATTAAATTGAAATGATGTAGATGTCTGATCTGTGACTGTGAGCGCCCGCCCCTTGTCCGGTCTGAATCACACAACCAATCAGGTTTAGCTTTCCACGTAACTAGCCAATCACAGCGACTCTGTACAAACTAGCATCATCCGGCTTCAACATGACACAGAGGTTGTCTCAGTCAGGAGCTATGGCAACTTGCAGTAAATTTCCTGTACCTCCTTTGCAGACAATGGCTTATACTGCTAAAGGAGCAAGAAGAAGGAATACCTTGGAGGAGAAATAAAGCTACAAAGACAGCCCAAAATACTAAGAGGGAACAGATGAGTGGGAGTGTGAGGGGCTGAAGTGCAAGTGCCCTGTTCCTTCTTGACAGCTAACGGTAGCTCTTAGAGTAACAGCTAACGGTAGCCCCAAGTTCCAGCACCTAGAGGTAAAAAGGTACTCCATACCAACAATCATAATTATAATGATAACTTTAGTAGTATTTGAACATTTTGCTAGCAATAAAGGAGCACAACGGCTGTGCGGTACACACCAGTAGCAAAATGTGTGTGCATGTTTGGTGTAGTGGAATTCTGTGTATTTACACTATCTTTAGATGAGCGTATTTTGCTTTAAACATATATATGTACAGAGTAATAAATACTGACTGAGAGATAATTAGGAAAGAAAATGATGTGTTTGTGTTTGGTAAGGCAGACAGGAACTTGGATGTTGGACTACAAACTGATTTCAAAGATTTTTAAGGTGCAAGTACCCTTTAAAAACAGATTAAAGTTGTATTATCCATCATAAATCAGAACTTCACCTTTATGCAGAGGATGGCAGCCTGCTTGGCCTCCTGGTTTTCAGTAGAAGGTCCTCTGAGTCCCGACTGCTCGGCTCCACTCAACGTCAACCAGTTCACAAAACTCAGCACCGCCGACTCACCGCTGCAACGGAGGAGGTTAATTTAAGTTTACTTTGGGCCCTCTTTTCAGGAATGATGAATAAAACACATCTCATTATTACAGAAAGCTGGTCCCTTATTCTAGGATCAAAGACGACTACAGCAGGTGAGTTTGGTGCGTACCGATTTGAAGGCGTTTCCTCTCTTTGAAGTGAAATTTTCCCATTTGGCTCCACAAAATCTTCCACCTGAGGCAACAAGCACAGAGTCTGAGCACTGAACAGCAGGTGGCAGCAGATCATGTGGAATACAACAGACCACACACTGTATCTGCAGACTTCATCACAAGGCGGACATTAATCAATCACGAACACAATGGAAAAGAGTGTTCAGAGTGCAGTAAATGAGTCCTGACCTCGACCATGGCTTTGGGCAGCAGCTCGGCTCTGAACAGCTGCAACATGGAGTCCATAATGTTCTTCCAGCCCTCCCTCAGGATGTTGCCGTGCCGATGGGCAAGGTCAAACACAGTCTTGGCGGCTGTCTGTGCCTTATTGTTGCTGCCAAACACTGTAGGAAGGTTTTCTATGGACTGCATAGAGAGGGGAAACACCAACAATCAGCCATTGGACATTGGGCACAGTAACTGTACACATACGTCTCTAATGATGTGATTCTTGCTATCACAAAGCATAGAATTAGCTTTACATACTCTACATTACTCTAAACCCGTAGTTTGTGCATTGTTGTTGTTGTTTTGTTGTTAATATGTATAGTTGTGTGTTTATGTATTTTTTTGTGGTTGTTGCTGTGTTGAATATTTCTACAGTATATTGTTTTTCATTCACCTTAAAATAGGGGTTTAGGGGAGGAGGAAGAATGGTAATGTAATTGCTGTTTTATGTAATATATCATGAAGTGTCTCTGCTTTTTAACCACATTTGGTAGATGTAGCACTCATACATTCTATAATAAACCAAATCAAATCAAAGATTTAAAAGAAAAAAAGTTAATTTGTCTCTTTTTGTAGTTCAGGATACTTTTAGTAAATTTTAGTAAAATGTTGATGATGTGAAGTTTTCAACAGGACGTGGGCAGCTCACTCACCTCACTGCTGAGAGTGGTGAACTTGCAGAGGGAGATGATCAAATTGTCGAAAACATCACTGAAGCCATAGTGAGCTGCTATCATTGCACATTTCCTGCAAACACAGAAACAAATATGAATGTTTACATCTCAAGACGTCACAAAACACTAAAAAACACTAAAGGTTTGGTTTACTGTTGAATCAGTCATCAATCATTCAATGTCAGTCAGACTCCCCCAACCTGAATTTCAGAAGCTCTGTTCTCTGACCAATTAGCGTGTGCGAGTTTTAAACTATCAAAGTACTTTGCATCTTTAGAAACCTGCACTTGCAAAACAGCTATTGTTGATATAAGCTATGCATGTTAGCATGTATCAACTGAAATAATTTCTGTAGAAATATGACGTTGATTTCAGTTGAGCTAAAGCATTTTTTAGTTTTTTTCATTTAAAAAAAAAGCGAGACCAACGACAACCTGGAGAATATTGTTTCATCAGGTTCAGGAAATGCTACAAACAGCTCCAGTGGGAGGAAAGTGTTCCAATCAATAAAGGAAGGCCTAATGTCTAGGACAAGATATGAAGTGCGTTTGTTTGGCTCTATTTTTAGATTCAAACCACCACTTTAGTTGTTAGTCATCGACATTGCTTACCTAAAGCCAGTGATGGCCTTCTGGATGATGTTGTCGTCCAGACTCTTGTCAAACACGAAGGACAGGGCAGCGATGGTGGGACCCCAGGTCATGGTGAACAGGTCATGGTCGTAGCTGCCAGGTGGCAGGTGGAGGAACACCCCCTCAGATGTGGCACCGCGGTGTAGTAACACACTCCAAACGTAGTTCTCCTTCACTAACCCCGTCTGCTCGTCTGGCATCACAATCTCCTCACCCCTACAGAGGGAGAACAGAACAGCTGTAACAGCAGCTCAACCACGTCAGCTGATACATTAAAGCAACGGAAAAAGCCAGAAGTTAACTTTTGTCAAATCAGCAGGAATCCTTTCGTAAGAGTTTTGAGTTTTGGTACAAATAAAAATGACTTTTCTGATGACTCATGTTGAAGAGGCTTTTCTTTCCCCTCGATTTTTTTAAATCAACTAAGGAGCAAAAGTTTTAAATGTCAAAATACAGACAGACTCAAAAGAACTTAGATCAGTGAAATAGTTGGTACTCTGCTAAAGTTTGAATCTGATCAAAGACTATGAATCTATGCAGACATTTTATTAGAGCCTGACCAACATACATGTTGGCCCATATTATCGGGCCGGTTTGCACAAATATGAAAACTTGTTTTCCAGAATATATAATGGGGACAAAATGGTTGTAGTGATTTAGAGATGTGTCATTACATAGTTTGTCCAGCAGAGTGTGCTCAGACTGCATAGTGTACAATACTCTCAGCACTGTCTGCTGCACGTGTAGAGAGGCATCGCTGCTGAGATGGCAGTGAGCCGCAGTGGAATTGGTTGACAATATATAATTTTGTTGAATATTCTTAAATAAAATCATTTGATCGCTATTATAGTACTGTGATTTTTGTGAGGCACTTTGTGACCTCGCTGTGTGAAAGGTGCTATAACAAAGAACCTTACATACCTTTAACTTACAGTACACATAGAAAAGGTCTATTTCATTTAATCAAAAAAAAAATCACTACATCGATGTCAGTATCTTTTAAAGATTAATTTTTCTCTCTAAATTACAATTGATCCTGAAATCCTACACCGGTCAGGCTTTACATCTGATAGTAGAGTTGAAACAATAAAGATTAATGGAGTTGATAATCAATTCATCATTTAAGTCCTTAATTTAGCTAAAGTTCCCATCATTCTCCGGTTACAGCTGCTCCAAGATATTGGAGATTTTGGCCTCTTGGTTGGACAAAACAAACTGATGTAATAGGTGAGAAATTATTATATGTTCTTTTCTGTTATTTGATAGACTAAACCAGTAATGTTTTACCACCTATCAAATAAATAATAGACAGGGCAGTCGAGTATTCTTTTAGGATTCCAAATGTAATATTTCTCAGTTTAATCAAAGCTGCTGGCTGATGAAAGTGAGATGAGTGCTGCAGTGGGACGGCAGCTTACTTGATAGCAACGTAGATATCCTCCAACATGTCCTGATCAAAGTCTTTGTTTCCATTTACTCCCTTCAGATTTTTCTTGAATTGCTGTTAAAAGAAAAAAACATTTAGTTGTAAAATATTCACTTTTTTGTTCCCGTGTAGAAACTTTTTTCAACACCATCAACATACCAGTCAATAACTTGGCCGACACACCCAAGCCTTTGGTATTCAGTGCTTCGTTAACCGAGCATCCGACCAACAATTAAAAGGGTATTATGCAGAAACACACTTGTTATGTGTCACTTAATATGCTTTAGTTGCAGCGTTAGGAAAATAGGGATTAGAGCCTTGAGCCTCCTGTAAATAAACATAACCGTCCTGCGATGACTGACAGCCTCTAGGCTCGGCTTTATTCATCGGCTAGAGAGGGTTTGTCCAACTAGCAGTTAGGAAGAGGGGAAACAGGAGCTTCTCTGCAGGGACACACAGAAAAATAAACACCGGCAGAGAGGGCCAGAGAAAGCAGAGGATCAGGCCTCTGTTTGTCATGCTCATATCAGGGACACGCACCGTCTCACCCCTGCACATACAGTATATATAGCATATCGCTCAGTATCAGGGAGCAGCTCACGGAGCAGCAGCTGGTAACTAGAGCCAACACAACAGCTTCCAGATCAACAGCTTGCTCTGATTTATGGACGTAACACCGCTGACCTCACCTGCACCTCACTGAAAACACACCTCGTTGTCAGATCCTTGAGAATAGGATCTCATTTACACTCAGCGATGCTGGGCATACTTTTCTCATTTCAAAAATAACCCCCCTGCCAACACATGCTGTGGTGAATACTACACATTGCAAGCTGCTAAGTAACTGAAGTGCTAGGCGCCACTTTTATTGGGCCTCTCCACACTATTGTGTGGAAGCCTCTGCCTGTTGTCTGAGCCCGGAGGTCAATGACCTTTCTTCACCAAACCACAGCTGACCTTTTAAGAATGTATAGGGATATTTTAAACAGCATAAAACAGCAGCTGTATGATGAGGTATGCTCGATCCGTTCGACGATTTATGTATTCATAAAAGACAGTGAGACAGAAAGAAAGGGAAAGCAAGAGCTTGCTATTGTTTGTCAGTAAGAGCGGCCCACCCACAAGCTGCCCAAGAGGCTCTGTTTAGTCTTCATCAGCTGTCAATCAAAGGCAGAAAAAACAGAGACAAAGACGGCAGACACACATACACACACACCACCTCCTCCCCCGCCTCCTCGCCATCTGTTTAGGATGAGTTCACCTCTCAGACGGACCACCACTGGCTACAGCTGTTGGCTTTGGGCTTTCTGAGCCGCCAAGCTGCACCAGTGCGAATGCTAGCACTCACAGAGGAATGTCACTCAATCAGACACAAATAGTGTCCCAGAGAGAGAAAGAAATACATATATACAAACACTTCAATCTTTTCTTTGATATTCAGAACAAAATCTGTGAACTTACATTTGCTAATTTCAAATCACAAGCATTTGATTGTTTATTCAGGAGCAGCAGCAGACAGGAAAAAACAAACAGTCCGACTGAACCGAGCTGCACTCCATCTGAGTGACAGTTTACTATTCTTTTTATTTTTATTTTTTTTGGCTTTTTATGCCTTTATTTTAGAGTGGATAGCGGCAGAAATTGGGGAAGAGAGAATGGCGATGACGGCAGAGGGCCGAGGGCAGGAGTTGAACCCTGGGCCACGGCATCGGTGACTATAGCGTCTGTATACGCCGATTTAACTACTACAGATCATGATTAAGATGACAATGACGAAGATGACTCTCACAACATTAGGTGATCATGTATGTATTATGGTTACAGATCTTTTTACCAACAATAACATTGGACTTTTATTCACGATCTATGATCTGTGGGCCTCACTGACAAAAGCTCATACAGCTTGGTATAGAGCACAAAAAAGGCACAACGTGCAGAATATTTTCATTGATTAAAAATACTTCTGTTACTTACCACAAACTATGTTTAAAAGGGACAACTTATTAAAACCATTTGAACAAAATAACATCTATTGTCTTCCTGATCAAAACTGGGTGGTGTGATTTTATAAGTTCACATCGTGAGAATTAACAACTGTGGTGATTCATGTGGGAGTTGTCATGGAAGCCAAGAAGGACAGTGAGGTTCTGTGTGAGTCCTGAGTTCTGTGTGTGATTGTTTGTTTCTGTGTTCTGTAGCTTTTAGAGCAACACATTTCATGGAGAAGACGATCACTTTTGACGAGTGGGTTTAATACAGGACATTCACACAGGAGTAAACATGTTGGCGGTAACCCTTGTGACACTGGCCTTTCACTCTGACCAAATACCAATCATCTCTTTGCCTTTATTCTGTTTTCTGCAGGTAAAAAGGCACCTGTAATGTTAAAAACAGGAGGAGCACTCACCTCTATGGTCATGGGTATGTTCTGCTTGCGTACGTTGTGGTTATGCTGGTCAGTGTTCAGCATTATGACAGCGTAGGCCAAGGCAAAGCCGGCATCGTTGGTCATGAAAGGAGAGCCGTTCACTTTCTGTAAACACAAACACAGTACAAACAACACAACACACATTAAACAGTGAATAATAAGAAGTATAAAGCCCCTTGTTTCTAACCGACCACCAAACCAGAGCACTGTTGATTACATAAGAAAAGCTACTGTAGTCTGAATCTGATCTGACCTTGCACATACTGCTGATATTCCAGTGGCTCCCATAGAGTGGAAAACTCATTTACAGTGTGACTGACTAAAATTACTCATCCACTCTTTGAGGTCTCTATTTGTGTGTATGTGAGCAGTCTAAGAAAAGACATTACTAGGAATAGTTTCCACATGGCTCCTCCTGCTATTTTAAGAAGTCAAATGCTCTCCCATGTCGAGTTCGTCCTTTGTCCATCGTCGTGTATATATGTGTGTGTGTGTGTCTGCCTTAACACTGATGTCATCCTACTACAATAATCCTGAGGTTTAATCATGTGACAGATTTGTTTTGCTGGATGGAGATGATGGTATGATTAATACTGCAGGTGGGAGCAGGTCAATCACTCGTTGGCAGATGTGGAACAAAGAGGTCATAGTTTTTGTAAACCACAAGTAGCCAGTTCTAGCTATGAAGGTCAGTGAGGCCTAGAGACACTTCCGTTAAAAGCCCACAAGTCACATTTAAGCCCAGTACTAAACTTTGTGTTTGGAGTCCTTCAAATGCGATAATAGAATTAGGAACAGTGAAAGAATTAGGCTACTTTAATGCTGGTCCCCTACCAATGCCAAACAAGTAAGACACGGATTGGTCAATACATTTGGGCAACACAATTCTGGAAGCAAATATCTGATTGTATTGAGCATTCATTGATTTCAAGTTTGCAAAAGTTTATTCTTATCTTTTTATCATCTTAGACCATGTTAGCTTGAGTCATACCAGGGAAGGAAAATAAATCTAAATAAAAATAAACATCTTTAGGAACCTTCAGATATTGATTATGGTTGTTACTGTGGCTGCTCACTGGTTTGATGCAAAGTTCATCTGTTGCCATTAACAAGCAATTCACTGCTCAAATTGTCTACCAGGAGCTGAGTGCACCAGCTGGGCGTAAACAAAAATAGGTCTTTTCTCTCACGCCTGACTTTACTACAACCAGTCTTACAATGCGCATCCACGTGAACACTTGAAAAGTGGTGACTGTTGCCAAGCAACACACAACTACACTGTCTAACTTCTCCCATTATTGTCGACAGAAAATACGATAACAAAACAAAAGTTAAGAAACATTTTTTTTTCAGATAATTATTATTATTATTGTTGATAATAAGGAAACGTATACAGTTGTATGCAGAACAAAGAAAAGCTATCGACAAGGAAATTGATCACCGCTGCGATCAATAATGATAAGCATGCCTTTGTCAGATGTACATTTATCATGCCCCCCACAGTATTTTGAAAGGCCCTGTTAGCATCAAATCTGAGCTCAATCAGCACCTGCTGCAGGGGTCAACGCCACATGCTGCAGCTGAGGAGAGAGCTCTTTAATTTAATCAAACAGGACCTGTCTGTCAAAACGGGACATTTCGACCAGCTTACTTTCCAGTGGGTAGAGAGTAGATTTCCAGTGGGTTGGTCGATAAAGGATGACACACTATCTCGTTTTAATGCCCTTTCATTAATCCTCCTGTAAAAAAAGACGCACTGCCACTGTGTTTTTCTTTTAGGTTTTGTGACTGTTCCTTTAACGTTTGTTTACCTTGGATTTAAGTCTGACTTTCCAAACGTGCTGCTCCATCCTATAAAAATAAATATAAAAGACACACCCTGGTGCAACACAAACTCGGTTTAAGTCTAACTGGTGCACAGGGCGTAATTTAAAGTCTGTCGTAACTTTCAGCTCTAGGCTAGACGTAAAGTTTTACCAGGCGTGCGCCCAGTTGGTGCACTCGGCTCCAGGTGGTGTGTTTTGTTAGGTACTGTATATCACCTATTATGTTCTGATCATGCTGCTGTCAATATTCTTCCACTTTGGCTCTTGTGCAAGTATGAAAACTTTTATATCAAAGGTTTAGCGTGTCTCGCTTAATCTGAATGCCTAAATGCTGCTGATACAGGATAATAAATATTGTATTTTTCAGAGATTGGGGGATTGTGTCTTACATGCCAGTTATCAGTAAAGGTTTCCAGAAGCCTCTGGATGACAGGAGCCTCTCCAGGAAGTCTAAAGGCCTCCAGGTAGAGTCGCAGGGCCTCATCAATACGTAGCCCCACGAAGGTGAATGTGCTGAAAAAAAGATTAACATTATTCAATCTCATTTTTTAAAAGCCTTTAGGACCAGATCATAACATATCATTTCAACGGGTCAACAATCCGGCGTGGATTTCACCGTACTTCACAAAGCTGTCCAGGAGTTCCATGTTCTTGCGATCGCTGATGTACTCTCCAATCATCTTCTTGTCCAGTCGGGGGTTTTCTCTGAGCCACTGGGCCACCTGGTTGTTGTCGAGGGGGTCACTGAGGAGGCCTTTCTCCTGGAGGAACTGGATACCCTTCTTTGGCTTCTGGTTAAACTGCTCTGTGCCTGTGATCAGGAGCTGGACATGTGACAAAAAATGAGTTTGTAAAGTGTGGTTTTTAGATTTCCAGAATTGGAAGTGGATGTGTAATGTTTCTAAAAAATCTAGATCAGCGCTCACCTTTTTCTTTGTTCTAATATCCAGCAGCTCCTGGGAATCAGGCGACCATGTCGAGAAACGGTTGGGCTTTTTCGGGGCTCTTTTCTCAACTGCATGAAAACATGAAAAATTACATTTCAACTAACATCTTCCATCATAATGCTTAGGAAGACCTTAAAGTGAAAGTTAATGTCCCACCAGTGTCATTGTCTCCTTGATCCTGTCTACCCAGTCTCATCTTCTCTGCCATCAAATGTCCACTGGTTGGTGGACAGGCTGGTGCGCACTTAGCTTGTGGAAGACCATTAGTGCTGCCAAGCCTATTAAGATCTGAAGACAAGGAGATAAAATAAGTTAAAGAAAACGAAGCCATTGATTCCTGATCTTCCTTGTTTTGTTAGTCAACACCTTTAATGTGGAGCTGTATATTCAAGTAAACAATAGAGTTCCTAAAGTCAAAGTCAGATGTGTGCAGCGGTACGTGTACCAGTTGAAGTGTCCGCTCCAGTTTTGGTTGAACTCTCTCCCTCTGCCAGCATTGTTTCCGACTGGTCCTGTTGAGCTGTGTTGTTGACGACCTTGGCCTGGCAGTGGGCTTCGGTGCTGTCAATGACGGTGAGCAGAGCCTCCAGTGAAAGGAGGTGTGTGGTGTAGAGCTGCCCTGACACTGGAAAAGCATTCTGTCGAGAGAGAGAGGGGAAAGATTTTCAACAAAATATTCAATTTGGTATAATATAAAACAATCTTTAGAGGCTTATCTCAGATTATTAATCCAGACCGATATCTTAAGGTTTGGTTATTGTAAAAGGGTTTTTACTGGGTTCAGTGCTACACAGAATACAATTCAGTATCTGTATCACAATCATATGAACGGTCAAAGAACATCAAAATAAATTCATAAAATTAATTAATAAATTAATCTAATTTACTCTAAGTTTTCATGAAACTTGGAACTCGCCCATCATGAGCCAATTATCTTCCTGGCTACTGGATTTTAGATGAATCAAATCAGTGAAAAAGAACACAAAGACAACAGATGTGCACGGCCAAAATATTCAGCCAAAGACATTTTTGCATAATTTCTTATGCTTCAAAATTGTAGAGGGAAAAATAAGTTATTCGAATGTTTTTTAAAGATAATGAAAAAAATACAGAAAAAAAATTGAAACAAAAAATTTCAGTTGAAGCCGAACCTACCCGACAAGCACTTGTTTTGCAAAATAAAAAAATCATGCTATTTTTAATAAAATAATCTGAAATTCTTCATCAATATGCTTCGAGTGATCCTTGAAGGAGACGTTACCTTGGACAGCAGCTTGGTGAGGTCCTCAAACATATTGGAGCAGTAGAAGTCACAGTCATAGTTGATGTAGAGCTCAGTGACGAAGCTGGGGATCCTCCACAGCTGAACCAGAGCCTCCAGAGCCATCTCCTTCATCTCATAGGGCATCTTAATGTTCTCTGACGTGATGATGTCCATCAGTCTCTTTAGGTACATCTGCCAATTAGCATACAGGGAGATGATCGTTAGTACTCATCGTACTCAGACACTGTTTTACCATATTGTTGGATTGCATGTGTGTCACTTAGGACAACAGTCAACTGAGTACTATCTATGTTAAAGAAGAAAAAAAACAAACTAGTAACATAGTTACCTCAAGCTGAAACTTTAGATGTGCTCTCATGCTTTCAAAAAGCAAGAAGCACACTCGTATAGAGGCGGCATATAAGTTCATACGGTCCACATTCAGCAACTGTAACACACACAAAATCATCAGAGAAGTAATTATCAATAGTTTATACCAACGCAAAATTCTTTACACTATGCTATATCAGATACAGTACATCCAGCTTTTACATATTTCTTGCCAAACCAACTAATGAAGTGGCAGAGATCGTCAAATAAGATTGTTCGTCTTGTTGTACCAAATATTTTAGCTTTAAAGTTAGCAACATACAATGCATACCACCATACAGCACGGTTAAAATAGTATCGCATCACTTCAAAAAGTTTAACAAAAATGTGTAAAACAGGACTTTGCACAAGTGATGAATTTTAACTAGAACAGATTTCCCCAGAGCAGATCCCATGTGTGTTGGCTTGGAGTCAAATAATGAAAATGATGATCCCTGGTGTTGCAAGTGTCTTACTTAAAAATGCTAATAGTTTTGTAATGAGCAAAGAAATATGCTACCAGTATGAATTCAACAACAAACACACACACAACAAATTCTACTTCACCTGGAAGAGATGTCTGCTGAGCTCATCCTTCACCAGTCCCAGTAAAGACTGGTAATTAGCAATGTGTCCTGATTCAAGGGCTACGGTCAGCAGCTGCAGGCCCATGTGCATCATGGCGTCAGTGTTGTGGCGGTCGTGTGGGCTGGTCAGTGAGATCAGGAAGCGAAAAAGCTCCCTCAGACATGGCAGGCCGTAAGGGATGAGCGAAGCTCCTACAGGGAAGACAAAAGGTGAAGAAACAACTTAATTAATTTGTAGATAAGATTTTTTTATTGGACAACTAAAGAGGATGTGTGAAGAAAACACAATGTGAACTCTCAACTCAACTCAGCTGATCCTTACCATCTCTTTGTGTGGACTGTGTGAAACGGACTCCTCGGGGGTTGACGTAGTCCATGTCATGGACAGACGTGCTGTCTGACTGCTCTGTAATGGAGTCTTTGTCCTCCAGAACCTCAGGGATAGACTCCACTGAGGCAGACTGAGCTGGTCCTAACTGCCTGCCTTCAGACTAGACACAAATAGAAACACAACACAAATCAGAGTCATCGGGAAAGTTGCAGTCACTTCAAAGATATAGGATCTCTCTCGAGTTGCTTGAGTTGCACAACAATGTAAACAATGTCACAAAATGAACATGGACATAGCAACAGCTCAATAAAGTTAATGAGAAATAATACGCTTGTGGAGCAAGAACTGATGATATTCTATAAAGCTGAACATACCTGTGCATCCGAGCCAGGCTCAGCCCCTGGGAGTGTGGTAGCAGTGCTAGGGGTCGTCGCAGATAAGCTGCAGTTTTCTAAGTCAGAGAGGTCTTCCCTGGAGGTGGCTTTGGAACAGGTGTCCAGGCCGCTGTCTGTGGTTGTAGGACTGGAAATTGACGAACCAGCACTGTCTGAAGCTGGGAGGCTGGAGGTGGACAAGCCTGGCTCGATGAACGGGACGCCACCTAACGGGAACAAAGATGGTGTAACATGATCTTAAATAGCATCAATATGTAAGATTAACCATGGATTTATTTTAATTTGTTAGCCCATAAAAACATCAGTATTAGACACGTCTTCATGTTAAACAGGAAGCTTTTTACTTTTTAGCTTTAAGAAGTCCTCAAAGCTGAGGAGGGGTCATTGAGAGCTGTGAGAGTATTATTACTAAAGTTTGTGTCTCTACCTGAAATGTTGTTGTTACTGAGGGTGCTGGACTGCGTTGGGTCCAGCTGACCGGAAGAACTTCGGACCATGTGGCGAGGTGGCCTTGGCGAGCGTTTCTGCTTCTTCCATTTGGACGACTCACTCATCCCACCAGCGCGCATCTTCAGCTAGAGGAAACAGAGCAGATAGCTGAGCAACGCCTTTCCAAACGCCCTGTACTGCTGGACCACCACTACCCATTATTGATAAAGTGCATGATCAGATAGGATGCTCGAGTTCTCGAATAATCTTTCCTATTTTTACTTTTACTATTTTTTTTAACTTTCCTTTAAAATAAGAAACGTAGCTATTAGCATGGCTAGTGCCAGACCTAGAGGCTGCCATCAAATGTAATGCGATGCAGTAATAAAAGTTGTTCGTGTCTCCAAAGGGGGCTGTGTAAAGTCTGCTAGATGTCCTCAAGTGATGTCACTTGAGTCAGCATTATTGGAGGCTGAAGACTACATATTCAAGAGGTTTGTTGGGTGCAGAGTCAGAGCTTATCAGATCCCTTTAGCTTCTTGTTTTTGCTTGAGGCTAGCAGGCTAAGGCTAAATTAGCGACTACAGGCAAAAGAGAAATTTCTTGGGGCAGCTAGAAATTACACTCTTAATAATTACACTTAAGCAGCAACATTATGGTGAATTAAGTTATCTAGGTAATTTAGGCAATTGTCATCTTGTCTCTATGACAAATCCGTTTTAATAAAAGGTAGCTGATAAATCCCTTGGTTGCCAGAGTAACCATAGTTCTCTGAAAAATAAGTGATGTGTCTCACTATGGCAGAATAAGGCACAATAGAGAACATCCTCTTTGATCACAGCTTAAATTGAACGCAGCTTCAGGGGATTAACCAGCAGAGAACTGCATAGGACATAGCACTGAAAAAACAACAGCACAGTATGAACATGCACACAAACACTGTAAAAACATACACAGCCACCTATTCTGCTCGGTGTGGAGAGCTGTTATTTTAAAGCATCTGTAAGGCCATGTCTCTCAGTGCTTGTTTGTGTTTACGCTTTCAGACTCTTTTCTCAATCTGTTCTGTGACCTTAACTGACGCTTCTGTAAAAAACATTGAGGCATGCTCGAGGCTGCAGCGGCTCACGAAGCATATGGATGCATGATTAACAGCAGCGGAGGCATGTGCACGAAGCTTTAAACCCAAAGGACGGTTCAGTTAAAAAAGAATGTCAACAATAAAACAAATGTGATGTGAGCATTCACGAGCACAGACATGTTAAAGTGAACTGTGTTTAACATGATAAAGACTCTCCGGGATCATCTACCAGTCGCTTCGTTCTTCAATAACTGATGATTACTCCTCAACACAACACATTTCAAGTTTCTCCATCTAGCCAACTTCACAGACTACAGAAGTGGGGGGTTAGTGAGGTCTTAATAAAGGATAGAGGGACAAGGGTTACAGAGAGAGGGTCTCCAGCCTAAATACTAAAAGTCATCTTCCTTACCTGCACTCGTTTGTTTTTCCACAAGATATTGTAAGCCTCAGAAGAGAAGGGGAGCGGGCAGGTGCCCGTGATTAGTGATGGGTAACATGTCAGCAGTGGGACCAACACAAAACACACTTGAGCACAAATATTAATGCACGATGGAAGGGGGGAGATGGCATCCAAACAGGGGACTGGGGACAGCCACTATAGGCTCTATAGGCTCTAACCAGCAGAGAATGAGCAGCCAGCTAATGAGCAGGCAGTGTGAGTGAACAGGCAGACGGAGCATGCAAACAACAACAACTGCTGGAAAAAAACTGCTTCCAGCTCAATATTCTGTTTTTTTTAAAGGGTGAGATTCATGCTTCAGAACCAGTTTCAACCAGAGTGTTTACAAAACAAAGGCTTAAGATGAGGACTGGTATGTATGGCAACTTTACATTAACTTTCCTCCACTTAAGAAAAAAAAGACCCAACCATCACTTCACACAAAAAGTCAAAGTGATGTGTCCAGCATTGCCTTGTGTAAAAGCTGAGCACAAACATTTACAGAATCAGTTCTGTTCTTCAGATTCAGACAGAAATGTTGTCACTGTAGACTAGGGCTGGGCGATATAATTATACATATCATCAAAACCATATGAAAACGTGTAGTATGTGTTTTTGTAGATCATCTGTATCGTGATGTCGCAAAACCAGCGGCCAAACTGCTTTACGGCAAGTTTTACATCATGTTAACCACGCTTTATGTTCTAAGCATTGCAGGGCTTTCCATAAGCGCCGGCTGTCTCGGCCAAACAGCCGACTAGTCACTTAATTACAGGCTGCTACTTTATTTCTAATAAAGGAGTTTTCACTAACAAGTTGCGTCTTGCTTTTCCTGTTCATTTTACTCGCCTCTGCCTCCACTGCCCCCGGACCCCCCTAGCTGGCTAGTTGTTCCCACTGGCTGACTACTCCATATGTTGGTAGAAAGCCCTGCATGACTCAATAAAATAAGAAAATACTCTTTGTCAAGTATTTAATTTAATTCACACAGCAATATCCGAAAACATGTGGTTATTTCATATGGTGGTTGAATTACCAGAAAAAAAGCTATATCGTGATATATATTGTAATTGAGATATAAAAAATCTTACATCGTGATAATAGGATTTTGGCCATATCGCCCAGCCCTACTTTGCACTTATAAGGGCACAAGATAAAGTTGCATTGTCTGAGCAATGTGGCTCAATTGCATTCAGAAAGTCAGGATTTTGGCTGTTCAATAGAAAGATTTGACGAGAACAAATGCCTCATGTATAAAGGCCTTCAGCAGTCTACCGGTAAAACACTCATTTATCTATTTTCCATAAGCAGACAACCTCTGTGCTACATCACCATTGTTTTACCTGTATCTTGTGAGCTACAGTGTAAGGTAAGTGGCAGCTTGTCTCGAACCCCTAAAGCCCCGCCAAAAAGCATCAACACAGTAATTTTACACACGAAACTACTTCATTTTCTGATTTTCTTTACCAGCTTATATTGGGTGAAAATGTCTTTTGAGAGAGGATGTGAGCTCTGTCAGCTTGTGATGTTCACACTGTGAATTTCCCAGAGATACTTTAGAGAAGTTAAGTTGTGATTCCTCTGTGGGTTCAACATGCCTATGCTGAGGAAGGTGCTCCAAAATTGCGGGGAATGAGTAGCCTTTAAAAATGAATGTAAGTGGCAGCGTTTCATGCTTACAATATCCTGACAGCCGATGCTCAAACTACAGGTACCTCTTATGAGTGTTTGCATTAGTGAGAGAAACTTAAATTGTTGTTGGTAAGAAAACATTTTATCTCTGAAGGAATTCATCAAGAGATGATTTTTACTTGCTTAATAAGCCATGAGGGACAGAAATAAAAACCCTGACAACCACCAAAGTTCAATAGCAACCCAATGCACCCTCATGCACTCCCACCAAGAAGCCATGTTAAACCTGCCTATGTCAGTGCACTACGCTAGAATGCAAATCACACGGGCCAGTTAAGTACCCTCTCTAGGCCACTCTGAGTTGTGTTTCTATGCTGCTCTGCACATATAAGATCCTGAGTGTCCAGGATACAGGATGAGGTCTGTGGGAAGCAAAACAGGCAGACACAGAAAGATGGACAACTCAAACTGAAAGTAAAAGTTCAAACAAGGAAAAACTGAACTGAGAGGGAACAAATGGGGAACAGGTGACAGATGCAAGATAACCATGTATAGGGGGGTTAAATCCAGACTTTGAGCCTTAATTACATTGTTTACTAAAACAAGGTCATTTTGCTAAATGCTGTAAATTAAATAGAGTACTACTGATGATAATATGCAGGCTGTGAAATGTGGCTGATGATGGATTTTCTGATATGTTCACATTTCTTAGTCTTTCAAGTGATGCTGTCTGATGTCATTAACTGTATCTCACAGCCATAAAGAGCTTCAGGTTCAGACAGAAACTTAAGAACAGCACAATGACGATGAGAAAAACCAAGACGGTAAAAATGGAGACAGGCGAGCAGAACAGATTCACATTCAGCAGGTCATTTCTGTTACCTTCTTCATGTTGGCACCCACATAACTTTTGGCCTCCTCTTTGAACTGTGGTAGTCTGGAAGACAAAAAAACACCCATACATTTGAATTAAGTCTGGAAAAAACAAACACATTCTGTGATAAATTGTAACCCTTGGCTTGCTGTCTATTATCCAGATATTATCCTCATTGGTACAGGAAAATACAAATTTGTAACTAAAAAGATTACATTATTTTGTAGATGACATCAGCAGCCTCTGTTTTTTCTTCTTCAATGTGTTTTTTCTTCTTCTTCTTCTTATCTTTATTCGCTGGTTCAGATTTAGATTTTAAAAGAACCAAACATGCTCCAAACATTAAACTTTTAATGAATTATCTTCCATGTTAGAGGGGAAATATAGATTTGTGTGCAGTGCAAACTTCTGTTCAAACAAGATAGAGACAAGCCGTGGTTCAGATCCCGGATCGCTCCTAATGCATTATGGGTCAACATGGTCGCAGTCTTGGTTGACTAACTGTTGCGTTACATGACTCAGCAGTACACTACAGTTTCGACATACGACTACGCTAGCCAAATAATGCCACAGGCGATCAGAGGATTGGTATGGTTGCTATCTTTCCTCTTTTTATGTTTTATTAGGCATAATTAGATCTTGCTTTGAAGAGGACGTCCAACAATGTTTCACACTGACATAGTCAGAGTCTAGAAATCATGAGGATTACAACTCCCTGTGATAACCTGTTTTATCAAATGATCCTGAAATCTGGATATTTATCAAGTCTCAAATAATCTTGAAAGTCATCACGGTTCTCTCTTCTTCTCTCATTATGTTTGTTTTATATATGTGGCTATATTATGTTCATTATGTGCAATGATACTTTTCTGGCCACATTTATATTTGTATTCATCCTGATATTTATGGAATGCATAATCATGTGCTTATGTATTAGTAACGTGCAGTATCAGGAGCAATATAATATTTTCCTAATTATTGTGTAGAATTACATTCTATCTTTAAAGTCATACTCTTGTGCAATGGAAGCTCTAACTACATAATAACTGACAATTTAACTGCCACCATTACTGCCTGCCTACTTCTGTAAATAACTACTGTAATATTGTTTTTCTCTCTTTTGCATTAACCCATACATTTCATATTTTCATTTATATTTGAGTAGTTTTTTGCATTTCTCTAATCTGTACTGTATTTTAGGAGCTATCTGGCACTATAATTTCCTTCGGGATTCATAAAGTTCTATCTTATCTTATCTCACTGGCTTGGAGACTAAAAATCTAGACAACAAAAGTCTGTGACTAAAAGGGGCTGGTGTGTGAGATATTAATATTTACAAGGCAGTGAGAGTCTAAATAAAATGGGCTATTTTATGTAGGGATAGACCAATTATCGGCCGGGCCGATTATCAGCGCATCAGCCTTTTTTTTTTTTTTTTTAATCTGACGGCCGATAAGAGTTCATTTCTTTGCTAATTTTATTTAACTTTGTTTTATTTACTTTATAAAACTTCAGGAAGTTACTTATTTAAATTTTCAGTTAACTTTATAAGAGATGCTGCTGACCCTTACTGCAAATGAATATCGGCTCCAAATATCGGTTATCGGCCTCCTTGACTACTAATAATCAGTATCGGAATCGGCCCTGAAAAAAACATATCGGTCTATCTCTAATTTTATGATGATGTTGGATCCAGTGTTTTTAGAGCTTTACCCATAGGGACACACAGGGACAAAAAGTTAGTGGGACTGTAACTACAATTCCCTTTAGAATATTGCTGAGTACAAGGTGCAGTAAAAAGGCCTTGTTTTGTCTGACCAACAGTCCAACACCCAAGGAGATTTAATTAAATGTCAAAAAAGCCTAGGAAAATCTGAGATGCTGGAACTAATGCATTCTTACTATTTTTGCTTTAAAAAGTTCTCATATCTTTTACACATAATCATATTTGTTGCATTAGATCGACTGTTTGATTAATTTGTAGATCATTTCAGTTCCAAATGTCACTATATCTTCACCTCTACATAAAACTTTGATAACCTGATAAAAGGGTGGTTACACATGAAACGTATGTTTTGACCCAAACAGATAAATTAAGACAAAACAGAATGTAGAACGTGTCCTTAAGAGCTGCTTAGGAGGCAATATCACGGTGGGAATCTCAACATTTTAAACCTGAGCCAATAAACTTTTCCAGCATTTGATGAGCAGTGTTGGCTGCTGTTCTGCATCACACAAAGAGTATGTGAGCGTGTGTGTTTGTGTGTGTGTGCCACTAGGTTTCTGTGGACTCTAAAGCTTTGCTGGAAAATGAGATGTCACCAGCAGTCACGCACACATACACACAGACAAACAAAAAGAGGAGCCTGCAGCCCCCCTCCTGACATTAAGTCAGCGTTAATAGAGTGTTGTCTTGCGAGCCCGATTATTGGATGATCTGTGGGTCCAACAGATTAACATGCCTAATACTTTCAGCAGGCAATCTAAGACTCCTTCTGAGGAGCTGAAGAGAGCTGCTGCTCATTATTCTCTGGTGGATGGAGGAGGAGGGGGGGGGGGCAGCCCGAGCCCTCTCACATCTCTATTATCCAGGGGCTGTGGACGAGTGGGGGGTTGAACATAAGCAAAATGAGATGTGGGGCGTGCGTGGAAGAGCGTGAGCAGTATCAGAAGGATGTAGTAAAAAGCCAACACTACATTTTTATCTCATGTTCCTGTGCAGGAATGCGTCTGTTTACGACCGTGGCTGCCGTGCTCTCCTTGTTAAAGGATATGATAACAAGGTGCCACATCAGAGTCCTGCCAGTACATTAAAACAGGCCAAGAATGATCGGAGGGAGCGTCGGTGAATGGCGACAAGCTTGGCAAAAACCAACACTGGACTCTGCTGGGGGGACAATAACCAATCGCTTTGTGACAAATCCTGCATCAAATAGTCTCAGTGGAAAGACACACACCTTCAGAGAGGAGGGGGAAAACTGCACAACTGTATCTGAGCTCTGTTTGCTCTCCAGGTGTGCTCCCTCACATGCAGATGAGCAGAGAGCTTTTTTTTTGTGGCTGATTTTCCTGATTGCTTCTGTCTGGAAACGCTGGTGATGCTAATTCTGTATGTGTGTGATCGTGTGTGTGTGTGTGTAGGTATGCTTCTTAGTATTTATGGGGCTGCAGAGACCAGCTTCATCTATATGCAGATCACGCGGTGTGAAGCTCAATTGGCTCATCCGCTTGTCTGTGACCGAATGTGACTGGCACTCTGATGCATCTGGACAGGTTGGTTCGTGTGTGTATGCGTGTGTGTGTGTGTGCAGAAAGGGGCTCTTATGCTAAATGCCAAAGGAGAAATCATGTTATGGCATTAGTGAATCAGTGGCCGATTGACCCTGTGCACAGTACCAAATGAAATTCATGAGCTTTGAGGGGAATAATGAGGCCTGAGAGACGATATATGCAGATAACCGCAAATCTCTAATCCAGAGGTGATGGAGGAGTGCAGCTGCAGTCCGGCCTGCTCTTCCTCTGAGGTGAGACAACTCGAGATTTAGGGATTGAAACCACTCTTCACTTCCCTTCACTTGAAAGCTGCATCCATGCTTCTATTCTACTCCTACAAAAATTGTTTGGATTAAATAGTTTATCTTAAGAAACTGTCACTAAACATGCGTTATAATCTTTGTAAGAATAAACTGTTCTTACTCCAGCCTCTGTTGTTGTTGTGTAAGCACTTGTACATTTAGAATGTGATGATTTAGGTATTTGTCTCACCCCTCCTTCACTGAAATTTAATTTTTTTTCAACTCTTGGCGACCAGAGAAAAAACACCAAAGGTGCAACACTCTTATTTTTTGTAAAAGACACTTGTCATGCTGCTGCTGTTCGTAGTTTAGCACAATCATGGCTCTCTCACTTTGTGAAGAACAAAACATAAGACTGGGATAAGGACAACAGAACGGTAGACACAGGGCCTTAAGGTGTATCAGAACACAAATGTCTTAAAACTGCTCACATCGGCATTAATTTACCTGGAGAACAGTAGCTGCACCATGTCGACCAGTGTATGTTCAGCTGATTTCCTGAGGAGCTCTGCAAGCACAGAAGAGAAACAGACATCAGAACCAAACAGAACCAAATGGAGAAGCAAGAGTTCAGAGTTAGAGGCTGCATGATGAATAAACAACTTGTGAAGTGAGGGCCTAACCAGGCAAAGCTCCAGTTGACTACAGTGCACAATGCCTAATGTGAGAATAAGTTTACATGTAATCAAAACTGATTAAACAGATTCATTCAGATGTTTGATAAATGTACATTCCTTTCTTATTGTCAGTACAAGGCCAATCTCAGCCAAACAAAACAGGTCCTAACAAATGTTTTGTGTCCTCTGAAAACAAAGCAATACTTGTGACCCTTCATGACAGATGTGTGGTTGAATCATTTTCCTACACATGAAGGGGTAAAAAGATTTAGTATTTTACGATAAAGACAGTGAGTTGATTTGACTGTGACTATGATTCTTCCTTTAAATTAGTACAGTGTCAGGGTGCTGGTTTGGCTCAGTTGGTAGAGCGGGCGCCCCATTTACAGAGGCTACAGTCCTCATCGCACTGATCGCAGGTTCTAATCCCGGTCTGCTGATCATTTGGTGCACGTCATCCCCCACTCTCTCCTCCCAACATTTCCTGTCTATCTTCAGCTGTCCAATCAATTAAAGGCAGAAAGCCCAAAGAATAATCTTTAAAAAAAAAAATAGTACAGTGTCAGAAATAGTGTTTGATAAGTGATTGATATGACTCACCACTGAGGCGCATCTCAAAGCAGATCCTGAAGCACGACTGCATGATCTCACAAACAGACTCGTTGGTCAGATGGGCTCCAACGGGCGTCAGCAGCAGAGTCCTCAGGACCTGAACACAGCACGATATGTATGTAAATGCACATCACTCAAGTTCATCTGACATGTAAGGGAGCAGAAGAAACTGAAAAGGGTCATAGAACTGAATTATCACATGAAATCATACTATGACCACTACTTGCTACAAGTACAGCTGAGAAAAGTACCGCAGAAATTAGTGATAAACACTGGACACAAAAAAGGAGCCTGATGTGTAGTTCACTTTCCATGAAAATGGAATATAAACATGAAAAACTTGAGCTTGAATTTACATTTCTTTCTCATAATCTCAAGAAAACTTAATTTAGAAGCTTCACAAAGGCTTCTATGTTTTTACAAAGCTGCTGGATAAACTCTGACAGGAAGTAAGATAACATGAACCTAACTTCAGGACGGTGCAAGAACCCGTTGATTAGTCTACAACATTGTGTACCTGTAGAATTTTCATTAGGACGACTTCATCACTGGCCGGGTCTGTTCCCACAAATCGAGCGTGTGTGACTGCGTCTGCCATGTTCTCGATGGCCTCTGCTGCCGCTTCATGGTCAGCATCTGCAGACAGACAAACGTACAATGTTCTCAAAATGCTCATTCAAGTCGAAAACAACTTTTATTAGCTTGAAAATTAGACTTTTAAAAAGGTACGAATATTGTAGGGACGCAATTGTATTGAAAGTTTAAACTAATTATGAAAATAGCCGAGACCAATCCCGCTCTTTATGACTCTGCAGACGAGTCAGTGTAGGTTAGTGTGATATACATTCAGTGGCCACTTTTACACATCTACAATCTGAAGCAATCATCTCTGCCATAAATATACCTATATAAAGCTTGCAATGTTCAGTATTTAGTGACTCTGTCAGAGAGCATTACATTTGACATGTTCATAGCTGAGGTCATACATTTATTGTGGTGGTGTTGAAGTGGACTCTATTACATTACATACTGCTTCAAATGTTACATCCATGAGGGAAGCACAATATTAGAAACACTTATAACACAGGACATATAATGCAACTTAATATCTGAAGGTTTTGGACCTTTTCAGTGCATCACCTGGGAAATAGAAGAGTTATTGTTTGCAATCTGCTGTCAGCAGGCTTGTGAGTAACTGAATACAAGTAACGGCATTACATAATTAGGTTACCAAAAGGCAACTGTATCCCGTTACAGTTAAAGAAAATACTACTTTAATAAAAATGGGGACTAGTAGCAGGATTACAATTTTAAAATACATTTTAAAATGAAGACAATATAATACCAAAGATGCTCTTTAACATCTGGTGTCTCATTGCTAAAAGGATCGTCTGACCTGCTCTGATAATACCATGCTCCTTACGACACACAAGTCTCACAACACCACTCCTCAAAGTTGCCATCAACGGTCTATGGTTGCCATGGCCTGTGGTGAAAAAAGGCTTTCACTGGGTGGACATTTTGCCATCATTTAGTATTCAAAGGAGAAAATGGGAGCAACATCGCAGTACAGTGCAAGTTCTGCCCCCTCATCATCATTCAATGTCCGAGGACTCGACATCTAATTTCAAGAAACATTTACAGGCAGGACCAACCGCTAACGTTAGCTGCTCAGAATTCCAGTTAAAAATGTTAGCTAACCCGTCGTCGTCTACTACTACTGAAACATAGTTTGTGACTCTGGTGATGGCCGCGGCCGTGATGGTGTGGGTAAAAACACAAGTCCCAGACTGGAATAAGTTTATGGTAGTTTAGTGTGAGCATACTTAACAAAGTACATTTAAATGTGCATAATTACAACTATTAAATTAAATGGGCATTCGCACATTAGAAAAGTATTGAGATTTATTGTCTTTTGTGTTTATTTTCAGATTCAGTTTTAAAGTAATCCAAAGTTTCTGATTACATGTTTTAACAGGTAGTTTGTGACTGTATTGGAATACATTGTTAAAGTAACCCTCCCAGCCCTGGCTGTCATATATCCTACTCAGCTTACAACCCACAGCGGAAAACATAATTAGCTGTTACTGCCGCATCCTGTCTTTCCATTACACCTGTCTACTTACACTTAATTGGAAGAACTACAGTGCAGCCATTAAAGCCCATTTTTGGTGCTGACTGACTTTTATTACTCATTCGTCATTTAGACCCTGACATATGTAAATATAAGGCACAGGTTGAGAAATATGGGAATTCCCTTTTTACTTCAATCTCTACATTGAAATGTGTACCTTGGACATTTAAAAACAACGTGTGTCTAATATAATCTGAAAGCATCACCATTCAACTGGTAACGTTAAGGTAGGCTGAGTGAGACATTAAAGATTAGGGTATATGATTGTTAGTTAAAACAGCGTACAAGAACGCAGCTTCAACAGCTCCGCACATTAACAAACTAAACAAATCCAGTACGGTCTCTCCACATTGTCCTTCAGACCCGGGGATTTAATGACCAGATGTGGCCTTTTGTTGGAGGCGGGCTGGGACAAATTGGCTGTCAGAGCAACAGGAGCCAGTGTTTTTGAAACCCGAGCGGTTGGCCAGCTATCTGCCCGGAGCCAGCCTGTTTTCCTTTCCCATCGCCCTCAGGAGCAGCAATTCATTAACTAATAAGCACAGGGGGGAAGAGAGGGGAGCGGAGGGACCGAGGGAGACGGAGAAAGGGAGGTGCAGATAAGGATTTGTGAAGAGATGGGCAGCTCAGGGTTTTAAGTGACACTCGATCTTTCCCTGTGATCATGTGATTACTAGTGGACATTAAATAAATGTTATATGATGGTTATTGTTACGAAACTACCGCTTAGCAAATGTTTAGCGCATTCAAGTCATTAGAGGCTCTTGTGAGAACCTGGAGTGCAGACACCGGTTTATTGGAGATCTGGTTTGTGTGTCGTTAAGGCCGTTTCGACAGAGCAAGGCTGAATTCCCTCCAGAGGGCGAAGGCAGCAACAAGCATGGAAGTTGTGCTGAAAACATCCAACATCCAGACGCAGAAACTGGAGCCACAGGGGGATCCAGCAGAATGTCAGAAGTGATATAAAACACTAATCCTTCTCTTGGCACACAGTCTATACAAGCGGTGTCCAGAGGAGGGGTTGGGGGGGGGCATTGTTAAAATATCACTGAGGAAAAGAGAGGCTCAATATGTGTGTGCGCCTGAGGGTATGTGGGCAAAGTCAATAGGGGGTTGAACCAGCTGCCACATAAAGCAGTTAAAGTGATATCAAACTCTGGTCACAAAAATCAAAGACGAGCCGTGAGAGCGCGCGAGCAGAGAGGGCAGAGTGGCTGCTTTTTAAGAGAGCAGCACACAAAACACTCTCGAGCTGCTCGCCGCATAAGGGCCAATGCATCTTTAGAAACCAAACAAAGGGAGCGCTGCTTTTTCCATGGTCAGAGAAGAAAATGAGTTTGTTCACCTGTTCATCTTCTGAATAGCACAAGATCACCTTTCAGCCAGGCTGCTCTGCCCCGTGCTTTAGCTACACAGTGGCAGTACACACGAGTTAATGCAGAGAATATATAAAGTGTTTTGTTTGTTTTTTATGGTGGGCATTGGTGGTAATGCATTTCCTTCTCCAATAATGCAACAAATAGGCGCATGGATGTGTTGGGTTCCATAAAATAAATCCTCGTATACAAACAGAACTTGATTTTGATCTAAGAATTACACAAACATCAGAGCGAAGAACACAGAATGAATTTCAGCCTCACATTATTTTAAAGTTTGTTGGCTTTGAACAGGCAATAAGTCTTGAAGGTGGACGTGTTTCTGAATCACGTTGGTGAAGTTTGTTTCGTTTTAAAAATCGTACACATATTTTAATTTTATTATTTTTCGGAGCCTCTCCTTCATCCTGAAACGAACAAGCCGTTTTGCCATTCAAAGGCCCATCCAGTCGAGGCAGATGGCTGTTCAACAGGCTGTTTCTGCCTGTTAAAAGGAAGTTTTCTTGCCACTGTGCCAAATGTTGCTAAGTGCTACTCGTGGTGATTCATGTTGGGTCTCTCTCTAAATAACATAAAAAATAAGAGTACGGTCTAGACCTGCTCTTTTTGTAAAGTGTCTTGAGATAACTTTGCCTATGATTTGGTGCTATACAAATAAAATTTGATTGAATTTGACCCTAGCCACGATTGGTTGACAGTATTTGGAGTGACCAGGTAGCCGCTCCCCCACGTGTGCGATCCCACGTGGGGGAGCGGCTACCTGGTCACTCCAAAGTAAAAAAACATGGCTGCTCTAGGATCAGTTATTCGGCCTTATATGTACGAACCAGAATCGGCAGGAGGTATCCTAATGGTAAGTTGAAATCTTGACGACTTGACTACAAGCTAGTGCAAGAAGGCAGCCTGAGGTGAATGACGATTGCTCGATTTCAGTGAAAGCAGGGTTCTACGTAGAAACCTGCAGCTGTTCTGATCGGCCCATTTCAGATGCGACCTTTTAAAAAAAGTTATTCTGGAAAAAACTTTTGCACTTTTTTTACTTTGAACAATAAACACCCAAAAATGTGACACCCATGCAAAAGATATGAGCCCTTTAAAAAGAAATGTCCTGGAGAGAAAAACTAAATACTGCAATGTGTACACCCAAAATATTTTTTTACTATAATTTTTGAGGAATTTCCCTTTTTTTTTCTTTTTCTATATATTACCTTTGATTTTTCTTCATATTTTCATCCTTATCTTTTTGCTGTATATCATATATATTTCTTTGTCGTTTCATTCTTTTACGCATTATACATGGTCCTGTGCATCTTTACACAGGAGAAATTGTTGTTTTAATTTTATAACGCGACATAAAATGAAAGAACCCGCAGCTGTCATACACAGTCTGCTAAAGGCTTCTCACCACAAGGCTTCAGCATTGTAGAGCATGGAGTCCTGCCTTTGTCTGAGAAGTCTGAATGTTGCTGCTCATGACGCATACCTCTTTCTTTTCTTGTAACATCACTGTCATTGCATTTAAGAATAACAATTTATAGAACTCCTAAATCATAGGCAGACTACAGCTGTACACTAAGCTCATCTACTCTGGCAGTGGCTGCAGGTTAAGCCTCAACTGAGCCCCACTCTGAGCCCTCTGTGGGCTAGCGACCACGCGGCTGCTAGCAGCACAGTGAGGGGCTTTGCTGACTCCGCTGGGCAGGAGAAACCGAGGGGAAGACGGAGGAGGAACGGGGGAGGAGAAATGAGCACTGGGGGAAAAAGAGGAGAGAGCAGGGATCTGGATGTCTGTCAGCAGCAGGGCTTAGTTTACTGCTCCCTTCATGCCAGTAGACCTCAGGCCACAGATTGAGAGGAATTATCTCTCACTAAATGAAATGGCTGAGTGAAATGAGTGGGTGTGAGGGAGAGATGATTTCCTTTCCTTTTCTCTCAGGCCCTGGTCAAGTGAAATAATACTAAATAAGAGGATGATGCAGGGGGCATGTTGGCAGGAGGAGGGTGAAAATGTGACACTGAAGAGGAGGATGATTTTCAACCCAGCCAGGATTAATAGAAGCTGAAGTGGCCGCCGAAGCTGGCTCTCTCACTGCAAACTTAGAGAGGGATGATAGTGTAACGTGCGCCAACCCAAACTGATCCTAAACGTCAACACGCCACATCCTTTGTTGAAAGCTTACAACATAAAATGGGAACACTAATCGCTCAGCGAGCATCACAATGCAGTGGCAACATCATGTCCACTTACAGAAGGACTTCAAACACCCATCTGTCTCACTGCAGGTTCATAAAACTAACAGGTTTAAAATGAGGAAGTGAATCACATGAAAACATAAATCACTGCTTCAGAAAATCTGAATCCTGATAAGACGGTGTGAGAAAGTGTTCATCATCAGCAGTCAGATTTTGTGTTCCTTCACAGCCAGCAGATGGCACTACTTGACAAGAGCAACGCTGCTGTACTTTCTGTTGATTCAGTCGATTACATCCTGACTTTAGCCAACATTAAAACTTATTTGACATACAAATTCAGTACAGATTTAAGAGATCCCCTTGCTTTTATTCTTTCTAAATGAATAAAAAATGTAAGTTAATATCTAAATGTTATTGAATAAGTTGCATGATTTGCTGTAGTGCAATAATGACAACTCATGCATGTTAAAATAACAAATCTCTGTGCATGGATATGGCACGGATGATGCCTCTGCTAATAGGCACTTGTCCACATATACTGTACATACTAAATAAATATAGTTAGTTAACAGTAATATATGCTCCTTGTTTGCTGAATCTCTTGATGTCTTCAAACATCTGTTTAGACAGGCATTAGGCTAATCAACCTACATATTGTTAATGTACCGTGTATTTTATTATATGCTGTATCTGGTGTAGATGTTTAAACTTTGTACGCTTTTATTTGTGTGGCTTATAAGGCCATCGTATCTGTCATGTTTTATATCTCTGTATGTGATGTCAATGTAAAGCACGTTGTGACCTATGACTGTGAAAGCGCTATATAAATAAACTTTACTTACTTGTTCAGTTTTTTTTCTTCAATTTAGCTTAATTTCCTTCACATTGTACATGCCTTTGCTGCTCTAACATTTTAGTTTTACATTAGCATTCAGTTTTTAATAACCAATAAACAAAATGTATCCGTCCATCCATCTACCACACCTTCCCTGCCTATCAAAATCAAACTTTCAGTTAGGTCAGATAAAAATACATCAAACAAGACGTATTTATTGAAACACAAAACAAATCTTTTCTGTTTGAAAACCTGCAAGAACAAAATGTTAAAACCCTGATGTTCTTTGGAAACCAGAAACAGAAACCAAAAACAGGTATTGAAATTATAAAAAGGGAACTCTAAAAGAAGAATCACTTTTTAAAAACTCATTAGAAAGCTATAATTTATAGTTATACAGCTGACTTGACGACTTGTGAGATTATTGCTCGAGTGCAACACCCATTAAAAATCTACGATTATACAGAGTCAGTGTACACCTTCATGAAAAGAATATTTAATGTCTCTGGCAGACACAATCTCAGAGTTTCAAGTTTCAATATGCTTTGAACTTGCATTTAAAATTGTGTGCTCATAGTGCAACCCCCACCACCAGAAACAGACATGGATGCATGCTTAAGTAAAACAAGAGGAGAAGGAGAGTGTGATAACAGGCACTGTTTGAGGAACAAAGAACAAACTGAGATTCAGGAGGGTTAATAAAGTTGTCCAACTACTGTCAGACGTCCTCATCTTTACGGAAAGTGGAGGGTGAAAGCCGTTTACTTGAGAGCGACTGAGCTGCATCACCTCGACTCTGCTCTCCTTAGAACACCTCTGATGAGATGCTGCTGGTGGGGAGACGGCGTCGTGGTGGGGGTGGTGGGATTAAGGGAGCTGGTGTCGGGTCTAGAGTGACAGACAGAGGCTCTGGGACTCAGGGGGCGATTTAGGGAGGTTATCTTTGAACAGATATAGTGTGTGTGTGCGTGTGTGTGAGCTTTGGAAGACAGGACTTTTTATAATATACTCTGAGAAACTCCAGTATAAGTCTGGAAGCATTGACCACAGCTGGACCCCAGTTAGAATCCGGATTTCAGAGAGCGTTTTACTCATCCATGCATGACACATTGTTTGAAAGAACATAGTAGAGAAATTAAAAGTTAATAAGGACACAATAATGCAAGGTACATGCTCAGGCTGTTAGTGTGCAGTGTGAAACAGTGTTCCTGTGGCTGAGGCTTTAGTTTAGCGATGACTACTGCAGCTGTTTAGACAGCAATGTAACATTGACTCAACCGCTGCTATTTAGACCAACATCTGGTAACTTAACAAAACAACTGGCAGACACTGGGTCATATTTCCATGATGAGGCTGATGAGGACAGGCAGTCCTGACCGTACGCCAACACAAGTCAGCTCCTGCGTCGATGATGAGAAAGTCTCATTCCTGCCATTCCTGGACTGACACGACCATCAGCGACAGCAACGGCTAAAACGCTGGATCCCAATGGAAAAGATCATGACCAGGCTTTCTGAACTGATTTCAACCTGATGGTCTTTTATGACGGACATATTAGAAAATACTTGACCAGGGATTCCAGGGGCACACTGCTATTTAACACCAAATGGACATATATGATGGGATATGAATGCTCGTAGTCTAAACAGCTGACGAAATAAACATTTTTGTTATCTAGATCTGCCTGCACTGGGTTCTGATTTTAATACACAAAAAGGCAGGGGAGGCAATGCAGGACACACCTAAGGGACCCACTATGATTCAGTAGAGTATGAAGCTCAAAACGTCTGTAGGCTACAATTCAGAAGCCTTTGGCACTAGGCTAAAGCTATTGGTAAGGCTTGTTAGCACTAGCACACTAGCACTAGTCACTGTATGGGCTCCACATATGTCTTCTCTTTTCAGAGGAGAGGTTTGTATTGTAGACAAGCAGCTTAATAGCAGGAAGACTCAGAGTTAGGTGATCTGGGGTGACCTGGGAATTTTTGCAAAGAATATGGCGCAATAGAATGTATATTATACCTGACTGACCGAGTTTCGCATACATTACAACTAAAAACTAGATATTTCAAGAGTCTTATTTGGTGTGGTGGTGCAATGTAGTAAAATCATATAGAGTGGTTATGCCTATATAACCCCAAAACTAAGGTGGTGATAACAGAGTATCCACACAGCCAAGCTCCCAATGGTTCTGCAGGTCTATCTCGGTCTCATGGTCCCCTAACACATTCTCTATCAGAATTATACTGCAGGTTGTAAATAGTTTGCAATACTTTTTTAATAATCTGTGTTACCAAGATTGGACACCACAGATTATTTACATGTAAAGTTAAAAAAAAAAAGTTCATTTTTATGTATGCACGTTATCAAAACTAGTACTAAAGTAGTAAATTAGATTTTAATTTCATGTAATCCACATATTAGAATGTCATGGGTTCCATTTCCTTTTCAAAACATTAATTGCCTTTTGCTAAACATTCAGGGTAAAATGTCATCTTAATTTAAAAATATATATATATATGGTTTTAGGTCACGATTTCTCACCTATAAGGCCATAAGAAAGGAACTTGTTGACAGACGTAAGGGCGAGGCCTGTGATTGGTCCAGTGGTGTCCTCAGAGCGGACCACTTCAAGGAAGGGCCTCAGAAAAATGTTGGGCTCAACATCTGACAGTTCTGAAGAGAGAAAAAGACAAATACAACAATCAGTCACGTGAACACACCATGTCAGATCAATATATGATCATTAGCTAACTCATCAGACCCATCAGATTTCATGTGTACGTATATCTACCAACAGGTTAGTATCTCTAAAAAAAATACATCGGGCTCAACATCTTTTTTACTGTACAGGATGAAAGTTTGACACATTAAAGAATATACTTTTAGAGACACTTTTGACATGATGATAAATACAATTTACAATAGAAAACTAAGAAAAAGATTATTCTTCAACAGCTGATGCCAACCCTAAACGTCCAGGTGCTGTTCCAGACCAGAAGTATTAAAACCTTGTGGATGCGTTGCTACCTTTATGAAAAATACAGCTTTGGATCCGAGCCTTTCTCCACAGTGTTTAGTTTGGCGCGCTTTGTATATTTTGATTTGCACAGTAGCTGTTAGAAAAACAATTTAATATCGTTTCAATATCTATGTTATTTAGCAGCATATAACAAACATCATTTCCCATAAGCTCTTAACCACAACATAAACCATTGCCACAAAGGGTTTATGAGCCAGCAGAGGAGTTACATCTAGCTGAGACCTGTCTGTAAGAGGAGTGAACACAGTAGGCGTTTTTAGACGTTTGACGATACAGCTTGATTAGAAGAAACAAAGTTACAGTACTGTACGTCCTCAAGACTTTAATCCCTCCATATAAAAGCTCTAATGTGACCAAGATAGCAACAAAACTACTCTCTTATTTTAAAGACTGAACTCTTAAACTTGGCACTTGTAGTTTGAAACAACTCTCCTGCTCCCCTGTGTGTCCTGTATCTTTAAATCTCATGGCAAAGCCACACCATGTGGGGATCCTCTGTGAAGGCTTTGGCCTTAGACACTGCTGCACACAAACAAAGCAGAACAGAGTGGTCAACAGTGCTGTGTGGAGTTTAATGTACTTTCTTCCTGCTCCGTGTATGACGGTCTGTGTAAACAGCACTGTTGCCCTGAGGGGGCTGGATCAATGAGGAGTTAACGTCACAGGAGGCAGAGCGAGAGAGGGGAATGGAAACACTGAGGGATGGATGAGAACGCGGGAGGAGGGAGAAGACGGCTTACAGAGGCTGATATTGCATTAAAAAGGAAAAGTTTTATGTTCTGGGGAAAATGCATACTCAGTTTGTTAACTCGAGGTTGTTACGAAGAAGCATTTTTAATATAGAGATAAGTAGATGAGCATATAAAAGGCTGACAGGGGGACTGCTAACCTGGCTCTGTCTACAGTTGAAAAATACACCTAACAATAAATACTTACACCCTGCTTGTTGTATTTTAATCACCTATATGTACAGAAATGTAATAAACAACAACTACGGGAAAGGTGTGAGGAAAGTTATGTTTTAGCTATCAAACAAACAAGACTTGTCATTTCAGCTGCCAAAAAAAGAGCTGAAACCAGCTGAAAATCAGTCTCTTGTTTTTGCCTATATCTGTCTCAATTTTAAGGTCTATTGTTTTTTAAAAAATGCTACAAATATCAAGTAGCTAAATTGCCATAGCCCTCATTGTAAACTACCCAGCCGCTGACATCAGCTAGATTTCTTTATAAAGTCATCTGATCCAGGCAGAGCAGCCAATGAAATTTCAAGTGGTGCTTACGGAGGTTGAAAGGGCTGCTGGGTGCTTTTTGCTGCATCCCCTTCGGCAGGCTGTCGGTAAAGCTGGCCAATCAAAAGAAAGACGGGTATATAAAGAAACAGGAGCTAAAACGGCTGGTTTCAGACACAGTCTGAACCGGAGAGCTGCATAGAATTACAGAATACATTTGTTTTGTTTGTTTCTGTAAATCAGGCTAACATACTGTTTAGGCACCCAATAATAATAATGTCATTTTTATATTAAAAAAACCAAAATAAATATGTTTTAAATTTTGAAAAAGAATAATTCTGTTTTAAAATTAAATCGTCAAACAATAAGAGACATGAGACAACAGCAAACTATCATAAAAGGCACATAAAGCTATATTATAAAGGAGCCAAACCAACTGACTCCTACAGTTTATTAAACCCAGCTGAGTGCGAGATGCAGAAGATCCTCCTCTGTAATGGGTTCACAGAGAAAGGAGCTTCGCTGGGCATTCCACTCTAACCACCTTTGGCCAATCCACCCCGACTTCAATAGTCTCTCTTTCTCTGGAGAATTCAGAGAGAGCGGGGGTCAAGAGGGGGGAAGCAAAAATACAAAACAGGTAAAACAACAACGGAGAAAATTAGTAGAGTCACGCACGCCGTTGTGAAATGTTGTGCCAGAGGAGTGCTTGCCACAGCAATACCGTGAGGATTATGGCTTTCTTAAGAGCAGCTCCACTCCAGACGAGAAAAAACAACTTGGACATCAAAAGCGCCGAGGAGAGCGTCCAACCAATTTCCCAAGTGCACATGTTACCGCCGTGCATTAGCGTGTGATATCCAATACCCCTGCGGCTTGTTTAGAAATCAAATATGAAATAATTTGGAAATTTACACAGTCCCTTTATCGGCCGCCAGGTCACTTTTAGGCCGCTCTTTCAAAAGCAAATCTCTTTGCTTGCTTTTTTATTGAATATTTTTTCATCTGGTGTGTTATTTGAGTTATTGTTAAATCTGAAAGCTCGGAGCAGTTTTGGTTTAAAGGGTGAGGGGTGACTCCGAGAGTAAATTTAGCAACGACTGCTGAGAAAAACACATACAACAAACAGATGGCTTAAACAAAATAAGAATAAAAGTCAGCTTTAACTACAGAGTCAGATCTCTCTGCTGCTTCCATCTGTCCATCAGCTGCAAGAAAAGTTTTTAAAGAGGGTTTTTGTGTCCCATTACTTTACAGTGTGGTGAGGGTGGAAGGAGGGAGCTCAAATGAATCTGTCAATAGACCCTGATGAAGACTTCATCAGACGCGATCACCCTGTAAGTGCTATGGCTGCGTTCCCAAAGACCACAGATTGGAAAACTCAATTGTGTTGTATTGATCCGGCTGGCCATCGGTGAACACAGGGCTGACTGGAGCGGTCTGTCGGTGGCCACCACCAATCTTCTTATATAAAGTCTAAATACAGGCTCTGTACTTCAACTCAATCTCCGGGGCTTGTGGAGTGGAGTGAAATAAATAACGACGGCTGCAGCCGTGGTGAGGCAATCATTCTATAACCAGGTTAACCTCTGGCTGACATTGACCAAAATAAAATAAAAAAACGCAGGATTAAAGCGGCTCAACCAGGCGTGCATGTTGCCATCTAAGGGCTGGGTTTGCTGGGTACAAGTCCTGATTTAAGAGCGCGTACAAGTCCGACTCGAGTTCAGCTTAATTGGTAAAAAAAAGAGGTTTGTGAAATGAGCCCATTACGATTCACCATGAGCCTAATCCTATCTTTCTTTACCATGCTGGAGCTCCGTCTTTCTGCTTGGAGCTGTACTGAGAGTATCCAGCCATGTGTGGATTACCTCTCCAAATGACCCCAGCAAAGAGAGAGGGGAGGCAGGGGTGAACCTTTGCCCCCCAGGAGAGCACCCCGGGATGAGGCCGGCTCACCGCAAAACAGAAGCCATCTTTAACACATGCACATCTATTGGCAGTGGAGCAGAAAAGGCTTAGAACGCAGGGAGCAACAGCATGAGATATATCTGAGCTGCAAACGCACCTTATTGTCAGGAAAACAGGAGAAAACATCGAGAAATGAAACACAAACAACATCTACAGCCAACCGGACCATCTCGATTGAAAACAAACAAATATTTCAATTTGGAGTCTCCAAAGATCTTTACAAGGCTTTCTAAGCAGAGCCCAGAGTTACACAAACAGACCTGCATTTCAGGAATCTCAGTGTAAAAGAGGAGAGACCCAGAAGCAAAATATCAAGCGCTTTCAAGTGTTGATACATGAAAACAGAAGGATTTACATTCTTTTGGCGCTGGCATCGTAACTGAATGAGCTCCTTCTCTATACAAGCAAATTAGACAACAGTGGAGATCATCCAAATGGTACAAAATGTTGCAAAGGTAGTAGGCAATATGTAAGATCTTTAACATTTTGTAAGCACCACTAAACACAGTGCTATTTTTTTTAGAGATAAAATGTGCACCTTCGTTAGTGACAGGTTGCAGCATAGCTTATATTAATGATGCTATTGGATGAGACCTTGTAAAGTACAGGATGTTGTAGTATCACAATAACACAACTCTGCAAAGAAATGGCTAAAATGTCTTCACAGGGTGAAAAGGCTGCAACCTGTGATTTAGGTTGTCGTCGCCTGTTGTGCACTCACAACAATTGATGCACAGTAGCTTCTTTATGTTATCTCCTGATGCCCTTCCAAGGGGACTCCACTATTTGTGCTGTTAAAGCACAGCAGGCTAACCACAAGCTAATGTGATGTGATTTTTTGCATGAATTCAAAGTTATACCTCTATTAAATACAGCTGTGTTTCGAGAAGTGTGACAAAAGTAGTGCCTGAGCTTTTGTATAAGCAATCTTGAATGTAAAATAAACTGATCACAATAGTAGCATGTGTGGACTGTAAGGACTTTACAGATGGCATTTTAAAAGTAGTATACGTTGTGAAAAGTTAGAGTACAGGACACCTTTTTTTAATCGTGTGTCGACCTGTTTGTAATTATTCCTGACTTATAATCCAGCTGCTGTCTCAATTAATAACGCTCATAATAAAGTTAGTTTTTTTCTTTATGGTCCAATAAGTGCTGCATGACCTACTGATTTCCCCACACGGGTCAATGAAGCTCTGACAAGCTGAGTTACCGAGTTACCTGATTTCACACCTTCTTAACTCTGAAGCTAATTGGCAACTTGTACTAGAACATTAATTTGCTTTTAAAGCGGAACAACTGTAGATCCATTATTCTGTACAGTTCTGACAGAAAACATGAAATCAATGCATCTCAGTGCAGCAGCAGAAATCTTCAGAGATAAGACCTTGTAACAAGCTGTCACAATTCTCAGACATCACTGCAGCGTGCACCTGTGTGTACAAGCACGTACACACGAATCTTACTGACACGCAGTTCACCAGCTTTCTGTGAAAATGGACACAAACCGAATGACACCGTCTATAAGGTGCAACAGAGGCAGGGAGAGGGGGAGCACATGAGGGAGGGGGTTGTATCCCCCTTTGACCGACGCAGTGGCCCAAAACCAAACACTGATGGTTATTGATCTGGACCTCTTCAGCTGCTAAAATTAAGAGTCAGGGTCCTTGGTTGCGATGCCGAGGCTCCTCGCGCTGAGGAGAGAGGCGACGCTCTAACAAGAACAGCAAGGCTAAATGAAATCCAGCGAGAATTCTGCTGTTCATCTGCCGAACAAAGTCCTGCACGACAGTATTCTTATACATCTTTCGGGAGAAGTTTGATGAATGTCAGCCCTCCTTAAACCTCCGCCCCCCCAACCCTTGTTTCATTCATTCTTCTCTCCTGCCCTCGGTCCCTGTGTTCTCCTGAATGAAATTGACACTTGTGGAAGGGGGCAATTAGGATGGAACAGTGCTATGGAGCTCCATATGGTCATTTCATTGAGCCACAGTGGTATTTTATAGATGCCTGGAACAATGCCTCTGCGGAACCTAAACAGGCAATTTGAAAGCCCCGGAGAAATTAAAACTTTTCTAAAATGCTTGAGAGGATGGCTGTAATGGCTGCTGCAGGAGAGCCTTTCCTAAAGGGCTACACGGAATATAGTTTGCATTTGTATTTACACGAACGCTCTTACCGGATTGTTCAAGAAGCAGAGAACCAACAGACTTACAAGTATGTATAAGCTCCTGCAGCATAATCCATCACCGAGTCAATCAAAACATGTTACACAATGTACTTCTATAGAAAAGAAACGGGGAAAAGTTTGTCTCCCAAGTTAGAGTAAGTGACAGACGGACAAGCTAGTAATCCTTATTTAAATAATTACTGCCTACAATTATGTTTCTTATCAAACTAATGATTTAACTGTAAAAGCCATTCGATGATCTTGAAGTTTTTTGTTCGCATCAATATAATAAATATATAAGTGTGTATACTCAGTGCTGTTTTATTTTTCAATAAATCAAATGTAATTTAAAAATGTTCCTGCCTGACCTCGAGAAGCTTAATAATGCTTTAATTTCATTTTGGTTAAATTATTCAGTTTAAGCCAAGAAACTGCCTCACAGCTGCTGCTCACACAAACTGCAGCTGCTCTGCTTATTACAAATACTGACGACGGTCCTGTCAGCCGTGTCTTAGCCTCTCTTCACTGGTTACAGCAGCTTTAGAATGCATTTTAAGATCACATTCGTCACCTTTAAAGCACCTCATGATTAAGCACCCAGCGATACTGATGCAGCGCTGCTCCTCCTGCGAGCCACAGCGCGGCCTCAGATCCTCAGGCAGGGCTCTGCCGGCTGTTTGGAAGTATCGGCCGTAAACTACAGGTGGGTGATATGACCTCAGATTTATCATGGTGTTATTTAGGGGGCGAGTTTTGACTTTATTTTACCTCTCTTTTTCTTCAATTGATATCCTATTCAAAGATGAGACAAAGTAAAATGTCATTCAACTGTTTTTAAAAAGGTCTTCAAAAACAACCTCAAAAACAGACTAACTTAATTTGATTATTCGCTGCAGAGTCAAATGTTGAAATGTAAAATGCATAGTGATCAGGCAATGCATTATAAAAATGAACGCAGGAATAGTTCTACTGCCTCGTCCTTTTCTTTGGATCTCTAAAAAAAACAACCGTGATTTGACCAACAGGCTGTATTTAGTTCAAAGAAGAGTCCTCTCAGCAGAACTGTGTTTCACCACAAAAACACCAAAGCCTGTAAAAATAAAGAAGGTGCGTTCAAACAGCATGACTTCATTACCGAACCTTGCCTGTGCCGGAGCCTGCCAGCCACTGCACGGCTTTGCACCTGTTATCCTGTACATAAAATGTATTTTCTATGCTGCATAGTTTGCACAGAGGCCGCATTATTCCAGCGGGGAGCTGGCCCGGCCCCAACGTCCACTTAATGTGTTTCACAGCCTGCTGTCCCCTCTGTGATGGATGGACATACTTTACGCTCAGTGCACTTATAAATAACGGATGTTTTATCATGCTGAATTTACCCACAAACAACATTTCTCTTTGTATTTTATGTTGGAGGGGAAATATTTTGCAACACTGTGAGCTCAAAGAAGTTATTCATCAGGGCATCATTGGGGTAAAATCAATTACTTCCATTAAATATATTTTTTTCTTCATTGGAGCTGACAAACCATAAACTGTTTTCACATTTTTTCATATAAGCTGACTCGCCATAAACGCAGCCATCTAATCCAAATCGTTCCATTTCATTTTTCAGCACGTGTTTGCTTGTAGTGTCACAGCGAGGTGCCCTTCAGATGAGGCAGGCTCGTATTATCACCTCTATTTCCAGAAAAACAAACAGTGCAGAGCAAGACGCACAATTTCCATCCCATCCTTTAACCACGTCCCCTTGCCAATGTCAGTGTGTGTGTCTTGGTGAAGATGTTGGGCGGGGAAAAGAAGAAGGGGGATGAAGAAAGGATCAGGAGAGAGGGAGGTAGGGAGGGGGCATACAGTTGGGGTAATGAGGTTTGGAGGGCTCGAGGTTGGGTACAGCGAAGGGTTAAGCTGCAGATGGCATCCATTCGGCTGGATAAACCAGCACACATGCTCAGGCTCGGACTGGATTTTACACCCCTCTTATGAGTACCGCCATCCCCAAGTGTAGGGAATGAATGAAGGATGGAGGGCCAGAGAAGTGTGACGAGGTAGTGGAGCAACTACACATTAGAACAAACTAGAGAACGCAGTGACAGCAATTTACACAAATGGAGAGAATGTGGTCGTTTTGGCTGATACGACCAGAAGTTGTATAAGAGATCAGAAGAATTAAACTTGACAAATCAACCCGAACCTCAAACAAAACACTCAGACCCAGAAAGTTCAGCAGTGCACCACTTGGTGTCAATCAGACACAGATATATAATAATTAATGTATACCATACTCAAAGACGGTGCTTATTCAGTCCAACAAGAATTGCTCTCCTGACACGTACGCCAAAAAGTTTCTACCTTCAAGGTTTACTTCAAAGGTATGCGCACCAATATTGGCAGTAGAGTTTCTCCAGTGCTGCAATAGAGTGAGTGACGATAACATACCCATGCTATCTGCTTTAGCATGGCAGTCAGCCTCACTGGGTTAGTCAAGCTTAATAGGCAGCGACTGTCAAACTGTGTGCCGTTACTAGCTGCAGGTACGTATGCGAACATACTTAGCCTTGGAAAATACAGGATCAATGGTGCTTAAGCAAAACTATTTTCAGTTAAATCGGGCCCCAAAAATATTTATCAAATATTTTTCTAAAATGTGGATGTTTTTTTCTGAAGAAAAAAAAAAAAGAAAAAACATTTTTTTCTAACATTATGAACCCTTTTCAAGGCACCTAAGCCAATGAACAGAGAAAAGGTGGCCATTTATATTGATGGCTGCCCATGTGTTTTTAATATCTGCCCTGGTCAAAAGGATTTATCAACAGGTCAAAGCCTTGTGATGCAGCATACATGACATTTGTGTTATTTATTTTTCCTTGACAGTAAAAATTGAGCTACAGTTAAATGTTTACAGTTCTCAAAATAAATGTAACCAAAACGTATCATACGTTACCGTTAGACTCTTGATGTGTCAGCTAATCGCACCAAGAGATTGAAGTACAGAAGAGCCATTACACTATCTGTACACCAAGTTGATTTATTAATAGTAAAGTGTCTCGCCCAGTGTGTATCTTTGCCACAGGGTGAAAACACTATTAACCCTACTATATGTTTATGTTAGAAAAACATTGTTGGACAATATTGGATTTTAACTTTCAAAAACTGATTTTAGTATCTGATTTAAAATCCATGATGGTTCAGGCTACACCTTCGTGTGTGGCAGAAGATTACAATACTATTGCTTTGTCCGTCTGTAAAAGAGGGAGAAAATAGTAAGTGAGTGGCATTTAGGAAAATCAGAATTTGGAAAGACAGAAGGTGATGAGAGAAAACAGGAAAGAATATGTTAGATCTGGGGAGAGAAAAAAAAGACGAAGACAAAGCTGCCAACAAAGAGACAAAGCTGTGGTGTGTGTGTGTGTGTGTGTGTGTGTGTGTGTGTGTGTGCGTGTGTGTGCGCATGGAGGAGTGGGGAGTTATCGTCCTTATTTGTTTCACCTGCTGCACTCCTTCAGCTCCCCACTAATGGCTTTCCCATGGGGTACGAGAGATTCCAGAAACCACGCACTGTACAGGCCGCCTCTGCTGTGTTCACATGAGACACATTACACCGCTGCCACAGAGGCTCGCACTGCAACTGCACCCCGTCGGAAATTACACACAGCCGCTGTGAACAAATTGATGTAGTGTTTGAAAAGGTGCTGTTGAATGGATACGGACTTTTAACAGACATCCTCCACTATCCAAAGCTTTACATTTACAGGGTTTTTAGACTCAAGTCAAAGAGCTGCTTTTACATCTTTATTAAAGTCTGCCTGACGACATATATGCAGATTTCTGTGCATTCTATCCGATTAGGGTTGGACTAATTGATGATTTTAATTCCTCATACTGGTGATTTTCTTGTTTTCTTACCTAAAAATCACTACCTATCAAACATTTAATTTTCATACGAGATTTAAACAAACACACTGCTAACTTTATTTGGTATTCTTAAATGTTTAGATCCAGGGTCATGAGTTTCAGAGGTGTATTGTTGATATCTTATTCATCTATTAAATGATTAGACAAATGATTAGAAAAAGGGCTCTAGATATGTTGTTAAAATGAAATGCAATGAATTTTAAACACATCTATAACAGGCTAATAAGCGAGGTGCTTGTCGAAAATGCATAGGAATTTTGACTACATGTAGGAAAGCAGGATCTAGTGGAGAGCCCAGTCATCCCGTTTTATCCCTGTCTCAGTGTACCAAACCCCTCATTTGAATGTAGCCATTCAGCGCACATCTCATCAGTATTAATAGGCTGATACCACTGTATTTAGACGTGATGCTCGCTTTATACCCACCCAGCATTGACAGCAAATCCTCTGTGTGTGTTTAATAAATCGCAGCAGTTAGGTGGGATGGCTTAGTCTCAAGTCACCTAATGACTATATTATGAGCCACAGCATTAAGAGGGATTAATACTAATCTTGGCTGTTTCAGTTTACCCAGGGCTGAAGGGGTGGGTGGTTTGGGAGGACAACAGAGCAGTGTGTGTTCCTCTGGCCAGCAGCTAGTCAGAGAGTTCCCAAACACAGCAAAAGTACATTACTGAGTTGGTTTAGCATGCCGATCACTGCCAACGCCTGGCTGCTGATCCATCTCCAGGGCTACATGCTGTTTAGCCATTTCAGAGCTTGCACGTTAATAAAAAGGTTCCCCTACACATCGCACCTCACCCTGCGCTCTCTGCAGCTGGGATAAACACCCAAACAAACACAATCTTAAACTGCATACAGAGCTGAATGCCTCGAGGTCCAGCTGGTGACCCGTCCTGAGCCACAACAAGTGCTCGGTCCTCTGGCTGAAGTATGGCTGAACCTACTGACAGAACTTTACGAGAAGAATCAAAGCTGAATTGATGACAAAAAAAACTTTGTATATTTCTATGTTACATGCAGATCACACAGCAGAAATAGCGACAACAGCCAGTCTGCTTGCAAGTGAAATGTATGCCTGAGTACACGCCCACTCCCAACTGCAAAGCGCTGTCTGTGCTACCAGCGGTGAAAGTGCACGTGAGTGGATCAGAGGGGAAGATAAGCAACGATGAATTTGAACTCATGTTATCGAAAGAGTTGTTGACAAAAAAAACAGAACTTAATTTAAATGTGTGTTCAGGTCAGCATGCCTAGTACAGAGAAGGTATGGAGAGGTGTTTTTGTTCCAATGTTAAGCTCGCAGCAAAGGTAGAAACAGAGCTAATCGATGTCTGTAAGTGGACGAGCCAGCAGGTCCAAAGTGGTCGTCCATTCATTCATTCAATCCCGCTTTTCGGCCCCAACAAGAGGCTGGTTCTGCTCGAGGTTTCTGCCTGTTAAAAGGAAGTTTTTCTTGCCACTGTTGCCAAATGTTGCCAACTACTGCTTATGGTGGATTCATAGGTCTCTCTATAAATAATATTTTTTAAAAAGAGTACCGTCTAGAGCTATATAAATAAAATGTCATTGATCGATTGATTGCACAATGTGTCATTAGCCACATCTCAAGAGGTCTTTGAGACTGTCAGCCAGGGCTGGTGTTCGATGCCCTGGTGATGCATCGACACTGGCATGCTGCTCCTCCATCTGCAGGGGTGACAGGGTCGCTTTCTCTCCAACTCTCATTAGTAATAAGTCAAATATTATCCAATCATTAATACTCCAAAGTCAAATGGTGCTGATGAGGGGGAGGTCTCTGTAAAGTTTTTTGCCCCGGACCCCACACAAGTCCACTAATTAATCTGTAGTAAAGTGATGGCTAGCTGTGGCTTCATCTAACTGGTCATATTGTGTGAATGCATTGTCCATGACTTCATGTGTTTATCGCTTATTTCATAGTGTAATAAAAATACACTTTAAAATGAAAACCTGGTACAGAAGGTCCTGATTCAGAACTATTTAGCTGATGAGCTCAAATTATTATGATATTGACTACTTTCACAACTTTGATGCAGCCCCAAAAACCCACCCACTTTCATCATGAAAAATGTTCCAGTTGTTCGACACGATATGACCAGCACTTCATCGAAGAGACAGCACAATTTATCGTTCATAAATGACATGTGATTTAACGTTTCTTTCATTTCACAACACCTCTTTTCTCAACAGGCACACATGCACAAGTCTAACTGTCATGTAAGCTCTCCATATGCAACAGGTTGCCCTCTCCATGGCGACACATGGTGACATTCAAACAACAGAGGCATACAGGGGACATTTCTAACCGCTGATGCCACACAGGCTCCGTGGTGGGGAAACATTAAAGCCTATCGGGTTTATCCCCCCTGGGGCACTGAATTGCCCCTCACAGAGTGGTTGGAGATGTCCCGAGCTGGCTTAGCAGACCAAGGCGACAACTGTCATAAATTACTCCCCTGTGGGCCTGCATGACTGCCATACTTTAGGGAAACTCAGGGGCAACAGGGCGGAATATAAGAGAGCACCGCCCCAACTGTCAAACTGTTGCAATAACTTTTTGTTTGGTATTTTTAGTAGGAGGGTGGCTTCATTTTCCCAAGAACAAATCAATAAGATTCATAATGACTGATACATCAATTTAAATCAAGCTTTCTAACAGGGCGGCCCTCTGCTTCCATAATATCCAAGTTTCCTTGTTTTTCTTAGCGTGTCAACTGAAGGAGGGGGCTGAGTGGCTGAAGAGGAGAGAAAAACGAGCCACTTCAATGCTGTTCTCATGGCAGCTTACTTCCACTGATGTATAAAGTGCACTTCCCCAGGGCTTGCTGTTTGTCATAAAACATCTCTCAGCACATAATTTAACCAAACTTGAGAGGCTAAAAAGGGGAAAAAATGGAAAACAAACAATTTACTGAAGGGGTGTTGGAGTGTAATAGTGAGGCTGGTTGCCAGGAGTGTAGTAATTCTAAACCACGCTGCAGTGAGTGCCTCCTCAAAAGATACTGTGCGGTAATGTCAGACAGCTGAGCAAATGGGATGAGATCCAGGGAGTGCATTATCTTTATGAATTCTTGACTAAATTTTGTACTGAAAGTGATGGGGGGCCTAGGTGTTTGTAAACACACTGTCTTGGAGTCTCACAAATTAATGTTTTACAGCTCAAATGTACACCGTGTGGCAGCAGCCTTTAAGGTGCCTGTGTTCGTCTCATTTAACCTCTGCAACATGACAAGAGGGGAAAAAGCAATGAAGCGTCATTGCTGGTGTCGGGCACGCGGCACCCTTTCAAAATATCTACAACATCTGGAAATGCAAAATCATAGCTATTAAATAAAAAAACTTTAAAGTGAAAAGATAGCTAAAATAATCAATGTAAAAACGTAGTAAAGGGTTTCCAGTTACTTTGGCCTGCGCTAGAGGCTTTACAAGGATTAGCTCCAAACCACCAAATGGTGGGCCTCACACTCTTCAATGTCCTACACTACAAAAAAGTGAAAAGGTTCCAGTGTCAACATAATAAATGTCTGAACTATACACTAAATACCGGCACTATCTTGCAAAACATGACTGACAGATGTGCACAGCTCAAATATTGTCTTTCTGTTTGTTTGCAGTTAGCTCTTTCAAACATGTAGACAAATTCTTTCCCATAAAGTCGGTTTCTGCAGTGCAATGTGTCTCCCTCACATCGAGCTGGTTCTGCACACGCAAGGCTGCGCCTATCCAATCCGACTGGCATCACGGCCATGGAATGCTGAAGTCCACATTTTTCCCATTCAGCAAGGAAAAACGGCCTTTCAAAGCCAATCAGCTAGAAATGTTGCTTTGTTTTTATTTTCGACTGAACTTCCTGGAACCTATTATGGAGCTGTCAGGGATGTATATTTAGCTATGGCAACACAGGGCCTCCTCGCCCCCTTGCGCCACTGGTCATGTCACCTCTGATAAACAGAAAAACAATTGGTTATCCCTTTTGTCACCTTTAAAGAAAATGGCATGGGTAGTGTGTCTGTGGGTGCAAGTGACAAATGCCGTCTGTCTAACCCTAACCCTAAAAACAACCTCTATGTAAACAAAGGCAGAGAGGTGGAGGATAAAAGTGAACCAAATTATATTTTCACCTTTAATTAATCCTCTGAATCGTTCAGGAAGGACCCACAAGAGACAACATTTTCACTTCTACTGTGACAAAAAATTAGATTCACAACAATGTGTCCTACAATGGTAACATAAACCCTTTTCAGGTACAGCTGGATGTAACATGTATTAAGCAGCGGGGAACAGTCCCAACACTTTGTAGAAAGTTGAACATTAAAAGGATTTTTAAGGATTACCAAATCCGGATTACCAGCGCTCTAAATGGGACTTCATAATACCTACTTTGTCCACAGGGGGCGCCAAAATCCACACAAAACAAAAGAGTTGCTTTCATTTGAATAGATTATATTTGATATTAACAGCTTTCTTGGGACTGGTAAAGTATTTTAGGTGGAAGAAAATCCTTTATTTTTTCCGCAACTCTAAATCTACCTAATCGATTCGTACCTGTAATCAATCAATTCAAGGGCAAAATATATATTTTTTTAAATCGTCTAAAGTATAAACATCATTGTAAAAATGTTGTTTTGTTTGACCCATTAAAAAGTTTAATTACATTAAGTTTCTGTAATCGAACCTGAATCAGATACAATGTGGACATATTGTTACTCAATATGGAAAGATCTAGCAGCTAATCACACAGCAGGATTAAAATCAGCAGTCGGTCAATCAGCAGTTTTTAACTTGAACGACCGACATAAAAACATTTCCAGCCGACTACTTTGTCATTTTGCAAGATTTTACATCCTGGTCGTTTTTTTAACCAAAAACTATCCAACTGTCTTTTAACTTGGAAAGTGTTTTAGTTATCGGACATCTGGAGTTAAAGAGAAGCACAAGCTGAGTTTATGTTAATGGCAGCTCAACTTGAAGACCCTGAAGCCACGTTTAAAAAACAGTTTTTGTTTGTAGCGGCTTCATTCAATGTTTTAAGTAGTTTAATTACAGAGTTTGTTGGTTTTAGAGAGAAAGAAACCTCTGCATATAATCCACTCCTAAACCTAATGACAATTTAACAATGAAGGAATAACTTTCGGAGATAACTTTAATTCATGTAAATGTATTGTGTATTGTGGTATTGGTGGTATTGTGGTACAGGATTGTGATAAATACCAATAATGACGAATGTAGAAAAGCTAACATTTGCCATATTCCTCAACCAGACTGTGAAGCTGCAATACTCTACGTACAGAAAAATGTACTGTAAGATGGGCGACAGCTAAGGTCCAAATATGGGTTAAGACTTGAAACGTCCCTGTAAGAAAAGAGACTTGTGTACCACATTTTGTCAGAGCACACAGAGTGCAAAGCCCAGACCAATACATCTGTGGTGTGTTGAGTTAAGTGGAATCTGTGCTGTGAGCTCCGGATTAGTTCGACCTACACTTGACTTCAACAGTAACACTCATGCTCACTAGTTCACAAGTTCGTTTCTCCCTTGACCTCTGTGTCTGACCCCCCTACCGCCCCACAACACCAACCCCACCTCAAGTCTCCTCTGTCATACAACCACCACAGAAGACACCCGCGACCGCACACCACAAGCCTTTCAAGTCATAAATTTAGTCACATTTCACCACTCACACCCCCCTCAGCTCCTGCCAGTTTAGCAGGGATTTTTACAGTTTAAAACCAACATAGACATATCTGCATTGCCAGGATGGCTGCTGGCTGCCCTGTGCATACAGGCGCTGGTCAGACTGGGAGGAGGCAGAGCAAAAACACGTGTTTCTTCACACGTATGCTTGCTGCATCGCTCCTGTTTCTCTTTGAAACATTATGATCTCATTTTTATTTTCAAGTACACGTCTTTCCTTCTGTTTTAAAATGCTGTTGTGTTTTCAGTTTCTGTTTTGTAGTGTAAATTTTCTTTACAGATTGCAAACTTATTCTACTAAAATATTCTGACTTGTTTTGTAGGGAGTATTTTGTTTTAAAATGCAACAATGAATACGTACAATGTGATGACACTTCCTCATAAGTCATAGATGGTGTTGTGAGATTTTGCATCCAAAAGTGGGAGTAAAGTATTTTGCACAATTTGCTGCAATCATAAAACAGTGTAAGCTAAGGATTAGAGATAAGAGAGGTCAAATGTTGCTGTCAGCAGTTTTCTCTGAACCTAAACCTATTGTTGTCAAAGATAAACACCATGTAAGGAGTTCCTCCCTCTGATCAAAGCCTCCTACTGGTGCTCAACATCAGTAGTGTCAGTCTGAGCAATGATTACAGATGGGATGGTCTTGACGTTAATTTAAACTGAAAACACACTGTGTCTAAATAACATCTTGTGGAATGCAGGCATTAAGTCCCTGCACATGGTAAGAACAATCTGGATGCGTTGATAATCTTCTCTAGTATTTATACATATATACATTTCAACTACAAATCCTCCTTGTTTAAGCCACATCTCTGAGCAGTCTGACGCTGTGAAAAAACACAAACGGCCAGACAGCAGGGAGTGAACGTGGTTGTACATATCGGCAGGTCTATTTTGCTTTCAGAGCAATCAACACCTCCTTGTTGTCCCAGGTTGTTAGCATGTCTCGTCGTCAGCTGCACTGGTCCACACCGGCCTGCTCGGCTCCCTCCCCTGTCAGCAGGCGGCTTTTGTTAAAATTTGTTATCAGCGGCGCTGATCCCACTCTATTTAAGAAGGGGTGCGTCAACAGGTTTGAAGCACTCCTGCTGCATGTGTCACCTCTTTTTGATTCAATATTTGTGCTACGAAATGTGGCCAGTTGTTTAATCCCCCCCGCCCCCTTTGTACATGCCCACCAGCACGCCTGTTCTCCTCCTCCCACCATCACTTGACAAGAAACTTTTGACCCATGTCACCTTTACAGCACACACTCCTTTCAAACCCCCAGCTGCAGCCCAGAAATAGGACGGCTTTTTTTAATTCTGAGTGTCCACTCAGAGGCGAGTGCCTTGTGCCAGGGTCCTGTTCCAAGCAGAGGGGGATGACAACCGTATAGATGTTGTGCAGAGTTCGTAGAGTGATTTCACTGAAGTGAAATCGAGGATCAGTCTTTCTATATTCAGGGGACAAGCCTGCAGACTCTCACTCGTCATTTCATCTGATATATTTTGATGAGAAGTATTCGACAAACTTTTTCCATAATGGAAACTACATCAAAAGTTACTCTGACCATGAAAACTACAATTTCATTTCACAACAGTTGTCTGTGAAGTACCGCATTGTATGCTCCGGTAAGGTAAAACAATATACTTCTACACATATCTGTGTAGGACATAAGGATATAGGATAAGGATCTATCCTTTCTTCAGAGCCTTATGGACTCAGTAGGTTTTAAACCTCACCAACAATTTTACAAACCTCAACAATAAATACAATCAAAACCATTGATGTCAGCCAGCTGCTGTGAGATAGGCAACAAAGTAATCATAAGGGAACCTTGTCTAATCAAAGTGCCGTAAAAATTTGGTGTATAAGATGCACTTTTAATAAAAAATGTTTTCATCTAAAAAGTGTGCTGCGTCCTATATACCGGTGTGACCAATATACCAGTATAAAATGCAGAGAGGGGTATGTTTCCGTGTCCAAGCAGCTCAAACATCTCTGATTTACAATACACCTCAGTGCTGTTTTAAGGGAGGAAAACTAACTTGAGTGTTGCTAAAGCTTCGTCACAGACGCGCACCGTCACCATCACCATTGAAGCCGCCACCCTAACAACAATCAACGTTACCGTAGGCTGCCAGCTACCGCTAGCTACAGCACCGGGAGCAAGCAGGATTGCAAAATCAACATGGTGAAAACACATGGTAGGCTGTAATAAAATAAATTGAAATAGTGGTGAAATAACTTGTATACACGTTTTTACTATTAAATAGCGATAGAAAACCTTTTCTCACTGCAATACCCGCAAAAACAGACTGCGTCTTATATTCCGCTGCGACTTATGTTCCAGATTTTACGGTACGGCTGACAACTTCAAGGAAAGGATCGCTACAGCGACCTTTTTGTCAAGGTACGTTTTTTAAGTTATAGCACTCTCTTGTTTCTCTGTTTGACAGGGTTAGCTCAGACCAGACAAACACAAGAACACAAACAAAGTAACTGCTTGAGGCAGTCGCAGACCAGAACCTCTTGTGTTCTACAAGGTAAAATTACTGTTTGCTGTCGATGGTGTCTGCTGGGTGTTGGGTGGTTGGGTGTTGCAGCCATTATATCCTCTTTTTCAGCAACTGGTCAAAGCGATCCACCAAAGCAATTCCACAACTTGTTTTCAATGTATTAGTCATTTAGACCCCAAATATGTCAAAAAGAAAAAAGAATAACAAAGCACAGGTTGAAAAAGACTGCAATTCCACTTTACCAATGTGCCTCTCTTACTTTAATTGTGTTATTAAAGAGAATAATGTGTAAATACTTTGTACTGTCCCTCGTGGATTTATATTTCACTGTTTATTTGTATTTACTTTCTACTCTTAACACATAAAAATAAAAAAGAACAGGCTTATGGAGCCTTTGACATCAAAAGTGATGTTGATTTGCTCTCTCAGTTATGGGCTGAAAAGTGTTTATCAGGGCCATGCTGTGTTTTCTCACACCATAAACAAACCTGCTACAGTTGCCTATAATGAAAACTGAATTGAACAGTGTAAACAATATAAAGAGAAGACAGAAAAATGGAAAGTCAATCTGCTAAGATAAATTATTCAACTTAATATTCTATGTGAGGGAGGTCCTGCTTGATACAAAAAAGCACTTGTTTGTGCTGAGAAACTAACAAGAAAACAGATTCCATGTCCAGCACAAGTGAGCATGTATGTATCTGTGAGAATCCCAGCTTGAGACCAATGTGCGATTCAATGCTTAGCTAATTGGATATGTGTATTACAATGTCCGTGGTCACAGCACCCTTATGGGGCATGAAATAACAAGCAGCTGTGTGTGTTAAGAGACTTCACGTGTGTGTGTGTGTGTGTGTGTGTGTGTGTGTGTGTGCTCAGTTTGTCTGCCTGTGTGTGTGTGGGAGGGATGGTTGCTGAGAGGTTTATTAACCCAGTCCATCAAGGCAGTGTGGGATTCACACTGAGACACCAAAGGCTTAAGGATGTGAGCGCCACACAAGCAAGACAGCAAGACAGCGCCTCACCAAAATACTAATATAGGCCCTTATTTTCTACCACAACAACCCCCAACCCCCCCCCCTCCACCCGCCTCCACCCGCCTCCACAGCCAACACCTCTATACCAGCGCTGCTTCCACAGCGATGGACTGTGTGCTTTGATTTGACCAGCTTTGCTGTCCTTCTGAGGAGATTATCCACAACAGCCTCAATTCTTTACCACTGACTTTCCGTTGTGATTCACCCGGCAAGATTGTATGTTCATGATAATAAACAGGACAGTGTGAAGCCCACTTTACCGGACTTCACCCTATATAACTATCAATATGGAGTTATAGGCCTCTGTCAAAGGTGCAGAGGATTTGAAGAGCCTATTTTAGTCTGTGTTCTCACAAACACATTTTACAACCGCCAGCATGGCAACATAGCAGACGTCAAAGAGGTGGCGACGCCATTAACTAGCCATGACTTATGCATGCTCCACATAATACAAGTCCCTGACAAGTCAAACTACAGTCTGTGACATTAGCATACTTAGCCTTATTTATGTTGGGTTGTTTTCCATGAATAAGCTGTGAGCCGGCATCTCTGCACTGTGTCACTGGGTGTCAGGACAAAGCAGTTCAAGACTGATGATAAAAAGCTAAACATATACATGGAAGACAAAAGTACCAGTGGTCCAGGACACATTTTTTGGAAAACACATTAGTATTTTTGTTGATGAGCATGCATGACCTACAAAAAAATCTGCTTCAAGTAGAAGCAAATAATAAAAGCCACTCTAGTTTTTAGGAACATTAGATGTAAAGCACAATGACCCTCACGTCAGACTCTAGCAGCTCAAACAAGCTTTAGTTTGTGTCATAACACTGATATTTCTGTGAAAACAAAGCTCAATTTGACCTGTGTTGAAGGAAATGTTCACAACATTTCCAACTGTTTCTCATAAAGAATGTATACAAAGTAATAATTTAGTAGCTTGGAGCTCCAACAACTCCCAGAACATTATACAATAGTTTGACAATGGCACTGGTCTTTCAATGAAAGTGTCACTTGGGGAAAAAAGTTATGACGCAGCCGGACAAATCAATCACTGGTTAATTGTAATTTTGTTAAAGCTCTTAAAAAGTATCCTGCATTTGTCAGACGCTCACATGTTAAGTGACAAATACAACAAGAGTAGATACAAGTGGAGGGTCAAATGTCAGATAATCACCATGTACACTTAACCGTACCATACACTGGAAGACTTCACCCACATTTCGGTTGAGATTATACTGATTCCTGCTCCTGGTGGCAGTTTACATAAAGTCAATTAAACAAAGGAGCAAACACAGCTGACATATAATGTAGAAGTTATTGTTTTCAGATGACACAAATGCAAAAAAATCTACAGTACACAAAGCATGGTTTTGGGTGCAACAGATGTTAGCAGGTGCAAAATCAGTTTGCAGATCCAGATGACGAGCTGTTGACGATAACGCACCAAAAATACACAAAGTCATACAGCACAGGTCATATCAACAACGACGCGCACTAACTCTGCATGGGGGCTAAACTTGGAGACATACTTATTTACACATTGAAAACCAACACTTGACACCTTCCGAAATCGTCAATACCAGCTTGTGTAGTCGAGCATAAAAAATGCTGTTCAGCCAATCAACATGTCAGCACGTGCGGACCGAGAGTCTTTTTTTAGAGCAGACCTCCGGTGGAGAGTCAGCGCTACATTCAGAGGTGTTGAAACATCCCAAACCCACCTTAATACCCTCGGTTTTATTGATGCTCCGGCTCAGTGTGGAGTAATTAAAGCAGCACTGAACTCAAAGCCCATTAGCTCGGGGGTAAACCAAAACAAGGTGGGTGTGGGTTGGAGTATCTGTCTTGTACTGAAGCCCAATTACCACCTCATAAGATTCTGTTTAACAGAACATTTAAACACAATCCAGGTTGCAGAGAGGAAAACACTAAATCCTCACCATCCAGTCCAGCTGACAGCACGGAGAGGGTCCAGACCTTCACTGATCCAGTCTAGACTCTGAGGGCCAGACCTGGAAAACAAAGCGGTCAGCCCTGTGTAGGCCGCTCTGCTGGACAGATCGGTCTGACCTACATTATTTTTAACTACAGTTTTTATTTTCTTTCTTAATTTTGGTTATAAAGTTTTTTTGTTTTCTTTACTTTATTTTTTTTTATTTCATTTACTTTTATTTGTATTTTATGTTTATTTTATTTTATTTTATTTTCATTATATGTGTATTTTTAAATGTTTTTTATTTTGATTATTTTTATTGGATTTCTTTTTTATAATTAGTAATTTCATTTCGTAATACGCAAGTAATTTTATAATACTAATGTCACAGTGGACATCTTAAGAAATCGCATCATTGACAAATACAAGTCCAAGGGGCAACAAACACGAGTGCTCCTTAACGTCCCGAAAAACTGTCAATGCAAATGTGTACATGACTAATAGGGTAATTCAAAGGTGAAGCAGGAAGTGCATCTGTAAACTGTGACGGATGTTATTTCAGGTAATAATTCAATTTTATGGTAATAATTTAATAAATAATATTATTGTTGTCTCTTCCAAACAAGTTTGACCAACAATGTTTTCTGGCTATATTCTCTATTAAAGGGATAGTTCGGGTTTTTTGAAGTGGGGTTGTATGTGGTACTTCTCAATAGTAAGTGTACTACGTACAGTAGATAACAGCACGGCCCCTGTTAAGAGAAGCTGGCTCGAGTTCCTACATGGAAGCACAGGGGCTGTGCTGTGTTATCTACTGTACATGGTATTTACTATTACTATTGAAACATACCTCATACAACCCTCCTTCAAAAAATCTGAACTATCCCTTTAATCTATATCATTGCCAGTTAATAATTCAGACTGATAGAAGCCAGTCTGTCAATGTCTCAGGTAACAGTGACGAGTTTCATCAGTGACTTAGTTTAAAATATGATCAGGAACACAGGTGATTGTTGTGCAAATAAGTGGAAATGTACTTTTAACAAGTTCCTAATTGTGTGGACACGCTTCTATGCGAGCTGGAGGCTTCAGTGTGAATGCAGAGCACATTTCTTGTATCCTGCCGGCCCTCTACCTCTTCCTCCTGTACTTTGGGGCTCATGGGGGCTAGTTTATTTTGCCCCAATCTTGCCCACTGTTCCTGTCAGCACTTCCAGATCCTCCACGGCACCCTCAACTCCGTTCATGCCTGAGCCCGACCCCCCCTTCCCACCCAACAGACACCCCGGCCAGCATGATTAATAGCCCTCTGCTGGGACTCTCCATCCACTCAGCACATTGTTGAGAAGCTCTGAAACAGGACAACAGTTGCATCCCCTCTTCACACTGGGCCTAAGCCCTGCCTGTCAGTCCCCGGTTAGGGCACTGTTAACTGGCCAGATTTACAGCTACTAACTAGCACTAGGTGGCAGCCTGTCTGGGGAGAGGGAGCCCACCGATTAATCATCGCTCTTTTGATGGGGACTTTTACAACCTGTCGGCTAAAGGCTTGTCAATGTATAACACCTGTATAATCCGTGGTGCCGCCTCCCATAAAGCCTGAATCACAATGCGACACAGATGCAGCTTGTATTTATATTCTCTATGGTACCATGGTGTTTAGTTTGGTTCATTTAACAGTAATGGAGACCTGAGGATGTCAAAGTAACTAAAAATACAGGTTTTCGTCTTTTATAAAAAAGGACGTTAAAGTGTTTTATTTTCATCTAATGGAGTGACATGAAACTAGTGCACTGTGACACCTCAAAATATGTGTCCCCATCTCTTCTTCTTCTTCTTGTGGACTGTTATCAACACTATTACCTGTGTGATCACACCATCTCAGCTCGGTACAGGGACTAGAATCACCTACAACCTTGACACAAGTCCTTACACCACTAAAATCAGTAATGTTAGGGAACAACATGTGTACAAATATAGCTTCCATACACTTAATATTTGAAGCCATTAGTCTCCTCTGGTTGCAGCCCCTTTTTATGTTCCTATGCATGCACAAATGCACAAAGGTATTTATTTATCAGCCAGTCAGTAAATCTTACACAATGCACTGTAAGCAAAAACTCACGTTATTGTCTTTTGACCATATCATAAAAATAAGACTGACAGCAGCAATGGGAATCTAACCTGTGATCTCACGCTTAAAGCTACGGGACACCGGGGGCCACGTGGCAGACATGTAAAGAATTGCCATGAGGCAGATTCTCTGTGCTCAGAATGCCTTCATGAGTAAACATATTTGCATAAGTGGCTGAGCGACATGAATTATGGTCCCTCTTCCTCGGGCATTTGCCAGCTGCCTTCTGCCGATTCAATTGGGAGTGATATATGTGAGAAGATCAGGTGGCGGGGAAGAGGAAGGGAGGGAGGGGGGGGGAGAGGGGTGGAATAGGGTTAAAAGGCCGGCAACCAGTTCCCAAGTGTTTGGGCTGTGACCCCCGGGAGGCCCCACAGTGCCAGCCTGACCACAGCTGGGGACCAAGACGACACACACTCTGGGCTTGACCTTGAAATGAGACTGAGAGGGACGGCATGTGTGTGCATTCTCTCCTGATGACTGACATGATGTTAGAATGTGATGAATTAGTGAGGTTGTCAGTAACGCATTGGATTAGGCTGTGTGAAAACAAGAGGGAAAAGATCTGAGCATATGTTTCATTATACTGAAGTCATTTCCTTTTATTGCGGCAGATCAAATAAATAAGTGTGCATACAATGTTACATGTTTGGGCACCAAGCTAAATGATTAAAAATATATCACTTTTGCCATTACTCTGCTATTCCATATCAAATGAGCTCTGCTTTGTGCTCTGCTTTGGGGAAAGCAGGATAATTATTGTAAAGGTCAGCTGGAGAGTAATCAAATCATCCTCCACAATGTTCATTCTGCAAATCCACTGCCATGCCCCCTGATATCTACCTCTGGTGCTGTGCTGGTGATTCGAGTCAATTAGAGGTGTGCTTGTGAATTTCGTTAGTGTTTGAAAGAAGAGGAGAAAGCTGTCAGTCAAAAGGCCACTCTGGCTTTGTATCTGGGGGGCTGCAAGGGGCTCTAAACCTGTATTTGTATGAATAAAAATGAAGGGATTTAGGAGCAGACTGTTTCTTCTGCAGACTTGTCAAAAATCTGACCTTCGCTGCAGCCGAGGGGGTTGACGGGAGAGGAAGGGTGGATAGAAAAGAATTGAAGATTTGAGGCTCAGTGACTTTTGCATAAAAAGGTGCAACTGGAAAAAAAAATAGGTGAAGAAGAGGAGAGGAAATAAAATGGATATCAGAATAAAAGGCTGCTCTCCAGGCTCTTGTACTCTCTGAGGTATAGTAGGAATAAAATAAATCCACAGAATTATTCAACAAGAGATTGAGACAGATTTGTCCGTGTGATGGCGATCCCATATAGAAGAGACCTCCTGTCAATGTCAGGGAAGAGACAAAGACTCAATCTGAGGCTCAAAACAACGCTTCAGATGTTAGAACACCAAATACAAAAAGACCTTCAGTGTATCTGTATATTCTGTGGTTGATATTGGGAGTTCATGCGTATAAACAGCCAATTTGTCACCATCAGTTGGTTGTTGTTAATTCCAGTGTAGAGCCTGGATCAGACATAACACAGCCCACATGGCTATTAATGTCATTGCAACAACCACTGCTCTGTTTAGCCAACTGTTCACCAACTAGCACTACCACTGATGAAGTCATATCATACCACAGGGCATGTTAACAAAGGCTCAATATTGATCATCTTAGTAACATGTTATTTTTAGGGATGCACCGATTGAGAAAATCAGGGCATCAGATGTTTTTTTTAATAACTGTAATTTTTGTAAGTCATAATGCCCTCATCTGGATAAGGGGCCAAAATTAACTTTCATAATAAAAAATAAATTTGTTCAAACATTTATTCAAAAAATGAATAAAATAAAGAGCTAGTAAAAATAAGCTCCTTCAGCCTGTTTTAGAATCACCTGGTCATAGCACAAACATTTTGAGTGCTTCCGTAGCCTAACAAAAATCTTTCTGAAATCATAAATACTTCTTCTTATCTTATAGCAGTTACATAATAAAAACATCAGCTACTGCCATCGGCGCATGCCACCTTATTTGCCGATGGGCCGATGTCTGTCAACACAGCAACGATCGTCCGATTCTGATGTTGACATCCCTGGTTACTTTGAACAACATATAACGACTGCATATGGATTTAAATGAAAAGGTATCAATGAACAATCAAAAGATTTAATCTCATGGAGTTGGAGTTTAACATCTATGACTGGAAGCAATCGGCTTTTATTGGACGAGTTCCGATAACAACCCAGAGTTGCATTTCAGCCAATGTGATCTACGCTCACCAAACGGACTGCCTTCCTGCAGATGACCAAAGCACATTTAAACATATTAAGTCAATATTACTGGGACTACACCCAAACTAAAAATAGAAACCAGCAAACTTCAAATACCAAAATGTTGTCCCTCGCCAAAAGATTCTGCATTCATGTGAAGTTGAGTTTTTACAGACACTAATAGGTCAGTAATGTGCCATCATTAAATCAAAGGACCTGCATACTCCTAAGCTCAAAGAACATACCAATCCAAACGTCCCTTCTGACACATCTTACTGCTCATTAATCCATCAATGATCCATCTGAGATATGCAAAACCATAATTGGAAGCCTCTCTTTCCTGTTTCTTTAAAACAAAACACCACTGTGTTCTAGTAGTTTAACCTTTGTAGGACAGGAAACACCACACTTCTTTTGCAATCCAGCACACATTCAGAGACAGATGCTGGCCACAAAGCTGTGGAAAGCCCTCAATTATATGGGTCTAATGAGGTTAGGGATGGAGCATTATATATCAGGCTCAATCCAAACCATCCCACTTAAATCAGAGGAAAGGCTCCTGCTTCCTGTGACAGATTTGCCTGGCTGACTGAGCAAGGTGGAGCTGCGGCATCACAACATATGGTCCAGCGTTGGCCCAGCCACTCCAACTGTGCTCTCATTGTTCAGGACACGAGAGAAGACCACATTTTCCACGAGTTGAAGACATTTTTTTTTCTTCCTGCTTTCAGAGAAAAGAGACAACACTTCCTTTCCCAGAGCAATCTTTCTCTCTGCTTGACAAGACTCCCTGCTATATTTACCCAACTAAAATTGCAGATGATATACTTCCAGCTGCATTACTCTCCGGCTCTTTGGCACATGGTCCTGTCAATCATTAGCAGAACAGAACCGCCGGAGCCGTGTTACCCTCAGCAAGGCAGAGAGAGCAACTGAGAAAGCTGGAAAGAAAGAAAATGAGGGAAAAGACCCAGAGAGGGGCTGTGAAACCTAATTCATATCTCCTCTGCTGGTTGGCTTTTGTTGTTAGAGAGAGCGGAGATACACACCAGAGTCAATGGAATTACTGGGCTTTCATTAAGCAGACAGCTGGGCCGCCGCAAAGCCTCAAAGCAGCAGCGAACCAGCCCACCCGCAAGACTTCCTACCAAAATATTGCTGCGTTTCTGTATGAGACACACAGCTAGAGATCTATTAGGTTGTTCTGCTGCTTCAAAAACAAAACAGATTGATCAGTCTGTCAAGCACAGAATTCAGCTCTACTATTTGATCTCCATTTTGTCTCTCATCAGGGCGTGGATGTAACGTTTGAGAGACTGGGTGCACAGGGGATTTGGGCTTAAGGATGCAACAAGCTTCTCAAACAACCCTGACATGGATTTATTACTTCATGCAAATGTCCTCAAACATATTTCAATTGTTCTTATTCCATTCTGGTCAAAGACTGTGAACTGGTTTAAGTGAGGGTAACAGAGGATCACAGGCTTTGGCTGATATGAGAGCTGAAGGGAAAGGGTTATAGGGAAAGGAAAGAGGGGGGTTAACCAGTGTGGTGGATTCCTCCACAGCCAGCAGCGCCTGTCCATCTCGCAGTGGCAGAGGCATTCCCTGGAGGAAGGCAGCAGCAGTGGGGGCTCAGACTGTGGAGCTCCATGTGTTGCATCTTTCCCATTGCTGATGACTTCTACGACTGGAGCTGTAGGGCTGTGGGAGCTGCCAGGACTCTCATTGCAAAGGCATGACAACATGCAGGATTGTCCTCAGAGCCAGCTTGGGCTTCTCTCAGGAGAGGGAGGGGGGCTGACAGGAACCACTGCATTTACACACAGTTAGACTCCGACTCACAAATGATCAATCACCACACTTAGTGGCCGTTTGATTATGCTTAACCTTTGGCCCTTAGTTGAGGAGGCCCTGATTTAGAGCTAAATTTGCAAAGTGAAGCAAAAATTACAGAGTAATATATGCTTAAAAATGGAAGCAATTTTTAAGTTTCACAAATGAAGTCTTGTCTAAACCTTGCAAACCTATCTCTAACTGAAACAGAGAGGATGATTGAACACGAGGGCAGAGGAGCACTATGGATCCGTTTTATCTCCCTTGTGTCTGTTCCCCCACTCATGCTCTTAGTCCTGAACCAGATCAGACCCTGGTACAACCTACTTGATTGCCATTCAGCGTGATTGACACATCAGCTAACAGCTCGACAGAGATTAGGACAAGAACTACAACAAGCCATTACGTCCATTATAATCTCTATTTGCAGATTTGACATAGAAATGGCATAGGCAAGTGTTCTGGTTTCCGTATCAGCAGGCTGCGGCGTATGCAGGAAAAACAGTAAAGCACCATAAAGACATCCTGGCTCCCATCAGCATCATCTGACGATGAATTGGCTTCTTATTAAAGTCTATCGGATGAATTCCCTTGACGCTGTGTCACGAAAGCCTCTTAGCGTTCAGATTTCCCGTCTTCCTCGAATACATCAGAAAAGATCTGACCTTGGTTCAACAAATGAGCAGTTTAGAAGTTTTCTTCTCTTTTTGAGCACAAACCTAACAAAGTTTTATTTTTACTTTTTCCAAATCTGCATCATGATGTTGAAATATCAGCAAAGGTAAGACCTGTTAGTTACAAGTAAATAACAAGAAAAAAGGAAGTCTTGACTGGAAGTCATTTATTGCTAACAGCTGGCTACACTTCCGGCGTGTTCACTGTTAGACTATAGCCGATGGGATCTGAGATTACGTCCGTCATAAATTAATCTGCTTGCTTGCTGTTTTATTTTCCTCAGTTCATTTAATAAAGGTAGTGAATCATCAGACTTTCATATTTTTCCATTTTGATGCAATTAAATGTCTTGTTTAGTCCAATCAGACTGAACCCAAAGATGTTCAAACTCCCCTATCTACTGCATAGGACAAAGAAACACACAAGGAACACTTAATCCTCATAAGACGGTAACCAGAACCATGAAAGCTTTAGCGTATTCTAAAGATGAACGGACTAAGCAATAAATTGACTCTCCTTTCAGTTTGCAATAGGACCAGGGTTGGGCCTGTGTTAAAATGTAAAACTGTCTGATATTCAACCAAATGCAAACCAATCACTGAGCAGGTTTGACATGGAGTGGACCTTTTTTACAGTCTACTCCTGCAGTGCACGTATTAGTAGGGTTGTGTGAGTCACAGAAAAAAGGCGGCAAGCTTTCTGTTTTTTTAATCTGTTCTAGATAATCCAGTTTAAATTTGAAACATAAAAGTCCAACTCAAAGCTTTGAACAATGAAAAGTGTCATGACGCAACCTAAGTCTGTGATGCTTGCATGATAAAACAATATGAGGCATATGAAATTAATCAACAGAAAAACTGGGACACCCTGGGACTGCTTAAAATCATCCAATGCAATTTTCTTTCACTTTTGACATGTTGCGTGACGATATTGACAAGTGTAAAAGGCCAAGGCAGTTCTCAGAGAGAATCTACTGAACACACTTGATACAAATATTCTCCTCATTACAGACAAGAAAGGGGTAAAGGTACTTTGTGAAAGCAATCTGAAAATGCTTTAAACTCACTGTCCTAACTCGCTGAGGTTTGTTAAAGTGAAAGACAAAAAAACGAGTTCATTTCATTTGTTTCGTCTCGTTCGTCTAGGCTGATCCCAGCCACACATACCTTTTATGGTGTTGAGTATTTCCTTGAGGTGGCCAAAGCTGTTGAGTAGTGGGTCCTGTTCTTCGTCCTGGACAGAGAGAAACACGATAAGAGAACAATATTTGATGCTTTAATGCTCAGTCTCAAGATGTTTGAGGTTCAATGTGTGCTATGAAATCAAACAAAGGAAACTGCTACAGGTTTTGAAAGTCCTTTAACATTGGTCAACAGGTGAACTGAGTTCTAGATGCGTGTCAGCGAAGTTCAATGAAAACATTTAAATACAATTAAATAAAGTGTTAAAGTATTATGATTTCCGAAATCTCTACATTTATGGTAATATGTTTTCTCACTATGGGACACTGTGTTAGGGGTGTGACTCACAATTCGATTCGATTTTGATTCTTAAGGTCACGATTTGATCTAAAATCGATTCTCGATTGACAATCAATGCCCTGTTTGTTACAAAGGGGTGCTAATTTCAGGATTTACTCCAGTCTGCTGTGTGCTTAGAAAACCGCAGTGGCTAGTTGTTATATGACATTAAATCACATTAAACGACGTTAAAGATTATGCAGCTTTTATATTTGATACAATAAGGTAAACACACAGAGGCAAACATAAGAAAAAAGACAATCTATTTTTTATTAACTTCAGTGTTTCCGCTACATACATTTATGGCCCGCCGCTGCTTCAGATTTCAATAACGTGTCCCGAAGTTGAAATTAAACATGGAGATTTCGGCTCCAAATAAACGGTTGTTCACCCTCTCTCCTCATTGAGGAAGAGCACTGAAACAGTGACAGGAGTCACAGGACATCAGTCACAAGTGAAGTCGTGGTAACCAAATAAACAACAGCAGGACCAGATTACTCCTCACACAGTGTTCTAACGGCAAAAGAGGGTGCGACATCGGATGCTCTCTGTCCACACACAATCATATGCAGTTCTGTTACGCAATGTAAACAATCATATTGTGTATCTCCATATGTCCCTATTGTAAATGCATTGATTGTCGCCGTTTATAAAGCTTATAAAAGGTGCAGATGTCATTTGGTAACGATCGATCGATCGTTTTGATCGCTACGTCATTAATAACGTCCCTCATGCACACGCGGCTTGTGTGTTGTGAGAGCTGAATTGCGAGAGAAAATATTTAACTTTAGTGACATAATTAAGCAGACTGCTGATGAAGACAGTTAACACAGCAGACAGAGAGACAGACAGAAAGAGGGAGCTGTGCAGAGAGCAGAGGTGCAGGCGTGTTGGGGGAGACTGAAGCAAAGAGATCAGATTACAGTAGATTGTGAATTAAAACTTAATAAGGTGGAGAAGAGAGTACAGTCAAAGTGAGGAAGTCTACATGTGTTGTGCTTCTCACAGAAATTATTGATCATGATCATCGATTTTCAGCTTGCGTGTGGGCAACTGCAGATTCACGTTTACAGCTGTGTGGCTTTCGTGCATCACTTCTGTTTGTATACGAGACTCAAGCTGCCAGGCATCCGTGATGTAGTGAGCAGTGAATATCACAAATGACTGGGTGGCTTGAGAGGTGCACGTATCGCAGGTAAGAGCTATTCTGTGGGCGTAGGTAAGTTACATTACATACGCTGAGAGCTAGCTAACGTCTGCCGCGTGACTCATTAGCCAGGACCGACACACTCCTTGCTGGAACTGTGTACGACGGATGCCGGAAATGCATGCAGCGGGTTTGTTGTGCGCAAACTGGCTGATGTTGAACATTTACTTAGTTACAGGTCTGAAGTATATAGGTTGATGTTTTACAATACAAATAGTTCCAATGCCATCTTATAGTGCAAATGGTGGTAAGCATATGATTGGTGTAACGATTATGAGGGGGTCCTTGGAAAATGTTCTCCCCTGTAAGGGGTCCTTGGTCCTTCATAAGTGATGCTTGAGAGGGATCTCTTTTTAAATCATTATATACATTTTTTTTGATAATCATAATCATATGCCTTTTATTACTATTAACATTATTAAAGATGTGTTGGTGAGTGATGGATTTTTTGCTGTACCAGCACTGTGTGCAGGCTGGTTATAAAGAAAGGAAAACAATCCTATTTGATGTGCCGGGGACTTTTATTTTTGCCGTGGCATGGAAACGTTTTTTTATAATAGTGTTGTGTAAAAGTTTAAAATTCTGGTATCATGACATCCCATAACAATCTTCAAGATTATAATACGATTTAAATAAGTCACTACTATATGCTGTCACTCCTACACCAGCATCCTATATGAAAGTGCATGACAGGATTTAATGATGATCAGCAATTATTGTATTTTTATAACAGCAACATCACCCCTGTGATTCCCATATGAAAAATATATATATATTCACTCCATCAGAGTCATTTTGTAGTAAAATACCCACGATTGAGGTTTTATAACTTTAGTAAATCTAACCCAAACTCTGCTAAAATTGTAACAAATAATTGTAGTGTATAATTTACCAGTGGAGTGTGAGTGTTCCATCTGGAGTTCCTCTTGATAGCTCCAACAACAGTCCCAATTTCACCCTGGACGATGTAGATGTTCTTGTCCACCATGCTGCTGCTGTGAGAGAAAAACAGAAAAAGGGATGTTTGCATTGGGAAGATATTCAAGCCGGGGCTCAGCACTAAATCTCTGTTGTTTATAGTCCCTTCATATAACTGTATTGTTACAGAGTCCTCATATCAAGATATCTTGACTCACAGGTTATCAGGTCTGAATGATTTGTCAGGTTATATTTTATTACAGCGGTCATAAGATAAGACCAAAGGATACCTGAATGCTCCCTTTTTTATGTTTTTAATGTCCGTACTCTTTCCTGTTACGAACAGTTACACTTCCATCTGTAGAAACTGAAGCATTAAAAATCCCCTGCTCTCTGCTAACTGTGTCTAAAAGTGAATTCTGATATCAATCAGCCTGGTGAAGACATTTCGTCCTTCTGCTGTCTTTTCAGCTCCTCAGCAGCAGAGGTGCTGACAGGACAGCTGCTTCTGGTGACAGTGACACTGCAGCAGAGGTCACAGTCGGTTTGGATGAAATGGCTTGATGCTTCAAAAGAATTTACACGCCACTGATATCTCATGGTGTGAATTTTAGGTAAAAACACTTCACAGTCAAAGGGAAGAAAATGACCTTAGAAGACACTGTTTACATATCTGTATTAGTAATGCTTTGATTATTAGGACAAATCAGCCTGCATCACAGATTACAGTAACCCAATCAGGCAAACATCACAACTGGGTTGATATTGTTAATATAATGAGTGCACAAGTTGGGGTGTGTTCAAATATCCAGCCAATCAATTAACGAAGCAACAAAAATATAATATTAAGATGAGTAATGTATTAAAGGCCAGGAGCAATTCTGTAATATATAGATAATTCTCTAACAACGCTTCTCATAAACATTCTGTCTAAAAATCATCATGTTGGAACACTGGAAACTTTTAGATATGGAATGGACAAACAGATCATTTAGACTTAATACATCCAATATACACTCACCGACCACTTTATTAGGTACACCTGAAAAATCGAATGCAGTTCAATACAACAGCACTGCCATGATTCTGCTTTTATGAAGTTTAGTTTTTGTTGACTTTTGTTTTGTTGAGAGTCGTTTTGTTGTCCTCCCTATTTACATACATGAGGAGGCCAGAGTATTAGGAACACCTCTGAATATAATGCAGCTCAGTACAGCCCCACCACCAATTATGACCTTGATGATGAAATATCATTGAATCAACACAAAGCCTGGACATTACAGGCAACATAAAAGCCGACCTGGTTTATTGGATGACATTAGATTTTTCAGGTGTACCTAATGAAGTGGCCGGAGAGTGTGTATCTCCTTGTATGAAAATCTCAAATGCAACAAAAAGTAGATACAATTAAGCCAGAGGGCTTAAAGTCAAACTGCGGACTCTCACCCTCAAGTGAATATAGTATCTAAGAACCTCCCAGCAAATTTCCGTGAGTATCTTGACAATGCCGAAAAACCAATATGGATAACCAAACAGAATCAAATTGACATGCTGTTCATATTTGAGAAGCAGTATACCTCAAAATGGTTGGATTAACCTTTTTCCTTGTGTCATGAAAGCCATGCCAGATAAAACTCTTACTTAAAAGGAAGATATATGGGTGTGGAAACTGTATGGCTGAGGCCATGTTCTTGAAATTCATGATAAGCAGACTATTCCAAATAAGAGGATGAAGATTCGAAAGGTAGAGGCTAGGATGGACAGAGTTATAGGCTTAGCTGATATAAGTCTTTACAAGGGATGCAAGGATTACATTTTTCAAACTACTTATCTGAATCAATGATTTTGAGTCCTAATCCGATATATTTTTTACAATATACAGCTGCACAGTGCGTACAGCAAGTACAGCAAAGTCAGTTTCGTTTCACTGTTTGACATGAATAGCTCTGCATTAAGTAAAAACATCCTGCATCACAGTGTTATAATCTCTGCCCAATTGCGTTGAGCATGTTTCATTTGAACTATTGATAAATACTGTTGGAAATACAATGCTCATTGTGTATGATACTGAAATGTAAGACACATGGCTTCTATTACATAATAATAATCACTGTCATGTAATTTGGACCTATAATAACTGTAGGGCTCAAAATGGGGACATGATAATCTTATGATAGATCCAACAGTCTATCATGCAGTCGAAATAAACTCCACAACAGCCGTTCAGTCTGCAGCTTTTAGCTACAGTAGTATGTTGAACCACTTGCCTATTTCCCACTGCAGAGCATTGTTTAAGGTAAAGGAAGTGGATGTCCTTTGAAAAAGTTAAAAAAAAATGTTAACACAATGTAACTGATGTGGTTTGGATTGAGGTCTGCGTTTCAGCTCAAGAGTGTCGGATGTACACTGACTTCAAATATGAAACCGTTGTGTTTTTACAGGTTTTAATTAACAGGCCTTTTTCCCTGCAATGCCAGCACACTGTTAAGACTCACATATTAGGACAGCAATATGCCGCTGTTTTGTGGTTCTGTGATAAATCTCAAAAGGGCTTTTGGGACACACAGGCCAGTCTCCATTAAAAACAGGAGCCACTTATCACCACAGATACTGATAGACATCTTGCTCTCTCGGGTGTTGATTTATGCTATGTGCTGTAGAGTTTCCCTGTAAATGCATAATGTCCACATGTCCCTCTTCATGCAAAGGAAAAAGGGTGTAAGGGTTGTAATGAGTTAAAGCTCAGGTTTAGGAGCAAACTAAAGCTTCATCCGAAATATTAACCTGATATTCATTTTTTTAGCCACAGCTGTTAACATGATGTGGGATTATATAATTAGCATGAAGTAAAATTAAGTGATTAATTAATTAATTAAAATAATGGTTAGATTAGCAGAGCTTCAGGGTCATTTCCTTGATTTTTTGAAATCAGTAATCTGAAATTTGCCTCAGATGATTTTACAATCAGACTCAACACTTTCCACTTGTTTATACTACAGCAAAACTCGTGTAATATTCTCTACATTTACATGCCCCCACTCCACATTACTACTTTATGCTACATTTCAATGACTGCTGAGGTGCAAAAGGGGCTTCCTGACATTTGAAATAGTAATTATCCATTTAAAAGTGTTTATGGAACCATTCATTTTGAACAATGATATATTTTCACGTCCATCTTTGAAGGATAAGTGCTTCTTAGTGATGCTTATGGTCAGGCAATCAATGAAACACCTGATTCACTGCATATAGATATGAGTGACAGCTGGTAGTAAATGTACTTTTCTGCTAACAACCAGGTAAATGTCACAATACCAAAACATGTCTGTAACAGAAATAGATAAATCAGACAACTATAGGCAAGGCTCAAGCTAATTATAATTTGACTCTGGAAGAGTCGTATTGAAGCCCTCAATATATGTTACACCTTTAGGAGTTGACATAAGCCAAATAGATGGTTGTCAGGTAAGAGCTAACAGTGCTACCTGGCTAATTAGATTAACTTGGTCAGTTGCATCAACTCAAAAGGAAAGCTAACAGGCTAACTCTCCACCTACCAAAGGTGTAGAAAGAGGGTTGACAGGACCATGGTTCACACAAAAGCACAGCGAGATGACACATAGCCAATACATTTGTTATTATCTATCAACGCTCTGAAGTGTTGACAAATTCGTTGCATAAACAAGATCAATACCTTTCTCAGAAACCTGACAGCTAACTACCTAGCTTAACTAGCTAGCGTGTCAACTGGCTATTGGTCCATGATTCGTCAGCGTCTGATCTTACACAAACCAGAAATTCATTTCCTCGATTGAATGAAGAGAAATGCTTGACAAGTATATACCCCGTTTTGTCTCTCTGGAGATACAATATATTACCTGTGTGTGGCTGCTACTTCAAAGATGGAGTCCTTCTGTTGCTAAAGCTAGCCTAGCTCGGCAAGCTAGCAAGCTAGCCGGCCAACAGTGAATGAAGAAGACCAAAGTTCAGTTCACTACGACGAAATGGCAAACTAAAAATCTCGGACATTCCACTGCGTGATAACGTAATATTCCCAAACACCGCTTAGTCATTCACACTTCAAAAAAAATGCTCCATACGTGGATAAATTGAACACCTTCCTGCAGCTGTCAATCTGGTCTTGGTAAACACACTGACGTGGAAAAGCCCTGCAGTCTCAACCTACCCTGGTGATTGATTGATAGGCCGGTAAACGGTTCACTTTAATCGTCATAGAGGACAATATATATAAGACAATTGGAGTTTCGGCTGTATTGGCACATGCGCTATATTTCGTATATTATATAATGGCAGGGTTTCTTTAAAAAGAGAATATTATATGTGAAACAGAGAAATGAGGGCGGGACAAAGGTGGAACGAGTGCAATAAGGGTTGGTTGCTCCGGGTTGATGACGACAGCAGCACGGCCAGCATCACCAATGAAAAGAGCAATCTGTCACTGAACTGAATATCAGTGGCTGTCAGCAAAGCAGTTTTACAATTAGAGTGACTCACTGTGGAATAATATGACAAATGTGTCATTCTCTACAGTTAGCTCAAGACAATTTGTGGTAGTCTTACAACAAGCTGGCATAAAAATGTATTTCTATTTAATTATTTCTTCAAATAACATATTATGACTAGTGCAGCTTATTTTCTAATTTCATGTTCATCCTTTATAATTCCCATGTCCAAGACATCAAAAGAAAAGATGGGACTCGGTCTGTTTCCAAACGAACCATGGTTCGGTTCGATTTAGGTGAGAACATAAACAGACTTAAAGTAGGACCTAATATAGGACACTACACTTGCAGAGATAGCCACGCAGTCAGGCAGCAAGATGAGTAGAGGAGAGACGTGGGGGAGTGAATTGGGGTCTCTTATAGAAATATGGGCTGACCAAACTATTTCACAAATGCTTGTAGAAATGCACAAGAATATGGAGGTATTCAAACTGCTCAGTGAACAGCAATATATTAATGTCCGCATGGTAATACGGACCAATCAGAAAGCAGTTTCCTTGTGCATTAAAACTTTTGGTCCACTGGTAAAAGCTGCTGTGTGAACACAAATCAAACTTGAGGCAAAATGTAACATTGTAACAATTTGCAAACACACAGACTTTAGGCGTGAAAGCACCCTAAGACTAAAGACCGAATACTAAAGACCTAAGACTGAACACCAAAGACTAAAGATCTAAGACTAAACAACACAGACCAAATGCTAAAGAACTAAGACCTAAGACCAAATACTAAAGACCAAAGGCAAAAGGCCAAACACCAAAGACACAGGACATAAGACTAAAGAAAAAACACCAAATACCAAAGACTTAAGACCAAAGACCAGACTTAACACCAAAGATAGACCCAAGACTTAAAACCAAAGACTAATGACCTAAGACCAAAGACTAAAGATCTAAGACTAAAGACCACTGAACTAAGACTAAACACCAAAGACTACTGACCAAAGACCAGAGACTAAACACCAAAGACCTAAGACTAACAAAGATCCAAGACCCAAGACAACACACCTAAGACTAAAGACCACAGACCTAAGACTAAAGACAAAAGACTAAAGACTAAAGACCTAACAGTTGTGTATGCGAAGGCATTGTTAAAAGCAAGTATATATCCGGCCTAAAGACTAAAGGCCAAGGACCTAAGACTAAACACCAAACACGAAAGACCAAAGAACTAAAACGAAAGATCAGATACACCAAGGGAGAGAGACTTAAGACCGAATCTTTCTTTCCAAATCTATGTCAATCTTTTTTGATGAATCAATAAGTGCTAAATGTCAACTATTTTTATACTGGTTAATGTTCCTTCATGGTAATAAATACAGATTTATTATTATAGTATTATATCCTTGCATAAACTGGGTATGAATAGTGTATAGTGTGGAAAAATACATGGCTTGTTTACCAACTAAATCATGTAACCCTTTTAAATGTATGTATGGCTAACAAAAGCAAAAATTCCAAGTGGAGACCAATGATTTTAAACTAATATCCATTCAGATGAGAAACAAGAACACGCTCCACCGAGTACGTGGGATCTTTATCTGTGGAGGAAGTAGTGTTGTCATGGCGATAGCTTGCATCATGTTTTCATCTCGTCTTTCCTGTGTCTCATCCACTGACTCCTGGTTGATGACCTTTGACCTCTCCACAGAAGATGCTGTTAGCAGTTTTGGTCAGGTGTTTCTGAGTTTATTCAATCCAGTGTCCAACACTCTTGCTGTTCCCCAAAGCTGACACACACACAATTAAGATGTACTGAAAGCTAAGGACAAAGTTAGTAAATAGACCTTTAGTTGAGATCATTTTGTAAAATTACTATACCCAAGGTCAAGAATGAATTTTCACCCATTAGCATGAATGAATAATAAAATGATCAAAATGAAATACAAGGAGAAACTGTATTTCCACCTTAATGACTTGGCACGAAGTTTAAAACAAAAATATTGCCATTGTTTTGGTGTAATGCCAAGAGAAATACCTTATCAAATAAATTACATAACTCACAATATCCCCTTCCCCACATTTTGTGTGTCTGTTTCTGGGGTGGGGGGCTGCTACAATCCTACAATCTCTTATCTCTGTGCACTCAGTAGAAGCTATTTGCTCAACACCTACACTCAGAGTTTTCTCTGTTTAAAACATGTACAATCAAACTTGTGTCAGACCTCTGTTTGCTCTTTGCAAAGTGTTTGATCACCTGTCGGATGTGTAATTGCAACATTTCATCTGCAAATATATGTCATTTCCCACAGTAGCAGATACTGTAAGTCTGCACCACTGCGGCAATCACAACACTGTTATTTATATGTTTCATTATTATCATGTACTGTGTATTTGCAAGGTGCCCACAAATAGTAAAATAATAAAAAAAATCTATTCACATTAGGGAAACAAACAGTCACAGATTGATTAAATTACCTTTTCCTTTAGAAGCGGCTTCATTCAAAATAAATATGAGCTTGTGTCTTGGACACTTGGAAAATGAAGAAATTATAAATTAACTTGTTTATTCCAAATTTATCCAACATCTTTCGAGACATGTTCGAGCAGTGCTTGAGGCCTGAGAGCATATTCACTGCTATAAAAATGTATGCATGATAGGAGATAACTGTTTTATCCATTACCAATCAATGGGGCTGCTAGAGATGGGGTTTTTTAACCAACTGTCATGTCATGGTTCTCATTCATACAGGCAATCAGGCCTGTAGAAGAGCTCCAATTGGGTCATCTTAAAGCAACATACTGCAAGATTTTGTATTTTTTGCAATATGTTGTCTGACAGTTTCAGATAGCAATTCATAGAGACTTAACGTGTCCTCATCTAAGCTCTTCAAATAGTGACGCTTTCTCACAGACCTGAACATCTCATATTCATGCACATGGTAGATTATGTTTTCTTTCTGGCATGCTTTAAACATGTTACAATGTTACAATGTTACAATTTCATTTAGCTGACGCTTTAGTCCAAAGTGACATACATCTGAGAGTTAATACAACATAAGCAACGATCAAGACAGGACGGAGCAAAGTCAGTAAGTGCCGACAAACTTTAACTTTAAGTGCGATTGGACACTGGTGCCGACATCAAAATCATCATTATCATCAGCAGCATTGACAAGGTCAGTATAGTCATCATCATCATCATCATCATCATCATCATCATCACGAAAAATGAATGAATGAAGCATAAACTACATGCTCAATGTCATCATCATCAATAGCAGAGGTGTTCATAAAAGAGCTGGGTCTTTAGCTTCTTCTTAAAGGTGAAAGGGACTCTGCAGAGTGAATGGAGTTTGGTAACTCATTCCATCACCTGGGGACTACTGAGGAGAAGAGTCTAATTAGCGGCTTAGGGAAATGTTGTGGTGGGAGTACCAGGCGCCTTTCATTGGCAGAGCGTAGTGGGCGGGAGGGAGTGTAGACCTGGATGAGGGAGTTCAGGTAGGCAGGAGCCGTTGTAGTTGCTGTTTTGTAAGTGGGCAACAGGGTTTTTAATTTGATGCGAGTGGCGACTGAGAGCCAGTGGAGGGATATGAGCAGTGGAGTGACGTGTCGTTTTGGGTTGATTGAAGACCAGTCGCGCTGCTGCGTTCTGGATCATCTACGGAGGTTTAAATGTGCATGCAGGAAGGCCTGCCAGTAGGGAGTTGCAGTAGTCAATGCATGATATCACGAGAGCCTGTACCAGCAGTTGTGTTGCATGCTCTGAAAGGTAGGGTCTGATCTTTCTGATGTTGTACAGAGCAAATCGACGTGACCGAGCAATCGAGGCCACGTGAACCTTAAAGGTTAGCTGGTTGTCAATTATGACGCCCAGGTTCCGGGCAGACTTAGTGGGTATGAGTTCAGTTTGTCCAAGGTGGATATTGATCTGTTGTTGCATAGTTGTGGACAACTTGGGGTGAAAACAGGCTGAGGATTTACTTTTGTCCGGCCTCCTCTATTCTGTCAACGTTTTATTCTCTCTCTTCACCTTTGCCATACTACTGGAGTCTCTCAGGAGATCTTACCTGCTCAACACAGGTTATACAGGCTAAGGCTAGGCTAATTTCTTAAGGATCCAGCCTCTGCACTTAATTTACAAGCTTTAGGATGGTATTGATCTGGACTCCTGTAAACATAGAACGTAAAATAGCAAATGGTAGATGGACTGCACTTATACTGTATATCCCTTTCACACACCAGGTCAGACACTGATGGCAAATGCTGCTGTGCAAAGTGGCAAGCTAATGACATTAATGCACATTCACACTGATTGTATGCCTTTGGGAGCGATTTGGTGTTCAGCGTCTTGCCCAAGGATACTTTGACATGTAGACTGCAGGAGCCGGGGATCAAACCACCATCCTTGCGATTAGAAGACGACCCACTCTTTCACTGAGCCACAATTGCCTCACCTTGTTTTGCTACACCTGCTTAATACACACATGGCAGAGGCGGTTATGGCCCTGATTGCTCCCCAGTGACTCCTGACAAACCTCAATAACATCTGTAATATACTGGGAATACTGGGGAAATAAGCATCTTGTAACTGTATAATGCTCACATTATATTGCATACATTCAAATCTAATGGATCGTCCCCCACTCCTTCACTGTCCCCATCATTCAGTATCACCTGACCTGCAGAAAGCCGAAAAGCAGTTTATCAGCGCTGGCATGCAGCGTGGGCTCCCATTCACACACCAGGTGTTACAGAAAAGCAAATACACCTGCATTTGAGATTTGGTCATTTTCATACTTAACCTGCTCCTGCTGTTGATTTTGTAAGGCTCAGAGTTCCAACATCAGTTGTAAAGGTCACTGAAAGATGACAAATGTTAGCATACACCAACATCATAACTCAAGGCCCACAGCTGTGCTAAGAATGTGTTCACACTTTTCAAACATTCGTAGCTGTCAGTGTAACTGCAAGACGATAACTGTCCCCCTACATCTCAAAATGCTACCGCCCTTACAATAACGGCCTTTTCCTTTTTACGAACGTTATTATAGTCACAGGCACAGTTGTTATTGTTTTGCATTTTAAGTATTAACTAAGGCGAGAGTAAAACATTTGAATATTTACTTGACTGAAAATCTGATATTCTCATTTGAGGTATCAATTTTTTGAAGCCATGTAGCCTACACCTCACCTGAAGTGTCACCAAAAAAGCACAGTTGACTTGGTTTAGCTTAAACTCCAGGAATTAAAGATAAGATCATATTTTTCACATTTTTACATTGACTGTTTTCTTGATTACAATTATGCTGTCAACTGAATTGCTGTCTGGTGTCACAGTTTTGCTCACCTGCTCTCTCCCAGCCATTTCCCACTTGTTCCACAGCTGTGTCCCAATCCACGGGCTGCAGCCTTCGAAGGAGGCGGTCCACGGATGATGCTCCTTTCATAGCCTGCGAAGACCGCTAAAGTCGAACTGAAATGAGACGGTCTGGTCTAACCTTGCGTCACCAAACGCAGCTCCTGGCACCTAGCAACAGGTAGCTAGCGGTTGAGTTGAAACCAGAAACGTTTACATTTTAAAGTATTCCTCTGCTGCGTAAAAGTCCGCCATTTTGTTTCAATTGGCGTGCAATGCATCTCGGGATACGTTGGGCCGCAAAGGATGCACCCGATGGATCCTCCGCGGCCCGGGAAACGGAGGACGCATTTGTCAGCCGCATCTGAAGGAGCCCTCGAATTGGGACAGTGCTACGGCCTTTGACGGCTGCAGCCCTGGGATTGGGACACAGCTCACCTCTGCTCCACACTTCCTCCCGGTCACTGCCACCTCATCAGCTGACTCCGCTCATCCGTGTGCTCAGCTGCTTTCCATCTGCAATCAAGCCATTTAAGACTCTCCTGCTTGCTCACTCATTGCCAGATTGTTCTTCACCTTCTTGCAGAACCTTCCAGCACTCTTACTTGGACTGATTCCCTGTTGCTGACCCTGCCTGCCTCTGACCTGCCTGCCTTGTTGTAATGGCCTGTAGTTTAAACAGAACTGTGTGTTTTGTTACCTGTTTGCTCCTGTGCCTGTCAAAGCTGACAATAAAGGCATTTACCTGCTTTCAGTGCGCTGCATTTTGGTTCCTACATTACTCGTTACAATATACATTATGCTAAGAGACAACATCTCTATGACTGAAAACTAAATGATTCAGGTTTGAGCTGCAGGGAGGTGGTCAGGTTGGATCGACGGCGTACAAAGTGCAGAACTGTGACTCCAGAGTGTGTGTGTTGTCTGTAGTTGGGTTTACCACCAAAGACCCTTTTGTTAAGCTTGTGCAAAGAACATGATTATGTTAATAAAAAAACATGTCTGGGGATGCCGGTTTAGCTCAGCGGTTAAATCGTATGTCCCACGTACAGAGGCTTAGTCCATGATGCGACGGCCCCGGGTTTCAAAAGTTATTTCTGGCAGAATGTTAAAGCATGTGTTATTTTCTACCTCCTTCCTCACGCTTCCTGTCTTCATCAATGTCCTGGTGATGTGACTGTATGTGATAGAATAAATGGGTTACACTTTCTGCAGCCTGTGATGTTTCAAATTAAAGGCACAGTCCAAGTCTGTGTGCAGAGGCCAGTCCAGGAATCATGCCACATCCCTTAGTATTATTCTTTAGGTAACATTCCTCCTCCTTTCATCTGTCTCTCATCACGTCACATTTCAGTTGCTTTCCTGTCTTGCGGTGTTTGCCCACTGCATGCGAACTGATCGGCAAGAAAACTCCCTCTCATGGCACAAAGCATGCTGGGATGACAGAAAAACAACATTTCAGCTACCTTCTTCTATTTTCTCTCAGAGTGACATTTCAACTGCTTTCACTGCTTTACTCTTGTGTCTGGTGTGTTTTTTTACTCTTAAACTGATATTTATATTACCTTTATCTCTTATTTTTCATGTGACATTTCAACTGCTTTCATGTCTTACTCCTCAACTGACATACATAACTCTTAGTGACATTTTAAGCCTGTCATCTCTCACTCATCAAACACTACTTTCACTGTTTTCATGTGTTACTCTTCAACTGCTTTAATGTTTTATGCTTTCACTGACATTTTAACTGCTTTCAACCTTGCATTTAAAATTATACAATCTTTACTCATAAAGCAACATTTCAATTTCCTAAATTGTTCATGTTAAACTGACATTTCAGCTGCTGTCATCACTTATTTTTCAACTAACATTTTAATTACCTAATTTTGGACTCTTACAGCGACACTTTAGATGCTGTCGTCTCTTACTCCTTTAAGTGCTTTTATTTGTTACACTATAAAAAACAACCTATAGAATCTACTCAGTAAAATTGAGGTCACAATTTGCACTTCATTTGACTGAGTAAATTTTACCCTATGTTTTAAATGAAGAGTACCAACAACTATGATACACTAAAATAAATTAGGTCATTTCTCATTACATTACACAAATAATTACTTAATAAAAATGGGTAATAATAACTCTTGACACAGAGAACTTTTCACACTCATGTCTACGGGCAATTTAGAGTCACCAATGAACATAGCAAGCATGTCTTTAGACTGTGGGAGGAAGCCGGAGTACCCGGAGGGAACCCACGCATGCACGAGGGAGAAGATGCAAACTCGACCCCACTTCGTCGGTACCGGGATTCAAACCAGGAACCTTCTAGTTGTGAGGCGACAGCGCTAACCACTGCACCACCGTGCAGCCTTTTGGGAATTCAAGATGCTCAAATAAAAATAAATTATAATAAACAACATTAGCCTGCTCGTGTTAATTCACTTACTAATACTGAGGAAAGTCAGCCAGTGTAACCGTGAAGAGAGGAATGCAGATTTACATTTCTTGTCACATACAGACATGCCAACTACAAATCGTCTGGTATATCTAATAAATATATAAACACTTTCATTCATTCTATGATACACAGCAAGACAGGAATCTTAGCTTTAACCCTGATGACACACCGACACTGGCCAACACCAATTAATCCAACCCTGGCCTGCAGCCAAGAACAAACATTGATCCATTTACACTTTGCAGTTCAGGCCCAGGATCTTTGGGTAGATTTTATTACGTTATTTTGGGTTGCGACTGTTACTGTTGAAGTTTAGGTAATGCAGGTCAACTTTACTCATTTCAATTTATTTCACTTGCTGACTGATATACTTTTAGTATAATTTACACAATGTGCATGGATTTGATTTACTACCCTCAAAAATCCTTTTTTACATCAGCCGCTTCCATGTGTAACTCCTTCAAAGATATTTCAACTCTCTTCACTTTTTGAATATTAATCTGAAATTTCACTTGTTTTCATCTCTTACTCTTCACATTTTAACTTCTTTCATTTTTTTTCTCCTAAAGCAACATTTCAACGGCTTCATCATTTTACTCTTAATCCGACCTTTTACTTCTTTCATCTCACTTATTTTTATAATTACATTTCAACTGCTTCTTTTCTTTACTTTTATAATAACATTTTATCTGCTGCGATCTCATACTCACCAAAAGACATTTTAACTGCCTCCCCTCTTTAACTTTTAATGTGACGGTTCAAATGCTTTCACGTCTTACTTCTCACGTGACATTTCAACTGTTGTCATTTGCTGCTCCTCAGCCGACATTTTCATTGCTTCAGTTTTCAACTCTTAAACTAAAATGTATTTTTTTAAGATGACACATCAGTTGCCTTCACGTTTCACCTGTAATTTCAACCGCTGACATTTAAACTGCTTTCATGACTTATTGTTCAACTTACATTTTGACTGTTGGACTTTTTACCCTCAGAGAAAACTGTAAATGCAGACGTCTCTTACTCTCTTTAGCTGATCTTTCAGCTGCTTTCATTTATCACTCTTTAACTGGCTTCAACATCTCTTCTCTCTTTCCTGTGGAAGTGAATGATTTTCTTTTTCTAGTTCCCTTCGCTTAATATACTCCTCTTTAACTTTATGGTGTCACTACACTCCAGATGACACTTGATTAAAGGTGGAGTGCGTGATTCTGCAGAAAGAGTGTTGACATTTGTATATGTTTGATTACATACATTGTACGGACAGATACCATGATATAACACAAGAGTTGAAAGTTCACATCAAGTATTTTAACTAATGTTAGCTATGCTGTGGCTGCTGCAGAGCTAACATGAAGAGAGGACAAGATGGCTTCCCACACCAGCTCGGGGAAGACTCCCCGGCTACTATTGCAAACATGACAACCACAGTATATCCTGACGAACTGAATGTCTGAGTGCAACAGCCCACTCTGCTTTCTCTTTTTGTTTCTCATAGTCAGGCTGCGTACGTTACAGGATTCTCTTTCCAGAACCGACATCTAACCACGAGGAGATGAAGAAAACTTTAATCAAAGTGAATGTGCTACTATTTTCTACTATTGCTAATGAAGATGCAGCTTTAGCTCGTGTTGTAACTCACTGTATGTCACAAAGATGTCCAACTGATTACATGGACTGTCTTACTGCCCCCTGGATGCACACATGGATGGTTAAGATGGTCAAGTCAATAAAAAAATAACATGAATAAAAGAAAACAATGAAATTCTACCCATAAGCATCCATAGAGCAAGTCCCCACTTTTCACTCTTTACCCAAATTGGTGCAGGTAAATAAAAAGCCGCCCTGGAGGCTGCAGGGGATGGAGAGTGTATTTGTAGACAGAGAGCCAATGGGTGAGGGAGGGGGGAGGGACATGAGAGCGCGTGTGTTTGCACTAAGTGTGTGGAAACGTGCATGTGTGCCCCATGTGCACGCAAAAAGGGGAGAGAGAGATAGAAAGAAAGAGGGAGAGGGAAAGAGAGAGTAGGGGGGACGTCCTTTCTACAGTGGACCTGTCACACACAATATTTAGCATGAAGTCAACCCCCCTGCCTCCCCCCTCCCTCCCTCCACCCCTATAGTATGTGTGGGGATCAAGCCTCACTCCTCGACAGCCTTCATGTCTGACAGCACAGAGGGAGGAAGAAGAAGAAGAAGAGGGAAAAGGAAACTGACCGAGCGACCGACTGAAGCTTTTTTCTGACTTTTTGACGCACCGGGGAACTTTTTGTCCATGTCACCAGAAAACCTGAGGCCAAGATACCCATCAGCCTTCAGCCGAGCTCTTTGTCTTTTCCACGGATTAATTTAACCAGACCGGGATTCAATGTAAGTGCAAATAACCGCACTTTCTCCCCCATCCTCTCCTCTCTTTTTCTCTGTGTGCGTCTGGGATCCATTCAGCGCGTTTTTAATTGTGCGTAAAAGCTGATACAATCCAAGACAGGCACTCCATTAACTCTACTCTATGGTAGACTTTTCAGCATTCCATAAAACCAACAATTCCCTTTTATTCTTGTACAAATGAAAGTTCAGCTGTGCGCTCTCAGGGCCTCTGGATTCGGCTTCAAATACACAGAAAAAAGTAACAACAGGAGTTTGTTTTTGGGGTGCGCCTCCGTGGAGCAGATTACGATGCTTTGAACGCGACACAATTAAAAGAATGTGAAGCATCTTCGATTCAGATTAATTAACATTTTATGAAAACATTTATAACTCATCATCAGATTAATCGAAAAGCAGAACAGGCTCTGCGCGAGGGCTCCGTGCCGTTTTGGCCTCGCTGAAATGTACGCTTTTATAACACAGTGCTGTGTTTTAGTGCTCATTAATTATCAGAGTCGTCCTGCTTCGATAAATGCTGCGTGTGCCCGTATTTTGGACTTGTTGGAAAAAGAATAGAGTGAGTTAGAACCGGGTTAAGCAGCGTTTCCACGCCCCGAAAATGCCTCTTTTTCTCCTCCTTAGTTTCAGTCTGATTTTTTCACCATTATAAGTTTGTTTGTTTGTTTCCTCCAGAATTGCGAGACTTCGCAGAGGCGGACGTTGTGAAAATATTTGGGAGGTCAAAATATTTGGGGATGTTGGGGAAATTGATAGGTGGCAGGTGGCTGCCGGGGCCACAGGAGACCGCGGACAGAAAAACAGAGCTGTACACCCCCCCACCCACCTCCACCAACCTCCCACACACACACACAAACATACACACACACACACACACACACACACACACACTCAGCAAGCGCACATACCCACAACTTCAATCTCCTCTATGCTTTTATTATTTGCGTCCATATTACGACCATTATCACAAATCATTTCCGGATTTTAACCTTTTAATATTTAAGGGTGAAAGTTCAATACTGACCTTTATATTACAATTATACAATTATATACATATTATAAAACAAAGTTAGACAATATAAAGTCCGTTAGTTGCTCACGTTTTCAGCGTCTCGCGGCCTGGGTTCATTTTTTTAAATTTTTTTAAATGTTTTGAATGTTTTGTTGTCGCGCGAGCGCCGATGTGAGGCCGAGTTTATTTCATTGTTTAACCTGCAGCACATTCTGCCTCACTCAGCCAAAATAAACACATTGACACCAATAATACTAACATTAAAATTATAGTCTCATATTATGTGAAATATTACGGTAAATTAAAAGTGGAGAGTTGCAACCAGAAATGTTCTGTTTGCTTTTTCTATTTTGTACTTTATATTTCACGCATAAAGCCAAAATATTTACGGTCTAAGCTGCGCCCTCTTTTACCAAACAATTAATTTTCGTTTTTTAAAGTCTGCTCTGTAGATTTTCTTCCATAAAATATTTTTTTAAAAAACTAGCCAAAACAAAATCCCCGGTTTAGATTTCCTTCAAGTAGGCCTTCAGACATGGCCTCTTTTGCATCCGTTGCCGGGTCAGGACATAGTAAAATAACATTTGTATAATCGAAGTTTTCGTTTGGCCTCAGGATGCGATGTAAATCTTTCTTTTAGTGCTAATTAGACAACCAAAGCGGCGCGACAGAGAGTCTGAAGGCCACGGTCTGCTGAACCCACAGGCCGACCTGTGCCCTGAAACACCACAGAGCAGCTATTTGACGCACAAGTGTAAATCTATATTTCATTTTAAATATATATAAATGAGCCTACCTTAGTTTGTCATTATAGCGAAGCAAACATCGTCAATAGTTGGAGAGGTGGAACTTGCATTTGACCTTAACTCACCTGTTAAACCACAGAACAAGGCGCAAAACATGAAGTAAGGTACAGCAAAAAAAAAAAGTAATATTCATGCATTTAATCAATGTATTCATTTATGTATTCATTTATAATTATTTAATGTAAACTTTTAATTAACATACATAACTTATTATATCACGGCGTATTTTAGCGCTGCACCCGTTAATAACCTACAATCCACCCTCCCGCTACGCTTCATCATGTCTAAAATATGCTTTTATTTTGAAATAACTTCCTATGAATTATTAAGGCCCAAGACGTTTCACGCTCACAGAGTCAAATCAGAGAAATACGTCACACCGTGATATTATCCCTGCTGCAGGACGGCGGTGTGTTAATCACTGCTGTGCACTTGTGTTGCCTCGCTGATTGCCCCCCCCCCTCTCTGTGCACGCGGGCAGAGACTCTGCTGCTGCGGCGCTGCCCGGCCTCACTCCCTCAATCATATGCAAATGGCTGTTATAGGAGGGCACAAATTAACATCTACAAACATTGGACTGAAATTCCATCTGCCGCCTCTTCGAGGAGGCCCTTAATAAGTTCTCAGACAGCAAAGTGACACACATCTTAATCAACTCTTAATCCCGGGAATTAATTCTCGACGCGTTTATGAATAATTCCCGGGCTAATGCCTGCAGTCCGTGGAAATGCAAGCAGTCTGCCGCGCGCACCGCCAGATGGACCCGCGCAATCTCCCGAAAAATGAGAGGATTTTTTTGCTTCCATTATTATTTCTTTTATTATTATCACCAGATATATATTTTAATGAGATCGGTGTCACCGGGCGGCTGCTTATGCAAAGCGCTCCAGCTAATGCAAACCGGGGACTCGCGCCTTGCTGTTGATTTGCGTCCAATGTCTGAACAGGAGGCCTGCAGCACTAAGGGTAAACACCCAGCACCATCCTAGGGATGTTTAAGGCTTTATTTCATAGTTTAGAGGCGGCCAAACAGCGTGTCAGGTGGATGTGGAGGTGGAGGTGGCTGCTTTTGTGGCACCAGTAAGCCAGGAAATAGCCTGAGCCCTGTGATACTCTCTGTAGTAGATGAAGAGGAGGGCCACATCTTCCTCCAGAGTCACAGTGATCAATGTGCCTGTCTGCTTAGCTGCTTGTTAGCTCAGTGTTAGCTTGTTGGTCATATTGAGCTCACAGTGAGGGGGGAGAAGGGCCCTTCATTTTGGAAATATAATCATGTGGCGCCCCTGCTGTATGTGTATCTGGGAGGGGGAGGGAGGAGGGGGGGGTTACTGACACCTTGTTCTGGACAAAATGACTGGCTTGCATCACCCGCACGCCCCTCACTTCCAGAGCCAGCCGGCCTCTCAGCACCACATTGACACCGGGCCGCCTGTCCATCCATCACTGCCACAGCGGATAAAGTCCCCCCGGACTGGCTCACATTCATATTTCTGACCAAAATACTGGACCTTGCTGCTGCTAGACTTCACAAAGGGGACAGCTGTTGCTCTGTCAGGCAGGCGAGAACCCGGACTGACCTGATCCAGCAGCCACGGGGACGTGTTTGTGGAGGGTCTTTGATTTTTAAACTCTTAGAAAAACAGCTCAACACAAATCTACAGCACAGGTAAAGCTGCTTTTAACAAACATTATTTGGTCTCTTATTTTGAAAGAATCAAAAAGTTGTTTGGGTGTTTTGTTGCTGATTTTTGCTGTACATTTGTGCTGAGATTTGCGACTCTCAACAAAGAGAAACTTCAGTTTTTCGTCACTCAAAAGGACTTAAATCTTTTTTCTCTCAGAGTTAAAGGTGGGAGCGAGATTGTTGCTCATGTGTGCCTCGTGAGTTACGTTTTATCTGGGCGATCAGCAGGCTTCTTGCTGAAATGTCAGGGTTCAGGTTTGTTTTAAAAGCTCAAACACGAAATGAGATGACTGTTAGATCAAACAGCCTGCCGTGCAAAACGCCCAAGTTACAGAAAAGGCAACAAATGACTAAAAATAAAAGGTCACATTTTCATTCGAATCCCTTTGAAATCCCAAAACAGGCCGATCGTTCTGTTATTGAATCATTCAACTACAAAGAGAAGGGAAATAATGAAACAATATTTGTGCGGCTATGAAGTAGGGAAAACTGATCTTTCTGACCCACAAGTCAACTTTAACCCACAAATCCATATCAGAGGCTCATTAATCCGACGCTACAACACAGAGGGAGCGTGCTTACCGAGCTAATCTCTCTGCTGGGAGACTCGGCCTGATCCTTCCAGTCTCGCATCTTTTTTTTTTTTCCCAGAGATGCAGCGATGGCCTCTGGCCGACAGAAGAAGACTCATTTTCCTGTCTCTTAATCTTAGCTAAAAGCTCTGATCATTCTCACGGACGCCAAACAAAAAACAGATGCAAGCCTTTTCTTTAAAGTCTCGGCCGCTTTGTGTTAGCAGTGACAAATGCTCAATGTGCATTCGACAGCGTTTTCGAGGGGGCTGAGTCGATGCTTGTCCGGCCGGAGGAAGACGGCAGATGTGCTCGATGGAAGAAAACGTTCCCTCACCTATCAGATGTCACAGATATTCAGCCGTAATAAGGTGCTAAACCTTTAATCAGAATATGCAGGTTGGCTTTAGTGCAGCATTATGATGCTTTGTCAGAGCGACTGACACAATGTTAAGTGGGGGTCAGGGAGAGTTTAAGGGAAAACTTTAATAACTTGCAGTGATGACATTGTTGGTGTTTGTGTGCCAAGTTCACATCATTAGGAGAGGAGCAGTGGAGCTCTGTGGGAGCTGATCCTACACCAAGTGACTGAACAACCTCCGTTTGATGAGCCTGCATGAGTTTAAAACCCATTTGAAACACACGTCCATCCAAATATATATATTTTTTACAATATACTAATTAATTTTACTTACAAAATCGATCTTAGTTGTGTTTTATAATGCACACGTGTCTTCAGTGCTTTAAATCCGCAGACGTGTCTTTTGCTTCAGATGAGATGGTCTGTTATTCCTACGGGATTTCTTTTTACAGTGAAGCACAAACTATGTCAGATCACTTTCATGAGAAACTGAATTGGCATGTAATATCTTTAATATACTGTCATACTTTGGCAACAGGAGTTCACACTGGAGGACATCGAGCTCTCGAACACTCCTTCAATGATTTGTTCAGATGAAAGCAGGAGATATGATGAGTTTAGTGACTGTTTGGAACAGAAAAGTAAAGAGTTTATGTAACAGGAAAATAAAAATGTAAATGATTGAACTTTTTTTTTAACCTAAAACTCATTGTACTGAAGTTGTTAACACTTTTATTTGAGACTAGAACAGAGCCGGAGCTCCTTCTGAGGACACAGAGGTCACGCAGTCAGAGCCGTGTCTGGGAGTTTGGCTGTTGTAAGGCGACTGAAGACGGCTTCACATTGCTGCTGTTAAAGGGTTATTCTGATGGAACCTCTTGGACTTACTTTGCTGCATTTGCATTGAGGAAAAAATATTGAAATGTAAACTAAATTGAAAATAAATAAAAGCACATAGAGTAGTACAAGCAACCAAAACTAATGCTAATGCTTTAACCAGCAGAAGCTTCGAGCAGAGTCAGACTCTTTGGTGGAAAGCCGTCTGCCACGATCGGCTACTGACCGGTCACTGACGATAAATTATTCCGCCTAAATTATATTAATCAGAATCCCCTTTTTTAAACAGTTTGTAAGACTTTCAGGAGGAGTGTTAACCCCTGTCAGCTCTAAAGTGTCTGTCGTGGCTGATACCGTGTGTAAAGCGCACGCTGATGATCAAAGAGCGCCGAGGAAAATAATGTCATTTCAACAATTTGAAATGTCGACAGTGAGTCTGGTTCAAGAGTTCAATCAGGTTGTGCAATGTGTTGTTGTTGGTGGTGTTGTTTGGGGTGGGGGTGGGAGGGTGTTGTTTGACGCCATGCCAAGCTCTGAATCCCGCCTCCCCTCGCCAGGCTTCAGATTTAACCCCCGGCAGAAGTCACATGTGACTGGCACACAAAGGCCTGGTATGGTGGCAAACAGGCAGCGGGGAAACTCTGCTGGGGGGCGCATTCTCCAGGGGGCGAGGAGAGCTGGTTTTGAGAGCGAGAGAGAGGGGAGGGGGGGAAACATGCCTCCCCCTGAAAATCTAAATTTGCTGCCTCTAAGTATAAAGCTCGTAGCCACAACGCTGACTGCACACCGGCAATGTCCTCACAGGCAAAGGTGGTATTGTCAAAGCTTGGCTCGGAGTCGCTGTTTGATTTTCAGGGATGAGCTTTATCGCCTTTTTAAATCTTTGATGACATGGACTCATTGTGGCCCTCAGCAGCCTTAAGACTCTCCTCTAAACCTGTAAACTTTAGCTTTTACTCAGCCAGTCCTGGGAAAGGCAAAGGTAAATAGAGGAGGAGGGTAAACAGTAACAGCACGCTGAGTTTAGGTGAGCTGAGCCTTTACTTTACGCCCGTTTAATCCCCTTTATTCCTCCATGAACAGACATGTTTCCTCCGTGTGATATAGCGATTGTGTGACTCTGCTTTTATTATTTTAGCAGCTTTTAAATGGAAGCTACTTTTGTCACATTAATCAAAAGCATTCTCTCATCATACACACTGACTTTACAACCATCGTAGCCATAAATCACCCCAACCCTCGATCATCTTGGACGGTGTGCGTCTGTGTACGCGTCCCAATATATTCAAGGTGTTAACTGCTCTCAGATAAATAAACCGGCAGCTATTTTTGGGCCTCATTGAGCAACAGTTCTACCTCAGCGGCTGGAATCGGCCTCTGAAATGTCATCATGTATTTTACAGCAATAACTCAATCGCCCTACACCACGTAGCCCGAAATAGAGTCGATTCAGGGCAGGTCCTGTTTTAGCTGCTTATGTCAGGCTCGTATAAAGGGATCGGGATTACAACCACGACCAGCGGTGAATGGAAAGATCGGAGAGAAAATAGAACTGGAATGTGCTGCTAAATTAAACCAATACACACACTCAGACTTCAAATGAGGGTTACTCATTTCAATAAATTGGTGCTTAAATATAAAAGTCTAACAGGGCGTATTCTTCAGAGGGTCACAGTGAGGTCAGTGTTTTTTAACCATCTTCTCGTCTCGACTTCTATCTTTGATAAAAAACTTTACGATATATTTTTTTAGAGTACATCTTCACAAAAATATGTGATGTCCTTTTGGGCCTTGTGTTTTTGTTTAGGGAGACTGTAGAGTGGGAAGTAAACTTTTTAAGGAGTTTTTTCTGCACTCTTTCTGACGGGCTGCAACAAGCTTCCAACAAACGGAAGCAGAGGATTTATTTTAATGTCTGAGAGGCAAAAACCAGGGCAAAAAAAAAAAAACCCAACCCAAATTAAAACAAACACTTATCCATGTTGATAAATCTTTCTGCTAAGTGAGATGAGAGCATCACTTCTATTATCTTCTCTCATCTGCATCACAGCAGCTGGACAGCCAGTGAGAGGACGGGAGGCTTTGGCGAGTCAAACAAAGTGAAACTTTAAAGGGGAACGAAAAGGATTGTGGGAGATTAACCATCATGCTCAGTTACGGCGAAGAAGAAGAAGAAATATTTCACCTGTGTTGTTGTTTTTTTAAATAATGTTTGAAGGATCTTTGTGTCAACAGAGAGGCTAAACACGATCACACAATGAATGCAGATCTAATTAAATGTGTGAACGAGCGCATTCCAACAATGATGTTGATATTGTGTCTCTGACATGTGTGTGTCTCTCCCTGTGTGTGTGTGTGTGTCTGCAGAGCCTGGTTATGGATTTTAACCTGCTGACGGACAGTGAAGCCCGCAGCCCGGCGCTGTCGCTCTCTGACTCCGGGACCCCGCAGCACGAGCCGGGATGTAAGGGACAGGACACCAGCGGTCAGTCCACACGCAATACAATACGCATATACATACATCCACCTGGGCCGATGTTACGTAGATATGCGTCATTTTCCCACTATCATTAGATCAAACCTATAGTGTGTTGATAACATAATGACGATCATATAGCCTGAATTCGTGCAAGCAGAAAAGGGCACGTGTACACTTTTTATGAATAAGGCACGAGAAGGAAACATTCGTTATAATATTAGTGATTATATTAGGGTAATAATAATAATAATAATGATAATAATAATAATAATCAGGAAAAGCCTGCGTATTTCTGTGTAATATCTTTAATAAATTATGGATGGAAACGGCCTGAAAAGCAGCACATAGTAATTATTCCCTTCTGTTCTGTGGTCCATGTTCACAGTACATGCTGGATCGTCAAGGAACTAGAAGAGAACTAATCCCCCCCCAAAAAGCGACCATCAACCGATTACTTTACATTTTTAAATCGAGCACAGAAAAATAAATAAAACCGAAAATACGCCGTAAACTCCTCAGCATTTGCAGGCGCGTTAGAGAGCAGTGAGCCTGCAGGGACCGTGATCCTGAGAGCAGCCTCTTTAATTGGAGCTTTATTCGTGTCTTTACACAGCAGCCTCTCTGCCGCGCGTGCAGCTGATGACCTCTAATAACGCATCACTCATTTGACTTTGAATATGAAAATTTATTCCAAACGAGAGAAACCTTTTTTCTTTTCTCCTGAGAGCAGCAGAGTCAGCACGCGCCCTGATTTTATTTAGCTTTAAATATGACATCCATTGATCGATTTATTTATCTAAATGTGATCATCTTTTTCTGCACATTTTATCTGTGTTTAGTAATAAAAAAAATATATAAAACGAATAAATGATGATTTAAAGAAAATCTAACTTTTGTTTTAAAACCTCGTTTTTGTATTAAAATGTGGACTTTGGACAAAAGCGCCTGCAACATGAAACTATCACATTGTAAAATGGGAATTACACAAAGTGATGACTAACTAGGCTACCTCTTTTCCCCGGGCTTCTTCCGGGTTTGGATTTAGCTTTTTTTTTTAAATTTTTTTTGCCTTATTTGCCGATACCAACACGTAGGTCACGTGATAACAGATGGTTATACAGGTGTAAGTAACTACGTAAATACGTGCTTGCTGTTGATTGGTGGACTGTCGGTCGCTCTGTCACTCTGCTTACACAAACTGCAGCTAGCTTGATACACTTCTGTAACATTAATAAACATTTTTATGTTACTATCAGCATGTAGGCCGTATACATAACCTTTATCGTCCCCCCCTACCATCTGCATCTATCGGTGCTCTGTGAGTGTGTGTTTATGTGTGTGTAACCTAATCTAATTGCTAAAGTGTGTGTGGTTAGAAACCCAGCCGTAACAAACTGTCAAACACAAACTATTTTAGTCCAAAAATGCTTTCATGTTTCTGCTGCTGCTCAGGACGTCTGAAGGAGGCTCAGACAGTCTGACAGGATTTACTACCTGCTGTCGATGAACCCCTTTTAAATACACGACGTGGTGCTTTTCATTGGAGCTACATGTTGATGTCTTAAATACATTTCTCTCCATACGTGGATTTTATTTTGAAAGTTAAGCCATAATTAAAGTAATAGCACATTGGCAAATTGAAGTGATGTGGTATAATTATTAAAAACATATGTAATTAGTATTATTATTGTTATTTATTTGTAATAATAATGTAAACCTAATTTACATGTTTAATTAATTTCGTTTCACAATAAAAGCCTCAAATATTAGCACGTTTATAGACTTCAATAAAACTCAGATATGATTTAAAGAAAATTCTTCTTTTCTAATATGTTAATATATATAAAATGTGAAATATTCAATAATTCTCTACCTCAGCTTTTCTCTCTCCTAATAACAGGCATGAAAATGTACAACATGTTTTTGTTTGTTTCTGTCCAAACTCTCTGAGAACTCTGCGTGTGCAGTGCATTGTGGGTCTTTTAAACTCCGTGTTTGATCCGCTCTGTGACATTTCTTGCTAAGCTCTTTCACATGCAGAAGATTCCAGTTAAAAGTCACATCCTCGCGTCGCTTCAAGTCAGTGACATGACTGGTCTGATGAGGAACAGACTTCATTGTGTTTTCCCTTTGAGAGCAGAGGGACACAATGGTGAGGGAACACTTTTATCCACAGGGTTATTTCTTCATCATACAGACGTTTCTTACATTTTATTGTTGCTTTTATTCTCATTTATAATGAACACAAAACACATCAGGTTTACTTAAGCATAATACGTCTGCCACACCTCACCACACCGAGCTGACGCCTGTGCCCCGGGCGGTGTGCGGTCTCACACCCATCACTGAATGACCACAGTGTGTCTCTTTATTCAAAGCTTTCTCTCTCAGCTTCTGTAAAGACTGACTTTGATTTTGAACTTGCGTGCTGGTTTTTTAAGATCTAACCTGGCCTAAATCTATCTTTGATAGTCCATCAGTCGTGATCACTCCTCTTTGATGATGCCTACACGACGACAGCCTTTATCTCTGCATGTATTCCGGGTTTGTTGTTTCTCCAGTCGCTGAAAAGTGATTTGGTTAAAAGCCTCTCGTCGCTGCTTTCCAGCTTAAATCCCTCTGAGAAGCTGACCTGGAACGGCTCTGTCATGTCGGCACATTATCAGTCAGATTGCTCCCATTGTTGCTCAGCGCGTTGCTGCCCTTTCCTCTGTATTGTGATAGACTTTGGCCTTAAGTGACAGCTTACCCAGTGTCAGTTTACTGCCAGATAACAGCCTGGGCCTGGCCCTTATTGGTTTTGCTGGTGGCCCTGCGGAGCCTCTTTTTAAACCCTGCTGATCATTTGGAGCTGCTCTGAGAGCTAAGCCCTCGCCAAACAGAGCCCAACTTGCCCGAGTCACAAAAGCCTGATCCGCGGGATTAGCTGGCCAACTAATTTCACTTCTTTCTGTGAGGTCCTTAAATTGCAGGAGTGAGAGGAGCCCTGGCAGACATAACATGGATGTGTGGTCCTTTAAAGTGGCAGCGCTGGGGGCCAAATGCAATCACTCAGAGCTCCTGCCCATCTTTGAACGTAATGCAGTGTTTGGAATCGCTCTCTCCTGGCAACGTCACACCCCTGCTCGTCATTCCTCCTCCTGCGGGATGGAGAGAGTTCACATGATGTTTGATCTGACAGTATCATCCAGTGGCTTTCAGCAGGGAAGGACGCTGCTGATGCAATGATGCAGAGTGAAAGGTGTCAGAATAACGTGCTGTTTCACAGATACAACATGTGTTAATGCATTCATTAAAACTGTGCAGGGACGAGAGCAGGAAACGTACATGCATAGACTTACTTTTACTGAAAGCACAGCAGGGAGCAGAGATTACAGCATACAGCTTTACATTTTAAAGGATCATTTATAAATATGTATAATTTCATTTATATCTTCGTTTTATATCATTAAGCTTTTAGCAGCTCAACAACAATCGCATCCAAGTTTATACGCCCTATTTTCTCTTATAACCAGAGCTCGTTTGAGGATTATGTAACAAACAGTGTTAGATAGAAACAGAAATGATGGATTTGTTTAGATTTAATAACCAAACATTATAAAAATGTGTTCCAATTAACTCTACTTCAACCGGCGATACACTGAAATGCTGCTCACACATTACAATAATGATGATAATAATAATGCACTGAATTACTAATATGACGTTAAACATGGCTTTCAGCATAATAAGCACTTTGTCTTTTAATGGTTGAAGTTCCAACCATTGAAGTTTCCAAACTGTCCTCTTATGTTATAATTACCATAATGTTTACTCTTTCTTATCATGTCATACATTATGGTGTAAAGGCAGAGTCTGATTTTCTCTATATAGTACAAAATGACTCAAGTTCTTTCATAAGTAAAATATGATACAATAAATGTACTAATGTACTTTTAACAAGACATTTGTGTCGGGCTGTACATTTATTAAGAACATATTTCTGCTTCCTCTCTTTAAAGTGGTAATCTCAGTTTTGTTCTCTTTGGCGGTACCCATGGCGATAAACTGTAATTGCAGGAGCACACAGACAGTGTCGCATGTGTGACGTCCACAGTTGGCCTCTTGATTTTCCTCACCGATGGGCGTTTGCCTTCATCTGAGCGTCGAATTTGTTTCTTTTTCTCTGGATTTTCACTTATTTTTGAAGTTGTATCTGTTGTCATCGATCTTTTCTTTGTCTGTTCAGCCATACCAAAAGTTCAGCAGATTACTGCTTAAACACGTGCAGAGACAGAAAAGCAGCTGCTTAGCTCCGCCTACCCTCTCTGGCAGACCAGCCACTGCTGGGTGATGGGAAACGCGTCACTAACTGGGCATTGCTTGTGATTTTTTCCGTGAAAGTCGCCACCGACGCCCAGTCTGTATTACAAAGGCTTTCAGCAGTGGGCCATAGGCTCAATTACCATTGTGTTACCTCATTTGGCGATAGATAGTGACTTAACAGACATTTATTTAAATGAAAATCTTCGAGATTATCTCTTTAAGCCCGACCATCATGGTACAAAATGAAGAATGGCTTTGCGCTAACTCTCGTTATAATCCCACTTTTGGAAAGGAGGGGTTACCAACTGGGCCATGTTTTCAACTGATTGTTAAAATTGTGTGAACCACTTTCCCTTCATATATCTGCAGATAAGCACTCCTACAGCTTTTGTCAGTGCCTTCTACACAGACTCATCATGTTCAAGACATTGTGAAATAAGTCACATGTAAGGTTAAATACATGCTTTGCAGTTTTTCCGCACTATCCTCACATTATAGAGTGAGGCATTGATCCAAGCTTACATTTACGTCAGTGATACCATTTAAAAATACAAACCTTTCAGCAACATAAACATTTTATCAATTATTATTATTAATATAGCAACAAATTTTACATTACGTGTAAAACATTGTTGTTGCTAAAAACAGGCACTATAGGCATGATTAGATTCATTCTTACTACAATTTATGATCTAGTTTATTTAATTTGACTGAAAAACAAGGTGAGAAAAACTCTCAAACTCAAAGTTAACTTAGTAGCTTTTCATGTTCATGTCTTGTTCTCATATTGTGTAATCTTCCTGCCTCGGCCGCTCCTCCCCCTGTCCTCATAGAACTTTTGTTCTTCTGTGCCTGCAGACACAGAGAAATCCCACCAGAACCAGCTGGACGAGTCGAGCGCAGACGACGGCTCTCTGAAAAAGAAGCAGCGGCGGCAGAGGACTCACTTCACCAGCCAGCAGCTGCAGGAGCTGGAGGCCACCTTCCAGAGGAACCGCTACCCCGACATGAGCACCAGGGAGGAGATCGCAGTGTGGACCAACCTCACCGAGGCCCGGGTCAGGGTGGGTACACACGGCTCTGCACGGCCGAGCATGGTTACATGCAATCAGCCATTTGTACATCAGTGTGACACATTGGTCCTGATGAACTATTTTCTAGATTGTCCTGATATTTGATGTGCATGTTTCTGAGGCCAAACCCTGAATCTTCTCCTCTAGCACCATCTCATGGGCCGAACTTTCACTTTTGTATAAATATAAAAACGTAGCGTAGAGATTGGCAGGATATAAACTCCTCTCAGTGGATGAACCTTCCACATTTTAGGAACACTGTGAGCTTTTCTCTGGTGCAATCTTGTGTGCAAAGGCATGGAACACATTCAAGCTCCCAAAGGATATTACCTTTAGTTTTCACTGTAACTCTGAAGCTTAAAATTTTGTGCACAAACTTCCCTGACTACATGGGAGGAAAAACGCAGCCCTTCCGTGTATGTGAATCCCATAATTCTTTATTTTGTGAACAAAGATAAAATAGATCTCACTATAATCACCTTTAATTTTTTATCCCACTGATTTGCTATTTCAGCTGGACTTCCTGGTCTGATTTTCATTGTCCATAGTAGTCCCTGCACTGTTTTTACCAGGTCTCTTTCTGGGCTGAAACCCTGCGAATCTTTTTGGTATATTATATTATTGTGAAACTTGTATGTGTGGGGTATGATGAACTTAAATAATTATCTGCCGCCCCTTTTGAACAACAGGATTGTGAGACGTCAACAGAGGCAGTAAAACAGCCAATTTGACGTCCATGTAAATAGTTGCACCGGACCAACGGACAGGGTTGTGACACTTAGAGGTTTTAAATGTGCGTGCGCCACCAGCAGTACACAGCTAACTTCAAAGAAGAAGAAATTAGCAGCAACCAAAAATGGTCCAGGAATACCCTCAGAGCTGAAGATAGGATCTCCTGCCATATAACTGACTTTGAAAGGTACATGATGATGGTTTAGAAAGCAAGGAAATAAGCAAGGATGGCATCATGACAGTCCTTTTTAAGGATATATCGTGGGATCTGATTGATCTGATTCATAAATATAATTTCATAGGAATGATGTCATATTGCCTCCTACCAAAGCTTCAGTTCACACACCAAACCTGAATGTCAAAGGTGGCGCAGAGGTTGCCCACACACAGAGGTTTAGTCACCGTAGCTATATGGAGCAGGAGGACACACATTCCAATGGATGACAATACAATCGCTGGCCTGCCTGACCCGTAATGGATCACATTAATGTTGGCTGGTTGAAAGGTCACATAGCACGCACTCTTGGCTGTTATTTTGAAAGGACAACAGACTGCACAATGTCTCGTCCTTAATATCCATCAGTGGCCTCTCCAACCCGGGCCGCATGCAGGCCGATTCCTACGTGCCCGAAATACTTCCCCTGTCAGATTGATTCATGTGATTTGTCAGAGAGCTGTAGTTAATCACCAAAGTTACAGCCTGACGCGACATATTGATGACACTTAATCGAGGGTTTAGGGACACATGGTGCGGTATTCTGTACAGACTGTAAAGGCTTTAAAGGAGGTGTGTTGTTTCTGAATCAGGCTTTGGAGATACAATTGACTTCACTTGACTTGACTGAAATATTATTATTACTTTAATGTAATGGGACCTTCAGAGCAGGCTACAAAACCAGGCCACTACCATGCTACATGCTAGCAAGCACTGCTTTAAAGTCAGTGCTAAGGTTATGTTTACCACAGTTGCCAGTAGAGTTTAGTGTGTTAGCATTCTAAAGTTTGGTAGTTTGGTGTGTGTTAGCATGCTAAAGTCTGGTAGTTTGTTTAGCACTAAAAGCTCATTGCTAGCTTGTCTAATGGCCATAGAACAACACACTTTCGGAGCCACTCTTCCGTGTTTATATTTTCCCATCCCATTTATAAGTTGTAATTATAGTTCAAAATATATTCAGCTTGTAAACACAATGTTAGAGCTACAGCTGTGCCAAACAGAATCCCAAATGTAACCTGCCTCCACACTTTGATTTTTCACATTTTATAAAGGTGGTGCTGCCTAAAATATGCCTCTACAGATCATTATTCAGAATATAGGGCCTGTGTTTGACAGGACTTCATGGGTTACATCCATTTCTCCATCTGCCTGCTGGAAGTACAACCAAGTCTTACCGCAGATGGTGAAACAATCACACAATTTAAATGATTAGATTCGTTTATAAGGACACATATTCAACCTGTTGCTTGTCGGTCATCATGAGTTTCAAACCGATGGGTTTCAGTTGGAAGCCTTTCAGTGTCAAACAGCGTGATTACGTGTTGGTGGCACTCATTTCGTGCCCTAGTAGCCTTCAGGGCTTTCTGCCAGAAAGTTTTCTCTTACACCCGGGAGACTGTGGCCCGTGTTCAGTGTGGGACTAAAGTCAATGCTAGACCTAACCAATGCTCACAGTCTGATTATGTTTAGGCATGAAAAGTACTTTGTAGAAAGTAAAATTTTATTGGAAAATATTACTTCAAGGAAACTATCAAAGCAGGGGATTAGGTCAAGTTACGTACAAGATGAATTACCTCTCTTTACTCCACTTTGACTTTTATCCTCAGTCCTGCCAGTATGACCAATCTGTTGCCCCTGACCGACTGCCACTTTTTTATTCTTTGTTGGCTTTCCAAAGGTTTTTGGAAAGCCACTTGGTTTGGTAATAGACCCACCATCATCAGTTCATATCACTTCTTCTCTAAAGAAAGTATTTTAATGACCTTCTCATGCTGTCGTTGAACCATTTTACGGATAAATATGGCTTCAGACGAGCTACTGAATAACCCTTAAGCTTTTACCACAAACCTTCAAACTGCATTGCCTCTGAGCCATTAAAAAGATTGGGTAGCTCGTGTCCTCTGGCGTGGGCTTTCCCCTGCTGTCACTGGAATGGAAAACTCAGAGTCATGTACTCTATACTCATATTAATGGTCAACAGCTTTCTGTTACTATAATAACAGAGGGTTGGATGATACCCCGCATGCATGCCAAGGGAGCAGAGAGCAACTGAATATCAACATGGGACTTTTACACAAGGTTTATGGGGGTCAAAGAGATAAAAACATTTGATACTAAATTATTTTAATGTGAAATGAAAACATAGTTTTAACAGATGACCAGAGATAGATGCTGTGTTTAAATAAAAGGTTTCTGTCTAACCAACGAGAAAGAGACAGAACCGTTCCAAAACTTTCCTCTCAAACGAAACAGTTTTAATTTCTAAAAACCCTCAATTTAGATTTTCCACTCGAGCTTTAATCCAATTCATTTCCTCCAAATATAGGAGCAGAGAATGACAAATTTGAAGATTTCTCTCCCCTGACATTTCTTTCATTGGGATCTCACTATTCAAATAAGTCACTGATTAGTTTTAATAAGCCTCGCCTGATATCACTGTTTGATGATACACTTTAACTTTCTTTCTGGGATCATTATGTCTTCAGAATAGTCTGGATACATTTGCACACAATATCACTGAGAGTATTTGAGACGGGTTAAGATACTCTGACTCAATGTTTTAGAATAAAACTTTATTGACTTCTGACACTTTGGGATATTTGAGGTAAAAGTAAGTGTTAAGTAAAAGTAAATAAGCCCTTCAGTCATTCTGTTTTCCAAAATAAGATTATTGTAAATTACAAGTCATGCTTTGAAAACATCTCATGCCTCATGATTGACAGTAAAATGATTCACTTCACCCATTTAAGCTCTATGCTGGTCACAGATTTCACCTCATCTGGTTACCTTAATTTCCCCTCACATCGAGGCTTCATCATTAAAATGCATATTAAATAACAATGCTTTGTCTAGTTTTGAACTCTGACTGTGTCATACCTTTAATTCTCACAGCTACAAGATTGAACAAGGAAAGCTTCCACAAAAGCCCTTTTCTGCACTGCCAGTTCAAGGCGGGATTATTACGCCGGCATCGGAGGTAGTGACAGAGACGTAACAGTTGCAAAACGGCGTCAGTGTAAACAGCTTAGCCGACAGGGTGGAACAGCGCCGTGTGTGTATTTGAACGCCGGAACGCTATTTAAATACACACGTGCACCAATGTAAAATGGCAAAGGCTGTATGATTGCTGTATCAATGAGTATAATCAAGCGGAAAGTATCAACGAGCTTTGTTACGCCGCTGAGGCGGAACTGCAGTGTAAAAAGGGCTATTACTACAGCCAGGTATATAGTTATATTTTATATTAATGTTTCAGTATGTTTCATCACCAGTGAAAAACTCCTCACAGGGGCTTTAAAGTGAGTGATACATGTGACTGTTAAAGAAAGCAGGATGAGATTTTTTGTTAAAAACCACCACAAGCATGTACAGGACAAAATCAGCAAAGAGATAAGAGGTACGGCTTTGTCCACAGGGGGCGCCAAAATCAACACAAACCCAAAGTGCCTCACAGCAGCTTTAATTTTACTATGACAAATACATTTCAACTTAAAAGCCACTGATACTCTGATACATGATAGCCACTGATACAAAATAACACCATGTCACTTTAAACAACAGTTCTAATGAGGATTACAAAATGAAAAGGTATTTTTATACCTTTGAAACAACTCAATGAAACCTCAAAGGCTTTGTACTTCACTTTCTTCATTTAGCTTCCCACTGAGAGCGTTGAGAAGTCTTGGATAATACAAAAAAACAAAACAAAGGTTTTTGTTATTTCACATCAGAGATATCTCTATTTCTGTTTCTTTTCCAAGCTCACCTTAATGATTTGGAGTATCTCAGTTAAAAAAGGTGATGTTGCTGACCTATGATTGGTTACCTATGATCAAAGCACACCAGAGTTTTAGTCTTTAAAAGTGATACCCTCTGAATGATTGTGGTTTTTTTTAACAATGAAACTGACTGCATTTCCTCATGCACACTTGGACACATTCAATGTATTTATACTGTATTTATATTCGGTAAGTACTCAATTCTGATTGGCTATAGGGTGTTCATTAATTCCTGACAATGGACACCTTCTAAGTAGTTGTAGTGAAACAATGACATGGCTGGTTACCTAGTCTTCTAGTTAAACACATGGTAACAATATGTTTGGCTTTCGTCCACTGTGTGCATTGTTCTTGACTTATTATCTTGTTGTCACACCTTTAGCTTTCGGTCTCGAAGCTGAACCAAATGATTCAACGAGCTGACATAACTAGAAACATCTCCTTTACCAATCGAAGCTGAGATCTGTTGTATTTACTGCAGTAGTGGACAAGGTTTCCATTGCATTGGACTATTATGATTTTTAGGTATTACATAAAACGTCAGGCATTTCTTGGTTAACAGATTTAAACTTGATTTTAATTGCAAAACCAATAAAGACAAAGAAACGGACACCTTTGGGGAATGATCCCTTTCATAACAACCCTGTTATTGGTGGACGACTTTCCCCAACCTGCCTGGGCCTGAAAAAAACCTTGAGCTTTTAGGGAGATATTTAAGTTTCAATAGGTTTTACCAATTAAACTTTACACTCAAATGTTTGTTTTTTTCTCTTTTTGGCTTCCATAGGTATGGTTCAAGAACCGACGTGCCAAGTGGAGAAAGCGGGAGAGGAACCAGCAGGCAGAGTTATGCAAAAACGGCTTTGGAGCCCAGTTCAATGGACTCATGCAGCCCTACGACGACATGTACACGGGCTACTCCTACAACAACTGGGCCACCAAGAGCCTAGCCAGCAGCCCGCTCTCCGCCAAGAGCTTCCCGTTCTTTAACTCAATGAATGTAAGCCCCTTGTCATCCCAGCCCATGTTCTCGCCCCCCAGCTCCATCCCCTCCATGAACATGGCTTCTAGCATGGTGCCCTCAGCGGTGGCCGGGGTTCCCACTACAGGGCTCAACAACCTGGGCAACCTCAACAACCTCAACAGCCCGTCGGCGCTCAACTCGGTAGCTGTGACGGCAGCAACTTGCCCTTACGCCACCACAGCCAGTCCCTATATGTACAGAGACACCTGCAACTCCAGCCTGGCCAGCCTGCGGCTCAAGGCCAAGCAGCACGCCAACTTTGCTTATCCGGCGGTGCAGAACCCTGTGTCCAACCTGAACCCCTGCCAATACGCTGTGGACCGGCCGGTATGAAGAAGAAGCTCGTATGACGACCCCTGACCCTACCGACCAGCTGTAAGTCCACTATTACCCCACTTCACATCTCTTCAGTTCCATCTTAAAGCTGCCAGATGTGCTGCAGGCTGGCAGATTGTGTTTGATGGCACTGTATGAGAATAATCTTCAAAACTGACAAATAAACAAGTAGACACGCCCAGATGGACCACCGCGCTTCAAAGGAATTCTCTCCAGTTTGTGAGACTTTGTCGCTGAACTGACCAACTGCTTCAAAGGATTTCTAAAATTTATTATCCACATTTTTTCCTTCTTTTGAACTGCATGATTAGAGTAAACGTAGAAATCAAGGGTAAATAAAACTTGGATGCTTCAACTGGACTGGTGGTCAACATCTTGGCCCAAAAATACCAAATGCGATCGTTGCTACTGTCGCAGGAAAAGGGACCTGTGGTTGCAATGCGGGAGAAATGGAGGATGTATATAATGGACTTTTTTCTGTTTTGTATGTGACAAAAAAATATATGAAAACGTACTTTAAAGATGAGAAAAGCATGCTCTTCAAAAGCAAAAGGCCCTAGGTTGATGTACTATGATTACATCCTTTAGGAACTTTAGACTTTGTTGTGAATTCTTCCCCCCCGCGGAAGGTCATAGCTCAAAGGTCAGCTTGGGTGGGCAAGAAGAGGGTAGTCCTGGAAAGTGAACACATTAACCTCAAGCGGTTAAATACAAAAACAACAATTAAGTCACACATATAACAGAATATCAGCAAGATTTTTTCAAGTAAAACTCTAAGAAGCCATTGAGTATATAGATTTGTGTGGTGTTATACAAAGGGAGTCCATGACTGTAAAAAATGTATGTAAGAGTGCAGTTGTCATTACAAAAAACAAGCTTTTTTTCCCGATGTAGCCTGCTTTGTCTCATTAAATAACCAATTAAAGGATCCGTTTTTATGAACCATGAATGGATTTTGACATTGAGCATGTCCTTCCATATCACTTATCTATAGCCTCTGGCTTTACTCGTGTGACTCAGGCCAAAACGTTATGTCCTCACAACAATGAGCGCGGCTCCATGGAAACCCCCGACTCACTTCCATGGCAACACTTGCGCAACGATGAAAGAGAGTAGTTGGCTGGAGGGAGATATAGATGTTCCCGATGGCCGCTCTCTGATATGTTTGACCTACACTCCGAGTGGGAACCGCAGGCTATCCAGTGACACAGCAGGAATTCACAGAGGCAGCGCCAGGATTACATAAGAGCCTTCAAGGAGCGAGGTGTCCCAGCGGAGCCACAAACGAGGGGTTAGCAGCCCATCAATCCCCATCAGCCCCTGCAACTGTTTATTGCTCTGACATTTCCGCTGTTGTGAGTTTTTCTTGATGCTGAATTCTAGGTAAATTCTCCAACATCATATTTGACATGGGGGAGCATCTCTCTTCAGGATCTTTCTATGAGGGTGGAAATATCTCAACATAATGTAAATTCTGCAGATAATAAATTAACGCAATTTCAACTACGGATACTTCTGCTTCTACTAGTATAATACTGCTCACTAAACATCCTTTTGTTCTTTCTTCTTATAGCCAACAGGTGACATGGATCAATGAATCATACATGTCATTGGTTTACAGATGAAAAAACAGAGAGCCTACTAATTGAAAATATTCAAAAGTAAGATATTGAAGATATATTTTTACTGGCCATTTTGCCTTTAACAGATACAATAGATAATAGGACAGCTAAAGAGAGACAGGAAATATGGGGAGAAGAGAGCGGGGGATGACATGCAGCAAGGGGCCGATAGCAGTGCATCTCAGGCTGTGGCCTCTGTATGTGCAGCGCCAGCTCTACCCACTGAGCTAAACTAGCGGCCTGTTAATTTTAATATTTAATCTGGCAATTTGCCATTTAACAAAACAATCTAATAACTATTGTTGGAATAGCAGCGACAGAGCTTGTGATTTGCTTCCCTTGACAGAACCTGAGTACAATAAAAAAGGAAATAAGGTCCAACTTCTTTACCTACATGGGTCAGAACATTATTAAAAAAAATGACTCAGTTCCAGAGCGGTCTATTTAACAATAAAAGCTTTTTAGCATTCAAACAAAACAGTTAAATAACTTGTATCTTATACATAATTGGTTGATAATTACATTATGTAATTACATACATATTTACAAAAAGTCATCATTAGATGACAAAAGCATGAATTAAAGGGTTACTGTTTTATTCCCAACATGGAAGCCTAATGTCAAAGGCCTCTCCATGTTGCTTCTGGCTAACACGCACTGCAGTGTCATCAGTGGTAGCTATGGCCCATTCTGACATGCCATGAGAAAAATGAACTGAATTTAATAATAACTCAGAGCTGTCAAACACTTGTACTGAATCTGCTGCTGTTCTAAAACTATAACTTCTATAAACTATAAATAACTATACATTCTAAGCAGGTTTGAAGTTCCACTGAATAATGACACAAAGTCAGGATGCAAACTAAAAAACACATTTGGACTGGCAGCGCTCACACACAGTACTCACACTGCAAAAGGCTGCTGTGTCAGCTCTTGCTTACTAACAGCAAAAACACATTAGTATGGTTAAAAAACAATACCATGGCATATAATAGATATAATAATGTTAAATGATATTGGGACACAGCGATTGTGACTGCAGTTTTTTTTATTATGTTTGAAAGTCAGTTGAAGGATAACGTGTTCTTAAAACACAGCTGTTTGAATGTGAAGTTTGCAGCCTGAGGATACAAGGCTTTCATTCAACTAACAATATTATGCTTGTGGGCAGTCTGTTCAAAATGTCCTGTTAGGATGGAATTATGTTTAGGATGATGATGAAGTGGGCTGCACGGTGGTGCAGTCGTTAGAGCTGCCGCCTCAGAAGGTTCCTGCTTCGGATCCCGGTTTGGACGTAGTGGGCCTTTCTGTGTGGAGTTTGCGTGTTCTCCTGGTGCATGCGTGGGTTCTCTTTGGGTACTCCGGCTGGTCGGCTGGGTCTGAAGCCATCTTGTTTGCTCTGCAGCTGCAAGTAAAGCCAGAGTGAAGCCACAACACAGCTAATATTAGTTATAAAATTGCCCTTCTGCTCTGGCATTATAATACGAAATGTATCCGTACAGTGTTTGCAAAGGGTCTTACAGTCACGATCTAATCATAAATATACAAACATGTACAATCTGTCACCAGAGCCCCACCTTTAATGGAGCTCTATGTGTCATTTGAAGTGTAATGACACAAAGCAGGTGATCTCTGAGTAAAAGAATGAGACACGAAAGCAGGGGTTGGTTCTGATTTTACCTTAAACTTAAAGCAAAAGTTGCAGTGTGCATGTGTGGGTTCTCTGCTTGTACTCCAGTTTCCTCCCATGTAAAGTTTGCAGCCTGAGGATAAAAGGCTTTCTTACAACTAACAATGTTAATACATGCTTGTGTGCAGTTAAAATGTCTGATTAGAATCAAATCACGGTTAGGATAATGATGAAGTATCCACCTCATTTTAAAACAGGTGTTATTTACCAGAAATCTCAATAATCAAATAAGGTATAGCTCATGTTATAGCGAGCAATAGACACAGAGTAACAGTGTGTTATTGTACCAAAAGCAGTTAGAGAGAGAGTCTGACTCAAACAGACAAGCGAAGAGATTTCCACATCAACTTGCTGATCCGACAGCAGACATTCTCCCGGTGGCCCAAACACAAACCTGTTTTGTGGAGTGAGGTGGAGCGGTCACAGTTTGTGCTCCTCACTGCCACGCCACTCCAAAGGATCAATATTCCTGCAGAGGGTCCCTGATGTTTACTCACAGTGCAAAACTACGGCAAGCGGAGAGAGAGCACAGAGCGTGGTCTGGAAAAAAATACAACAGCAGAGGAAGTTCTAACGATTACCTCAGAGGATAGAGGGGTGTGAAGACAAAATAACAGTGGGAGGAATACGAAAGGATACCAGGTCTGCTTGTCTTGACATAATACTTATTAAAGAGCAAACTTATTCTTTTCTTTTCTTGTATTTTTCTTTACAAAAGTAATTCACATTCAAAGCAAAGGCAATGCATTAACATCATATGTGCTAAACTGAGCCCTCAGAGCAGACTGGGTGTTCCCTGTCAGATAGTGTTGCTGCAGACGCTTCTTAGAGTCAAAGTTATAAAAAAAAAAAAGAAGAAGAAGAATGAAATGCCAGATTTTTTATTTCCCCGTTAGAACTCGATACATCATTACAGCGCCGAGCCAAAAACTGAAATGACACGTTTCTGTGCAACCAGATCCGTCTGCAGCCCGTCACTGCCACTTCCTGTGGAGCGGGATCACTTTTACAGGCAGACAGTTTACATCTGCATCAAGCCTCTGATGTACACCCCCGCTGACATGGAGGGGATTTAGCATCATATTTTGTAACACATTCAGGTTATTTAATACACCAACCAACTTTTTTTTCATGTCTTACACATTACATTCAAATGAGCATTACATATAAACACGATGGCTCTTTCTACTGAATCTAAGCTCCATAAAAAAGACATTATGCAACACATACAGTTTTAATCTTTGGAGGAAAAATAATGTAATGGATTTTGTAGTCATGTAACTCAATAACTGATTATGCAGGATTGTTAAGGAGTTAATGTGTGTATTATTAAAACAATTATGTGTTAGGGTCAGCTCATTTATGCCGACCTGTGCCCATAAATCTGTGACATGCATATAGTCCCTCATTATGATTTGAGGAAGTATAGTCTATTTGCATGTCATTATTCCTCACTGATAAGGTAGATTATTGTCTCAGAGCTGTTGGACTAAATGACAGCGATGAATGTGATATATATAATTAGGACTGAAGCAGAAAACACCTTCATGGTAATTGCTGTGAAGGAAACAGAGAGAGACGGAGTCACTCGGCAGACTCTTCTTACTGTTTGTTCCCGGTCGGGGATTAGAACAATTAGAACTGTCTGATACGAGCTGTTCAAAGTTATTAACGAAACAAAGCGACTTTTGGTGATACTTTTGATGAGCTGTTTGCTCAATCTATTTAAAAGGGGGTGAACCTCAGGAGTTAGTTGCGAGCACTGATTTAGGAGAGAAGTTTCTGCCACATGACTGTGGAGGGTGGTTGCAGAAGTTTTCATGTAGCTTCAGTCAAGCAGAAAGCTTTATCATGTTTAAAGAGACAGTTTTATTGGGGGCAAAGGACAAGAGAGTAAATTAGCTTTTCTCTGCATTAAACTAAGGACTGTATGACTGACATATTCAAACATGCATTTAAGTAAAAGTACATGACATTATGTAGAAATACTACATTTTAAGTTTTATCAGCAAATGCACTTAAAGTAGCGATGATGAACTTTTATTTTGTATTGATTTTGGCGCCCCATGTTGACAAAAGTGGTACGTCTGCAGTCGTAAAGATCCTGATCCGGCTAGCAAGGACATTTGTTTTGGAAGCGAGTAAAAGAAAGAAGCAACTTCCTTTGTTTGAAAGCTTTAGTTAGTACCATTCATACACCTAAATTAGCCTACAGCTAAGATCTAGTTCCTTGCTAATCGTAATTTTATTGGTAAAGCTACAGTTATCAACATTTCTTGTCATTTTGATTTATCATTATATTTAGCAAGCAAGGTCACTTACATGTTACTTACATGTTAGTAAGGCCAGCATGCATTGTATTTCAGTGGTGTCCCCTGTGACGTCCACACACTGTACACAGCACATTTCATTATGTATTGTATGAATTAAACAGACGTATTACTCACTTGACTGGGAGGAAGAGGACACATTCAGGATCAATTTTCAATTATTTCTAATCTGGCAAATCCAGACCACTTTTTGCCTGAATTCAATAACTGTCCATTTGAACTTTTTTGCTCTTCTCTCACTTCTCTGCTTTTTATCTTTTTGTTGATCATGTTATTTTCTAAAATCTCCTCCCGCTTCCTTTTAGCTGGCTAATGTACCAGATCCTCATTCTGCAGGCAATGAAATGCTGTAACAGATATGTATGAAATTATAAGAAGACAGTAGATTATGATGCCAGTGCTGTAAAGATATTTTTTTGGCCTTTCATGCCTTTGAGAGAGAGGACAATGGATGGGCTCGGAAACACGGGAAGAGAGAGTGGGGGCGACATTTGACCAAGGGTGGGAGTTGAACCCCAGGCGGCCATATTGAGGACTGTAGCCTCTGTACATGGGACGTGCGATTTAACCCATGAACTGAACCAGCACCCCTCGAGAGTAGTTTTAATATACATTTCAGTTTTGTTCATTACATTTTTTTGAAGATACAATGCGGTAAGTTAGTCCGCATTGAGTTCCAAAACTACGAGTAATTTCCCATCAAATGGTCCAACATAAATCTTTTTGTTGCTTTTTTCTTTGCTCTTTGGAATAACATTGGATTTGACCTTTTTTAGGTCTGTCGTGTGACGTTTCTTTCTTAGGGGTCACACGTTTAGAAACACTGCTTTAGTCTGAAACAAGACAGTGAAAATCTGCAAAGTGACCTTCAACTAAAGCTATGTGATATATTTAATGCTGTAAAAAGTACATTATTCCCCTTAAATTAATATAAAGAGTGGAGTACAAGTATAAAGTAGCACATGATGAGATTAGCTTCACTCTATCAGTCCAATATATCTGCAAACCAGTTGCCTCTATCAGTCTAACTGGGATTTCCACAGTGCTCTCCAGCACACAGCAGGTGTGAGCTGACACACAATGAACTCTCCCCGCAGCTGACAGGTAGAGCAGCACACCTGTTGGGATGTAAGGAGCACTCCTTCTGGTGTGTTCCAGAACAAAACCTTTTTTTATAATCAAATGGTCAAATAAACAAGTTTATGAAGACTGATAATTAATAACATTTAATATATGGGGGTGGAGCCTCAGAGTGTCCTTATATCAGAACATTTGTTCCAATTCACATCCTCAACAAGAAATCAGTGCGTGGCTGCTGCAACAACAACAACAACTACTAATACTATTACTACTACTACTTAAGCAACCACAACTCTTAAAAACAGTATTACATTAATTACAATTTAATTGTCTCAAGTCCATTTTTCATATAATATCTAGTTGTAAAGATTGTCATCATGTTTCCCACATGGTCCCCAGCAAGTAGCCTCTGTGACGGGCTAATCTTACACACTGTAATAACACCGTGATCACTTATCTAATGCTCACTTTCACAGCAAAATCCTTTCAGCATTAAGATGATGATGATGCCTTAAAGTTTCAATTTTGGGACTCTTTCCAAATTTCTGCTGATAAATTAATTTCTTAATATTTACCTCTTTAACCTTACTATCAACTACAGTTAGCTTTTGCAATATTTTATAGATATTTTAATGTTAACTTAAATTTTATTTCAATTTTGAATCAGAAATTGTATTACATTTATTTTTGAATATTCCCCTAAATGTTTCATAAGCTGTAGATACATGAATCATGAATCTTTTAGATGTTGGCAGGTTTGGTTTGGAGCTTTTTATGCTAAAACAGGCTCTGGCTTTGGACGTAACAACACAGACATGAAACACATGATTCCTTTTATCTCACCCTGTGAATTTAATTTATTTAAGAAATGTTCTATTATTTTTTCATTTCAATACTGTGAGCACAACAAACTTTACTCCGTTCAGCTTCATTATGGTTCAACTAACCCTTTAAAAAATTCGAATTAAAACTCTAGTCTCAGTACGATACACAAACAGAGAAACAACAACACACACATACTTATTTACCTTACCAACAGTGGACTATCATGCGACACTGACCAAGTGAGGACTTCTGTTACTGGTCATTAAAAATTATTTTAAAAATAGAAGAACTGTTAGAATAAGAAGACACACACACGCATAATCAGTAACGACTTTCTTTTGTGTACATCTCCTTCTTTTCTACACCTTTTTTTCTCTTCCTCTCACCCTCTCATCTTTCTCCTCCTCCTCCACGTTGTGCCCTAAAGGCCCAGTTCAGCCTGTGGTCCTGCTCTTCCTCCAACTGTAATACATTAGGAGGATTAACATTCCTACAGTAAGCTGCAGACCCAACCTACCGAGCTTTTCTGTCCTCTTCCTCAGCCCCTCCAGCTTGTGCTGTCTTGCATGTAATTTCCCGTTTGCCTTAGAACTCCCCCACCATCCTAATAATGTCCTCCCACATGCACGCCACGTACACAGGTTGAAGTTCTATTTGTAAGTCAGTACTGCAGGTATACAGGCAGACACACACTGTGCCGACAGCCTGGATTGTATTTTTACATGTGGGAAAGCAAATCACATCGGAAAGTATTTTTATTTCAGGGTTCAGAAGAGAACAATCTGCTACAAAGAACCTAAAAGAACACGTGAATTTCATTATTTCATTTTACCATGCGAAGTTAAAACTATTTTGGTGAACACTGGTGAACAGAAGAAAAAGAAGACATCTGTTGGGAACTATTTTCAGCAGCTGATTAATGGAGATATAGAGATTAGAAGCTTCCTAACCAGGAGTCACTCCTGCCCCAGGAGGTTCATCTTTATTTGGCAGGGGATGGCTGGTTAGGTTGTATTACAAATTGGTGTGAGGGTGATCTTTAGTAGATTTATTGTCACAATAACTTATTTGCTACAGCAGGCCAACTGCACATGTCCCACCGAACGAAGCCAGTCAAAACATTGAAACAAAGGTGAGCATGAGGTCAGAATGTGGAAACATTTAAATGGATAGTTGAAGCAAAGTGTAATTTGTAGTTTTAGCAGGACAGACGCAAAACATAACTTCAGAAAAATAAGAGGCTGTCTGAACATCAAACTCTCAGAAACACTGTCTAATATTGAGGTACATATTTTAATGACAATTTTGTCAATATTACAAAACCCACCGTTACATTTCCTGACTAATGTAGGTTTTTTGTTGTTGTATATCTTCCTAAAATTCTCAAGCTCTATAGTATGAGTGCATGCTAACTACAGTCTGGGTAGTATTTGACAGGATTGTGGGCACATTAGACAAAACAGTTTGGGAACCATTGTGGGATTGAGTCAAACCAACTTCTGTGTTCTTTATTGTAATAAAGGAACATGTCGCCCAGTGCAACAGTGTGGCTCAATGATGCGCTAAAGTGTAATAGTTTTTTGCTAACAATGAAGCCCAATGGCATCTCATCTCATAATGTTTGATTGTATCTTTGCAATTCTCATGAGACAATTGAGCTCCTTTTTGTCACTCACCCATTCATTCTAGAAATGAAATATGTCTGTATACATCACAGCTGATTATGCTTTATGTGTGCTTAAATCCAAACACTATATAAAAAAAACAACAAAACTAAAGAGAAGAGAAACTTTTCACTGACGTCCACTCTCAGGCTCCCAGCGGCCGGAGCTCAGCTCTTGTCTAAAACCTCTCCCAGACACCTCTAATTGGCCGCTATTTATCCAGGAGCCCAGGAGAGCAGAGTGCACCCTGGGCTGTTTTCACATGGGATTAACCCAGGTCCAAATCCCAACACACTTCACAGAGAAAAGCCTAACACTCTCACTGCATCATCTGGCACAGATTGGCCCCTGCCGGCCTGTTTACTCTATCTGACGGCTCTGATTTAGCTCACTGTTTCTGAGCTGCTGGTCCTCTGGCAGGTGATGGGTTTAAAGGTGATACACCCATTGTTTTAATCTATTACACATTAAAGTACATCTGATTCAAAACGTGCATGTTATATGGCTGGCAATGGTCTGTATCGCTCTTGTTGACAAAATGTGCACATCAGAATCAACAACAAGAGACTCTTTTTTATTATATATCTTATATATTGGAACATGCAAAGTACACCTGGTAGGTGAAAGAAAGATTGGATGTATTTTTTATCCCAAACAGTCAAAAAAAAATCGTAATTTAACTTTTTATCTGCACTTGCAGTAAATTTCAATAACATAACACATGGAACTTCCATTTCCTTTATATTTAATTTATTTAACAACTTTCATTACTGACTTTTTCATAATTATCTGAACCGAGGTTTACCTACTAGCTTTTTCAACCACATCTACTCTTCTTCGGTTGGGTAAAGAAAGTTATTTTGGTTACATAAAATCTGAGCTCTCATGTCACTGCTGACTTTCTCCATATTAAACATGCTGTAGTCATGACGATATGGATAGTGTATTGCAAGATTGCCTATTTTTGTGTAAAAAAAAAAAGCACATTATCGATGGACAATTTACTGACACATTCAGTATCAACATTTATGCAGTAAGTCAGGTATGTCAGTGAACAACATTTCGACATCATGTTGTAATTTGGTCCTTCCTTAAAAATGTATTATATTAGTTTTTTTAAAGTTATTTCTAGGACATTGGAATGGTTAGAAAAACAGAACCAACACTATTATTAGTGTCAATCAATTCAATCAATTAATTTTTTTTATTTATACAGCGCAAAATCATAACAAAGTTATCTCAGGACGCTTTGCAAATAGAGCAGGTCTCGACCGTACTCTTTGTTAGAGAGAGAGCCAACATTAATTCACCATGTTAGTCTGATACTGTTAAAAATACTTTTTACAGTAATACATTTAACACACATTTTGCAGATTTGCTGTAATAAGCGTGAAATACTGAATGATTTTATTACATCACTAATCAGTCTGGAGTAGTGACTCTGTTAAAAGCACAGTATGACATGAATACTACACGGGCAAGTCTTTGCTTTAAACCACACATTGGTAACAGGGATCAACTTAAACTGTGGTCAGCGTATGATTCAGTGATAACAGGGAGGACACTGGTACATTTACTTGCTCTCTAATGCCATCTACTGGACATAAAAGAATGAAGAAAAACAAGTGACTCTTGTAGATATACAGAGCAACACTTTAACACTTCTCTTTAATGTAGCATTTACAAACAGCATGAACAACATTTAAAAGATGGTTTATAACACACTATAATGTAAGCAGACATTATGTTTATTAATGTACTTATTCAAAACTATAACTCCACTGGTGAACCCGTTCAAATGATGAAAGACAATGAACCCAATTTGTAATATTAAAAAATGATACGTTTTCTTAGGAGAAATAAGCATTGACAATACTTTACATTGTATGCATTTTTATCTGCTAACAACTACATTTTAGCTTCTTGTACAAATTCAATATATCTTTATATCCCTCTTGTGAATAATAGATAGAGGGACTTAAAGCAAATTAAGTAAAGATATAACCTTCCTCCTGCTGTGGCCGCTGAGAGCCTGACCCATCATCTCCTCTGTGTCCGATCAAATCCACTGATGCTATTTAAACGTGGTCAACTTCTCAGGCTTTCAAAACATACAGGATAAGTCAGCTCAGTTTGACTACTTTCATTATGTTTGCCATTTTACAAAGTCCATTTTTGATGCATTGCATAAACGTTCAACTTTATATAATATTATTTTAAAATAAAAATAAAAATAGACGCAATCAAAATGACCAAAAGTACTATTTTCTCCTTCTCGAATACTCTTTGAAAGCACTTTACTATAGTCACACGGCGGCCATCTTTGTTGATGTCACACACACTGTTACAATGGTAAAGTTTGGGAATATGACATAATTTTTTTTAGAGTAATCACAATTAATTTCAGTCTGTTTCATAACCAGCGAAAAACTCCTCACAGGAGCTTTAAGTAAAATCAGTATATGATAAGCCAGTAGTTACCGACAGCTTAGTAAGTCAGCTAACGTATGCATTTAATAGCTGACATTACCGTCTGCCAGCTTACATTCATGGCTTTCCTATAGTATCATGTGACACTAACGAAATGTAATGTTAGCAAGGAAGTGGTTGAATGCTAACGTTAGCTGTTGTCTAATGGTTGGGGGTTGTGTTAACTTGAAACACCGTTGTCCCTCCAGATTTTCACTCTCCATTGTGTTTTCAGTTTCTGATCAATCAGGAAAAGGAAACACTTTGTTAGATTTGAATTATTGTCCTACAGATGTTGTTAATGATGTTTAAACACCTTGCTGTACACCAATGTGTTGCTACACTAAGGTCTTTTCCTTTTTTTGGTATCAACTCTTAAATGATTTGTTAATCAAATGTTCTCTCCCTTTGTTTTGCTGTCTCCCTTTCTCTTTGTGTTTGATATTTCCTCCTATCAGTAACAGTAAGCTTTGCCTTTTGTGTACTCGGGTCCATGGTGAAGATGAGGTCATGTGACCCAGGTCTGTTAGGCAGCACCAGAAGAGACTCAACATCCCCGTACCGCCTTACTTTTAACTTCACAATGTATTTATGTTTGTTTGTGCTGTAATTTTTCTATGTTGGCCTTTGGACGAAATTCCCAACATGTTCCTGTAAGTCAGATAGTAGGTACATTTACCTTTGTTGGAATTTAAAGGGCTGTAGTAAATAGCTTATTGCCTTTATTGGGTTAATTTTGCAATTCTGTTATTAACATATATTATTTCTTTTTCTAGACAACAAACACCCACGCATCCACACACGGTCTGCTTACTTACACATCTTAAATAATGTTTAAATGTAGCATTTGTTTGTCTCCTGCTCATTTGTAAATAAACTCCCCGAGCTGTGGATCGTCTCTCTCCTGTGCTGATTCTTTGACTGGAATCATTTCCATATCTGACACACCCAAATACAACTACCTTTCCAAAGGCCCAGCCTTTTTTCACTTGGCCTACAGCCTTACAGATATGTAAGTGTACGTCACTCCTTTCTTTTACTTTAAGAGTTACCTCTCTTCAGATTGTATGGGCTATGAGATGAGTGCTTTTCTCTTCATGATGAGAATATAGCTGCCCACCAGCAGTGCTGGCTACGACTACATAGTGATGGTGATGGGACCAACCACTGAATAAAATGTTGAAGAAGTCTATCTATAATTCATTATTATCTTCAGATTTCTGACCTTTTCTGTGGCCTCTGAAGTACACAGGTGAAATGATTAGCTAGCCAGATAGCTAGATAGGTAAATTAGTGAGTCAGCGATTCACTGCGAGGCCAGAGTTTGCTCTCTATATGTCAGCTGTAATGTACACTTAGGCCTCATACAGAATACACCTGACACTTTTAATCCTGTTGATGGAAGACATTTTCAGTACATGGGAATGTGAGTTTGTGCAGATCTACTGATCAATATATGTGTTACATTTCTACACTGCAGGTGACGGATGAGTGTATATGATATACACATGTAACTAATGAGTGACCTGTCACTGACCTCACACTCTTAAATGTCAGGGTATCACCTGTGTGTTTCCCACCACTACGTGGCCAAAAGCACATTTGGCAGCTGTATTTAAAGACATGCAGAGTTAGTTGACCGTGGTCTTGTCAGGTATCAAGGTGAGCACACACCATGATCACGTTAATATCTTGAATTCATTTCTGTAAAAGCAAAAGTTCTAACTTTTTGTCCAACAGATGGCACAGATGTGGAGTGTGGGTCTGCTCTGCTTCCTCGTTGGCGCTTCTTATGGTAAGTGTACTTTCATTTATATATGTATATGAGACCTCTTAAAAACATTACAGCTTCAGGTTATATACTGTAAATCTGCTTGTTCCCGCTCTGCATCAATGTTGTATTATTTTTACACTGAGTTGAACATTTAGAGATAAGACTTCATGCTCAGTTCAATCAAATGCAACATTTCTAAATGTCTTGTGACTAACAATATTTGACAATATTTGAACTTTGCAGCATTTAGATGATATAACCTTCTCCATTAAATTACTTGTTTGGCAACTGATCCAAATGTTGTCTTAGCTTTAGTGCAGGTTAGTTCAGTTTAGACGTGCATTTATGATCATAATCCTCTGCTTTCAGTGGCCCTCATGCGACATATTCTGCTTGTAACAAGTATGAGTATGAGCTGGAGTTGATAAAAACAACAAACTTATAATGGAAACATGTTAGCAGGTATTTGAGTGAGCTTACAACATACAAGTGTACATGTGTTACGTATGTAAGTAAGGTGGAAAGATTCAATTTGGAAACAGCATGTATCACTCATACAATTTGCATCACATCCATTGGGTGGGTTCAATTGGACAAAAACTATAATTTTTCAAAAAATCTTAGAGCCGAGACTCGTGTTGTGTCGTTCATTGTGTTTTGTTTAAATTGTGAACAAAAAAGTGCCAGGTATAAGAAAAAAATGTTGTTTTTTTTCTTAATGCATTTCTAAATTTAAACTTTTTCTAGATTGTATTTTGATTTAATTCTGAACATTTGGACTTATTTCTCAAACTGCAAAAATAACTTAAAAACGGTCTTCCTTTTCTCACCCATGGCACTAATACCAAAAGTTTACACATTTTGACTTTGATCTCCAAATGACAAATATAATTCAATTTCTTATGTCTGTCTCTAATAGTCTTCCGTACAAAAGAGATCTTGGGATATGCACAAGTTAAATTGTTAAAGGCTTTTCTGTTGGGTTCACACTGTGACCTTTGCAGTACAAACAAAGTGACGTCAGACTTTCTTCTGACTTCCTAATACCAAGATGCACTCGTTATTTAACGTTCACCTGTAATTTCTGAGACGTCTTTGACGGGCATTTACAGAACACTTCAAAACTTCATGCAGTTAAAGGATGCAGTTATGTTTTATCTGATCTGCTGGTTTATGATATAAAAACTGCTGATGTATCATTATTTAATCATATTGGAGACTGAGGGTTTATCTTAGTGCTGTGTTCTCCACATCAGCGGCCGAGGTCTGTTTCGATGAGCTGGGCTGCTTCAATGACCTTCCTCCCTGGGGGGGCACTGATGAGAGACCAGCCTCCATCCTGCCATGGGACCCCCAGGAGATCGGCACCCGCTTCCTCCTCTTCACCCAGAAGAACCGCTACTACCAGGCAAGAGACGCTTTTATGCATTTTTGCTTGGTAACGGCTAAGAAGCTGTTTTGTCTAATCACTGATGTGATTGTGTGCACATCATGTATGTAACCATCGTGGGGTTACAAGTAAAGTGATTAAATGTATAATAAGTAGGATTTGTCCTTGCATTTGCAACACATTTAAACTGGGCCTCTCCTCCTGGGCACTCTCACTCTCCTTGCGAAAACACGCCCACCCCGCTGAGCTAACACCGACAGCGTCACGGTTACCTTTGCATTAACATGCTAACAGCCGGTTACCGTTGCGCTAGCATGCAAACTACCAGTTACCTTTGCGCTAGCATGCTAACAGCCGGTTACCGTTGCGCTAGCATGCTAACCGCCAGTTACCTTGGTGCTAGCATGCTAACTGCCGGTTTACTTGTCCTAACCGGTTTGAGGCACCTACCTGTCCGACAGAAAGAAGGCCAACTCTGCCTCGCTCTTTCGCCATGTTCGCCGGTCTGAACTCCCACACTCACCTATACGCTGTGATTGGCTCAGAGAACCACAACAGCGCCCCTCCTAAAAATGTCCTGTGAAAAGCAGAACAACAGAGGGAAGGGTCTCCCAAGTGTCTGCACACACACTCACCAACACACATGTATAGAGGCCCATATGTGATGATTAATATTATATTATATTTGTAAAAGTCTATATTTTATTTTATACCTTTAATTAATCGTTTTTTTAAGTAAACTAAAAGGGCTTTTTGGTCATTTTAATTTCTCTCCTCGTTCATTCAGGCTGTAATAAGATCCCTTCTTATGTAAACAGCTTGTTCGAACAGCACACCAGAGCAGTGCCTGTCGCTCACAGAACATCTTGCTTTCATGTTATCAGGTTAGAGCAGCCATACAGCCTGCGAGAGCCATGCCTGAGCTGCACTGCTCACTGCTGCAGCGCCAAAAACATAGAGAAGAGGAGACCGCACCTAGATTTATTGCAAGACACACACACTTCTCGGCCCAAACAGACTGTGAAAATGATCTTTGGATAACCTTACTGACATGATATGAGGAATGAAACACCTTTCACTACAGTTTCAACATCTAAATAGGTAGAATATGTCTTTGTTGTGTGCCTTTATTCGTTTAAGATTTCAGTCAAAACTGACATAATTGAAATCCACGATGAAACAAGATCAATCTTTGGATTTTAAGGCCATTCACGAAGGCAAACTAGAATAAAAGAGACAGGGCTGACAGCAGCTCAGCAGCTGACACGCAGCCTGTGTGAACACCACGACCATATGAGCCGCAGCCGCTCAGCGTCACATGCTTCTCAGGCTGGTTGTGTTTACTTAGTGATGTGAGACAAAATCTGTTTATGAAAAACTTTTTGTGGCCTGTGTGATGAACAATCACAGCAACCAATAATGCTGAGGTATCAGTTCGTATAGAGGCCGACTTAAAAGGAGAAGAAAAAGTGAATCACTGCTTAGTTCTTTAATTTCTTTTCTTTTGAACTTTCAGGAGATCAAGGCTGACAAAAGCATCGAGGCAACAAACTACAGCAAGTTGAGAAAAACTCGATTCATCATTCCTGGTTATTTGGAGAAAGGAGATGAGGACTGGCCACAGGACATGTGTAAGGTAAGACAGCACAGTGACAACGTTTCTTTAACGTCTGGCGTCTCCACTGCTGTAGCCTTCTGCATATGACCACATTGCCATGTCACATATTTTTTTAAAACTGTGTTCTGTGTCCAGGTTACGGTGTCGTGGGAGAATGTGAACTGCATTGCTGTGGAGTGGAAGAAAGGCGTGAAGACTCAGTATGCCCAGGCTGCAAATAACGGCAGGGTGGTGGCTGCCCAGGTGGCACACATGATCCAATTCCTCACGGTAAGAGCTGTGCTAGCAGTTTCCATCTGCTTCCAGTCTTTTTGCTACATTACGCTAACAACATTCTGGACCTACCTATGTATTTTACACCTTATTTTCTGTCCCAATAGATTTCTGCTTAGTCCTTCACTGCTAGGGGAAGACCAATAGGACTTTGATTCAGGAGGCTGACGTGTGAAACCAAATATCCAAGTCATTTTGGTTTTGGGGGTCTAAACTTAACCAAGTTTGGGGTTTAGGTTATAAAACGGTCCCTCTGAACTCCGGGGCGAGAGTTTCCCCTCAAAAGCCCTGAAGGCAAACTGTGTTAGCTTATACTCTAGGAAACAAGTACCAGCTGATCACAACACAGAAGTACCAGCCAATCCCAGCACAGGAGGGGGGGATTAGGCAGAAACCTGAGGCAGAAAAATGATCGACTATTGGACATAAAGAGAGAGTTGTTATTCCCTAACTGTTGGTCGAGGTCCTTTAAAGGAGGATCAAAAAGCAAAATTGGTTCAACCTTGATGTAAACTCACTTCCTCTACTACAAAATACTATTATTATTTTATGTGAAACTTTATCTTAGTACTGCTTCTGAACAGCTGAGTAATCACTCCAAAAACAAACACAGAATTACACAACAGGGAGGTCAAAAGGGCACAGCCATACACACATGAAGGCTGAGATAATATGCTCTCTCACACACACACACACACACACGCAGTGGTTGAAGGACACTCTGTATGTTGAATGATTGATATTGTGGACGATACAGTATGTTTGAATGAAACGCATGTTGTTTGATGCAGAGCAAATACAGGCACACAGCTGATAAGTTCTACATTATCGGACACAGCCTCGGAGCTCACATTGCAGGAGACGTGGGTAGCAGGATCCCCAGCCTCGCACGCATCACAGGTAAAACTCACACCTTATGATTTACAATTTACTGACATTAATAACCAGATGGATCCTGCCTTCCAAACTTTAATTTCCTACTCCCAAAGAGTCCAAAAAGGCATCCCTGTCCAGTCAGTACGAGATGATGGCGATGTTTTTAGCTAATATCTAAAGTAAAGGGATCAGACACAGGGTCTTCCATTGATGTCTCTGTCTGTGCTCAGGGCTGGACCCAACTGAACCCTACTTCCAGGGTGCCAATGCCTCTGTGCGTCTGGACACCAGCGATGCCACCTTCGTGGATGTCATTCACACCGATGGACTTCCATTCGACTCTAAACTTGGTACGTATCACTGCTGATCACAACTAATGAGATCAAACTGGAAAGTATTTGCTAAATGTCTTCAATGTACTTGTAACTTTGTCCAAATACGTGTAATGCTGTAGTTGAGGAAATGGAAATATAGGAGCTTTATTGAATAGTGGGCTTTGAAAGAATCTTTTTTCTGTGAAGGAAAAGTGACTTCCGTTTCCCTCCTCTCAGGTCTGGGGATGACACAGTCTGTGGGCCATGTTGACTTCTACCCCAACGGAGGAGAGCTGATGCCCGGCTGCTCCGCCAACAGAGGCAAACCCAGTGACCTGGATGCATTCTGGGAGGGTGAGAAGAATCCAGACACATTTTAATAGACAAAGTGGAAACGTTGTTGAGTCTAATTGTTTATGGTGGTTCAAAAAGGCTAGTTACTTTACCATTAATAATGTCCATGTAGTTTAGTTCTGAACAGAAACAGCAGCTTTTTTTTCATCTCACTTATTGGAAATCATCACACCTGAGTCGTCTTGTAAGGGAAACGTTTCAGATCAAACGGCCCAATCACATCGCTCTCTCCCAGACGATACCTTATCCACAGATAACTTTCTAAATTGTGTTTGGTGGCATGTTCTTGTTAGCGAAGAGAAACCTGTGTATTTATAACAAAGTCAACAGACTGTGTTTCATGAATCATTCATGAGATATTTTACAACCTCTGCCTTTATATAAAACATTAAACAGCTGTACAGATGGCCATAGAAGTAGATGGCATGTCACCATACACCACGGTACAAGAGAAGCAATAACTCTGAAACCCCATTTTTCAAACACATCTATGTATGAATAACAGTTATTCTTTATACTTTTAGATGTATAAAACAGTACCGTACAATTTGGTGTATAAGATGCACTTGTAATACAATTTTTATCTAAAAAGTGGACTCCGTCCTATATACTGGTGTGACCTATATACCAGTATAAAATGCAGAGAGAGATCAGTAGATAGGACAGGAAATGTGGGGAGTAGAGAGTGGGGGATGACATGCACCAAATGATCGGCAGACCAGGAGTTGAATGTTGGTCGAGGATTCATAGGGCACCTGCTCTACCAACTGAGCTAAACCTGCGCCCCCGCTATAATATGTTCAAAGCTTCGTCACGGACATGCACTGTCATGATCACCAATGCATCTGCCATCCTCACAACTATCACTGTTACTGTAGCATTGAATGAAAATAAATGTAAAAAGTTTTCATTACTAAGTAGCTTTAGAAAACCTTTTTCTCTCTGGGATACCCACCCAGAACAGATTGTGTCTTATATTCCAGATTTTACGATAAAACAAGCAAAAGCAACATTTTGTCAGCAATGCAGTCGGGGCTTCCCATTTCTCCTTCTTTGCTGTTCACCAATAACTCTGTTGAGCACAGGGGTACCCCAAGAACATCAGTGCACTCTTGTGGCTTTAATAAGAAGTGCATTGGTTTCCCCAAACAGCAACAGAAGAATGAACTAGTTAAGTGTCAGTAAACAGCTGACATGTCATGATATGTATTCGCTTGGATGGGAGTCAGCAAATGTATTTGCTAACCACGTTCGGGATTCATGGTACCAAACAACAATAACAGGAACAATACAACAATCATTCATGTTAAAGTCAGAGTTCACGTCGTAGTAAATCAACTTAATCCAAGATTTAAAAGGACTTACAGGATTTACTGTTTCTCTCTCTCCTGTTTGTGTGTTGGTGTCGTGACCTTTGATTTACAGCTTTGATATGATCAACACATGTGTTCTTATGTCTACATGCATGCATCCTATACATGCCACAATGACTCACACATCCTATTTTCTACACCGTGCAATTTACGATGCAGAGCCCCTCTGGAATATTGGAGTCGTCCCAATGGAAGAATTATAAAGAAACCCCAGGTGGAGTTATTCTGTCCGGACAAATCTGAGCAAAAATTTTCTAATATGGACGACGACGCCTCGTTTGAAAAGGGCCCGCTGAGTAGCAAAGATCAAGCAGCAGCATTGGTGCCATGCCGGGGTTCAGGGGTGGGCTGGGGATGGAGGAGGGGGTAGCACAGCTGAATCTGACACGTTTGATGCTATAGATAAGAAAGCGAGAGTGGGAGCCAGGGCTGCATAGCTGGAGATCTTGGAGTGTCTGGTGTTTGCCCTGAACTGGAAGAGAAAACAACAGACGCTGGGACCAATTTCTATACGTCTGTCCCTCCCTGACACTGCCTCTGACATATGACGCATAATGATCTTAGTCAAAAGGTCATGAGGTCAGACTTCAATTCAGGACTTAAATGTGGTTCAACATCTCTTCACTTATTCCTCCTGACCTGACTCTCTTTTAAAATTACTTCCCTCCTAATTTGTTTCCTCTATCATTTGCAAGGTACCAAGAAGTTTGATGCCTGCAACCATGTCAGAGCCTACCAGTACTACAGCGAGAGCATTGTTAAACCCCAAGGCTTTGTCGGATTCCCCTGCTCTGACAAGGACAGTTTTGCTGCTGTAAGTCTTTGGTTCGCCTGCCCAGGTTATTTTTCACAAAATTTGCACATTACATCATCAGCAAATTGCATTCTAAAAACTTTTGGTAGGTGCAGGTTTAAATACGAGAACAATTTGGCATGGAAATGTGTCATTTTTAGCCATGATAGAATCAAGTAGAATTCTCAAGATGCTAAGAAGTATAGCTTCAGTTCTTCCTTTAGACCGACAAACCTTTGTGTGATCCTGGAGTAAAAGAAAGGAGGTACTGTCAAAAAACACAAGTCAGTGTTGAATGTAACATTTCCTTGCATTGTGATATTCAATTTCTCTTTTTCATTTTGCCTTGAGTTTGTCCCATGGAGAGAGAACCTCTCCAGTACATGCTTGGCTAATAGGGGAGCTACTGTGGCGAGGAAGTTAACCAGTAAAGCCCTTTTCCCACGGGTGAAAAAACCTGCTAACATCCGGGCTTTTTTGCTTAGTGAGAAAGGTTACAATCAGCATTCAGATGACTCTGCAGTAAACCCGGGTACTTATCGTCTCGTCACAAAACCCGGGTCGACGCGTTAATCTCCGCCCGCTTTCCATTGTGACGCTATGCGCCGTCGGTAACTTCTGCGACTCCTCATCATCTCAGCTACAAATTCTGCCAGTCTCCGTCCAAATGCTCGAACATCGTTCCAAATTTGTTGCCGCCGAGTTTGATAAACAGACTGAATGAGTAATAGATACAATAAAGACCTAACCACCGTAACATCTTCACTGTTTACTAACCCTGTTTCAGGCGCGTTTGTGACATCAGACAGTGACGCAGCAGAAAAGAGACTGGAAGGAGTATACTCCACTGGCAATGGGAAAAGAGACAATCGGCCCGCGTCAACGTGCTAATTTCGGTGGAAAGGGGTTTAACATGCTATGTAGCTGGTTACATTCTAGCAAGAGCCAGTCACAATAGCAGGCAAAGCCAGCTTGCTTGCAGAATGGTGCAGTGGGTTAGTTTATTTAAATAATAATGCATTTGTACTGTGTGTCATAACTGACTTACTACAGAAATATACAACGGGATGGTGCAACACAGTTGACATGGATGCAGCCATTTTGAACTCTCAGGATCTTAGGTCAGCAGCTTTTAGATGCTGTGCAGTCAAAACATGGCAGAGTAAAGTTAAGCTGAACTCTAAATGAAGCTTTATTCTGATAAAGTGCACGTCTAGAGCAGCTGTAATGATCCCTGCAATGCCACAGATCGGGGAGGCATCTTGTCCTCCATTTAAAAAGTGACTCAGGGCTATCAGACGGGCTCAGACAGGAGAGGGGCTGGAGAAGGAGAAGAGGCCCATATCTCCACCATCCCAGCATGTGTTTGGGCATGCCACCTGTTGCTGTATGACACTGATATGTCTGTGAAACTTTTCTGTGGTTTTAGAAGTTGATTCGGCAAGATTGGATTTTTGTCGCGGTGGAGGAGGGCGATGTAAATGGGCTTCCCTCATGTCTTCCACGGGGAGGGCTTGTATCTGCAGCTGTTGGTGTTAATGACAGTTTATCCCTGCTCTGGACACATGTCCCCGATCAAAGGAGGCCCGTGGAGCTCCGAGCATGACCTCATATGACTATGTCCCTGTTGAGAGATGACAGCACCTCCTTGTCGTTCACCTCGTAAACGCTCCCTGGTGTTATTCCTGCAGCAATAGCTGACAGCCGCAGAGTCAGCCTGTTCCTACACAGCAACTTATTGTAAAACCAGCACCATTCTCCACCTTTGTATTTATAAGGTGGCAATCTGCGACATTTTAAAGGAGTGTAGGAGAGAAAGTCTTCTAGGGTTGTCACTTTTTACTGACAGGAAAAGACTCTTGCACTCCATCATAGGGGGGGCTCATTCTTCACACCTCACTATGTCCTTGTCTCCACAGGGAAAGTGTTTCCCATGTGCAGACAAGTGTCCTCTGATGGGCAAATCTGCCGACAAGTTCACTCTGATTGATGGCTCTTCTGAGACAAAGTACTTCCTCAACACGGGAAAAGAAAATCCCTTTGGCAGTAAGTACCCTGCCCTTTCTGTCAGGGCAACACGAAAGTTTGGCTTTAATACAATTTGGAAGAACTCACCGTTTAGATTTGAGTTTGCGAAGAGCTACTAAGAGGGCTTATTAAGTCATAAATAACTTTGTCACCTTTGTCTGGACCACAAAACAGCAGGCCCACTGACAGGAAGTGTAAGGAAATTGAGTGAGAGTTAATTATTAATGCTAGATTATTTTTCTTTAATGTTCAGCTGTAGGCACAGACTGTATAACAAGTGGTTCGATCATTGATGATGTCATTAGTCCGTCACAACCTAGAGTTAAAAAGCTAGCTGGACAGCTTTTCACTCCAAAAACAATATGTAGGTGTTCTCTGATAACTATGTTAAATCAATGTATCAAGATGTTATGATACTATGAGTGTAATGTTACTGCCTTCAATCTCTTCCTATTTCTAGCTTACAACTACAAAATGCTGGCAACCATTGATGGTCCCAGCTGGCCAAACCAAGCCTTCATGTACGTGGCACTCGCTGGAAAGGATGAGAGCACCAAGGAGTACAGGCTTCACGTGTAAGAACATTATAACACTGTTCTGTGGAAGATACTGAGTGTTGTAGTCAACGTGCTATGACTGACCTGGGTAAAGTAGCTGAGCAAAGTCTAAAATGCGTTCAGTGGGCAATATTCTACCCTCCAGATAGTCCTTATTTTCCAAATGTACAGGAACATACAGACTGCACCCATGTTCCACCTCTATGCTCACTGTTATTGCAGTTACCCATAAATGCTGCTTACACACTTACCTAACATTTATAAGGTGTTGCTTTATTCTGGTGGCAACATTTATGTGGCGCCACTATTTCAGGCAGCTGTGGAAATGCAGACAACAAAAGGCTGGTACCTTTTAATTTCTGAAAAGTAGTTCCTGGTTTATTTGGTGGAAACATGACTTTAGTTGACCAAGCCTGAGAGCTTTAACAACTGCACCTTCTCTTATCTGATCATGTGACTTCCTGCCGCCTTTGTCACAGATCTGATTATTGCAGATAATTCCTTTTAGTGTCATTTAGCTTCCCAAATATCAACTAGATGGCCCCTTTACAAAAAATCTCTGACTGTACAGGAAGCTTCGAAGACAAGTACAGTATGTACAGTACTTCACCCTAGCAACCAGATGTAGATTGTCTGGGTCAGCCAAGGTGGTAATGGCTGGTAATCCTAAACTTCAGGCTTCAAAGTGTCTTTATTTTTCTACATTGTTTGAAGAGAGGAAGCGTTTTAGACTTCCTCGACAGACTGGTAGCTATTTCCCTCGAGAAATGTGGGCTGGCAACCCTGAAACAGCACAGGCCATGTCTGTGTTTTAGGGAGCAGCTGTTTGACAGAGGACTCTGATGGCCTCTTAATTTCATACAAAACAGAATAATAGTAATCCAAAGCATGTTAATTAATTAATGTTAGTTGTTAATGTCAATTTTGAACATCTTAGAAATACAAATCTTGCGGCATTTTATTCTCATAGATCAGATTTCACAGTAAGAGTGATACACACACCACATGAAAGCAATAAAGTCACCACCCAACTCTGTTACAATAATGTTGCTCCAGTTGTCCCGCCAAAGCCATCCAAGGAGAAAGATATTTTCGATGCATTTGTATGTTTCCTGTATTGTGTTTGAAGTGTGATCTCTTGTGATCTCTCTCCAGGGGTACCATGATGCCCGGACGCACCTACGAGCTTCTGATAGATGCTGAGGTGAACCTGGGCGAGGTGACAGAGGTGAAGTTTCGTTGGAACAACCACCACATCAACCCCATGAATCCAAAGTACGGTGCATCCAAGGTGGAGCTGCAAAGAGGAAAAGACAAGAAGATGTAAGTTTGCCGTCTCTGTGAACATCACTGCACCCCTCAGCTTATTGTGATATGCAAAATATCTTGTTAATATTCAGCCATATAAATGAATAGACAAGAGAAAGCATGAATATATAAATGTAAACATAGAAACATGGTGGCTCATTGTTAGAGTCGGTCATCGGCTGGTTCAATCTCTGACTGCTACAGTCTACACTTGGATGTGTCCTTGGGCTAAACACGGAACCCAAAATTGCTCTCACTTTTAGTGTATGAATGTAGTTAGCTCCTGATTGGCACCATGCATAGCAGCCTCTGACATCAGTGTGTGAATGTGTGTGTGAAAGGGTGAATGTGACATGTAGTGTAAAAGTGATTTGATTGGTTGGAAGACTCCCAACTTTTCACAGTATTTATGTTTGTGTTCCTTTTTACCTGTGGCTCAGTGGTAGAGTCGGTCGTCTTTCAATTGGAAGGTCGGAGGTTCGATCCCCAGCTCCCTCAGGCTACATGTCGAAGTGTCCTTGGGCAAGACACTGAACCCCAAATTGCTCACGGTGGCATAGCCAACGGGTATGAATGTGATAACTGATTGACAGTTGGGCACTTTACGTAGCAGCGTCTGCCATCAGTGTGTGAATGTGTGAATGTGACATGTAGTGTAAAAGCAGCTATATAAGTACAATTGACACTGTTATACACCTCCAAGTGGATACATTAAAGAAACTTGGGATGGGGCTATATTATACCCTATGTCTTTGTTGCCGCTTGGTTGTTGGGGACGCCTAATAGTTATTGCAAATCAAGCAAATATTTCCTTTAAATATGTTTTAGTTATTTTTGATCTGCCCTGATTAAAAGACAGTATGTAGTTAAGTATTTAAGAGGTAACTCCTTCACCACAAACTGCCTGTAGATGTGATGGTGACAAAATACAGTAAATGATCATAAATTATTATTTCTCTAAATAAGTCACATTTTTATATATATGTATTAGATATTTTATTTTAAACTGGTTATTTAAGATCTTCATTAGAACAATCTCTGTTTTAGGATTGTGGTCATACTGGTGATCAGATGGTGTTGTACAGGACTGCTTTACATTGAGCTGTGCTTGTTATAGTCTGCCCTCCCCATGTATGTAAATATAAAGGTTTTAAATTAGAGCATCTCTCAATATAAGGCAGTTCAATACCACTCCACCTTTAACTCTGACCTTAGTAATAGTAAGAGTAACTGAGCTTGGTTGTTATTCTTTTGTCAGACGAAGCAGATCCATGTAGAAACCCAGAACACAACATGAGCTGGCTTTGCCACTAGAGGGCAGCATGGCACTGCCCCTGGTGCCCTCTGGTGGTGAGGGCAGCGTGGGGGTGAGATCTGGTCTACACTGGTGCTTTGTCACCCTCTGTCTTTCATACAGTACTGTACATCTATCAACAGGAATACACATAAAGTGATGGGGGAAAGGGGGGAAAGCTTGTGCTGGAAAAAAAGAACAATTACAAAAGAATCACATTTACGTTCTATTCTTTAGTGTCTGACTCGGTCTTTCTCTTTCCCCCTCTTCTTTCCTCACAGCTCCTTCTTCTGTGGAACAAACACGGTGGAGGAGAACGACATCCAGTCTGTGCTCCCATGCCCGGTTTGACCTACCACTATATCACCTCGTCACTCAGTCTTTCAATAAAGATTTTAAATTCAAACCTCCTCTGCTCTTTCTTGTGTTTGAGTTTATTTAATGTTGCAGTGTCATTGAATGATCAGGCGATGGAGGGAGCCTCATGAAAGGGCAGAAGAATGAAAGACGAACAGATTACACGGGAAACGGAAAAGGATGTTGAACTGATATAAAAGTCAAATTGAAGTGGTCTGCCCACAGCATGTTGGAGAAAGTAAGCTTCTGGTAGGATCTGCCTTTTGCATGATGATAAGTAACTAAAGTGCATAAACCCTGAAGAGACACAGAACTACCTCAAAGAGACACACAGCACCAGAGAAGGACACCATACCATCACAAGAGACGCAAAACAATCACAAACAGACACTAGGTGGTTTTGGACGTTAGCATTGGCCTGGTGCCCTCAACTAAAGGCCTCAAAAATGATCCATTGGATCATTACAGAAAACAAGGCCTACGGAAAAAATACAGGTAGCATAATGATCTTTAGTGTTGCAGACAAATGTGTCTTCATGAAAGCCCTTTAACTTTAACTGCCAGTTCAAGGGCGGGATTATTACACCTCTGTTACACCTTGTCTTTCATGTAAAACACACAGAGGAGGAATGGTGGGACGAAGTCGTTCCACCTCTGAGCCAGCATCCGAGGTAGTAACAGAGGCAAAATAGTGTCAGTGCAAACGGTGGAGCCTGGAACAGAGCTGTGTGTTACGACGGAGTATTAGGGCCATATTGAGGAAACAAAAATTCTCTAATATTACGAGAATAAAGTCGTAATTTTAGGCTATGGTTAGCCTGTATCTTATTTTGAAGGGTAATATCAGAAGAGCAGCCAGCCCCTGCGCTAAAATGACTAAGATCAGGGGGCTGGCTGCTCTTCTGATACTTATAATGTTTAAAAACAGTCCAAAATATTATTATTCTAATAAAATAACGACTTTATTCTCGTAATATTGTGTCTTTTTTTCATTACTCTCTATTTATTCTTTTTTAATGTGGCCCTAATACTCCATCGTAGTGTGTGTATATGACGCTCGCAACATCGGAACGCTTTGTAAAAACACACACTGGGGCGGCTTTACTCCAGCATTGCCTGGTCCTCTGTAAAATGTCAGAGGTAGCATAATGGCCGAGCTTCATTACGGCGTTGTGGTGGAATGGCGATGTAAAAAGAATAAAAATACCACATTGGTGTGGTGAATTTTGAAGTTTTTAAATGCCTTTTAACAAGAGACTTAATGAAACTACAGATGCTGTTAGGGACTTAAAAGGCCAATCCTTTATTTCTGTCTTAGTTCATATGTGCTTTAGTTTGAGTTTGAATCACATCAGCACACCTGTGCAGATCATTTTGGGAAAAACAAATAAATAGAATCCAGCAACTAACTGATATCATATATACAGTAAAATAACAGTTTTATATAAGTTACATTGCCAATATCTGAACACCATCAATCTTTAGAGACTGAATCAGGTAATGCATTTTAAACTGCAAGCATACTATCTTCATTCATTATTTAAAAGTCTTTGTAGTAGACTGAGATTTCACATAAAACCATCCCTGACAACTTCATTGCTATTTATAGTCCCTCATTACAGCAGTGTTATTACTGTCACTTCAACAGGCTCAGCGGCAGCAGCAGTACGAGGGATACTCCACATGTCGGACTGTTAGCGTCCCTTGTCTTCCACTCATCACAAAGCTAACCGTTCCTCGCTGCCAAGGCCTGTCAGGACAAGGAGAGGGTAAATATTACCCTTATTAATGTTGAAAGACATCAGGCTCCATTTGTGCAAACACAAATCAACAGTAAATTACATGGTGAGATCACAGCTCTCTTCTGCTCATTTGGATACAGAGTGTACCCGCACCAAATCTTGTCTAATGTGTCACATATATCTGTAATTCAAAAAGGGCCTTTGCATGTGTGTGTGTGTCAGTGTGTGTGTGTGTCTGCAAAGCACTTATTAATCTGTCTGTGGCCTTTTGCTGGCTTATGAAGTCCTGATTGTGTGTCATTGTTTTGGCTTCATTTATTTTAACACACACCCCGTAATCACGCTCGTAAATATACGGCTTTAAAAAGGCGAGCTGCCATTTTCATCATGCCACTAACAAAGTGCATTTGAAATCACTCTGACTTCCCCTGAGCAGAGCCATCAGCGCTCACACAATACCAATCAGAAGCAAAAACTCCCGGCATCAAAGCTTCAAGCTTGACTACATTAATAATATTAATAAAACAGCAAATTGAATGTGTGGGCTCAGAGGTGGGGGGAGAAAGTGTCTTGAAATCCTCTAAAGACACTCGTCTTTGTCTCTGACTCCTGTTTCTCTTTTCATTATTGGCTCATTGAAAGTGAAGGCTAATGACAAAATAGCGGGCTAATTCCTGTAATTATGTGTGTTTGTCAGAGGAAATTTGCAAATGACAGCGCTTCTTTTTCTGATCTTTAAGCCAGTAGCTTCGGGGGTGGCATTGTTACTAACAAAGCATTGATAAACAGGTCATGAATTAGCGAGGTATAGAGATGTAGGTGGCAAGAGGGAAACAGCTCCACTGGGGAGTGCTTGCACAACAAACTTAACCCCTGTCTGTTAGCTAGCTACGTTGCATTGTTTAAAGAACAATTCAGCGTGAACAGAGACACGCATGTTGCAAAGTCGAGGCGAAAGCAGGAAATGAACGTCCAACAACAAGGACGAAACACTTTAAAATGCTACATGATGTTTGAATATAAAGTAAAATGGTGAAAGGAGCCGAGAGAAACAGTTTACTGCCAAACACGTTTTTCCCTCTCTCTCTCTTGTCCAGCGCCTGCCTGGAGCTGCCACAGGGAGAAGGGGTGAGTCTATTTGACCTCCATTAAAACACCGAATTGAATACTACAATATTTCTATGACCTTCATAATAAATGGATTCAGCCGTAATATGAGAGGACACAAAGGAATCTATTCTGGTGAGCAGGAGGGAGGTTGAATGGAGGCAGCTGGGTCACACAGGGTCACCGCAGTCTTTTTAAAGCACATCCTGACTTCTTTGTGCTGCAGCTGTTTTGTGCTGATATTCAACGATTTGAGTAGATAACTGCGCCACAGGGTTTGCAGTGCATTCACAGATGATGCTCAGTTTGTGGTTAAATGCATTCTTTGAGTAGTAGGGTATTTTTTTCAGATTCAGAGTTACCGATTGTAGCCTGGGTTAGCTAGCTGAACAGTAGCTACCCAGGTAATATCTATAACCCATTTCCGAGTTTTCAAATTCAAAAATGTCACTACAGCTTGGTTGTACGGTGGCCTTTAAGGGGCGCTCACTGGGACAGCTTTCTTTTGACGAGGGAGAGAGAGAGAGAGGCCCAATCTCAATCTCCACCCTAAAGCCTGACAGACTTTACTGACCCCAGTTTAGCAGTGGGTGTGTGTGTGACTCCATGAGGGCTTGAGATGATTCACAAATGAGGAATGGGACACACTGCCATGACACTACATGTTGCTTAGAAACAGCCATCGCTGTTAAATAATTTTATACGAGAAAGCCACACCTCAAGTATGTATTTGTGTTTGTGACGTTAGAGTGTTTTTACATTTTAGCACCTAACACAAGTCAGAAAGCTGTGAATGTAAATCTTATGATGGTGTTTCAGTGAAAATATAATATAATAATATATATAATATAATATAATCATATAATGATTTGACAGTGGCACAGCACTAAGTCCTCTTACACTTAGTGAGAATGTGTCTTAAAGTCCATGAGCCCTGAATGTGAAGATTGGGAATGGGCAAGGGAGACAAGGCTCTAAATTTTTTGATTATCTATTGAGTGCCCTTCATCACTGACTACTTTGCAAAAACACAACTTTAATACATGCACAAAAAAGCCCTTACAACTTAAGTCTATGATTAAGGTGAAACCGGATCATTATTAAAGGAGAAAGGGTTTTTGAGGGACAGATAGATTTGTGCTAAGTGTAGCTTCCCTTGTACCCCTTTCCCACCGGAATTAGCGCGTTGATGCAGGTTTTTCAGACCCGGGAAGACCTGCTTATAGATGCCGATTGTCTGTTTTCCCATTGCCGGTGAAGTATACTCCTGTTGGTCTCTTTTCTGCTGCGTCACCGTCTGACGTCACAAATGCACCCGAAACAGAGTTAGTAAACAGTAAAGATGTTACAGTGGTTAGGTCTTTATTGTATCTATTACTCAGTCTGTTTATCAAACTCAGCGCCGACAAATTTGGAAAACTATTCGAGTGCTGCTCGGACGGAGACGGGCGGAATTTGTAGCTGAGATCACAAGGAGTCGCAGAAGTTACAGACGGAGCATAGCATTGCGCAAGAAAAGGGGCGAAGATAAATGTGTCGACCCTGGCTTTGACGATTGTAACCTTTCCCATTAAGCAAAAATGACGGGTGTTAGCGGTTTTTTGTCCAGTGGGAAAGTAGCTTTAGCCACGGATCTCAGTTAGTTGGTGGCTAGCGGTACTATTACCTGACTCTGCCTTGTGTTGGGCTCTAACCGGGGCATGTTTGCTGTTTCTGTATTTTCACTGTTTTAGACTTTTGCATGTGTTTTTTGCATTTAAAGCTTGTTTGTCCTAATAGGAACCGTTTGGGCTGTTTGACTTGTCAGCCACCATATGGATGTTCTGTTTCTCCACATGTCTCTGACAAATGTGCCTCCTGTTACTTAAATTTAAAGAAACAAATCGACTCATTAGTACCTGTAACTGCTAGTTTAAAAACAGTTTCCCTGGCTCTGCTGGGAATGTTTTATTTACTGCTCGGGAGAGAGTGCTGGATCCTTACCACTTAAAAAGCTTGGGGAGCAGCACACCGCTCTGTATTTGAGCTGATTGACCATAAATGCATCAAGTGTATCGAGACTCTTGAAATTGTTCAGAGCTTCTTGAGAGAAGGAGAAACATGTTAACATAAGTATAAAAGGTGTCACAAGATATTCTTATGCACACAACCAAGAGTCAACAAAGTAATTCATGTTCAATGCCCTATGTTAACTTACTTTTTGAGGAACCTGTTTCCGCTGTGACACACCAGCATCTCTGACAACACATTTTGTTAGTACTGTTTTAAGTGGTAGAATTTAACTGATGGAGAACAAACCATATTCTGTTTGGAGTCTGCTGCTGCCCTCAGTCTGTCTAATTCAGTCAACACCAGCATGAGTATGTGTGTGTGTGGGGAGTGTGTGTGTGAGTGTGTGTGTGTGTGTGTGTGCATGTTAAGTGTTCAGGCGTACCTTTACACCTGAACACTTAAGAAGGTTACACAAATATTCAATTCAAACAAACAAATTCTAATGAACTTACATTCTGTCTGTTTTCAACCAAGTGAAGCTTTAACAAGCACAAAGTGTGTCAAGCCCCCTGTTATGGTCCCATGATTTCATTGGTTAGTCATGTAGCTCTGAACCCTGCCATTAACTGGAAGAGAGCGTGTATGTGGGAGGGCAGCCGAGCCGACAACTAAAGAGCCACTTGGAGAGTTTGGGTCCCTCCAGATTGCCGTAGCAACTACTCTACTTCATAGCTATTTGAGGGAAACCGGCCACACCTATCCAACCCTCTCACCCTGTCTCCACAGTCCCCTTCCCCTAACCCCTACACACACACACACACACACACACACACACACACACACACACACACACACACTCACACACTCACACACACACACACAGGCACATCCAAGCTAAAAACAACCTTGCCCTGTAAAGGGTTGAGTGGCTCTCTGCCGCCACTTCTGTAAGAATAATACACTCACTGCGTAAATGTATTCTGGTTACTGAATAAGTGCCTGTGTTTAGTTTCATATTCCACTGGGTGATTCACTGCCGGGGGAGTTTGAGGGGAACTAAAAAATTGGTTTAATGGAAAATTGTTTCTGTATTGGACTTTTCACTAATGTCTCATTTAACAATCCTCTCTCTGACCATGAAAGAGAGGATACATAGCCGAATCCCACAGTAGATGGGCTTCCTGTCAAAAATACTCAACAGCTTTCGCTGAAACTTATTCAAAACAAAAAGCAGTTTTTTGGCGTCATACGTCCCATGTTACAGCTCGCAGAATGCTGTACACTGTAAAAAACAAGAAAAAAAAAAACTAGTTGTGGCCGTCGGTGTAAATAAACTTTACTAGTCATATTAACTTGTTCTTGTAATCCTTTACTTCACTTCACTTTTAGTTTCAATTTGTTTTGTCAACACTGTTTTAATTTTGATTGCAAACTAAGGACCTTCTAGCTGTGAGGAAACAGCACTAACCACTGCACTATGTAGACACGTCATGTTGTATTAAAAGTGGTAAACAAATAAAGTCTGATTGGTTGACTGATGTAACATGTCAACATATTTATATCTGGGTGAACTTTATTATAAGGTGTATGATCTTGACTGACATTCTTTCGTTTAAATTGCATTTTTCAATACCTGAGATGACATCAATGGTAAATGGACTGTACTTATGTAGCACTCTCCTAGTCGTCCGACCACTCAAAGCTGCTCATTCACACACTGATGACAAAGGCCAGATTGTCATCAGATTTATGCCCATTCATATGAGCAATTTGGGGTTCAGTGTCTTGGGCACTTGGACATGTGACGGTAACAGGGAGGGATCGAACCCCCAACTTTCTGCTTGAGAGACGACCGACCCTACCACTGAGCCACAGCGGCTCAGCATATTGAATTATCACAACATTTACACTATCTTCTAGCTAAACTGACAATGAACTATAAGTTACAATGACTCATTATTTTTTACAGTGTATGATTCAGCTTGTTAACATCTTTACGTCTCTTTACAATTGTGGGTTGGATACTGGAGTAGAGGTAGTATCAGGGCATGAGGTATCAAACTTAAGCTTTAATGTTACACCGCTACCCATCACTAGTAATGCTGCAAAGTTATAAAATGGCTGCTATCACCTTTACTTAGCTAAGTAAAAAACGTAATATTAAACGTATTTATTAATGATTATTACTGATACATAATGGAGCAACTTTGCTATATTTCTGTGGGCATTTCTTTTCTTGACAAAAGTCATCATTAGTTTGGTTGTATTTGGTAGTTTGGTTGCATATTTTGTCCACTGAGGGCTTCCGGCTCAAATGACGCCCTCTCTTTGACATTCATCAATTAAAAAGAAGCTTGTCATATTAATGATAAAACATTTGTATATGTATATTATTACACAGAGACTTATTTCGTTGATTAATGTAAAACTACCAACAGCCAACATACAGTATAATCTGTTTGTATTGAAAAGGTTGATAGTGAATCACCATCCTTAATCCCTACCTCCTCTGCACATGCACACACATCATATCAGGTGATGCCCGTTCACTGTGCTGTTTTATTTTGGAAGATCTATTTCTAAAAGAGTTCAAACAAACAAAAAACTGTTGGAACTCGATACAGAAAAATTAATCATGTCTTCTTATGATATTTATCTTACAGTATATATTTTCTTTGAAAAAACTTTTCTTAAATTGAATCTTCTTTGAATCCACTTGGTGGCAGTGTTGCCTCACAAAGACATCCACACTTCAGTCCATGAACCAGTCATCTTGTTCTCTCCAGGCGTCCTGATGGTAAAATGAGCTGTATAAGGATGTACAGTCAGCCACTATGAACCATCCTCATCTGAACAGCCCTTACTGGGTTATCTTGTTTATCACCAATTATAGCTTATGTTAGGCTAATGCTGCACTGCTCAATCATTTCCAGCATCAGACACTTAACGATAAAAACAATTAGTGTCAGTCACTCTTGACCATTAACTGAAGAAGCCACTGTGACTTCACCCATTGCTTTGTCAGCTGCCTTTTTTGAGCCTCTAGTTCATGATTTTGGGTCATGTTGGTTTTCCACAGCCAGAAGTGACAATATTTTGATGAAAACACGTGTTTAAAACATGTACGTTTAAAAGCATGTGAACAGACAAAGTATGTGGAACACGTGTTTGCACATGTGAAACATGTATTTTACACATTGGACACGGGGACATTTTCACCGTGAGAGGCTTTACACTTCACATGTGCAGCTTTAACACATAGTTACAGTAAAGTCAGACTGTGAGTACAGTTGAATAATGTTTGGTCTGCATGGTCATTAAGGGGGGATCTTAGCTTTAGCTTGAATCCACCTGTATCTTTTACTCAACAACTATCGGATACCTTTGGTTATCTCTTAGATAGCCATGGGGTATGAACGCATTGATCCTGATTGGAAATTGGCACTTAGGCCTTTGCCATCAGTGTGTGTGAATGTGACAAGTAAAAGCGCTTTGAGTGGTCGGAAGACAGCAGCCTCCTGAGTGAAAGTCCTGTGTTTGACCATTAAATGTGACATCATCATCTGTCACGCTGAGCCCTCTGGGGGCTGTGGAGGCTGCGATGTGGTGGAACACTCTGGCAGCACAGGGGAGGTTGGAGCTGAAAAGGATTCTTGAACACACACTGAAGGAAAACATGTTACCTTGCATCCGTTCTCCCACCCGATAACCTCTCCCGTTGACCAGTTCATTGGTGGGTTGTGTTTAACAAGCCAAGGGAGACCAAGGATGGGAGGATGCAGAAGAGAGTTGAAGAGATGGAATGTAGTGTACCGTTACGTTATGTTTGAATGATTATCTGTCATGATCAGTTGAACAGGTGAGGTCCAGTGAGTAGACAGCCATCCAGTGCATTAGCTGTCAGGGTTTTAGGCAGGGGAATATGATTTAAACCCAGTTTCATGGCCAATTTTATGTCCATAAAATTCCCATCAGCCCCTGAGTCCACTAATAATTTGTGAAAGAGAGGGAGATTAGCAGAGATTGGGTCAGGGGTCAAGAAGGAGAAACAGAAAAAGTTGTGCGGTTCACCAGTACCCTTCTCTTTACTGACAAACCTTGTCTTTAGGAAACCATGAAGTGACCCAGCCGGGAACAGTAGATACACCCCCATCCCGCAGCCGGCGCTGTCACTCCCCATGCCTTTCCCAGTTGCATAGGCTCCTCTGGGTGAGCTGTTGAATTGGATCCTTGGATAGGACGTGGAGGGGACCGAAAAGGAACAGGATGAGAAGGGATGGACTGGCCCCCTCTGGAATGGCGGCGTGTTTCAACCTCTCTTTTTCTCTCTCTCTTGAAGGCAATTATCAAACTTGATGGTTAGGGTGATGAATGAGTCATGGTCAACCGGACGTTCAAGGGGAACCAACTGATCTTTAATGATGTCGGACAGTCTGTTGTAAAAGACATCCAGCAGTGATGGGGTATTCCAGCCGGTGTCAGCCGCTAGAGTTCAAAACTCAATAGCCTAATCAGAAACCTGACATTAACCTTGCCGGAGAGAGAGGAACGACCTGGATGCCTCTGGGCCGAGAGTGGAGTGATCAAACATCTTTCTGAGAGTACCGGTGAAGAGGTCCACACAGAAGCATACAGGGGAGTCTCTAGCCTACCCAGCTGCAGCCCAGGCCTCAGCATGGCCCCGGAGATGGATTATAATGTAGGCCACTTTTGCTTGCTCTGAGGGAAATGATGAAGCACACTGGACAAAGAAGGAGCAGGAGTTGTCCGAGTCCCCAGAAAACCTTTCTGGTCCTGAAAAGTGAGGAGTTGAGACCACCTGGACTGGCAAGGTAGCAATAGCAGAAGCAGGAGAGGGGGCAGCAGGAGCAGCCTCAGGAGCAGAAATCGGAGTGGAGGCTCCCAATGTGTCTAGGCGGCTCATTGTCTGTTGCAACTGTTCATTCAGAAGACACACCTGATTGCCAATTGAAGCCTAGAAGCTGGCTTTATGCTCACTCATCTCTCTTACTCCAAAACAAGCAGAGGTTAGTAGCTCCTCATGTTGTTGAAGCTCTGGGATCGAATGGCAGCTTTCAGAATATCAGAATCGGCTGAGTCCATCTTATGACCAGTTCGTATGTAACGACCACAGAACCACAGGTAATAGGACTCACAAGCATGACTCTGAACACAGTCTTTGGATGGAAGTAAAAGTCTTTAGTCAAAACTCAAAGCAAAGATCAAAGTCCAAAAAAGTCTTACCAGAGAAACCAGGTTTGAACGCTTGACACTGGGTACAAAGACAAACTGGCACAGAAGGAAGGGGAGAGTCTTTCACACCTGACAGCTTTGGTCCGGACTTTTGGAATTTACTCGGAAAAAACGGTTTAATTGGACAGATGAGAACACACATTCAAACACTCGTTCAGACCAAACTACCAGACCATGGTCCGCTAGAGAAGATGGGACTCGGTCCATTTCCAAACGAACCAGGGTCCAGTTTGATTCTTGTGAGAACATAAACGGACTTAAAGTAGGACCTTATATAGGCAGCAAACCAAAAAACTATGCATTGCGGGTTAACGGGTGTTGACACTTGTGGAGACAGCCATGCAGCCAGGCAGCAACATGAGTTGAGGACAGACGTGGGGGAGCGACGAGGAAATAGAAATTTGCGCTGACCAAACAGTTTCACTAAAGGAGAGTGGTATTGATCGATCTGTGGCACATTGTGGTTTAAATAAAAAAAAACCTCAGACAACAAGAAATCAAAGTCCATGATCGTGTGCCTGACGAGTGTGCTCTCCCTCTTTCTGTTTACTTCAGGGAGTTTGCCCACGTGGAAATTCTGACCAATCAGAGAGTTTCCTTGCGCATCAAAACTTTTGGACGCTGGTAAAAGCTGCCGTGTGAACAAAAACCAAACTTTAGGCAAAATGCAACAAATCGTAAATATGGCTGGCATGTAAGAGTAAGAGGAAGTGTTTCTTCCTTCCTAAAAAATACACGACACAAGGAGATTTTCTTTGAAATACACATACATTTTATTTGTGACAGTCTGACAGTGAATACCTGGCATTGATCAAAATACACCCATTACTGTGTGAAAACTGCAAGAGAACAAGACATTAAAGTAACTCAAGATAATAAAAAAAATATATAAACAAAACTACTTTGCATCATCGATAAAGAACTAAAAGAACAAAGTGTACATTGTTTTGCGTTTCAGGGTGGCTGAGGTTATCCTAACTACAAGCTCAATCATTTTAGCTGTAAAATCTTCTCAATGATTGTATATTTTAGATATTGTTAAGCAGATACTTGTACAAGATGCAAGCTGGCTAGACTGCTACCTCGAAACAAACCCACTGAAGCGCTTCACTTCAGACTTCAATGTCAGAAATTTGACGTCTCAGCCAAAATGTTACATTTCTGCCAAGAATAGAAGCTAATTTTAGCTAAACATGTCTTCATATAATGTTATTATAGCTTTGAATAAAGCTGCTACATAACAGTATCCTGTGCATCACATAATACTCAAGGTAGCACAAGATACATTGTAAATATCTAACCAAGGAAACAATGTGGTGTTATTAAATCCTTCCACTTGATATCCATTCTTTGTGAGTACAGAGATGTGTAGACGTAGTAAAAGGTTACTAGGTTAGTTATCAGTTAAGTATGTGAAGTGCTGCCCCACTGTGGTTGTTATGAACTGCATTAGCATCAGATACATCAGCTCAGGAAGCAGCGAGTTTTACACACAGCCGTGCCAGTCTCCAACACTGTGACAAGGCTGAGGAGCACACAGGTTATTCCAAAAAACACCAACACCACCATCATCATCATCAGTGGTGAACCTTGATTTTGTGTATTAGTAAAAGCGATCAACTTGTTGCTTGTCGTTGTTTAGTCATTCCTATGTGACACATGCGAAACATGCATTGCAGAAATAGTGCCGAAGACAGCAGCTTGTGCGACTTTGTACACCGACACTGAAAAGCGAGACGAGCCGTAATTCACAGTTAAAATAAAGAATTGAAGAAAATAGCGTTAAAAACTGTTAGATCTTATCTTTAAGATATTACGATTCTGAAAATGCTTTAGCACAAACTTACACAGGCTATATGTCTGTGGGGGATGTTGGTCAACAACAATGACTGAAGAGATTTCTTGGCCTTTCTTCTTGAGCAAAATATCTTTAACACCTTCAGAAGGTTTAATATTTTTGCATCACTGTGATATGTTTCCTCTTGACATTGTGTCTCGCTCTAAGCTAATCAGCTAGCTAAGAGGCATTGTGTCCTATGTCAAGCTGCACACTTATCAGCTAGCTAGAAGACATTATGTGTCATGTGTAGCTGCATGCTAATCAGCTAGCTAAGAGACATTGTGTCTTATGTCTAGCTGTACGCTAATCAGCTAGCTAACAGACATAGTGTCTTGAGTCTAGCTGCACGTTAATCAGCTAGCAAAGAAACATTGTGTCTGGTGTCTAGCAGCACGTTATTAGACATTGTGTCTCATGTCTAGCTGCATGCTTATCAGCTAGCTTAGAGACTTGCGTGAGGTCTTGTAAACAACATCTGCCTCAGATTGTGTTAAGATTTGGGTAGAGTTCTGAGAGAACTGTAACTGCCACAGCAGCAGACCTCACAAGCTAAAGGACTGAAGCAGATTTAAGACCCAGTCACATCATCTGTTTGACAGCCACATTTTGGAATCGGTACTATTGATGGAGGTGTTGAGTTCAGATTTGGTGAAATTTGATGGCCCCATTATGCTTCAAACTATGCACTTGTTGGATCGTCTGAAAGGAAATAGTGTCACTTGGAGAAAAAGGCAATCCAACAATCATGCCCACTTAACACAGCAATTAATTGCTTTGCAACAATTTGGATCACACCATGAACAATCTGGGAACCCACCCTCTGAAGACGAATAAGAAAGCCAATGGCTAATATTTTGGGGCTTCAGGAGTAGCCAGCATATATCTGGATAAATGTTGTTGGGATAACCGGGCGCTGGTGATTGTTTACAGCCCAACTAGCAACCTTAGACACATGAATGGACTTGGAGTTGTAAGACGACATCTACGATTGGATTGTTATCTGCACTCATATGTAGATATCTGTTTATAGATATTACTAAAACCTGATAGCCGATGGGTTCACCCCCTTTGCTCTCCAAAGGGACGGTTTTCCTACATACAACCACAGCCTTAAGACTATCTCCTGAAGGTTAACATTATTTCACTCCATTGAGACCAACAAAAGAGTATTGGGAAGGGATCGGGGCGGCAGCGAGATACTGTAGTAGTTGTAGCTGTTTTGTGTTGACATCTAAAGAAACAAAACCAGGAAGACTTCAAAAAGAAAGAAGCTGTCATGTTAGCTGGCACACATTTTAAGTGACCCTGCAGTCCAATTCCATGGATAAAACTAGCAACAACCAAAGGTACCCGCCAGGTGATGTGGTCACTACATCGCCGAGCTGGACCGAGGATAAAGAGATTTGTTATACAAATGTTGTTGCAGTTTCTCCTGACTGGCAGCAGAGGTCAATTAAGATTATAGATATCTCACAGTAATGCCCCTTTAAATCAGTCTGTGAAGTTATTATAAGAGGATGTTCGGCGACCATATTGAGCATTTTGAATTGGCCTTTGATGAATTCACGATCAGTGTGATGCTCAGTGATTACTTCTGAAGTCACACTTCTGTATAAAGCTAAGTATCGGTTAGGAGGGCAGATGGATGCACTGTATGTTCTGATCTGAAGGGGTGAATAAGTATTGACATCACATTTTATTCATACTAGGCACTCATAAAGTAAGACCTTCATAATCATCTGGAAATGTGGCTTTTGTGTACTTATTATTGCTGACTATTCCTCATTCTTTGACGCAGAAACGACAATTTCTGCTCAATTTAATGGCTGAAATTCTACGAAGTTGGTTTGACATACGGTGTTAAGATGCAATCTGCAATGAGCATGTAATAAATCATAATGAAATCTCAACAGAAAGGGGGGATGAAAAAGGAGAGTGGACACATTCAGATGATGCTACCGTTACAAAACTAAATGAAGACTGAAATGCTTTTTTAAGGACGGAGGTATTCAAGTTTCTTTTGTGATTGCAAAAAAGAGCAACAGGCGACACATCCAATCTCTCACTTTGAACGAACACGACAATCGAACGTGTCTTGGCCTCATGGTCTATGGCTGGTGAGAGAAAAAATGTTGAGACATGTCCATGTGAAAGCACACATACATACACACACACGCATACGCACACACTCTCGGCTCTAACACTGCTGAAACAAAGCTAAAAATCTGTACAATATTTAAATACTGTATTTACAGAAATAAACATACTTCATTGTTCGTCACACCTGGTTTCAACATATTCAAGTGGGCAAGTGACCTTCTGTCCACAGCATGTACTAATCAGAAGCCAAAAGAAATAAAGGCAACCATTAAGCGCATTTGATGCCTGTACTTGCTTTTCAGATTGAGCCTGCAGCACGTTTCACATTCCTGGATTCAGTTACAAGGAACTAACGTGTGGTTTTGTTGATCTGTCCTATTAATTAAAGATATAACACTTATCATAACATTATTGTCAGTCATTCTCCACAGCATGCCATCAGTTTTGAGACTGATTTTCTGTTTTCAAGGTAGGGTTAGAGTTTCATTTTTATGGTACCAAGTGAGATGCTTTAGTGCTTACAGTCCTGAAAAAGTCATTTGTAAAGGATGCCAAACAAATCCCTGTCCTTATTGGAGACTTATGGCTATATATTTTTCCAGTCCCCCAACTGTCTGCAAAGTTTGTTGCCATGAGTGCAACATAACCTGCTATTATATTATTAAATTTGCAGTCCCATCTTCATTCACAACTGGCGTGTTTTAAACCGCCATACAGCACTACTTATGTCATTTGTTATAGACAAGTTAAAACCAAAAGCTATGTGTATGTAACCCTGAAGCCTGAGCTCTGTGTGTTAACTAGCAATATCAATACTTTTGTATCAACAATGTATGAATGAGTCTTTTTTTTGGTTAGGTCTCACAGCACTAACCAGCCTGGTTAAGAGCAGCAGCAGGCAGCTGGCTTTGGCACAAGGGGCCAACATTTCCCACAGTTAACTCCTGCTCTTCGTCCATGGCCAATATGCTTTATATAGATATAAGAACGTGAGATGTGAGTTATTATGAACATGCTTAAAGTGGAAGAAAAGTGTGTGTAGCTGTACCCTTAAGCTTTGCCAAATTCTATTACACGTTTAGGCTTTGACCAAGGACCAATCACTCCTCTATCACTGATACCTGATAGAGTCTTCATAACGCAGCGGCACTGCCATTCTATGATTATATAACTAGAATATAATACTATTACGAATGATTTTGTGGAAAGTAGATAATCAATCTAAAATATAATGGTATGCTTTGGACAGTGGCGGCAGCTGTGTGAAGTTGTAACAGTCACTTTGTTAAAAGGGCTCAATCATGCAAAACCACCTGTAAGACCTGCAGAGCTGTAGTGAAGACTTTCATTCACACCGTCTAACATCCACGCTCAAACTGAGAGGGACTGAGCCTCGAGATTCAGAAACATTAACCACCTTCCAGTCAACATCCCCAGCATGTTGTGTGTGTATGTGTGAGTGCATGTGTGTTGTGTGTGTGTGTGTTTGTTTCCATTTCCATCGTTCCAACAATTTAGCAACATTAACTCTTTACTTCTCTTCTTAATGGCTCAGGAAGTCAATGCTAGCTTTGACGGTGCGTCCGGTGGACACATCCACGGCCATGGCCCGAATCTCTGTGTCACCAAACTGCATGAGCGTCTGGATCTCGCGGCGCGGCGCCGTGCTTTCTGTTCCGCTCACATCCAAGCGAAGTGTCCCACACTTCTTGACGCTGCTCTCGCTTATGAAGCCCACCTTCTCCTTCTCAGAGCAGTAGACGTGGATGACGATAACCTGCTGAGAGGGCTTGGCTGGTGTGTAGCTCCGCTTTACACTCTCACCCAGCGCCACGGACTGGTCAGCCGCGATGAAGGTGTCGAAGACATCGGTGCACCAACGCGTGCCGTCCTTCACGAGCAGCTTCTCCGGTGGGTGCTTGCCCTCCACGAATCGATTGAGGACTCCGACCCCGTATGTGAGGGGCGAGCGGCGCACTTTGATGACGCTGGGGTCCAGGCCGAACAGCACAGCGCCTTTCAGAATGGTGAGGCCGACATCATGGGGGATGATGATGCGGCTGCGGCCCTGCAGCATGTTCTGGACGGCTTGCTGCAGCAGGGGAGACTCAGCAAATCCTCCCACCAAGAACAGGAACTTGATGTCGCTGACCTCGGGCTTCTCAAACAGCTCAGCTAGAGGAGAAAAACAGAATCTCAGGATTGTATATGGCATCATTGTAATCATTGACCCTGAAACGTTTTTGTGTTTTTATAGTTAGTTTAGAAGGTATGTTGTCAAATACAAACTCAGTTAAGATAGAATGGCCATGGCTGGCACGAGGCATTTTTTAGATGGCTCATGAAAATGTTCAGAGCCCAAAAGTTTCAAGCTTTGATGATAATCACTGCAAATTATTACCTTTGTTGTTTATTTGAACACATCATTGTCAGCCACTTTATTCCAGTTTTGTGTAGTTACAGAGAGGTTGTAGTTTGCTAGTTTGTTTCGTAGTATTTGATGGTTTACTGAATCAAAAGCCTTTCGAAGGTCGAGTAAGTCAGACCAGATTCGGAAAAAAACATAGCTGCAGTAGCCTTTATGGGTGGAAAGGTAAGAGTCTGTAAAACCTCTGACCACAGCTGGATGTGGTGAGGTTTTTGTCCACCTTGTGACCTCATATTAAACAATCACTCATGCTCCAAATGTATGAGCTACATCAAGCGCAGCCCTCTAGGTCAAAGTTGAAGTACGAGGTTGGTCTGTAAACCGTGATGAATGTTAACAACAGATTCGGTAAAAACCCGTTTGATCATCACACATCATCTAATTTCTATATAGAATTAAAAGTATGAAAGTACTACTTTTTCTCCTTCATGTGGTGCAACACATTAAGTAACTTGAGCATGCTGATTATGTTAAACCTGCTATATGACGGATACACTCCTATTGAAAACAATGAGAGAGAGAATTCATTACATTTTAATTGGTATTCTCATTTCTGTTTGTGGATTTAAGGTGTGTAGTTAGTATTTTACAGATCGCCAAATTGACTTCTTACTCTTGGGCTTAATGAACTTTTAACCCAGAATGAATCCTAATAATATTTAGGTAAAAAAACATCTGGCACTCGAGACACACTGTAGACACAGTGGGAGTAAGCTTTCAGTCCTCTTTTGTTTAGTCTCAGAATGACTGTTCTGCTGATTTATTGATGGTACAATCCTACATGAGGCAAGTATGTGCTGCTCACTGTTGCTTTATGCAGACGCACTTCGATGTAGGTCATCAGTGTAGAGTTAGGACTCTGCTGGAGCTGCTAGGCTGTGAATGGTCGCACACATTGGACTGTGTTTGTTTGATAAACATAAATACCATATTCAACTGAAAACCAACTATAACTGGTTAAAGTGTAAAGTACACATTTAATTTGAAACCCGGGTTAGCCTCTGAATGACTTTTGTAGGAATTTATTTATTTTGAGTCACTGTCCTTATGAAGGAGAGCCGAACGGGACGATCCATGCTAAAGTAATGTGACCTACTTTCCCCCGGTTAAGGAAGCTATGAATTATGTAGGATGGCTGGTTTTAGGGAGAGACCAACCCTCTCCATTAAAACAGAAACACATTCTTCAGGATGATTTGAAACGTTACCAGGCTGAATCAAGATTGGTTGTATCTAGCAGACACACTGACTACAAGCTATGTCTTAAAAGTTGTGTGTTTTCTGTAGTTTTACAATGAGACAGAAAAACGACAGAATAAGTGTGTCCGTGTTGGTGTTTAGGTGTATAACTTAGGTGTAAAGCTTACTGAGATGTTGGATGATGTGGTCGATGGTGGGCTTGAAGAGGGAATTCATTGCGTCTGGATTCATCCTCAGCATCCCCTGAGACGACCATTTCACGAAGTCCACACTGCAGAGGAGAGAAATGTCAGTTAGCTGCAGTGCATTGATTTAAAATAAAATAACTTTATCTGTAATTATGTTTCAGAAAACATTTCAAATATCAATATGGAGCATATAAGTGTCTTGGGCTTGCAGTCAGTTGTATTCATCCTCTGAGGACCATTAAAGTTTTGTTCTATTTGGCAGTACCTAATGGCAATAAAAGGCAATCGCCGGTGCATACATCACAGATAACCAGACGTCTACGGTTGGCTCCCTTTGTTACGCTTGTAACTCTTGATTGTCCTCGGTGACGGCCTCTTTCCTTTTTAGACTGTTGCCCCATGTGACGCTACCTCTGTACCTCAGCTCAGTGTTAGCCTTGCTGAAGGTCCCAAAACAATGTTTCAGCCAGACTCATGAAAAAGCTGATCAAAATCATTGTCTTTCTTGTCTGAACATTACTGTTCTCTAGTGTTGCAGGGCTTTTTCTGTTATGAGAAAATGTGAAAAAACATCCACAAATGCAGCTTTTCCAAACTCCAACTGTTATATCATTTAAATTCACATAATATTCAGAGTGTAACTTCTCAGTTTAAGGCTGTCACATTGGCTGGGTAATATATATCTCCTGTGACTACTCATATCAGAAGTCATTATAAATATAACCCTATATTAACTTTCTATCAGTTATTCTTTTGTCTCCACAACCCTCTGAGGATAACATCTGGCTCCACTACGTCCAGCAGCTAACTGCTAACTATACCTGTCAGCTGTGCAGGTGCTGTGCAGGTGATGTGCAGTAAGTCAGAGCTTGTCGGGTAAAAAAAATACAACAATTTATCTGAAAGATGCTGAATTTTTTTTTAAGCTGTAACTGTAGTTCATCTCAACGTAGAACTGTCTTTAAATTACACAGAGCCCTTTGTTGTGGGTCGCTTTGTTTGTAGCTCTTTCATTCCCTCTTATTGTAAGGGTTTGATGAACTGGCCTCTTCTCCTCCAGGAACCAGCATATCTTCCACACACTGCGTGCAATGTATTGATTCACTTCTGTTTTTTTATCTGTGTGATTCCAGTGGGAGCACGTGCTCTGTGTGCACCACTGTCATAGATCTTTTTTGCGGGCTATGACCGTCAGTCGTGTCTCATGGGTCCTACAAGCACATCTCCCAGTGTCTGATAACGTCTGTCAGTGGAATGATTAATCCTGAAAAAATCCATATTTCCATCTGCTGTGATCCCATGTGTGTAATTCATGTACAGTATGAGCAAATGTAAGTGTGTAATGTGCTCATAAGTGTGTGTTGATGTCCGCCCCTTTCAAGGCTTTCCCGCGACACCAGACAGACTGAGTGCTTCCAGTTAGGCGTCAGAGGAGTCTGGGGGCCACTGAGGGCTTTGGTTTCAGCCATATAAACATCTTTAATGTCCCTCGCTGTGGGGTTATGAAAATCCACACAGACATGAGACAAGGCCATTAAAATCTAGACTCCATGACGGTCAAGAAGTCAATCGTTATATTGCTGAAATGGCTGGAAGTGAAAAGTTGTATCAGCTTTAATATCTTGTCTGTCTTACACTGAGTTCAGACACATGTACAAGCTTCCTTTCAGCTTTTATCCATTAAATACTGGCACCAGACATGTTAAACCAGGTTTAGACACAACATCTGTCACCAGTCTACCACCAGTAATGACCTTGAATAGGGCCAAAGCTCTTAATACTTTACACAGCTTTCTGGGTTTGTGTTTGGTCCCTGGTTTCCTGCATGCACTCACTTGCTTTTGCGCAGAGCGTGTTCCACACTGTGCCCCCTGAACTTCTTGTAGTAGTCGATGAAGGAAAAGGGCAGGTTGATATTGAGCGGGTTGGTTCTGTCGGGGGCGGCTGCCCTCTTTCGAGACTCAAACGCGATCATCAGGTCCACCCAGGCTGCCGGCCTCTTGATCTTAAATTGGTCGATAAAATCCTGGCCGAAGATCTTACACAGCAGCTTCTCAAATTCATAGTCAATCCCGATAGAGCCATAGGGACCGCCTGGGAATAGAGGGGACTGTGTTTATGAATCAAATATGAATAAGATGTAACCTCAGCTTCAGAAAGGAGAGAGGACAAGTTACCTGAGGCCTTGTAGAGCTCCTTTAGATGTCCCTCTGGAAGACGGATCTGATGGACAGTCAGGTCCACTGTTCCCCCGCCACAGTCCACCACCACATAACGGTCACCTGCACAGAGAAGAATCAAAAATGTTTATAAACCTGACACAAAGCCACTACTTTACTCTTTTTAGCCACATTCTCAAGGGAGATGGGATGTGACACTTCAGCTGCTTGAACCAGAGCACAGAGAGAGCCGCTGACCTACATCTCTGCAGCTCGGAGGTGAGGTGATGGAAGAAGAGAAGCTGGATGAGGTACAGAGCGGGACTTTGGCAACGACATGGTGGTGGACAGCAGCAGTCAGTTTAAACATCAAACAATTCACACATTGAAATACATCCAAAGTCACGTTTAAAATATTTCTTTATATCTACATGTCAAATGTTAGTGTTTACCACTACTGATCTTTCTAAAGGTACCAGACCGCTTAGTATTTGACTCAAACAATATGTAATATCAAGTCCAAGTGAAGTCACAGTTAGTTATCCAAATTGGTAAATAAATAAAAGTTTGCTTTGATGATGAACGTATTACTTTTGTTTGTTTTCTTGTCAAGGAAGAGGATGGGTGATTGGATAAACAACCCTTTAAGAAATGATTCCTTTCTCTCAGCTTCTGTGTGAGCAGTTACTGAACGTGTTAACAAAGTAAACTATGTCCAGCTAGTACCTAAGTCTAGTGAGAGTCCGTTTTACTTGCAGCTGAAGAGTCAGCACCAGCAAACTGATGTTGACAGCTGCAAGTAAACATGACATTGTTTCGGTGACTTTTTCCTCAAAGACCACAGGGCCTCAGATTTGCAGCAGATATGAAGGCTGTACTTTAAGTTTGTCTTGACGGGATCATTATTGTTAAATGTCCCAACAGGCTGTGAAACCATGACACTGACTCAAACTGTAGAATTTGTGTAACTGTTTCATGTTGAGGCACATGAGGCCCTAAGGAGTCCGGCCATACTTTGTGTTAGTTATGATAAAGTGGTTCTCTCCAAATGAGTTTCTGAGATGTGGGAATCAAGCAGTCACATGATCCGGAAGGTTGTAGATAAACAGCAGTTTATCCAGATCATGTCATCTATATGCGGGTGAAAGTGAAAGTGAGGGCACATAAAATGTCGCTGACCATTGAAAAGTTTCTGTGAGCAACAGTTTGTCTAAAGGTAAACAAAGCCTGTAAACTGTGATGGATGTATAGTTGAAAAGGAGTTTACATTGCCTTTTTCCCAGATCTCAGCAACTATGTTGGTGAGTAAAACGTTTTCATAACTGAGCCATGTTTTAATGAACTGTAGTTAAACTAAATAGAAGAAGTGGGAGATAAAGCAGTAACATGCATGGCCTCCGTACCATAGAAGTTAGTCTTGTACAACCAAAACAATTAACATGCAATCAAATAAAATCACACAAAAAACAATGAAAAAGAACACAAAATGTAATAAAATAAACACGTTATTTAAAAGTTCGATGTCTTGCTGCTATTATTACATTTTCTACACATCTCTTGATTGTAACACTTCCCCAAAAAAACCCAACATGCTCTACGTCTACAACCTAATATCTACATCTAGTTCCTAACATGATTAGAAGCAAAGGAAACAGCAAGAGCATCTAGCCTAGAGGTTCAGGCTGAGGAAACCAAAAACAGATTAAGAGTAAGAGAAGAGAAAGACTCTACCTTCTTCCAGCTCCGACCAAAGCTCCCCTATGACATTTTCCACCAAAAATGTGCGGCTCTGCCGGTTGCGCCGAACATGCTCCTTAGCTGCTTGTTAACAGAGAGAGAATGTTCTGGTGAGTGTGATGAAGGCGTGAAGCTCTGCTGGGTGAAGCTGTGCGGCTCATATATACAGGGGTGTGTGAGGCAAGCGGCAAGCTGAGGTGCACGTGTGTCCACACTGTGAGCAAGTGTCATTACTGTAGAACTCTGATCAAGGTTAGTCCATATAACATATAACAGCATCATTTACATTAGTAATAATTAGATCATTTGGCTTCAGTATTTACATGTTTATAGATACAGTCGAAGCTTCAAGGACTATCTGTTACAACTAGGGGTGTCACCATTCTCCAGATCCACAACTTGATCAAACAGAATTATCCAGAAGGCTAGTTTACAGGTACAACAGATGTTAAACTATGACGTTTTAAACAATACATATGTTGTAAGGCTAGTGGCATTAAGCAGAATATACGGCACATTCAAGATCTCAATTGTTGTTTTTACATCAGTTTGAAAGACACAGCCTCTTGCCTGGTTTAAGTCAGCTTTAACAAACCCACCAGCCAACAGTTGGTGAAACTGGGGTCAGTTGCGGTATGTGTGTGGATGCATGTAAACAGGAATGGGAGCGGCATCTTTATTTTAATTAGGCATGTAAACGACATAGCAGGAATTTAGTTTTTTAAGGAATGAGGAGAGCGGATGTACAGGTGGGGCTGGAAAACAACATACTAACCCAACTGTAGATCAGAAATAGTGACACTCCTAGTCACAACAGGGTGACCAGTCTTGTTGCTCACAGTGAGAACATGCAGTTAAAGTGACGGGTTTAAAACGTGAAATAGGACATAATCTCCATCAGGACAGTGGACATTGAGTTTTTTTTTTTTTTTTATCAAACCTTAATTGAATCCTGTAAATCTGATTTACATCATACATTAAATATCAAAATATTAAAGAATTAAAGAAAACCATGCGAAGAAGGCAGCATGACAAGTCTGTCCAGCAGGTTCATAATTATACAAGCATGCCCCATAAATGGGAAGGTCAGTGGTTACAGGTTATTGCCTTAAGTTTAACAAGTAAACGTTTATATGAACATATCTTGTATTTAAAAAAACAACAACATTGTGTTAGCTTTTTAACATCTGTGTGCTACTACTGCTACAGGCTGAGTATCCTGCAGCACAGTGAGGCCGTGTGACCTGAGGTTGACTGGCTGATAGCAGGAAGACCTGGCAGAAGTTAATGTCAGAGGGACATTTCCTCCCACACGGAGGAAACAATACAGAGAAGGAAAGACAACTGTCCTGCTCTCATTAGCCTCGCAGAGGGCATGAGAGAGGTCTGCAGTGAACACTACGTCAGCCTCACATTTAAAAAATCAATAAAAAATGAGTCACTATAAACTGAATTTCTATGTAAAGTGTTATAAGGCAGGGAATGATTGTCTAATTAGAGACATTAAATGGCATGTAATATTTTCTGTGTAACACATTATGTAGAGGTTGCATTAGTGTGTATGCCCATGTTAAAAGGAAACAGCAGCAGGGCTTTCAAAGTTGACTGTTCCCATTGTGTTCTTGACACCAAGAGAATTTGGTGTTGTACATATTCTGCAGTCTAAATGACTAAATGGTCTTATAGATTAGATATATGCAAGCAAGTACTATGTATGTTAAAAAGCAGGGGGTTGCAATGAGGCCATCCACATGTAGGAGTCTAGTAAGACAAAACTTTTCTACTTGACGAGAATTAATATGTTCACTCCTCTTCTGGTAACCATGGGAGTCAAAGACAGAAAACTTTTCTTCAACTTAATGTTTCTGTCAGCTTCCCAGTGTGGCCAGATGTACAGTATCTATCGTATTTGTATTCCCTATCGATAGTTGTGCCCTCTGTACGATATATGATCAATAACGCCAAAAAAAGGCAGAATGTACAATAATTCTGCCCTTTCAAAAAAACCCACAATAACATTTCAGTGATGCATCTGTCACTCATTGCATCTCTGTGTGAGTGTGGCTTGCAAGCAGCTTCCCTGAATGTGTGAGGACTTATTAGATATGGTGCTTTTGTTTTGAAGGGTAATAACGGAAGGAATGATTGTATAATAGGCTGCAACCGACTCTGTTATGTGAAGCATACTGTTACCGTCGGGACCTCTGTGTTGTTACATTAATATGTTGCACAGGGCATAGTTTTGCAATTCAGTGTGGTATTTCTCGTTTTGTTTCATATGTACTGTGCGTATGTTTCATATTAAAGCTGCAGTACGATATTGCTGTATTTCAGTCTGGCAACACTGCAGCTTACACACAATGTTTTCAGTTATGGACATTAGCATCCAACATTTAACTCTTGATTTTCTCCAGTTTGTCAAGTATTGTGACCTAGGTCACTTTTATAGAAAATATGTCCCTCAAAATTAATTACCGCTTGCTGTTTACATGAATAACTCAATTATAGGCTCCACGCCTCAAGCTGAACATCTTCTAATCAGTTTGCAGCTAAAACAGCTCATTACAGAGTCTGCAACGTACGCTAATTATATGGCATGCGTCTTTAAAAGACATCCGCTGCCTGAAGCTGGAGATGAATAATAATCATAAAAAAGTGTTTGCTTTCATCGTATGCCTTTAAGCAAAACTAGTAAAATAGCAGACTGGTCTACATGTGATACCTTCACCTGTTTGCTGTGTCAGAGGTCAATTAATTGGCTTATAATATTTTATGTCAATCTGGCCTGTAGTCATAGAGAAGTCTTGGTCCGAACCAAAGTGCAGCTTGGACAGACAGACCAGCTAGCTGACAACACAAATATTAAAAAGCATATTGATCAGAACAATATTTTCAGTCCTTATTTATGTAATAAGACTTCTTAGACTTTCTGTATCCCCTTTTTTTTCTGCCCTGTGAACTAACTAATTTAGTTTTACTCTAACTCTGCTTTAGAAAATGATATTAACAGGAAATATATAAAGATAAACTTCACTAAATTTGCTGAGTAAGTTATTATGGACCACAAAAAGACATGCAAACATAACCACAGTTAAAAAGTCACATCAAAGCAATGAAGACATCACACAACACAAATAGTCAAAGGGAAAAGAGCAAAGAGATCTGAAGATGTCCACAGTAGATGTCTGACATACGAGACTACAAGATAAGGTGAAGGGGCAGGAAGTCAGAGATGTAACCAGGTGTCTAGCATAAAAGACCTTGTAAACATAAATGACTGTTTAATGACACATTTAAAGACAGTAGATGGATGCCAGGAAGGGTCAGTTGATCCATGCGAAGGAATGAAATATTGGCTGTGTCCAAGTCATTCACTGCTACGTTATTTTGTAGTGCTGTTTAGAGAGCATGATTGTAGCTTTATAATTGACTAAAAGTATCCCACAGTGCATCCTTAAAGTCGTTTACAACTGATGGTCACAAACTATATAACATATACCATCATGCATTGCACTATAAGAAAAAACAAACAGTAATGACAAAGAAAAACGTAGTGTCTGAAAGCAATTGTGTTGCAGATGAGCTCACTCCATAGTGCTCTACATAGTGAGCAGGGAGAAGTAAATGAGTGAATGATTACGGACACAACCATTGTGATGTGGTTTTGTGAGGGTGACAAATAAAGGTGACTGGCTTGTGTAAAAGGACGGGGAGGTGGGTGTTTGCTGCTGCTGCTTCACTTTGTGGTAAGAACAGCTGTTAGTCTGCGTTCAGCTTTAAGGTTAGTATATCTTTGTGTTTTTTGCAATTGTCAAAATGTTTTTTTAATCACAGGACAAATCAGGACCAGAAACAAAGCAATATGATTTACGTTTCTGTGTTTACCATTCCTTTCAACTTATACTGTACAAACTCTCCTGTTGGTATACATCATTTAAAAAAATATACTTTTATAAATGTCTTAAGCAATGTTGCATTGTTATATGTATATTACTGTAACCAGTTTAATATCTGCACACTTCTATAATTCTAATGTCTTAAGGTTAATAGGTAATTTCCTTCCTTGTGAGCTGTCAACTGATGAAACGGACATACACTGATTTTGTTATAACCCCCAATTTCCTCCCAATTCCCTTCTAATGACATCAATGGCGAACTTAGAGGAAATTTGGGAACCATAATATAACCAGAGACATGAATAATTTATCACTGAACTTCCCATTTTAAATCAAGTTATACTTTTTTGGGGGGTAGAGTCTCACACAAGAAGCAAAAGCAAGTGTATATGTGATGGTCGGACAGAAATAAAGAGTGATTGTGTCTGTGAGTCTTCATGCACTTTTGTCTGGATTAAAAAAGAAAGCATGTTTACCATGACCTGGAGAAACTATGGAGGAAACAACATTCAACAGGAGAAAAAGCAGTATGTTACAATGTCAGAACTAATGCATTCTTAAAATGTATTAAACCTAAATGGGTGTGTATGGTTGCTGATCAGTGAAGTATGGGCTAATAGGTGATGAATATTGTAGATAAGCATCATCATGGTATTAGAACAATCAGCACCACTTGGTGTCAGAGTTGGTGGTACATACCTTGGGTCATTCCACTCCCCACATTTTCAGTGGGACTGATGCCATTCTGGGTGGTCCTGGTACCCAGGTCCACCATCTGGTGGAGACGGAGCTTGCGGCAATAGATTGATGCTGCCTCAGGTTCTAAGGCGATGATCAGCTGCTCTGGGCTTTCACGGGGCACCAGACCAGACTACACAAGAGTAAAATACAGACAGGAAAATAACCATTAAACCTTTATCATGAACTGCTGTTGTTTTCAAAGTCTTTCTTGACAGATTAAAGGGGCGGGTGGGATTATCAGTCATAGTCCTCAACTGGTTCTGATCATATCTTGAAGGCAGAGGTTATGTTGTTTCTACTAAAAAAAAATCTAAGTAGATCAGCAGTACATGGGGACAAGGGCGTAGAACAAAATTCTGTATCTAGGCATTCTCTATGGACCCCGAACCACACCCCAGGCCACTCATTGTAGTATCTTATATGTCTTTCTCATATGGGAGCCCTGTGTACTTTTCCCTCCCAGCTTGACACCCTTGCATGTGGAGTCCCCCACGGTTCAATTCTTGGGCCACTTTTATTCAACTTGTACATGCTCCTTCTGGGTCAAGTCATACAAGACTATAATGTTTCGTTTTAATCAATCTATCAATATTTAGAGCCACAAAATTTCCTTTAAATAAACACATATTAGACACATCCTTGTATTTGATTGCAATGACAAAATAATTCAAGTTATCGCTCAACTTGACAAAGACAAAAAATCCTAAGTGTTTTGATTGTCTCAGATCTGAGCTTCAGCCGCCACATCGAGCACTAATTAACTCAGCATTGTATCATCTCAAACAAATTGCAAGAATGAGAGCTTTCATTTCCAGAAAAGATTTAGAGAAACACATTAATGAATTAATTTCCAGCATTGTGGACCGCCGTAACTGTTTCTTGGCTTGTTTTCCCAAAAAATATGACCAAACAACTCCTGCTTATTTCAGACCACTGCTGCTAGAGCTGCCAAAGAAGAGAGAGAACTGAGTCTATTACTCCTGTTCTTAAATCTTTACACTGGCTTCCAGTTACTTATACATTAGATTTTAAAGTGCTGTTGCTAGTTTGTAAATTCATCAATAATCTCTAACCAAAATTCATTTCTGATCTCTTTGAAAGTTATATAAACCAAGTAGGAACTTTAGATCTTTAAGAAGCAGTCAGCTGGTAGCACCTCAGGTCAGAACCAAACAGGGTAAAGCTGCTTTTAACCACAATGCTGGAACCAACCTTCTGTTTGTATTAAATGCACCCAAACCAGGGACACTTTCTAACTTAAAACTCTGTTGTTCTTCTTTGCCTTTCATAAGCAACTTTATTTTATCATAATTTATTTTATTGTTTTGATATAGTGTTTTTTTTCACTCCTTGTTGTTTTTAAAGGTCAGATACTTTTCTTTTCCATTTCTTTGTTTATGTGAAGCAGTCTGAAATGTGCTATACAAGTAATATAGCCTTGCTTTGGCTTGTAATGGTAAATAAATTGTTCACAATGGTGTAGCTGTCTTTGTCTGGAGTTGTTTATGCTTAGGAATCTGTTTCTTCTGCTACCAAAACAATTGGCTGTTCTTCTTGTCCATATTTTGACTTAAAACTGTGGTCACCAGTTTACTTCTTGATTGTGATATTGTTGTTTGGGACATAACAAATTCTTTGTTGTGCGATATGAGAAGTAATGCAGTGTGAACACCACAGTGGGACTTCCATGCTGAGTCTGCTGTCCACTAGCTGTTACATCTATTTGTATATTTATTGCAAACTGCTCTACAATTAAATCAAAATGAAAAGTTAAAATGTCAAAAAAAGGATGCAGAGTTTGCCTGCCTGAGATCTCCAGAACCCCCACAAAAGCCCAGTCACCTTGAATGACAGGTTGAGATTTTGAAACCATAAGGTGGGACCTGCTGGAGCATCCTGGATATAGCGATCAGGCTTTTGGAGAGTTAGACCACTAAGACCACTAAAGTAGGCAGGAGCCCACCTGCCACAGTGTTTTTTATAAGAGAAGTTTGGAAGAGATAAAAGGATGGGCGACCTTTTCTAAACTTGAAAAATGAAAAGAGTTACTGAACCTTGGATAAATGTCTCATTTAGATTAAGCAGGACTGCATCACTGAAGTTACCCGAGCATCAAAAGAGCATCAAACCTTCTGAGGCTGAGAGCTCTTTTTTGACTGCAGGAAATGTCTGGAGACCCAGCTATTAATTTCCGCATGGAAGGACATTTTAATCTGAAAATGTGCAGTATATTGTTGCATGTCACCTGTGTATCGATGAAAATTAATAATATGTCCAAGCATGATGCTGGTGTAGTATTATGTATATATTAAACAAGAGTGTACCCAAAATGGACCCCTGAGGGACCCCACAAAAGCAAGGAGCACATGAGTAGGCTGACCAATAGTGACCACACTTTACCCATAAAAAAGAATTAGCTCTAACATAAGACAGCTAACCTTGTTAGGGCATTTTCAATGACACGTGCAACAGTTTGCCTGGCTCTGTGGCCCATGCTTGAGCTATAAATGACTGTGGAACTATGTTAAGTTTTACACGAAGCCAGCTCATGCTCCGCAGCAGCAGCTTAAGTCCTACGCTTCTGTCTACACTGGATGCAGTCAGGCACTGAACTGACTGTAGGTCACCCACATTTTGGCAGCGCTAACACACATAGCTACCTGCTTGAAGCGTAAAAATACACTTAAGGGTTGTGATGTAACGCATATAGAACAAGTGAAACAGGAGCAGTACACCAGACGAATGAAAAATACTTCTGAAATGTTGTAAGTGTGCCACTTGTTAAGGCTTTGGATGGAGACACATTATATTATCTACCAACATGTTTGTTAATTTCACTCATTTAAAAACTCATATAAAGTATTCATATCATCCTAGTAACCTATTAATTTATCTTTAAGTATCCAGAATGATTTGCTGAAATGTGTCATGAAGTTCACAGACCTTTGCAAAACATTAGCTTTGATATAAAGCAATTTTCTGAATAATATCTGCTGGTGAATAAATTATTCTTGGTGTTAGGATTTGATCAAAAGAGAAAAGGGGTTAACGAAGTGCAAGAGAGAGGGCTGTGTGTTCTGTAATGGCCCGAGATGAGCTAATAGATGATGTGATCAGAGGAGGAGGAGGAGGAGGAGGAGTGGTTACTGGTTTCCTCCCTCCCCTCTGTCCTCCATGAACAGCCAATCAAACGATCCACTCTGCCTGATGCTGAGTCACTGCAGATGCCCAGCTCTCCCTCTGCTCACTTTCTCTCCACCTCATCCCTCCATCCCTGCCCCCAGCCCTACTGCAGATAACAGCTCTGTTTCTGCCCTCATCTACATTCCCCCCTCCTCTCCTCCTTTCCTCTTTTAGCACACCAAAAGGGATGTGATCAGAACAAAAGGATGATATCATTGGGGAAGACAGCAGGGAAACAGGAATCTGAAATCAATTTGAAAGGAAAAGTTGAACTCAAAGGAAGAATGCCACAGACTCTGCAGTTCACCTCAGCTCTATGCAGCTTTTTAGTGTTGTTTAACCCACACTACCTGCCAGACACCAAACAGCAGGCTCACGCTGACAAAGTTAGCAAATATAGCTAACTTTGTGGAGCATTAAGCTGCTCTTTTTTTCTCAGGGATTTGTGAAAACCAAAAACACAGCTGTAAACAGGAAACTGTTTGCTAGCACAGTAGACACTTCAAACACCAAGGTCAAATGCCAGCAGTAAAGATGCACTTTATATCTGTAATGTTTTCCATAGAAGAGAGACAGGAAGGACCGCTATAACCACATTTGAAGATATTCCCTCAAGTCTTTCCTGAGATATTATTTACAATCTCGGAACCCATCAGCTAATAGTCTGACGATGATTAAGCCTCTGGGGACAACGGTGAACATGTCGGGCGTGTCCGGTTCAGCCATAGTAAGCAATAAGGACTTCCAGATAAGACTTCCTTATCTGTGCGCTGCATTGTTTACAGTCCAGTTAGCAACTGTGTGCTCACATCAAAAGTGAAGCGAATTTCGGCCCCTCTTTATATGTCAGCAAAATAAAAATGGCGTCATTTCTTGGTTCATCAAATCCCCTGGAGAAACGCCCATTCATCTGTTTCTAGTGAGTCTCCGTTTCACTGTGAGAAGTAAGTTACACAAAGGCTTCACTCCGGCTAACTGCTGCCGTATGAACCTGAAAAAGAAACCGATTTTTCATGCCTTTGCTGGAATTTTAACATCATGATGCAGATTTGTAAAATGCATAAATGAAGCTTTGTCAGGTCTGTCCTCAGGAGGAGAAGAAAACTATTATAATGCTTGTTTGTTGAACGGAGGTCAGACCGATCATTTCTGATGCATTTGAGGAAGTCGGGAAATCTAAACGCTGAACTGCTGTCATGACACTGCGTCAATTTGTCTCAAGTAGAATTTCAGATCTAGAACGGATTGTTAGCTGAACTTGCTGCAGATGTCTGTTTGCAGAGATTAATAAGAAGCTTAATCATCGTCAGATAGCTGCTGAAGGGGGCCGGGATGTCATTAAGGTGCATTACGTCCCGCCTGCTTTTGCTCTCCACACGGACTGTTCTTCCTGCATAGGCCGCAGCCTGCTGATACGTGATCGGTCAATATTACTGGGACTACAAGCGTACTACAAACGGAAACCAGAAGATTTGCCGTCTCGGAAATCCACGTCCCTGTAAAGAGAGATTACAGGGAAGGTGACCTTGTGTGAAATTGTGGGGTTGTGGCTGAAAAACACAAAACCTTTACCTGTCCTGGATTTAAAATGCATCCAAATCAGGTGTTTATTGTTTCCTTCGAAGGCATTGGTATTTCTGCTTTTGGTCTCTTGACCAAATGTAAAAGAGGTCAGGCAATGAGTTAAATTTGCAGGACAATTTAAGTCGATGTTAAATTGTCTGCTTGGTTTTCCATCAAGCCATTTGTGGTTGAGTTAATAAATGATGCATTCACATGTCTGAAACACAGTGCAGGGGTTAAAGTGATAATCTCGAAGATTTTCATGTAAATAAATGTCTGTTAAGTCACTATCTATCGCCGAATGAGGTAACACAGTGGTGATTGAGACTATGGCCCACTGATGAAAGCCTTTGCATTTGCAGTATTACAGACTGGGTGTCTGTGGCGACTTTCACGGAAAAAATCACAAGCGGCGCCCAGTTAGTGACGCGTTTTCCATCAGCCAGCAGTGGTTGGTCTGCCAGAGAGGGTAGGCGGAGCTAAGCGGCTGCTTTTCCGGTCTCTGTAAGTGTTGCAATAAACAGTAATCTAGTATGCCTGAACAAACAAAGAAAAGATCGATGACTACAGATACAACTTCAAAAATAAGTGAGAAAAAAACAAACTTGTTGTGACTTGAATTTCCCGGTGAGAAACAAAAAGTGTTTAGGCTTATCAAGATTTAAGTAATTTATTACAATTGAATGTGCGAGTAACAAGTATAAGCCAACATATAACATAACAGGTTACCACCCAGCTGGACAGGGACAGAGCTCACTTCTCCAGAGGATGAGAGAGATCCAACAACTTTTCTTAACTCAGGGTGAGTCTTTTATACATACAATGGAAATGCAAACTCATGGTCTCTTGGCAAGTGGACCAGACAGACACACAAATGCTATTTACATACGGCTGCCTTGTCCCTGTTCCTCCTTTTTTTTGTCCCTGTTTGTTTAGCCAGTTCATATGCAGACATCTGTATTGATCGGGACTTTTAGACTTGTTTTTCCTATATGCAAACAGCATGCAGTGCTGACAGAGAATTATTCTAGGTTATACAACAGTTTCAGGGTTCAGGAAAATTAATTTTCTATCACACTTGACGCTCAGATGAAGACAAACAGGGTAAAAAGGAAAGCGACCAACCAACTTAAGTAGCAAGATTCAGACAACAATGCTACTTGAATCTAAGTCATGCTCCTGGATGACATTTTCATGTAGGTAAGACCCTCTATCCCTTCCCTCTAAAGATTCACAGCACTGGCGCACACGCACACACACACATGTGCTGACCCCTCTTCCCCCACACATCACAGCTGTCCCCTGTCTCTCCTCTCTCCTCCTCCAGCCTCTTTCCTCACTGCAGACAGCCACACCCAGGTGGCCACACACACTTACAGTCTGAGGAGACTCACACACGCATGTTCATAAATCTCCTGCTTGTGAGGAGACTCCATTGAAATGAAAGCGAGTTCTTCTGTTCTCTGTGTGTTGTGTCTCTACATTGATGAGTGTGTGACTTGTGTCCTCTACCACAGTGTGGAGGTCATTGTATGTGTGTGTGTGCTAGTCACGTTTCACTGACTCTTAATCACTGTGGGGCGCTGCAGCAGCTTTGAGCATGCACATGAGATTGTTTTCACACCAAATCCAATGTAGGAATTTAATTCAGTTAATTTCCTGAAAACAAGAGACAAAGGAAGTCGTCTGCTCTGTGAAATGCATGCATGAAGGAACCTAGATATAAATACTACTATGAAATATGATCCTGCCAGGGCCACTGTCTACTGGCACCCTATCTTTGGTGCTGTGAAACATTGCTGCATCTGTATTGTCTTTCCACTGGAGACTCGTCTTCTCATATGGGATACTATGCTAATGTGTGATGTCAGGCTGCTCCTGTCTTGTGCAACGGGCAGTGCAACACGCCTCTTCCTCTCTGCAGTGTGCTTCTGCGACTCGAATAAACTGTTGCTAATTTTAGTTCCAGTTGAAGCCTGAAAGTAAAAGTGTACAAAGCTTCTCAGCCTACCTTATAGGCAGCTTCCCTCATGAACTGCTTTGCCGGCATTTTCCAGATGGCAGGAACAGTGATGACCCATCTCACATCGTTGTTGTCGAAGTCGCCGCCTGTCTGATCACTAAGCTCCTGCAGGAGGAGAAGTCAAACACAAGCTGGGTCAGGTGTATGCCTTATATCTTTCTTTTACTACTCATCCCCTTAAATAAGTTACACGTTCCACGAGATATATGGGTGATGACGGAGGTGTTTTACCTTTAGTGCTTGCTCCTTAAAGAAGGCCAATGCATATGCAAAGATATCCAGAGCTTTCACTCGCTTCCCATTGGCTGCGTGCAGGTCTGTGTCGATGGACAGATTCTGATTGAAGGAGAAGATGGTAAAGTTAGAGGCATATGAAGAACGTAAAAGTCAGACACTGCAGAAGAAAACACTTCCTCATGTGAAGATGGGATATCCAGCATCAAGATGTTGTGAAGATTTTGCTCTGTTAGTCGTCAGTTAAATATTGGATCCAACGCTAAAATCGAAATAGTGTATCTCAACAGCCGGCAGACAGACGGCCATAAAATATTCATGGTCATCAGAGGATGATTCCTAATGGCTTTGTCAACCCACTGACCTTTCGTCTAGCCTCATCATCAAACTGAAGCGAACGTCTGATGTTATTCTACTTTTCTTGAAACATTAACAAATTCCTTTTGTGTAACGTCCAATCATGTGTTGTGTTTTACCTCCACTCTCTTTGGTTCTCAGCCCCAAGTTCACAATGAAGACAACTTTCAAAAACAGCTCGCTTATATTTGGTTTCTTTTAGGGATGCTACGATTCTTCCATTTCCATGATTCAATATGATTTTTCGATTTTAAGGTCTCAGCTCTCTTCTATTATCTCTTCTATTTCTACAGCCCTCACAGCTATGTCATGGAATAAATGTACATGCACACTGAATTTAATTCTGAACATGACAATATTCTGAATTTCATTAGTCTTTATTCTTCAGTTTATTTATAAATGGACAGTGAATACTGTGAATATTATAGTGAATATGCCAATATTAGACAGAAAATCAAGTAATAAGCAAACAAAAAAAACCCATAATGTAATAAAAACTTAATCATCATCAATTCCATCATTATGATCATTTTTAAAAATGGTGACACCGCTAGCTAGCTTCTTTTTATTTTTTAAGGCAAGCTAGTCACTGTGGTATGAATCCCAAAACCCTCAAGAAACCTCAATTCTTTCATGTCCATTTCTATAATGACTGCACAGAAATGGTAAATGAACATGGCAGCATCTGAGGCTGAGAGTCTTTAGATGAACTGTGAGGTCATTCTCCAGTTAAATAATGGATATGTAGTGATTCTCCACGATGTTTACTCTTGTCAGGGTGGAGCAGCACATAAAACATCATCACTTCTTCTTTTCAAAAAACGTGTTGGTATAATTATTACCATAATACAATGTTCTGACCACAAGAAAAATAAAGCACCAGTATAAACAGGCTAACATACTGCTTTGATATTGCTAACAAGTCTGATGAAAACAGCAGAGCAGACACTGCGGGTGCTAACAGCATCTTCCACACCACGTCCTGCAGAGAGTTATAGGCAGTGAAGGACCCTGAGCCAACAACCACGGGCAAAAATGCCTCCCACATGGCAGGAAACAGAGAGAGTCAGCAGTGTGCTGCAGTATCAGCTCAGGCTCACACAGCAGCAATACAATACAAAACAGCAAGGTGAGTGATGAGGATGCAGCGCTGCACTGCTGCTTGTTATGCTTGAAGAAGAGTCCTCTGCAGAACTGCTCTGCATGTATTTACTGTGTGCCTGTGTGTGTGTGTGTGTGTGTGTGTTTGCATCCTTACTGCGGTGGTGTGCAGCTTCATTTTGAACTTTTCCAGGTAGAGCCAGTGTTTGGACTCGCTGGGGTCCAGGTCGTGGTAGAAGTCACGAGCAGCGTAGCCAAAACTGTGGAACTTCCTGTCTGGAGTCAGCAGGATCGTGGTCGGAGTCTTCTGATTGGACACGCCAGGGTCCCCGCCTTCCCAACGCCTAAGAGGAGACGAGTAAAGTTTCAATACATGTGCCATAACATCTGTGTTTTTTGCTTTTCCCTTAACTGCATATAAACAGATGCTCTGCATAAATTAGATTAAAATATGAACCAAAATAGCGAGAGCATAACTTACAGACCCCCCAGGTTTTACAGATATTAGGGACATAAAGCATTGAAGAAATGACATCACAATAAGCAAACATACAAATGTAGGCACTGTATTGTGAAGAATTTCTTCTCAGTTATATATCAAACAGCCTTTACTCTCTATTTTGTTATCACACACTTACAATACTGTCCTTAAGTATTATGCTTTTTGACCTATGACCCTTTAGCTTAGCTCGTACAGATTAGATGGATGTGAAGCTTTTACAAGAACTGAAATCACAATGAGCAAAATGTAATCTTTCATTTGAGCTTCACTCTTTTGGGACTTTCCATCATTTGCACCTGCAGCAATGTGTCTATTACAAGCTCTCTGCATAGTTATAAATCATTTCACTTCAAGCCTTTTGTAAGATGAAATCAGTAACTAAGTGATGTCAGAAAAACCATACGACCTTTATCTTCCAGGCTAATTGAGGCTAATCCCACAGTATTCCTGGACAAATAGAGGTCAGCTATTATGAGTGCGTTTCTGTTCCTTGGGAGAAGTGCATGATGGGATTATGGAGGTCATCTCACACAGAGCAGCTAATGTGAAAACTAATTTTGGAAATCTGGGAAAAACTGGATGGAACAACTTTATGTATTTTTCAGGCATGGTGGGATCGATTACATCTTTATCAAAAATAACGTTAATGCCGCTGTAATCATGACTGATGTGTTCTTTGCTGTGCTGTGGGATAACTGTAACTTTTTGCATAATTTTAGCTATAGATCAGTTTCCCATACAGATTAGATCACTTATGCATAAAGTGTTAGTTTAATGGTATTAGCTTAACTTTGTATAACAACAGGAGGAGTCATAACGACAGCAATAAAACCCCATAAACTTAGTTAAACAGCAAAATCTAGCTAAAGTTAGCTAACAATAGTCATCTAGTCATTAAAACTAAACCCATCCCAGTTTAAGATTATGTCTCTTTTCAAAAAGTGTTATAGTCTTGCATCAATGAATGTGATTATCTGAACTCTGCGTATGAACCTTGCTTAAAATATCAGATTTTGTCCATTTGATAAACTGTTTATGGCCCATATGCATTTGTCAAAGGAACATGAGAGGGATGATCAATTCCAAAATGCAAACTTAACCACACTTTTAAAGTTGGTGACAAGTTCCCTCAATTTTAAGCTGGAGATACTCGGCAGTGTGTGAGCTCTGCACTGTGTGAAAATAACCCATTAAAACTCCCATTACCTCCATCTTTGATACCTGACTAACAAGCAAAGTGGACAAAAGACCCCATATGAGTTCAATCGCTTCAAGTTAACAGAACATTCTCACTTCTCTAATGCGACCAACGGCAACTCACTGTGTCTACATACAACATATAATACACTTCCCTGCAGATGATTGACGGTGCCAGAGTAATAAATAGATGCAATAAGCTAACTTTGTTGCATCAGAAACTTCATGCATCAAAGTCTTTCAGGTAGGGCAGCAAGACTGAGGCCGCACAACGTGTGTATTAATCTGTGGCTGAAAATAGTCCCAAACAAATGCACTATTTCCCCTCGTTTGAGTGACATTATCAGCTTTTGCAGGAAATTAATTAACCTTTTTATGTGATTTTCAAATAAGCTTCTGCATGTTACAGAAAGCATAGTAAAGTTTGATGTACTGTGAGATTCACGGTCTGTTCATGGGATTAGTTGAGAAACACAAGAATTTAAAATGAAGGCAGCACAGCAAGCCCGGCTACCTGCCTGAACAGTCTGCACCAACTCTCTGCTGCATGCTGTGCTATTAATAATGCATGTATTGTACTGTGAGGAGGCCAGCTGAGGCAGGAAACATTTCTCAAATAACGTATTCCTTTAAAACACTACTTGGAAGATGCATCTCTGTGAGGGAGGAGAAAGACTTCCATCTCTAAAAATCTGTCAGCACCTCGAACTGTTTGTCCGTATTCACACTGTTGTTACTCCAGCAACTGGTTCCTGCTGCATTTGTTTCCCTCACAACAAGTGAGGACAGCTGATGAATGCTAATGTTGGGTCTATAGGGCGAGGAATGTCTCGTACCGGCACACCAGACACTCCCTGCCCCTCTGATACAGCTTTTCAAGAATTCCCTGCTAGAAACTGAAAACCCTCTCCCTGAAACAACACGGGCAGCCTGAGTCCAGCCTTTGTTTGTGTAAGGATTTCAGCAGAGGACGGTCTCACCCAAACTAAATAATCAGTGGGATCTGGAGCTGTTTTCACTGCAAATCTAGTAGTAATGAGTACAAAATATCTGCTTCCATTTTATCTGACGGTTAGAGCTAATGATGTGTGTCAGGGGAGAGTTGCTGAAGCAAAGCCGCAACGCCTGTGCTGGAAATTGCTCTCTCTAAAATATTTAGGAGGAAATAAGATTTTTATTTTAAAATGTAATTTAGGAGGCGCCGGTTTGGCTCAGCTGTTGAATCGGCGGCCCATGTACAGAGGCGCTAGTCCTCAATGCAGCAGCCCTGAGTTCGACCCTCGGGCCCTTGCTGCGTGTGATCTCCCATTCTGTCTTCCCCTGTTTCCAACATTACCCACTGTCCTCTCTATGTTTTTTGGCCTTTTATGCCTTTATTGACAATCTTAACAAAAAATAATAATAATCTAGGGAGACAGGGGCGCTGAAAGTCTGCAAGGAAGTGCAAAAAAAAACCCATGCTTATGAAGGCTACAAAGGGTGGGTTTAATTTTATGCTGGACTGAATTTAATTATTAGGAGCTAAAAAATAATCTGTCTCGAAGGAAAATCTTGTGCCAGATTGCTCCAAAATTACAGAACAAAACAGACCATTAAAAATACGTGTTATATAAAGTTTATCAGGGTAAAATGCAAAGAAATGGAGCCTGATAGTATACACATAGAAGTACGATAAGTTAAGTACAAAAGTAAGCTAAGTAGAAAAGTAGCAATGGTAGTTACATTGACAGTAGTTGCAATTACTACTTTACTACTACATAAGGTGCTTTTCGACCAAAAGTACCAGGAATTTGTAGTTCCAGGAACTTCTCTTCAATGACCTAAATGGTTCCTTTGGCCCATTGTTGTCTACACTGCCAGTCAAGTAGGTGGCGGTAAGAAGAAGATGAAGGCCATACAACAAACCAGTATCATCATTTGTGCGACAATACAGTTAGACTGTTAGCATGACGGTGATTCAACCTGTGCTGTGCTTTACTGCATTTTAATTTACTTAATAAAAAATGGTGCAGTTTGAACCTGAGATGGAACGAATCATGACAGTATGTCAGCCTCACAAAACTTAACAGTATAATAGCCAACCAAAATGACCAGCAGGTAGCAGTGCGGGGAAAATATTCCCTCCACAGTTCATTCTGTTAGCAGCCTTTCAACAGAAATAAACTAAATAAAGAGCAAAATAAATGAGAGCAAAATAAATGCAACTACTGTAGGCTTCATCAAGTTTCTAGAATGTAACTGTAACTGTAGCTGGGATTAGACTAATCAGTGGATAGCCTACGTGGAGTGTGAATAAACTACACTACTACTGCATGCACGTCATAGGAATCCCATGTCCTTCAAAATAAAAGCACAGCATAGACTTTTTGCCACAACTTTTTTTTCAAGCTGAGAACAGCTCCGCGACCCAGTTTCAGGTCTTGACCCACCTGTTGAGAACCACAGATTCAGACTACTTTTAAAATGTATTTAAGTAGCATGTGTTGCTTTGTTATACAGTAGGTTTGTTTTTTATTATATTGTATTTGATCTTATTTAATCATGTATCGTTTGTTTGAAATGTTTCTTTTCATGTTACCTGCCCAGAGACTACAGTTATAAATTAGCATTCTTGCTAGCTCCAGCATGTTTACATCCTGAATGTTAATACTTGAGTTCATTAACATGCTCTGACCCTATAAAAACTACTTTTATTTGACTGAGAAGAACTAAACCTTGCTTGCTTAAATATTTTGACCTTGAAGATGTCAGACTTTCTGTATGACCTTCCTTTCGGGCTGCCAAACTTCTGTCACACCATACTTTCTTTAATGACTGGAAAATTTGGCTGAAGCGAGTTTGGTGTAGACAGGAGGTCGATGGATGCAGAAGGCGTGGAAGAGAGATTCACCATAGCTGCAGAGGGGCTGGGAGTGCCTGTGTTGGGGCTGTGCTTCAGATCTGAATCCATTTTTACATAAGAGGAGGGAGCGTTTCAGCTGTAACAGAGCCTAAAGTTGATATTTTACTCTATGAATCAGCCCACTGGGACCTGCACGATTGCACATATAAAGAGGATTCAGTTATAAAAGAAGGTTTAAATTTAATGTTTTAAGGTCTTTCAGCTGTAATATCTACTGTACAAACACATTATCAGAGAACATCATCAGAGCTGTGTTCTCTTGGTGAGTTACACTCTGTACACCTGAAACTGTGCAATCCAGCCTCCCAGTTGTGCGCTGGAGTTGTGCTTTGAAGGAGTCTGGTACAGGTGTCGAAACATCAGTCAATGAGTGTGTATGACTGCGCTGCTTTGACCTTGCATGGTTTATTCTGAACATTTCAAATACAGCACAAACTTCAAAGTGAAATACAACACACTGAGTGTTCACTTTGTCTTGTACTGTGAGCTAAACCACAGTACAGCAAGAAAAGATGTTTAACTCAGTACTTCAGGTTTACACAGGTTTATCTGGATTCACATCTACAGGAACAGGAGAAGCTGCTTACACTGCACTTCTTGACTGGTTGATTGAATGAAGGATTTAAAGATACACATGGATTGCAGCTCTAGAGAGAATGCAGAGAATGTGAAGAATCACACATGAACAGGTCAGCTAAACACCTGTCAGCCTGCGCTGGGCTGGAAGCTGTTAACCCCTGTGGTGCCAGGCACCGAGGGCAGCCGAGCTGACCTGAGGGGTCACGGGACTCTCAGGGTCGGAGTCGAGCTTCTTTCACTGCTTACAACAAACTCTGACAGCACGACGCAGACGGATAGAAGGCTTTGATGAAAGCTTGTTAACTAGTTAACCCAAAGTGTATGACAAAGACTAAAGATTCAAATAAAGAAATGTTAATGCTGAATTGATGTTTTGACTAATCAGTCAATCGTAGTCAATAATACTATTGATATAAAAACATACACAAGAGAAAAATTGACAATAAAAATGAGATAATTGTTGAAGGTCAACAAAATCAATCATTTAAAGGTGCCACTTAAAGCCCCTGAAAATTTACTTTAGTCTTTAAATATTAATGCATCAATTACTTATTAACGGTTTATAATTAGTTGTATTAACATTTCAATTATATTAACAACAGTCAGATTTTGATACATACAGTATGTTGCTACATGTTATTTCTGCCAGCTTACTGCACAGTTGTCCTCAGTGATTTAGGCTATGTCTACATGTACATGTGTATTTTTCAAAACAGAGTTTTTCCCTCCTTCGTTTCCAAAGAACCGCCCCGTCTACACAAGCACGGTTATAATAAAATCTCCATCCAAACAAAAACGCAAAAACACAACAGAAAGGCTATCAGGAGAATGCCACACCAACAGGTGGCGATATAACAAAGAAGAAAAAGAAAATCGCAGCCAATCAAAAGTCTGAAAAAATCGGTTGCCGGAAGTAGTGCATCCTGACACCTCCGTTCCTCAATATAGTGGACAAGTAACTGTACATATATGTACAGTCCTGTTAGCAAGGTTAGAAGCATTACTGTTTTTGTCACGTCCGTCATTTTGCAAGAATAGTCGCCTCCTCACAAAGGAAATAACGGCGCACAGCCTGACGTCACGAGCCAAATACGCCGTTTCCCCCGTCTACACGTCTCCGTGGAAACAGTTTCTAAAAGTCTTCACCATGATCCGTTTTCAGCGACTTAAAACGGCATTTGTGTTTGGACGAAAGGCCAAAACGCAGAGAAAAAGCTACATTTTGAAAATTACCCGTCTCCGCGTAGACATGGCCTTCGTGAAGTTCACATTGCAGGTCTTTCTATCTTCCTTTTTTTCTGATTGTGCAAAAAACAGTTAAGTGCAATAAATGAAATTAGATGAATTCCGATTCATTGCCAGATGCACATTATGTCAAATGTTCTCAGTTTAGACACGCCCACTTTAAACCAGGGACACATTCAACCTGAAAATGTTTCGCAGTGTTTTGCTCTAGTTTACGGGTTGAACTTCATGTTTCCCCGAAACTGTATGAAACAACAGTTACGCAGTAAGAATTGTCGGAATTGAACGAGACCCAGGAAAGTTGGTGTAAAAATTACACATACAGTGGGAAAAAGTTTGAACAGAAGATAATGTGTTCATGACGGACCCCACCGCTCAGAAAAAGATGATCGAGAAAAAACGGGTTCAGGATCTGTAAAGAATGTTTGTTTGATTTGACCATTTTTTTGCAGATAAAAAATGTTGATGTAAAAACATCAAATCGTCTGCAAATTACATTTTCTTCTTCTTGTTTTAATTTTCCATATAAATGAAATGAATGGAGGATCATTTTATGAGCCTATGTGAGACGTGCACTATCAGCAAGTTCATCATGCAACATCATGCTGACGTAGGTCCAGCCCACCCCCACACTTGTCCCCAGTGAGTGTCTGCATTGCAGTGCTGTCGTACCTCATAGTGTGAATGCACTCAGGCTCCTTAGTGAAGGCGTAAGCATAACCGCTGGACGTGGTGCCAAAGTCGATGGCCACCACCACCACGAAGGACGGCCCTGACGGCACCTGGTCTGTGTCATTCTGCTGGAGAGACACAACGTACAGAGTGACAAGGTCAGGGCATGTGATGACATGATGTACAGTGTACTGCACTGCACTACAGCATGGATGTGATGACTGATGTATTCAACAAGAGAGCTACACATGCACAAGCAATTTAAGCTGCAACAAACCTTTTCACCACAGGCATCAATAGAGTTTAAAATCAGTCACAAGATGAACAACAATGATCCAGATCAATCACAACATGAATAAGAAAACAGCAAACTATCACTCCTGGGGCCTGAAAAGACAAGTCGTTATCTGTCATTATTTACTGGAGAGTAAGATAAATCATTTCTTTAATGTGTAGGGAGTTATATTTCACACGAATGATGCAATTTAACACCAATTAGTGCTGATTGATCAAAATAAATGTAATCATCATTTGCACTGCACAGCACAAAAGGCTGCCTGACACAAAGTGAATAAGAAAAGATTGTTTGTGTTCTTGACTCGTGCTTTGCATTCAAATTCAGCATGCCACAATTTAACCAATCAGATTAAGCCCAAGTACGACATCACATAACCTCAGATTCATTTGTTTCTATTTGTTGGCAACAAGGGTAGCTAGTAAGATAGCTGAAACAGACTCCTAAGTGGAGGAAATGTGAACAAGCAAACAGGCTAAGCAATGTCGTTTAAATTCCGCTTGTCTTGGTATTGCTGCTGTTAGATTTAATTTGCAGAGCGAAATATAAAAAGCGACACCCAAATCATACGCCTCCCCTCCTCCTACATCTGCATTGCTCATTTCTGAAGCTTGATCAGCTGTAGTTCTCTCGCTTGTTGGATGTTAGGTGGCGTTGTAAACAAGGAGAGAATAGTGAGGATTTTGTGTTGAAAAGAACATAACTTCTGCTTATTTGATTTCGGAGAGATGGTTTCTGCACAGTTAACAGATAGGGAATGTAAACTTATAGCTAAGATGCAAACATCAGTATTTGTTATATCATCATTGCAATATGGAGCCATGTTATTGCATATTGCAGTTTTTCCTCATATGGTGTAGGCCTATCTCCAATACAAAGCATGAAACTGATGTACTGCACAGATTTATAGCTTTATAGTTTTAATGTATTTTCTTCAACAGAGAGCTGCATAGCGGCTTCCTCTTCTATTTTTTATTAGTTTGTTGCTTCAGTGAGACTATCTGGTCCTCCCGCTGTGCTCCTCTAACATTGTTATGTAAGAAGACAAATGAGGAAGAGGAAGCAGTAAACAGCCAGAGAAAAGAGTGAAGAGCACACAGACCCAACACTGTTTGTAAATCAGTATGGAAGGACAGAAATTGCTTGTTCTGTCAGGACAATATATAATGTGATTCTCAAAAGACAGATATTACAATATATTTTGTCAGATGATTAACAGCATGACAGATCAAGACAGGCAAACAGTAACGTTAGAAGATTATACATGTAGTAGAAGAAGCCTTGCGGATGAGAGGTGAAACGTCTTCAAGAAATTCAACCAACTCCAGTTGCCTTTTGGATTAAGCTTAGAATTACCATGACCTGAGAACCTTCACAGACATTATACATGTAGTGTTTTTTGTATTACAAAGAGACAGCAGAAGGAGTACAACTTAACAGCAGGAGTAGAAATGTGAGTCACCTGAATGTGTGTAGGAGACAGCGGGGTGATTCCAGGGTCACCCATGCTCTTTGCTGGAGAAGGATTGGCCATCGCATCTGTGGAGGAAGACGGAGAAAGATATTTAACTCACACTTTGTATGTTCATTCCTTCATTGTTGAAATGTTCATTTATACAATGCCATAAGTGAATTGGCTCGAATATAAAAAATATGGTGAATTGAATCGTGTTATTTTTAAATGGAGAAAATGTAATGTAATATGTAACGTAATGGAGTAACCCCAGCTCCCTATAGAGAGTGTTGTGAGACAGGCTGTACGTAGCTAAAGGTTTCTCCAAGTCTGTTGACAGTGTGTCATTTAGAGCAAGTCAACACTACAAATGTTTAGTTAGCCCACAAGAGTGTCATCAAAGAAATCAAGTTGAAATCATTCTTTACTTTAAAAATTGAAAAAAGACCAATTCTTTTTACAGACCAAGAAAATATATAGTTGTAACATATCGCCATGACGAGGAGCTCAAAAAGTTATGCAAACTGATAACTGCCGGGAAAATTTTACAAGACTCAATAGGAGCTTTAAAAAGTGCTCGCAAGTAGGGCAACCACCACAGTGTGTGTGTGTGTGTGTGTGTGTGTGTGTGTGTGTGTAATTGTCCCTTAAGGAAGAAAAGGGCTATGTGACATCCATTTATATTGTGGCTCAGTGGTAGAGTCGGTCGTCTCTCAGTCAGAAGGTTGGTGTTTTGATCCCTGACTGCTACAACCACATGGGCAAGACAGTCTTTGGGCAAGACACTGAACACCAAATTGCATAGCCATGGGGTATGAATGGGCACAGATCTGTTTGGAGATTAGGTCATTAAGGTCACTTATGTCATTGCCATCAGTGTGTGAATGGGTGAATGTGTCGTGTAGTGTAAAAGCAGCTTTGAGTGGTTGGAAGACTAGAAAAGAGCTATATTCCATTTACCATCAGGGTCATCCTATATTGAGGCACATTACTGAATGGTTTCGCTGAGTTGTACTTTCATTTGATTTTACTTTTCAAGCTGCGCACAAACAAACCAGTCAAGGTCAGAAACTCACATGTGGCTTTTATAAAATGGTTTTGGAGTCCTTGCTATCGTGCCATTTTATTTAATGTTCATGAAACCCCGCAAATCTGACTGCAGAGCGTAACTAACTGACAATCAGCTGTCTGTGAACACCAGACCGAAACCTCTCAGCATCCACTGGAAGAGGTCAAAGGTCGTTGACCTGGAGTCAGAGGACAGCCAAAGAAAGATCAAGGAGGTTATTAACAGCACGGTTGAACAGAGACAGAGGTGACCATCTCCCTACACATACAACCACAAGTTCTCAAGTAGTTCACACAATGACAACGTAGGCCGCTTTCACACCTGGAGAGACACTGTTGCTCCTGTACACAAGGATTCAGGTTTATTACAGATCCCGTAACACACTTTTTAATGAGCTTAATGAACTGACAAAGCACACTGAAGTTATTTGATTTAGATTTTAAATTTAATTGATTGAAGATTTAATTGATGAGTATTAGTAGTTTATCTCCACACTTGCTGTAATTATATCCTGTGATTGGTTTGTTTGCTTTCACACCACAAACATCTGCTTGTTCCCTCTGACATCAAACCAAGACCTTCTTTTTGAAGATCCACCTTTTCAAGCTGATCCTAAGCCAACTCTGTAACAACAGATATAGGGGATAAATAGGAGTCCCTGCGTGTGTGTTTATGTTGTTGCTGCCTTTCTGTTTTTCAGATGTCTATTTTCTTTACCACTTAACCAGTTCAGGGTCGCGGGGGCTGACACACAGAGACAGACAACCTTTCACGCTCACACTCACACCTACGGGCAATTTGGAGTCACCGATAAACCTAACGAGAATGTCTTTGGACTGTGGGAGGAAGCCGGAGGGAACCCACGCATGCACGGCGAGAACATGCAAACGCCACACAGAAATGCCAGCTTCATCTGAACCAGGGTTTGAACAAGGAACCTTCAAGCTGTGAGACGATGGCGCTAACCACTGCACCACCGTGCAGCCCCTCTTTCTTTATTGGTATTGATTCACGTCAATAACCCAGAGTGGTGCTGCTACTAAGTAATATTTTTATTATCAATAAATCTCCTGATTATTCTCTAGAATTTAGGTATTTAAGAATTGTAGTAAAAAAAAATGACAGCTCAGTGCGACTGGAGTAGGTTGAGCATTTTGGTTAAATACTCAGAAGCCCCTGTGATCTGGCGTCTGAGTACAGTGGAGTACTGGACATCAACACCTGAACTTTTATTGGTAGCAGGAAAGCTACTTTCTTCTAGCATAAATCAGCAGATAGCTTTGAGCACAGTGCTACACACAAGCTTCTGCAGAAATGAGCGTGAAGCAGAGCGGCAGTGAAAAGATGCCTCCTTTCCTCGTGCAGAGCAGCAGACTGACAACATCTCCTCCATTCAAACAGCAGAAAACCTGTCTTTAAAACACAATGACATTTCATTGAATTGGAGATTGTCTCCCCATTTGCTACCATCATTTTCATTAGTCTGGCTTAATAGCCTTCACAGAAAGTGTTCTTTGAACGCACACAATAATAATAATACTCCCTGACGTATTCTAAGTGTCTGGCAGAATCGTCTCACGACGGGACATCATGTTATCCATCCTGTTTTTCCGCCTCGCTCACCCTTTTCTCTTGTCCACCCCTACAGAGTGGATGAGTGGTCTGAAGACCCATAATACACTTTGCCAGGCAATTACGGTGCAGAATTACAGACCACCTGTGGCTACACTCCATCTCGCCACCATCCCGCCGTTCTCTCCGCAGCCCCGGCAGCCCACTCCCAAAATCACCTTTACAACCTTGACTTTTTATTCCCAACAATAGCCATAAAAATCAAATCACGATTAAAGAAATAAAGTGATTGCTCTTGTGGTAAACAAGTGGTGTATTACTGTGCTCTGGCGCCGCCGGGCTTTGTTATTGTGCTCGCTCAGTGTGTTCACCTCCAGGTAATAAGACATTTCTTTAAAGATTTTCTACAAAGAAGATGTGTTCTGTTAATGCAACTGTTTAACAACAACTTTGAGTCTTTTTATGTAACTTATATTTCAACACAAAAAGTAAGAAGAGAAGAAGTGAGACAATCAATATGGTGTGCAGTGCTCAGGCCCCTCGTGTCACTGGCTTAAAGCTGTGTTTCCCCATTCATTCTACAGTCATGTTAGTGTAGGCCTATTTGTACTGGTTAGGGTTTACCCAACCTGTTAACTTAAATTTTGTTTCTACAAAGGTCAAATGCTCTGTATAGATAATGATCCACATGCTGATGCAGTCCAGACACTCAATGTTAACGCAGGTTCACTCTTTACTGCAGGTTAAAAGTTGGTATCTGAAGAAATCCTTTGCATTGATTCCAGCTTGACTCCAGCAGGGCTGCGTATTGACAAGAACATGTCGATCTAATACGCATCATAATGGAAGGGTTACAACTCAATAAGGTTTGTAAGGTCGCAAATGAAGCATGAAGCGTTTTTGTACAACATAAAAGCTCAAACTAACTGCACTGTATATAAAAGTTTCCCCAGAGACAGATTGAAACTGAACTATTATTTCATTGATACGAATGTGTTGGCCTCACGTCTCAGCTGAATTATTCTTCTTACCTTACAGGGCAGTACGACATCGTAGCCTTTGCTACACTGAGAAGAAGATGAATGGTGATAATATTGAGATATTCCTCATGACCTTTAATACCTTAGTATAGGCTCTATCTCCATTAAAGTCCAGCTCCAGTCATGTTTCAGGACATAAATACTCTGCTTGAAATAATAAATTTGTTTTTCCTGCAAAATTCGTTGCAAAATCCTCCCAAGGCATCTCCTCCTTCTCCCTCATCTCCAATCTGCATAGGCCCCGCCCACTATGCTCATTTCCAACCGTCCCTTCCGTCGTGCGCCATTAGCTCACCTTCGACTCTGCCCATCAGACTCAAAAAGCTGAATGCTTGTTTTGATTTTTTGATTTTTCGACGTTAGCTGCTGTACGCTACACAATGGCAAGTGGTCATATACGGGTAATTCAGCCGTACATGTTCTAACCGGAAAGCGATTCAGATGAAGAAGAGGAGCAAACTGGACAGGGTCGCACACAAGTGGACGTATCAGAATGGTAATGTATTTTATCTATCACTCTCTAACTTGTTGCAAGGTTACTGTTAGACCGTTAGCTAGTAATGTGTTGCTAGCTTGAAATGTAGCAATTATTAGTAGTAACATAAACATTAGTAGTCAGTGGTTGCCATAGGTTGCACGTAATTATATGCATAGCGTCACCACGTCCATTAACCGGATTGGCTCCTTAGGTTTGTGACGTCTCAAACCTGCCAATCTGAAAACGTGTTGTTCAGCCTGTCCTTGGTACACTGCAGTTTAAAAGCAGACAGGCCCAGCCATGGAGATGACTGCTGATGTTGTCCCTGATATGTCTTGTAGCACATGAAGAACACCACATGGAGATTTTACAAGGTTAAACACTTGATTTTCACTGGAGGGGGGCTTTTTGCACAGTATCCTGTAGGCAGTGTATCAACATGCACACCATGCAGCCACAACATGCTTGGTTCAACCTATGATAAACTTAGTATTTAAGTGAAGTCTGATTTTCATGGATAAACGTGTTATTGTATAAAATCATTAATGTAAGTCAGGACGTGTAACTGGTCGTCCTGTTACAAAACTAGCACTAAACAAAACTACTTTTAGATCATAGATGAGTGCATCCATGTTAAACAGGAAGTGTTGTATTCCTTTGAAAATCCTGCTGCACTCATGTTGACATTGTAGCTCTGACTGCAGCTGAAAAGGATGTGGAGACTCTTATTTTCTCTCCTCTCAGCAGGAGCAGGGACTTCCTGTTGCCTCACATTCCTTCTATTCCCCAGAGGACGGTTACTCAGAGGCCGGAGAGATGAGAGCAGGATAGTAAAATAGGTACTTCTGCTTTACCTAAAATAAATAGACACATGAATAAATTACAATGTGCTGCTGACATGTTTGTGCCTCTTGTCGCTTTGACGATGATCTGACTGATTGAAGAGCAGCTAATCTAATACAAGATGCAGCGGTTCTTGTGCTGCATTCGGTGTACAACGATGACCTCATTTGGTGTTGTTTAATAAATTCAGAGCACCCTTTTCCTTTATAGAAGTGCACGTTACCATTGCTGGTATTTCCTGCTGACCTCATTTGAAAACAATATCCGGTTTGCTGCCCACCGTCTGCCTGACTGTGAACGCAGCATCACTCTGTCAGTTTAATTCAGCTCAAGCCAAAAACTGAGTAATCATGTTTAATAATTGTGATGTCAAGAATGAACAAAACAATAATGATTATGATGTTTATCCTGATCAGGCAGTACTAGTATCCTGCTTGAAATTCAGTTAAAAATCCACGCACGGAGCAGAGCATCTCTCCTGCAGGGCCGCTGACAGCAGCGTCAGCGCGGTCACAGTGGACGGCACTAGTGGAGGTTGTACCAGCGTCTGTTTCAAAAGGAGTTTGTCTGACTTCACTAACATTCAGCACCCAAGCAGAGAATGTTAGAGCCGCCAACAGGCCACAAACGTACTGCTTTAAAGTGTACAGCCTGTTGTTATACTGAGACTTCTACCTAAACTCACCTGAACAACCCTGAACTCATATAGCTGTTTTCCAGTGCAGTAAACCACATCGACATTAACAAGGTAATCTCATCTCTACCGTTTTGTTTCCAGTTTAGTTGAAGTCATGATTTAGTTTAAGAAAGTAGTGCACAACAGTGCAGGACAGCACACCTTTCTCTTGCAGTGAGGCTGAAATGGAAACAGAGCTAATTAAGGCTTCGCTTTTGTCAGCTGCTCTGCTGAAATGAGAGAGGGAGACATGTTATATGAGTCTGAACTTGTATCAGAGATGATGCAATAACATACAAACATCTTTAAAATATGAATGTCCTTTAGTTATTTTATCTAATTATCTTTCTGGTTGAGTGGCTGAATGGCAGTGAGATACCAAGGTCCCAGTAAAAGAAGCATCAAGGACTTTTTAGAAAATCAGTTTTCAACAGTTTTATCGTGTACTTTATTGTTCAATAACACAACGTTTCTAATTGATTGTCCACATAAAAACAGATCGATGGAAACCTTTCTTATATTTACATTTTATCTTTTAGCCAGACATTCCTGCATGTTTTATTTGAAGAAATAAGAGGAACTAAAAAAAAACGAGGCGAGATGATTACTTCTCTGTTACATCCCGTCTTCTAAACACACAAAGGCAGAACGGTGGGGCGAAGTCGTTCTGCCTCTGAGCCGGCAACGGAGGTAGTAACGGCGTCTGTGTAAACGGCGGAGCCGGCGGGGCAGAACAGCGCCGTGTGTGTGTGTGTATGTGAAGCACACACTGTTTGTTTACAACTTGCACATGTTATGATTTTGCAACGCCGGAACGCTGTGTAAAAACACACACTGGGGCGGCTTTACGCTGGCATTGCTTGGTCAAATGGTGTAAAGACAGCAGAGTTTTGTTACGTTGCTGTGGCGGAACTGCAGTGACTGAACAAGCTTGGCCAGCAGACGGGGCTACCAGCTAATAAGGGCTGTGACGGTAACCGCATGGCCGCAATACCGCACCATCCGCGGGATGGACCAAGTGACCTTCATCACTGCTTTGTCTTTTTTTTAAATATAGACTCAGTGATGTTGCTAGGTACGCATCCTGCATCTCTGAGGCATTAAAATCTAAAGACATGCAGTAATCAAACTATCCATGTGGCACAGGCAAGCACCTCATCTTTCCTATACAGAACGACACATTGTGAAAAACAAACTTGTTTCAAAAATCAGCAAAAGACACCTTGCTGTCAGAGCCCGCTTTGTCAACCCTCTGCGCATCTAATCGGCACAGACGTGCAGCCCCGCAACATGCTAGTTTAGCCGCTACAACAAGAACTAATCCGTCACCACGGATTTCATTTCAACAATCAAGGATACGAACTTAGTAGTGGTTAATAAACTCATTTTTCCACCACTCATGTCGATAATGTTTTACTGTGTGGGGGAGCGCTGGTGAAAAAAAAAAAAAACCATACTCGTCACAGCCCTACTTTCAATATAACTTTAAAACACTGTGTCTGTTATTCTTCTAACTGCATGAAAAAAAAATGTATGGATATATTCACCATATCAAATGGCCTTTTGCATCTTGTCTGTTCCTCATACAAATATAAACTCTGTTTAAAAAGACATTGTACGAGTTGGCCTCATTTTGCCCCGAGGCCTGATATCTAGAAAGATCAGCTTCGCTCTAATGTATTCTGATAACTGTATCTACTTTAAATATTTCAGATGTAGCATGCTAATGAACGTGTTAATAAAGCTACAGTGAATCTTGTGAGCTTTGATAAGACAATAGCAGTCTGTTTCAGAGGACAGTGGTGCTGACTGACAGACTGTGATGAAACAGGGAGACAGACTCAAAGCAAGGCACCAACTGTTACCTACAATGGCAGAAGAGGAGCCTCATTAAATTCACTGCGGCAAACTGAGAGGCACAAACACAAAAAAATAGACTATCAAAGAGACACATTCATGAGGGCGACGGCAAAATGAGTTTGAGCAGAGAATGTGCTTTTTCTTCTTCCAATCTGAGGTCCCATTCATTCTTGCCATGCAGAGAGAGAGAGCGACCCCCTTGCTCTCCCCTCTCCCCGGCTCACTGCATCCACTTGGCCGTCAGCCCAGACACACAGTGCGGAGAAACAGCCTGACGACAGCTGCAGCCACTACACACACATGCAAATCCACACTCTCACATAACCGATCTAACACACTTTAATTCTACATAATATGGGTTTGCCAACATATGATATATAACATTTACATCTGATCATTTCAACAGCAAACAGCCTTTATAGTTGTCATGGTGGATTAAGCCTCTGTGCTATACAAATAAAGCTGTTTCAGGTAGGTAACCACATTCTCAGGACTGGCAGGTTTTGTAATGACTATGCTGGAATGACTTCTCTGGTCAGACACCTGCAGTGCCGCTGCATGCTTTAAAGCAGACCTGCAGAAACAAGTATATGTAAATGAGGTATGAAATAAGGTTTAAAACACGATGATCCTGTCAGACATGCAGTACAATGCTGACAGGTGAAGATAGTACAGCTACACCCTGATAATGAATTATGATTAAGACTTTGTCTAAATTAAATGCCACAGTCCCCTTGGTTATGGTTTGAAAGTCATACAGACACACAAGGAAGCATCTGTTTCAAGGTCTGTCTTCTTCCTTGCTAACGGTAACACATCACGGTGTGGGTTACAATCACTCCAACATCACCTTTGTTTAGCACTGGACTCAACCTCCTCTCCTGAGTGAAGTCCTGCCCTGTTTGACTGACAGCCTAAGCCGACTGAATCCGTTTTTCTTTATGTCTCTTTGCCTCAGGTATGACCTTACCACTACGGGAGTTATCTTCAAAATTATAGCCATTACTTTTTGTAGGAATAAGGAGAAACAGTGAATGAGAACTGCCTGGGACGCTGAATGTCAGGTGTATGTTGGTCTTAATATTAGGGATGGGCATTTCAAGCAGAAACACTGTTCGATATTCACTGGGAACTATTCAACAATTCAACCTATTTAATGTCAAAGTGTGTATCGAAAAAAACTCCAACAAAACACAGGTAAACTGTGCCTAATACACACACATGGGTCATTTCTGTTACGCTGAGAATCAGCCATACAATGACAATCATACTGTGCACAGTTGTTGTAGACTCATGAAATGCGAGTTTGACCTTTCAAAGTTTGCATTTTTCATTTTTAAAGGAGTTCCCCCAGAATGTTTTGATGGCTGCAGCCTCTGCATTTTTCTCCAGTTCTCAATCTCACAGAGTCACACCCGCTTTACCGGCACCTGGCACTAATGCTCTCTTCTTCTTTTGTTATTTAAAGTCATGACCCATCCCTACTAAATATCTTGGCTGTGTATATTACCTTATAATGACATAATCAGATCAAGGTTTACAGATATTCACTTTAAGTTTTCATTTAGTCATTCATATTTGAATTCTTTAAATAAGAAAGTTTTGAAATGGATGAACTTGAGTTTAACTTTTTTTAATCACTGATGTTCGATTACTTTTTAAACATCATTACGAGCCTATATGAGAACATGGGCATCAAGTTGATATCTTTTTGTCCTCATCTACCATCCCTGTTCTGCAGTGTCATGTGTCCCATCATAGATGGTTGTTTTGTCGTAAACATGTACAGTATATCCTCTCTGTAAAATGTGCTCCTGCATGAAAAGCTTCATAATGACTTAAGCAAAAAGTTCAGTTACTGACTTCCGAGGAAGAACACCGTCATCATTAGTGAACGTGTTCCGAGTGACAGATTATGATTGTAAACTGACTATCAAAGTAGTTTAGAATAATGACTAAGCACATTTTAAATTGTCCAGCCCATTCGCTCAGGCGGCCCGGTGAACTGTGTCTTCTTAACTGCAGAGTGAGCAGGCCTCTCTGGACTGGTCTCAATTGTGTAGTAAATCAGAGCTGCAGGAGATCAGTGTCCGAAGCAGGATTTAAATCATTCGCTGCAGTCTGAGGATGTGGAAAAGTGACACCATCCTGGGAAGGGCTGTTAACATAAAACATTCAACTCAAACTGCTCAGTCCAGCACAAGGCATGATGGGAAATGTGGCGGTCACTAAGATTCACTAAGATTCTAAGCGCTGTCTGCAGCACAAGTTGCAGAAGAGGCATCACAGCTGAGCAGACAGTAGCGCACAGTCGAGTGGCGTCTTCATGGTGAATAAGTTTCTTTAATACATGGCTGGAAAGTAAATTAACATGGACCCCATTTTCCCTCCTTTTAAATACAACTCCAACCGCCCTTTCAAAACGCTGATACTCCAGTGAGTGTAACAGTTTTAAAGAAAGTGATCTCAGTTCCGAGAACTGAGCATTACCATGTGCAAAAAGTGCAGTATCACTGCCTGAACCAGGCATTTGTTGCCCTGAGGGCAGAGAACAGTAGAATCCAAAGCAGAGGCATAGAAGCAGGCAAGGTCTGGAGCAGGGTTGGTAACTGTGCATACAATGATAAGGAAAGAACCGATGATGCAGTGCAGACAAGTGCTTTCTACTTCAAGTTCAAAGCTTTGCAACATGAAGAGAAAAGAGTTCCCATCTATGTGATATTCCATATGTTTTGTCCCAGACATTTGGACCAACCCATACTTTCAAACCTTACTTCCTGTTTGGCTTTACATCATAAATTTCCTTCAAATTTGCTCCACTTTCCACATCAAAGCAGCCAGACAGAGCGTGACTTTTAGTGAAACAGATGTTTAAAAGACCCAAGTGGTGCATTGTTCCTTACAACAAAGTAACAAAGACTTTTTTTTTAATCGACAATGAGCGAGATGTCGGACAGAGAGACAGAGCAGGTTCCTGGAGAGGGCAGAGCGATTGGCTCACAGAGGAAATGCTTTAAAACTCTGGGCTGAACAATGGCTTTCCTTCCTGCCTGTCTGTAATGGAAACACTGATAATAGCCAAAAGCTCAGCTCAAACAGTCCCTGATAAGTGAAGGCACTTCAGTCAAAAATAGATGACTATTGTGTTGACATTCATGTCAACACAATATTATTTGTAGTAATCTTTACAACCACCAGCACCAGCAGATTAACATTGTGTTTGATGTGACCAGTTTTCTTTCAGACTATCAAACACGTTCACGTTTCAGATCGGACTCTTCAGCCATGCTTTTTGGGGGTAGTGTACATATCTAAAAAGCCTGTGAATTATTTAACAGTGAAGAGGAGCAGTGCGGCTTCACATTAGAAAGACATCAGTGGAGGCTGATTTGCACTTATTTTAAACTGCATTTCAGTCTCCTTTATATTCACTTATAACTGATCAGGAAGTTGCTGCTCCTTCCTGTGCTGTGAGCAGTTAATAAACAGACCATCCATAAGATTCTGTTACAGTGGTATTGTGCCAATGACTGTATATATAGATGGACAATGCGTCTCCGTCTCCTCTCACTGTACGAAATTGATGCCAAAATAGCCCCCGTGATAGTCATTTGGAGCCAGAGTTGCACAGTAGAGATCTGCGATTGGAGCGGCCGTAGCCACTTCTGCTAACCCAAACACACACTTAACCTACCGAAAAAAAAACAGCAGGGATCCCGCACGCTGGCGTGTTTAACAGCAGAACAGCTTCTCTGTGTTGGTCTGAGGTTAACGTTCACAGGTATGAAAACTTCAATGACTGTAGTGATTGTTTAAGTTACGTCTCCTCTCGACGATCGTCCTCCACTCTGCTAATCCGGAACAGTTCGGCTGCAGGAGCCGTATCCGTCAACAGAGCTGTCAATCATCCTTATGACAGCATCAAATAACTAATTAAAAAGATTTTTTTTTAAATAAAAATGAACACTTGGACATAAATCAGCATGATAAGAACTAACTATAATAACAGAAACCATGTATTTGTTTTTTGTGTTTCGATTTTATAGTTTGACTCATGTCCCATCTGTTAACATGGAGGAGGCGGGCTTTATGACCTATACTGCAGCCCGTCAACAGGGGGCGCTCGAAATGTTTTTGCCTTCACTTTTACTTTCTGCTTTGTGATGAGCCCATAGCTGATAAAGCAGCAGAGGACAGTATACTGTGGTAGTAAAGCTGTTAATAAGCTAACGCCACTGATAAAGCTAATTTAACATTAACTCTTGATAAAGTTAATGCCTGGCTTGAGCAGGGTCTGATTACATATGTTTTGGTTAGTTACATTTCCCTGTTATACTCAGTTCATGGCTGCATCCCCGATGTCCTCATTGCCCTTATTGTAGTGGCCTTGTCTGTACTCAGTTAAATCAACAAGATATTAATTGAGTTACATACTTGATATAGTAATGTGGCATTGTTCAAGAAAATAAGATGTAATATTTTTTGTTTGGAATTTAATGCTAATACTAAAATTGAGCTTTTTTTCTTTTTATCCGATTAATAATTGATTAATCGTAGAAATTATCGACATAGAAATCGATTATCAAAATAGTTGTTAGTTGCATCCCAAGTTTGTTTTTTTCCAATAACTAGCAGAGAGCTGTAGGCCAAGAAAAATGCAGTAAGTCTTATTTTTCACCATCAGTTCTTCTCCAGCCACATTAACTTCACTATTATTTCCACTCTACACAGTCCTAACTAAAGGTGTAAGACTCCCAGCTTACTCCCTGCGTCAGCTAACTGGCTGATCAAAGTGTTGATTGTTTGAAGTAGCACCTGCCTTGTTTTTGTTTTTGCACAATGTCCAGCCTTTGCATTTTATTTGCAGAGGGAGAAATCACAAGCAAACCAAATAACAATCTCATGTCATTGCTTGTTGTATAATTGGAGTTTTAGCGCTCCATCTGCTACAGCTTGTTGCTTGCAATATGTTGGGAAGAGTCATCAGTCATCGTGATAGCTAACCTTTCTGTCACCACAGAATGCCACCAGCTAATCTAAGGCTAGCTGACTGGCTTCATCTGTTTGGTGAAATGGTGTGAATGCATGGCCATATATCCAGGGCTCCATCTGATAGGTGAGATGTTCACAAACCCACTGTGCATGCAAATGTTGATGGCGCCAAGGCGAGAAAAATACAATTTATTAGTCAACACGTACATCTGGGATAAGGTGATCATGGCCGATAATATCAATTCATGAGTCAGCCTGTGGCCCTGACATAAACTGGGAATCGTGTAGATGTGGTATTTTGTCCAATATTCTGTACCTCTCATGTAATGTTTATCAGAATGTAACTTTATTTCTTTGAAACGCCAGTGTTTAGTCTGACCCACTTCATGTTCATATCCAAATCAACTGCATCACAGGTGCAAAGAGTCTGGACCAAGCTACGACCTAAAATCTACAGTGCAGACCTCGCCACATCCATCTGGAGACAACTGATCGATCTTTGGGAACTCGAGCCCCATTTGTGACCTCAGCTCTTTGAAGGTTATACTGTGATTTGGACACATATCTTGCCCTACTCAAACCATCAAAACTCGCAAAATCAGCATTTAGTTTAACCTGTTATTCAGCTATTTTTATGATTTACAAACATCTGCTTTCTCCCCTTAATGACAACATGTTGTAAATGCAACTTTTCCTCAGACTGTGCTTCTGTACTCTGCTCTTCTTCTCTACAGACTAGCTACAGCAATTTTGCAACTAGCAAATGATTACATCCTGGTCTGAAAGTAGACATCTGTGTGATTAATCAAATATCTTTATAAAGGTGCAACTCGCTGATACTCTAAACCGAAAACAGTGTGTCGGCATGTAAATGTGTGAGATGATGAGTAATGCATTGCATCATCAAAAGTGTATGTGTGCGTGAGTGGGGCGAAGGTTGCCATGCAGTGCAAAGCGTTTTGAGTGGGAAGAGCTGCGCTGTAGAAATGCAGTCCATTTACCATTCAGCGTATTGATTGGTGAACACTGTCTGACTGAATCACAGACTACCTCCTTGGAATGCTGGACATTTGTCTGATGACATTTCTTTTTATTTAAATGGGGATATGGGTACTCATAATCTCTATGCAGCGACGTGGATTTCCGGGACGGCACGTGTTCTGGTTTCCGCTTGTAGTACGCTTGTAGTCCCAGTAATATTGACCGATCACGTATGCAGGAAGAACAGTCCGTGTGGAGAGCAAAAGCAGGCAGAACGTAATGCGCTGTAATGACATCCCGGCTCCCATCAGCAGCTATCTGACGATGATTAAGCTTCTTATTGATTGCTATAAATAGACACCTGCATGCTAACAATCTGCTCTAGATCTAAACTTCAACTTGAGATAAATTTCCTTGATGCTGTGTCACGAAGCAGTTCAGCGTTCAGATTTCCCGACTTCCTCGAATGCATCAGAAAAGATCGATCTGACCTCTGTTCAGCAAACGAGCATTTTAAAAGTTGCTTTCTTCTCCTCTTGAGGACAGACCTGACAAAGCTTCAGTTTTACTTTTTTCAAATCTGCGGTTGAGGTTTTTGGCACAGGTAAGACCCGTAAATTAAAGTCAATCACAAGAAAAACAGATTATTTTTCTGTAAACGATGCAGCACGCGGAAAAGGAAGTATTTTATCGCAAACCGCCGGCTACATGCCCCGGCATGTTCACTGTTGTGTCCAGAGACTATATCGTCGTCAGACTATAGCCGATGGGATCCGAGTTTGGGGAACTCAAGACCCCAATCAGCATCAACATCCTTAAGAGAAACAAAAACACATCTTAGTCTAACTGAGATTACACCAGATCACAGCCCACAGTGTGCTCGACTAATGTGTTCATCAAGTTCAAAGTGTTTACACAGATAGCAGCAGCGTGAGGATGAGCTCCACCATAAAAGCAGAGGGAATGTACCACTTTGTTTTTTGGACTGAAAAGCAAAACACTACGTTGATGTACATACTTGACATGCCACAGCAACATACGAAACCAATTAGCATCTGACTGAAGACTCAGCATGCTGTTTTGAAGTCTTGACGAGTAAGGTTTGAATTTAAGTTTTATAGTAACAAAGTGGTGAAAAGGAAAACCTCATCCACAGTATCCGCAGATAGTATTTAAAGGAATGTGTCACCATACAGACTTCCTAACAATGTTTTCATTTCCAAATGAGCGCAGTTTCCGCTCTCTCTCTCTCCCTCTCTCTTTACCCGCTCCCATCTGATGGCCTGTGTGTAACACCTCCCCCATCCTGTAACTCCCACTCCTCCACAGATCACCACCTCCTCCTCCACATGGCTCGTGTCTGAGACATGACACCATGCTGAAATAAGCCTCCCATTTGGCCAAGAGTTCTCTGAGTCATAACCTATCATTTAGGGAGTGGGGCAATTATTTCATGCTGTTGCGGTTTGTTTTGGTCTGCTGTGATTAGGCCGGTGATTTAGAGGGAGCCCAGTTTGGCAAAACCAACTTTTACTTTTGTTGTTGACAAATGTTGAAATGTGTCTTCTGATCCATAGGTTCATGAACACATCTTAGTGAAACAAGGAGATCAGACACTCTTTGTCTGCCTTTTAATTTCACCTGTATTTGACTAAATATGAATAACTTGCATGGAGTGTCCAGAGGAACACATTAAAGCTAACAATCGTCATATGACAGGCAACTACCTCACAGAGCTGGACAGCTACACGATTGCGTATGACAACAATGTAGGTATGGGTCAGCCTTTACGTTCAAAGAGGATGGGCCTGTCAGTGCCAACTAATGGCATCAAAACTGTTGTGATAACACAGCATGATTAAATATTAACCTGCCAGATATTACCTATATACTATAACGCAATAACTTGGCATGTAAAATTGACTTCCTCCCACAGTCCACAGACCTGTGTGTGAGGTTAATTGGTGACTCTGAATTGTCCATTTTACATTGAATGAAGCAACGTCGATATAAAGCCGCCCAGTGTGTGTTAACATCTTCTGGCATTGCAGAACCAAAATGTGCATGTTCTACATTTGCACACACAGCGCTGTACTGCCTGTGTTACTACCTCCGATGCCGGCTCAGCGATAGGACAACTTTGCTCCACCAGTTGGCCACCGTGTGTTTTACATAAAAGACTAAGCACCTGCCTTGAACTAGCAGTGAAAAGCCCTTTTCCCACTGGTCAAAAAACCCGCTAACACCTGGCTTTTTTGCTTAATGGGAAAGGTTGCAATCTGCATTCAGATAATTATCGCCGTGGCTTCGATCGGCATTGATGGGAACACAAAACCCGTGTTGACATGCTAATCTCCGCCCCCTTTCTGGCGCTATGCTATGCTCCATTGGTAACTTCTGTGACTCCTTGTCATCTCAGCTACAAATTCTGCTCGTCTCCGTCCGAGCAGCGCTCGAACATCGTTCCGAACTTGTCGTCGCCGTGTGGGATAAATAGACTGAATGAGTAATAGATACAATAAAGACCTAACCACCGTAACATCTTCACTGTTTACTAAGTCTGTCTCCGGCACGTTTGTGATGTCAGATGGTGATGCAGCAGAAAAGAGACGGAAAGGAGTATACTCCACTGGCAAGGGTTATAAAAGGGGCTCAAGGGGGGGCTCATAGAGTTCAAATATCAGTTGCACTGTTTGAGTTGTTGTGAATTGTTTTTTTTTTACTAAAGGAGCTTTTTCATTTACATTCCAACCTACTGATTCAATTAGTGTCTATGGGAATTTTACACACTTACAATTTCTTTTCCACAGCTCATAAAAAATGCAGCTTGAACTTGTTAACAGATTGTAGGTAAGTGCATTAAATCCTACCTTAACACCATATGTATGTTTTACACACATGCCTCTACATGCAGTTTACCAGATGTGGATATAAAGTGAACATCTAAATACTTAAGCCATCGCTTCATTTCAGATACAAAAAATGAATAGCTCCCTGTCTCACACACAAGGTTGTGAATGAAAGTGGTGTGAGCTGATCCTGGAGAAGTTAATGACCTGGGTGTTAAATCACCCAACCCCCTCAACACCCGCCAACAACCAAACCCCCGTCTGACACCCTCCCCCTCCCTCAGACGATTCACAGACAGGCGTCAACAACGTGCAGAGGCCACTTCATTTACTGAGCACAGTCAGGTAAATGAAGTATCTTTGGTTTTTCTCACTCAGGCGGGAAGCTTTAACTCATTTAGAAATGTGTCCAATTTGCCAAAGCTAGAGCTGCCCCCTTAGAGTTGATGAATGGAATCATCAGTCGAGAAGTCCCTGAGTCAGATGCCTTCGTCGGATCTCTGAATTTTTGTTTAAGCAACTTTGATGTAAAATAGCAATGCAGGAAGAACAGCAAGGCAATCTTTCCAAACCAGTCCTAAAATGAACATGAGGTGATCATTGTTCACCTGGTAATAAAGTAGATACTATGTAAAGGTCTCCGACGTGCTTTGGTGGACTGAGAGCTGAGCTTTTACTAACTTTAGCTCACTAGCTTCCTGAAATCATTCATATCATCGTAGGCGACATAACTTCACTAAGATATACTCTGGGTCAAACATGTTTTCAGTTCAAACAAGGTCTTATATCAGTTAAGTATCTACATTACATTATGCTGGTTACACGAAAGTCACTTGACATTGTGTGCCTGACAAAACGTGGATGGATTCTGTTGACTTTTGGGAGAAGAAGTGATCGAAAACTAGTCTCCTGTGTTAAAGTCTTCCATTGTTCGACACACCCATAGCTCTCATATTGGGTTAGTTTCAGCGTTGCATACAGTTGTTGTCATTGGAACACAAACTGAAGTTTAAAACAATATATTCATATAATATATGATTCTATTATTACATATTATACAACAGTTAGTTCAGACCAAGTAATCTGATTGGACAAGAGTGACTTTCGGGGACTTTTCACTCTGTGTATCACTCCGCCTCAGCCATGTGTTCTGAATATTGTTAATTAACATTACAGCAGACCGTGTATGTCACCATTGATCAAGCTGGTACCTCTGAGCCACACAGCAGACTCTTATTTCACTGGTTGATGATAAATTAAAACATACAGATAAATGTACATAATAAAAAACAGCTTATCTGTGGTAACCTGTAGACACAGAGTGCAGGAGAATGTTTGGGTTGCTTGGCAACAACAGTCCAGTTGCAGTTAAGTTGAGTAGTTGAGTTGGTGGAGCAGAAAATAATCAGTTGTTTGTTACTGTTAACTATTATTTGCCTCTTGTATAACTGTTGTATAAAAGCCATATCACACTACGACCGAATCACAGCCGTGATGATATTCAGTACGACATCACTCCCTCTCTTGTGGTTTTGCTTAAGTAACCACTCGAGATGCCAAGAACTGTCTTCTTTTAGAAAATAGGAATCTTTGAGTTACCAACTCCTCCACATCCTACTGTTTGTTTTAATCTGACTCGCACGTTTGATCCATTTGTAGTGAGGTGTTTCTGTATGGCGTAAGGAAGACGTAAGCCCCTTTTACCAGCCTCTTCTGCAACAGCTCACTGCTTGTGTAAAAGATACGAAGGCCGTAACATGTGACACACTGCAGCAATATTACGGCACTGTTTGGTCAAGTGTATAAGTAAAAAAGCTGTTGCTGTGTAAAAAGGGCCATACTCTTACATCCTGCTTTTACTTTAACTTAGATATTCATGAGGTGAGGTGTGTGAAGATCAGTGTTTGATACGCCTGACACGTTTAGCCAACAGACTTGATTAAACAATTGATTATCCAATAATGACTTCTCATGTAGAGAAATGCTCTTTATTGTGGAGGTAATCAGCTGAGTGGTGTTCCCACTGATGTCAATTTGCAGTGTTAACTCACTGCACTGCTCTATACTGCAGTCTCCAGGCCTGTAGGGATCAGAGAGCCTATCAATAATCTGAGGACGACCGGTCACTTGAAGGAAAATGCTTTCTCTGGTAAGAGCCACACCTTACACTGTACTGAGACCAGTGATGACATGAGGACTCCTTCAGTGGAATAAGGAGGTATCCCTGATTTGGACAGCTCTTATCTGAAGCAAAATAAGTGCTTAGTCACCTGGCATTCTGCTCAGCTGTGCAAAAAGAAGATTCTGTAATTTGACTCGGACTTTCCTGCAGTAATTAGAAAGATGAAGACATGATACAGCAGACTGACATCTATCGCTAACGTTGCCTGACTAGATCTGATTCTTCTCAGGACTGCATGAAGCCCAAAAATGGCCATGATGACATCTCTATCACTCTCCAATTGATGTCCTCACATCCGCCATTGGTCATCTTAGCACACAGATATCTGTGACCTCATGTACCATGATTTCAAGCATAACCATCCAGCTTTAACCTGACATGACGTCAAATTGATCTGAGTAGTCGTGAACACGTGAACAACAGTGCAGGCGACAGCAAAGAGTGCAATGAGCCTGCTGTAAGACTGCTAATAAATCCTGAAACAACACCTAATAACAGCAACACCGGTGACACCTGAAGGTACCTGGAACCTCAATTTACTGTCACCTACAGACTACAGACTGAATTCAGTTCATTAGACAGTGCGATAAGAAGATAATGTGGCCTTTTGGGGTCAGAGGGTTAAATCAGCAGCAAATCCACATGTGGAATCCATGAACAAAGGGCCCTGTTTCATCCTCCAAGTGCTGCTGTGAAAATATTGCACAAAGATAAATTAAGCGGTTGATTGCTCAAGTAAATAATATTAGACACAGACACTCGGGCATAATGGATTTAGAGATTGACCCACAAAAGGCAAGTCAGTCAAGCTTACTGTCACATTCGATAACATATGACATCTGGCAGTGAGTGTTATCATGATTGTGCAACATCCTGCTGCAACTTCATGCAGTTTGGCTTCACTGCTGGGGAGACGGAGTGCAACAGTGGGGGATAGGCAGAGCGATGCTGCATTCATGTTGCATAGGAATAATTACAATCACTTGAACAAACTGCATCAAGATGCTTATACAAATTACAGTTTTGCTTGCTAAAAAAAAGAACAGACACCACTGCAGAGGCAGGACTAAACCACAGAAACTGCAGGAATGCTTCAACCACACGAAAGTCACAACATGCAAATATCTTCAGACTATAGATGGCGTCAAAACAAGCAACTTCTTTCATTACACACACACACAGATGCACAGATGACACCTGTGCAGTGTGATAATCTCTTAATTTACATCATAAAGATCAGCCTTCACATCTAACTGATAATTACGTTACAAGCTGCAATCTTCCTAGTAAGATTAAACGATCCATAAGGCAGAAGTTTACTTTTAAAAAAACTCAAGCAACCACTTCTTCTTTTAGAGTTCAAGTTGCACAAAGTCCGGTGTTATCTCTCATCCCTGTGGGACATCATCAGGGTGTAGTCTGTATAGCCCTGAATCAGCTTCATTACATAACACTCTGGGAGAGCTTGGCCACAGTGTCACTTGAAAAGAAAGAACTTTAAACAAACCAAACTTCAACAGATTTTCTAATAAAGCTTGTTTGAACACTAAGATGTATGATAGCATACAAGTGGTAGAAACTAAAGCTGACATTTTTTGCAAACATATAGGTATTACCTGAGCATTAAATGTCATGCTTCACAGTGCTCACTATCGCCCTCCACTGCGGTTTATAGTGAAGTCATTATGAAGAAATCTAAAATCTAAAACACTATGAAAATACCTGCTACCTGGTGTGTTTAATGTATGCCGAATTGTACAGTAAGAGTAAATGTAAAGGATATTGAATAATGATAAAGAGTTAGTTGGCATATGTGCTTTCAGACAAGCGACTAACAATAAATTAAGCGAAATTCCAATGAGGTTCGCTGGTATGTCATTTCAGTACGTAATGTACCTATGACAGAAGAAAGTGATTATCCTGCCCAATTTATCTCATCCCTCGAGCAGACAAAAACGTATTCGACCGGATGACAGCTGTAACAGAGATAGGTAGCGCTCAAAAGTGCAATACCCTGGCCTGACACCGGCAACACCGTTTGGGCGGGTGATGAACACTGCGTTACCTGAGGCCATGGTGCAGCAGACTTTTTTGCTGCATTGAGTCACAACTCCGGTGGGACGGGCCATGTGACCAAACTCTGCACCGTTATGGAGGACCGAACTGAGCACTATGTGTTCCCAAGCCGACTGTGAACAACCTGACGCGCTGAGCTCAGCCTCGCAGTCAAAAAATGACGAACCTGAGTGATAAACTTTATAAAATCGCCATGTTCGTCTGGAGGGAGCCGCTCCGTGCAGGCCAGTAGGCGAGGTCCTGCACACTGCGGTTGTCCTTGGGAAGCCAAGGCAGTGCTTCCAGGCTCATGCAGCCTCCTTTCACTGCAGCTAAGGTGTCAGACATACTTTATTAGACTGAAAAACACCGTAATGCAACAATATCTTGCGATAACAGCCTCCACCTCAGACCTAGCACGTGAAAGCGTCCCACAAACGACCACACCGCAACACACAGACCGTGTCCGTGCGCGTGCATTAATTGATGTAAGAGATGACCAGCACTAAAAACTACGAAAAACTCTTAAAGAAATGAACGTGTTTACCTGATATTATCTTCTCGGCCGCCGTTTCTTTCTCAGTCATCATTTCCCGCAGTTTCACCTCCTCCCGAGCCTTCTCTCCGATACAGCTACACCAAGCAATTTTCCTGGTTTACTAAGAATACCGGGCCAAAGAAGAAAAAAAACATCAACAAAAACAGCCTCCACGCTGCTTATTCGGTGTCCCTTTCCACTTCACTTCTTGTTACCGCTCCTTGTCCTATGAAAAAGACGTTAAGAAGCACATGGAAAAGCCTCGGGGTCCGGAGGTTTTTGAAGTAGGCAAATGGGGGGACGTGAGCCTCAGCAGAGAGGATGTTGGACCCCAGACTGCTGCTGCTGCTCTGTCCGCCCCTCCCAATCACATTCACGGCTGTCCTGGCCAGGAATGCTGCTGCTGCCCAGTGTGCTTCAGCTCTGCTCAGGACAGCCGGCAGGGATCCTGTGCTGTCCACCAGCCAGACATGAAGGAGTCCAGTCTGACTCTTTTCAACACGGTTTTTGAATAGTACAGTTCTTGGAAACAGGAGGGGAAAAAACACACAACATTATACTTAAAATTCCATGGCGTCTGTGTTAGTGACTGGATTTATCATAGGGAACCATGCAGATCAAGTCATTAGGAGCCGGGTGCTGAAATATTGTCCATTAAGATTAAGTGGATTGAGCAGGAAGCTACTGAGCAAAGTGTATCATATTCCAGTATGTCTACACAGGGCATGACATAACATTGTGGCACCCCTTATGGGACCCGCATCCACTGCTATTCATTCTAGGATCTTTGAGGGCCCTGTACACCCAGTCCTGTTTTCTCCCTAGTGGGACTAAACTCCCATTTGGCTTACCTGTTAGGTAAGGAATGACTCATACTGAAACACAGAACAGTCAAACATTTTTGGAAAAAAAAGCTACCCGGTATTTCTGTTTTGAGCTAATATTTTAAAACTATAGATGTCTAATGTTTAATTATTTGAAAATATTTAACCCACCACAAAAGCACAATATCAACTGATATGATGGTTAATTCTGCTTTATCATCTGTGTTTGAGGCCCTTGAAGAAATCACCTGTGTCATAATATTGTCTAATATCTAACCTAGTGGTATTCATTGGAGAACCAGATGATGATAAACTACATATACATCTACAATCTTAAAGGATCAAGGTAGGATTTTGTAGCATCAAGCAACCAGGTTGAAAACTGCAACTGACAGAGGCTCCCCTCGCCCTTTAGTTCCCAGCATGTAGAAGAACCTGATGGTCCATGAAAAACAGTGAACCGCCAACACGAGAGCCAGTGTTATATTGTCTGTTCTGGGCTAGAGTAGAAACATGGAAGTGCCACATGGTGGACTCCACATGTTCCCCCCAAAAAAGAGATAGCAAAAAAGTGCCATCATCACAATGTCGAAACTATGGGCTGAGGGGGGAGACACACTGCTATAAGTAGTGAGTGGGCGGGGTACCCTGGGAATTAACCCAGAAAGCTACAAATCGTTTTTTTGGCGAATGCATCATGTTAGCAATTCTCACCGACAAAATAGACCCCATCTTTGGTTCTGTTATACAATTTTTACAATACATCCATGCTGTGGATATATAGAGCTAATTCTATGGTTATTATTTTTAGGTGTTAACTTTTTATACCGTAACATTTAATTTCTACCAATACCTCTTCCATTAGATCCCTCCATGTTACACACCGGACCTTTAAAATCACTGTTGAATAATAACTCAACCCTATAGAAGCACTTTAGCAATAAATGGTTACTATGTAGGTCTTAACTAAACATGAGCACATTTTGTGTATTCTAAGTGCATGCTGTCAGTCTGAGCAAGCTTACCTGTGTTTCATCAGAAGTCCAGCAGTCTGAAAATGTGCATTTGTGCTTGCTTCAGTGGCAGCAGTGACTCAGCAGCAAATCCTGCCTCACTTGCAGTTTATGTGGGAAAACAGGAGAAGCGGTCGATCACCTCCAAAAATGCTTGTGTAGGCCTCCTTACTTTGTGCCAAAATGATAAAATCTCCATTTTAAACCAACTTACGGGATGTCAGTACTCACTTAGTTGATCATTTGGTGAAATCTCAAAAGCGGAATAGATTTATGTGAAAATTGTTAGACTGAGTGATTTTTTTAGGTCTGGCTCAGCAGGTGCTGGACTACAAACATCGTGTTTTCTGAAATCAAATAACTGCAAAAAGAAAGAAAAAGCTCCAATGATGTTAATTTATCTCCAAACGCTGTGTCTGCTGACGAATGCAAATTCCTGGGGTTTCAAAGATCATCAGGGGAGGTGTTAAAATTTTGAAGAATGTAATTTATTTGTTTCAAACAAACAATAAAGATGAAGAGAAAACCTTTTGGCACCTGCCAGAATCATCACTTACTACTCCCTTTTTATGTGATTTCATCACTCACTACTATATAAAGTAAGTTTGCCACTAGTGTGTACAGTTTATACAGTAGTTATATGTAGTTTATACAGTCTATGGTGTACACTGTGTACCACCATGCACTGTGGTGAAAGAAAGAAAAAATCATGACGCTATTAACAGCACAGAGCTAATAACCCAACTGATGTCCAAAGGTACAGTATGTTTAGGGCAGCCATTTCTCCCTGATGTCATGCTGAGGGAAGTACTGATTCTATAGTCAGAATGATACAATTGTACTGCTATAACACTTTAAAACAGTTATGTTAGCCGGAAGCTGCTTTGGATGCAAACATTAGCAGTTGTCTTGGGTTATCAAGTATGTTGCTTTACAGTAAAATATGATCTGGGTTCCCTTCAAAACTTTAATACCCATTAGGCCTCATTTAACAATATCTTCCTTTTTTTCTGTTTCTAAGAAAAGCTCAAGATTCTGTTCTGAGACCTAAGAACAAACTCCAGTTAAGAAGACATTGGTGAAATGTCAGCATCTTCTTGAAAAGTGTGTATATGTATCTACAATATAAAGATACATATACTTTTTAAAACAGTAAGCTCAGTTTAATGGGACAGACGTTTCTGTTTAACCAAATAAAGAGGACTTCAAACCATGATGTGTCACAGATTTACTTCAGGCATGTTTTGGTGACATTATAGACAATGGAGGGTTGTTAAAGTCTGATACATCTGAATTTATTGGGACGGAATTCTGAAAGAATATTCATCCTGGCTTTTGATGACCTCAACAAATTGCAGTTAATCTAGATTTTAAAAAGTTGATGAAATTCAGCAGCTTTTACAACTCCTTTACAAGTGCAGCTAACAAAGTAAGCTGGACTTGTAAATGAGATGTTTTCTGACAACTCCTCCATTGTTGGATGCATCACCAATGATGAGGAGGAGGAGTACAGAGGACTGATAGAGAGCTTCATCGCTCTGGTGGAGCTGCTGGTGGCCCCTGCCCCAGGCATCATCCAGGGAGAGGAAGTGGAGAGGGTGGACTCATACAAGTACCTTGGAGTCCAAATCAACAACAAACTGGACTGGTCTCACAACACTGACGCCCTCTTCAGGAAGGGACAGAGCTGTTCTTCCTGAGGAGACTCAGATCCTTCAGTGTGTGCAGCAGGCTCCTGAAGGCCTTCTACCAGTCTGTAGTGGCCAGTGCACTGTTCTTTGCTGTGAGGTGGCATCAAGGCTGGTGATGCTAACAGACTCAACAAGCTGGTGAGGAAGGCCTGGTCTGTGGTTGGGCTTGAACTGGACACTCTGGAGTCTGTGGCTGAGAGGAGGATGAAGGACAAAATTAAAGCCATCTTGGACAACCCCTCTCAGCCTCTCCATGATGAGCTGTGGCAGATGGGCAGCACATTCAGCCAGCGCATCATCCCACCCAGGTACAGAGCTGAGCGCTTCAGGCGCTCCTTTGTGCCCACCGCAATCAGACTGTACAACAGCAGTGGAAGCTACAGACAGTCATCCTGCTGAACTCTCATACAGGACTCTCATCACTCTCACCTCATTGACTCTGCTGTTCTGATTTACTTATATACTTACCATATATCTGCCATACACTGTTATATCTATCAGGTGGTTATGTCTTCATATACTGCACTGTACTTACTACTTACCTCCATATTTTACTGCACTATTTTATACTATTATAATTACTAGTCACTGTTATATAATGTATTCTATTGTAGTATGCTATATGTATATATGTACATTATTACGATATTGTTACCATACCATACTGTATACTACATTATATTACACTATACTATATTATACTATAAATGCATTTTTTACCATTATATTACTTACACACTTTTAAATTGCACCTTATATTGTACCATATGGTAAACCATAGACCTCGTACCATACTGTATTATCTCATCCTGCATACCATTAACTTGTCACTTTACCTTGTCACTTACTCCTGTTTAAGTACCTCGTTTTGGGTTTTTGTTTTTTTCAAAGCTATTTTTATTTTTAAACTGTATTTACTGACTTGTTATTTTGTCTTCGTACTGCTGCAACACCAGAATTCCCCCCTGGGGATAAATAAGGGATTATCTTATTGAATCTTATCCTATATTATCTTAATTTCTACAGGTGGACAGTTTGCTTCAGCCTGTCTGGTCACATGCTGCTTTCATTCACAGTTTCTCTTTAATTGAATTAGTCACTTTGTTGCCGGAGTCAGTCACACAAACGTGTTACAGCTGACATCCTGCTGGGTTGATGCTTTGTTCTCCAGCTCATGGTCAGATAAAAACTAGATCAAATGGTTTTAATGATGTAACCCTTTTCTTATATATTTAAACACAACATAACATAACAAATGTAAGCCTGACATATTCTGTATCTTTTTAAATTAATGGTTAAATTCTGTCACTGTACTAAAACTAATTAATCCAGATAGCATGAAGTTGAGTAGGTAATTCATCTTTTCTGTCAATTAATTTATTTACTACAGCTGACAGTGCAGTAAGTCCAACAAACTTGATGAGGTTTTTTCTTAAAGTCCAGCATCTTAAGATTAGACATTTCATGGAATTATTCTTTCATGCTGTGATTAAGCAATATCACACTCAAGGTCGTGATGTTGTGCTGAATATCATCACGGCTGTGATTTGGTCATAGGCACGAGGCCGCAGGCCAAGTGCCTAAATGTCTAATGTCTAAATGTCTAATGTAGACATACACCGTCTGCTGTAATGTTAATTAACAGTATTCAGAACACTTGGCTGAGGCGGAGTGATACACAGAGTGAAAAGTCCCAGAGATGTTGTACTCTATATCGCCACTCATGGAATGCGTCTTGTCCAATCAGATCACTTGGTCAGAACTGTTGCATAATATAAATTCAACATTAGATGGTAAAAAGAACTTCAGTCTTATTTTTGTTTCTAGGTAACAAAACTCCACCCAAGCAAGAACGTTCCAACCAGGTAACACCTTCAGCTAGGGAAGCTGAGACATGTAATGTTGCTTAAGTCATGTGAAAATGTAATTTAGTGGTGTTCACCAATTTGATCTAGACTGAAATGATAAATTCTTAGCATGCTGACATACAGTAAAGTGGCCTAAAATACATACCCTCATTAAAGACAGAGGTCTAAAAGTTTTCCAATGCCCATCCCTTTTCTATCTCTCTGTATCCCAATTTCTCACCATTAGTCTGCTTCTGCTCAAAGTTTCTGCCTGTCATACGTTTTCCCTTGCCATGGTTGCCATGTGCCTGCTCATGGTGGACTGATGTTTGGTTTCTGTAAATGATACAACAAAGATTACAGTATAGACCTGTTCTTTATGTGAAAGGTCATGCAATAACTTATGTTGTGATTTGGTGACGTATGAATAAAAATTGATCGATTGATTTACAAAACAATGTGAAGTTTCTCTTTTCTAACGAGTCGCGAAAAGATAACCTTCGTTCAATGGCTCGACAACCATTCCAGGTCCATTAAGCCAGAGTCTTACTGTAAGTGCTCAATTAATTGAATTGATATTTTTGGGAAATCCGCCTGTCCAGTTTCAAAACTTTCCCTGTGAAATCTTTGAATTGCATGTTTGAAACTAATTTGAGTTCAATTAAAATCTGAAAAATAAATAAATAAATAATTGCTCAGAGTGGGGGCAAATGGAGGGACTGTTAGGTGCCCAGCTGCATTTACTCTCATACTGTAGTTTAGTGCAATATTGAGCTATTTGCATTGTACTTGAGTGTTTTCATTTTTAGGCTACTTCATACTTTTTCCCACAATGTATTTCATTAATTACTTTTATGTGGCTGCTGTATCTTTCATGTTAAGATTTTATACACAAATTACACATACATAATATCTTTCTTAAAGGTATTATGTAATTTCAGAATCAGCTTTATTGGCCAAGCATGTGGGCACATACGAGGAATTTGACTTCATAGACTTGACTGGTTTTACATAACTCTTAATGTACATACAAACAAACTGACATACTTCACTTGAAACAAGGAAAAGTTAGACAAAGGTAACACCAATTACCAGGACTTATACAAAGGTATAAATCCTGGAGGTATGGTCTTTTTTTGTCTTTCCACTATAAGGAGCAGCTACTTACCCCATCTAGTGGTGACTGGATATTAGGCCTTCTCCACTGCTGCCTGTCATCAATGTACAGATAGAAACACTCAGCAGCAAACAACTATATCTGTGTGAATTTATGTAGGTAAAGCTGTCTTATTGTTTTAACGTTATTGCCTACATTCAGTTTACTTTGCATAACTTTTCTTTTTTTAACCAAAGAAATAGTCCCAGAGATAACTTTCTAAAGTAAAATCTTTGGATTATTCAGAATAATAAGGCACTGTTTATATATTACAACTTCAATTATATAATGAAGTGCAAATGAGGAAAAAATGAGGAGACTCAATCAAATGTTAATACCATGACATTTTCACAATTTGTAAACAAAATACTAGAACAATATATCTCTCTATTGCCATTGGACCTATCAGCATCAAGCGTCAGGCCCTCGTTCTCATCCCTTGCGCTCTGGCAGATAAAGAGCAGTAACGCAACAACTGTGAACGGATGTGTCACTGCCGTATTTTCCTACTATAGGACATCTTAATGTTTTTTGTGTAGCCATAAGGATAAGTCATCATTATTTAGTGTTTAGAAGAGATTATAGTACTTATTTGGCTTTGGCTTTGCTACAAACCACTGACCTACACAGCTGTTGTGATACCATGCGCTGCATGCGTAGGTTTACATGGCCGTTGTGCAGAGTAAGACATAGTGCCGAGGGAAAGGGCTGTCTGACGTCAAAAAACTAAAATACAGCGTACACTTAAACTGAAATCTTTTTTTATATGTAGGACTCTTTTAAGTGCCTAGATTACGTGGTGTTCCTGACCCCGTCTGCAGCGGTGCTTAGCTTAGCTTCCGTGTAGGAAGGACTCCTAACAGGGGCCGTGCTGTTATTTACTGTATGCAGTACACTTACTATTGATAAGTACCTCATAAAACCCTACTTCAAAAAATCCGAACTATAACTTTAATGCCTTGCTATGTTCTAATAAGCAAGTTTTTTTATTAGATAGAAACTACTGTAGCTTTATATTGTTCTATATGCTGGGACTGCAATATGCAGTTTTGGTGAATAATGTTAACATTAATGTTTACATTTCAGAACCACAAACAACTTCATACGCTACTTGTTTTTATATGTTTTCTAAATAAACATTCCTGCATTGCAAAGACAAGCATCTGTGGTCAAGTTCTTACTGGACACCCTGCAACCAGATATAGGACCTAATGTTGTGCAAGCCCAGGCAACTGGAATTCATCATCAACAACAGCAACACGTGTTACAGATGATCTTCAGCACATCACTTAAGACCAGCACTCCCAATCCTCTAGCAGTCAGTGTATGGCCATAAAGCAGGGATCATGCCATCACTCACCAAAGAGAAGACATGTCCACTCATACAAGCATAGTCATTCCCCGGTGAGACTCCGAGACCTGGCTACAGTTTAAGATTCTGGTGCAGGTTGACCACTTTAGGTTTTGCTCCTGCAAAGAGACCAGTTCAAGAAGGAAGAAATCTGACCGTCCAAGCCCTCTGGCAGATCAGCTTCCTTTCTGCTGGGTATCGAGCATCCACTGCCTGAAATCAAGTTTAAGGCTCTTGACAGCCAGGAGAAAGGAAGTACTGTCTTTACTGCAACCATGGGAAGTACTCTTTCAGAAGCAGAGATGGATTAGAGATAATAAAAGGTATTGGTCCTGTAGGTCAGCTATCTAAGCAGCTGAGAGCAAAGTTTTACTCTGCAAAAGAGATCATACCTTGTATTCTGTTGTATGCTTTTCTGGATGACTGCCATGAAAGGACAATACAGCTGAACACTGCAGCCTAGCAGCTTGGACCTGATGGCCAACCTGAGGATTTCCCTCTGAGAATTGTATGCAATTCTCATTGTCCTTTATGTCCTCTCCTCCATCCCTGGCATTTTCAGCCTGTCAAATCATGAAGGCCTTCACAGCCAAAGAAACTTGGACTTTCTGAACACATGCATGCAGCTTGCGCTCTTCTCAAAACTGCCATCTCAGAGAGCTGCCATTATAGAAATGGAGTAAGCTCATTCAGTTGTGCTTATCAGCTCAGAGTAGCCTTAACCCAAATGAAATCTGTCAGACTTTGTAATCACGCTGGGCTGGCTGCTATCAAGACAAGGCTAGAATAGGCACTTTTGGGTCGAGCCGAACAAGTGGTACATATCGCACCATAGGATACAACACAAGAGCAATAACTGTTTTTCCAGAGCTCCTGCTGCCAGGATCCAATCGCTTCAAACCACCTGACTACCATCTAGAGGGCAGCCTGCTCTTGCCCTCTTGACCAAGCTCCAGGCACATCAGGCAGAGGGGGCTTTTAGCTGCGCCATTGGGATAGCAACTAACCAATCAGCAGTCATTAGCCATCAACCTTCAGACGCAAGGTCATACAGTTCCAAAATGTGGATAGCTTAGGGCCAGCTACAAATATCTCAGACCTTCCTACAAAACACTTTACAAATCATCTACAAGATTTTGGCAAGCCAGTATGACCCCATTGGATATCTAGAGCCCTTTACCACAAGACCTAAGGAGGTGGTGCAACAGCTTTGGGTGACACACAGAGAGTGTGTGACCCATAGCTTGACCCGTAGTCTACAAGGGGGCTTAATATTTAAGTATATTTACATTTCTGTAGGTGGTCATGTGCTTTGTAGGGTTCACCATCTGGTGAGTCTCACTTCTTACTTTAAACAACATCAGTGGAGTTAATAACAAATGTATCTCATTGCTAGTAATATGCTTGTTAATTGTATTTCTATATCATGTTTTTTCTTAAGCATTAATTAAGAGCTAACACTACCATCTTTCTTACACTACACTTCTATCCAGGGGTACTCTTGTCTAATTTTTGGATGGGACAAATGAAGCTGCAGTACTCACTAAGAATCACCAGAGGGTAGTGCAAGAGTAGAAACTGGAGGCAGACTGCAGGCCTGCACGTTTCCTTGATGGACAATTGGTTCACGGCTTTGACAAAAAGAGCCCGGCAGGCTGAAAAAGCTGCCCAGTGGGCTTTTTAAGTTACTTATTAAATAAAAATAGTAAACATAGCAATATCAACAGAACCACACAGAACTGAACTCTCAGTATTTGCATTCCTGATTTCCTGTTGGACGTTCAGTCAAAGATTTTTAGCTTCTTTAAAGACCTTGAGAATCGTCTCTCTGCAACAGATCATCTTCAGTGTTTTAATTGTGCATTTAAAACATCGATGATATGAAATCAAATTAAATTCAGAAAATCAGGGAGGATTTTAAAGAGCATCTCTATGCAGTCTAAGAAGGTTCCTGTAACATTTAATATTAATAGCACATAAGCCTGCAGTGATAAGACTTACACAGTTTTATTTATTAGTATAAAATACATTTGTACAATATATTTTGCTGTGTGACATATACCACATGAAAGTTTCGGATGGCATAAAATACAAATACTTTTTATTTAAATATGAATATATTTTTATGAAATCGATATAACAATTAGTCTTAATAAGGTCATGGTACATTATGTATTGAGTATGAGTATTTCACCCAGTACAAGCCTACATAATTAACTTACAGATTGCTAAAGAATATGTGTTCAAATGTGCTGATGTTTGTGAAGGAAGGTTGCAGTGAGTGAGAACTACTTTGTATTGCAAAAATAAGATTTGTTGTTTTGTAAACCTAACTTCTGAGACTTAACGAGTTCGATCCCCCTAAGCATGCTGGGAGAGGGTTCACGACCAGGTCGGCGATTTCTCAGGGTTAAACAAAGAGCTATGCAAGACTCAAAATGCCACAGAGCTACCTGAGCAGCTGTTCTGCTCGTTCTGCAACTTCCAGCGAACAACAGCGTCAGCCTTTTTTAACAACTATACGTAGAAAGTTTATGTCCTAAGTGAGCGGCATTTTGTTGAAGCTTAATAAAAAGCAAAAAAACACGTTTATCCGTTAAAAAACATACACCGACCCATGTCAGAGTCATTTAAAACACTATATAACAACAGAAACTGGTGGTACTGATGGGTCTTTTTCTCCTTTAACTTCACTTCATCATTAATCAGTGCTGCAGCTCACAGTGCAGCCTGCAGGCCTGTGCTTCTCTAGTCATTTCATATTGGCCACATGATGCTTCAGGGTATTTTATTTACAATTTTCAATTGTATGACAATGAAGATTCTTGAAATTACTCTTTGGGCGATAACTATAATTAACTTGCTAATCAGTGGTATCCCTAATGTACTTAGCAATACATGCATTATACAAGAAATGACAATGAGATTGCAATATTACATAGACATTTCATATTGTGTTCTTAGTGATCCTGGGGCTTCATAATAAGCCATGTGAATAATTAGTTGTGCTGTATTTAAGGTACTTTAAGAGTTTTTTCCCCCCTAAACATGTTGTTACACACAACTAATATCTGTCCAGCCAAAATCATTGACTCTTTAATTTGGTGATTAACTTTATAATCATACCAAGTCACTTCAGCACATTTTAAACACCTAGAGTTGATCCAAAGTGCTTTGAAGCACATGTTAGAAATGGTCTCAATACAGATACACACAGTTAAAAGAAAAAGAAAAGGCATAATGGAATACAATTGTGTATGATGTGAGACCTTTTAAACATTACATGTCTTAAGCTTAATACATATTTCAAAAGCCACTGGATTATTTTTAAAAATCTGACAGCAGAGCCTTTCTTAGCCCGTTAAAAGTTGACATTTTTATGTTTATGGATTTCATAGGCAAAAAATGGTAAAAAACCATGCACACACATAAGTATAACATTATGTTGACAAGAACAACATCTTTTAACTCAGGAAAACATATACATATTTGAGTGTAATATACAACTCAGTATCTGTACAATACTGTGTCTCAAGAAAACACACACACACAAACACGAACACTTGCAACACCTCAGCTCCATGTATCACCACCACGAGCGATTCTTCTCCACACTGAAACCAGACTTTTAAAGCCAACCAGCGCTCCCATTCAAACCACACCTGGTCAAGTTTGAAAACATGACTAGGGGATTTTAATTAGACGCAATTAGAGATGGCAACCATGCGGAGAGCTGGATGAGCCCCCTGCTTTTAACACTGAAGAAAAAAGATGCGCTAATTAGGCCGGAGGCTACTTTTATTCATGTGACCTGTGGAGACCCCGCACAAGCTGTTTAACGCCACCGCTCTGACAATTAAAACTGGAATTCATTTGAATGAGCTGTGCATGTTGACATAAACAGACACCATTACATTCAGTGCAGCGGGATAAGTTGTCTATGAGCCGTGAATGGCCTGTGTGAATGGACACGCAGCAACAGGTGACCAGCAGAGGAGGAGAGGGATAGAGCCACTGTGTGCAGCCATGTTTCTTAGTCCTTATCAAATAAGCAACATTGATGACATTTTGTTTGACAGAATTTTTCTGATACACATTTCCTCTAAATATTGCACACAGGAGTGAATATGTGAGAATTTAAGAAGTATTACGGCCTTTTTCTGCCTCTATAACACGCTAAAATCACAGTGACAAAAAATAACAGTGAAATCAAACGTTTCTTATTTTGTAGGGGTGACCCGTTGAAGCTCCTTTGAAGAACCCTGGAAGTCCTTCAAAGACTCCCGGTGGACGCCCACAATGGGCACCAGCGCTTTAAAAAAGACATTCAGAGTTCTTCTTCCTGTGACAAATTAGCTATAAACACTTTTCATACAGTCCAATTTCATATGCCATTTGTGTCACTTAGACCAAACTGGCCATCACACATGAATCATTTTCTTGGCAGCTGCCCCAGTGTTTTTTTAAAAGCCTGTAGGCACCCTGCTGTTGCAGCCTACCATCCTCTGAAGGGAAAAAAAGGAAAAAGAAAGGAATGATGGCCCTATTATAGCCTCAGATGTGAGAGGAGAGTGTCCAGGAGGAGGCCGGGGCTCGTCTTCATTGGCCGAAAGCTGCTCCTTTTTAGGATTTAGCGTCTTAAAACGAGTCCCTCTTTGACAGGCCTGAATGGGTTTTACTTTCTTTTAAAATGTTGCTTAAAGCTGCGGCTCAATCTGTGGCTCCAAGCCTGCTGGTCCTGCTTGGGTAGGTTAGGCCTGTGCTGTCCAGGATTCAGTGGAATATAGTAGTTAAAACTGTCATGTTTTCTGAGTGAAAGAGTCTCTGAGTTTGTGAAGGTGCTCTGGATTCAGCCAACAGACCAGATAACAAAGGCACGGCTCTTCTCCTCTGCATCCAGGCGGTGGCGGCAGAAACTTTCAGAATGTGACTTGACCTAACCTACAGTAATGGTAATGTGCATGTAAACACAAGATGATATGTTCAGGCATGGATATATAAAGTATATGATGATAAATTACATTTGTCAAATGAAAAACTATTATTTTTCTGTCATCATTTATGGATTCAGTGTATTTTGTGTTTTTGTTTTTTGCCTAACTGCACTTGATTAGATAATTATTTAAAAATTGTATTGAGCAAACTAAGGCTTGCTTTTATGGCTATCATTAGATATGACCATGTATCTGAATTTCATTAAATATAGCAATTTTGTAATTGAATTGTGAGAGGAAATCTGTTGTCTGAAATCTGGTGTTATGGTGATTCGGTTTATTATAATATTAATTTATACTCAGAGTAACCTGATTACTTTGATGTGTATTCTCATATAAGCTATGTATTCTCTCTCATGTTTTATGTGCCTAGAAATCAGTCTTTACAGCAGCATGTTTTGATTTGGAGGAATCTGTCTTCGAGGTTGGTTTCACCGCTCAGGGAAGGCAGGTTTGGATCAAAAGTTCTGATGTGCTGACATCAAACATGGCTCTGAACCTCTGCACGGTGCCAGAACCGCGATGATACACACTGCACGACGTTTATTTGTGGTGCTGCGAAAATGCAAACTAGATGCACGCGGAGAACGCTTTCCTGACTTCCGGTCCTGAAGCGACGCGATCCCCTGTGTGACCCCGGGGTGACCCCTGGAGCCGCTGGAGAAGCCTCGTGAGTCACCGGGGCCTCCACGTTCTTCAATTCTGCTGTGTGCAGGGAACCGAAAATCAGTTTATTAATTAGCAAGATGTAGCATATTATACTGTATATATTTTTAAATTTACATCGTAATTATTATCGGGCCAGGACCAGCGGTCTAGACCTTCCTTTATACGAAAAAATAAGAGATATAACAAAACAGAAAACGCAGGCTACTTTATTATTATTATTAGTAGTAGTAGTAGTAGGCTTGTGTTGTTATTATTATTATTATTATTAGTATTAGTATTATTATTATTAATAGCACAGCCAAGACTTTTAGCCAAAGTAAAAACAATAAATAATGATGCATTTATTAAAATAGTGAAAATCCAACACGCTCTCTGGTGACGCATTAAGCGCACGCTCTATTTTAATTTTAAACTTATTTCCCCCCGATACTTTCTTATAATAATTTCTAGAATCACCTGAATGATAATAAGCGGGATATAGGAAAATAAAGTTTCAAAATAAAAGGCTTAGTGTTGACTAATACGCAGCACTTTAGGAAGCCGCATGCGCCTTAAATGTCAAAAATTGAAATGAAATACAACATACGGTTGGCATTTAAATAGCCTGCTCATTGTGACCCGTTATATTTTTTTGAACATTTTTATTTTACATTTTATTTAATAAAAATTGTGTTACATTAAAACTTTTTTGAGCGTAATTTTCTACCAGGCCCACTGGAATTAGACTTATTCTAGAGAATGGGATATTAGAATGAAACTGGATGCGCAGAATAGGCCCGACTCAGGCTCAAATATGGAGGATACAATTTTATTTTTGAGTCACAGACATTGTACACTGTGACTGGGCAGAGTTTGGATGCGCTGGTGGGTACTGTAGGAGGCGGAGACTGGCGTGTTTTTATGTTTACAACCTGCAGAGTTCAACTAGCCTGCAAACCTTATTCTGTGTGCATGAAGGAGCTCTTGACTCACTGATCCTCCGTTATTTATGTGGAGCTGCTCCGCGCTGCGTTCACCGTGCTGTAAACCTCACCTCTGCCCGTTTGCTGCCTCACAATCCTGAAGAGCTGCAAAGGCAAAAACACATCCATATACAACTATCCCAAATGTAAAATCCATGTCCAATCATCGCAGCGACAAAGTAAAAGATTGAATATCTTAATAAATAAATAAATGAAAAAGACACGTGATCAGAAGCCAGTCCAGTGGTATAGCCTAATTAAATCATGACCACTCATTCCAGGCTAAAATCGACTATGAAAGATTTTCAGGATATCAAATGGTGAATTTCAAAAGAAATGCTCTTTTCATGAATGAGTCAGATCACATTTTTGAATGTGAATGTGAATGTAATCATTTATTTTGCATAAAGATGTGGGCCCACATGAGCCGCACAGGAACCGGCCTGAGACAATAAAAGCCCCGTGTATGAGCCATGCTCTCATTCCTGCTGCCGCTGGTGTTTGTGACTTAAACGGGTGTTAGTGTGTGTGAGAGAGAATTGTCCATTATCTCTCCAACAGGATTTGAAAGTCAAGAGTTCATTGTGGGTGTGTAACGGTCTCCCTTGGGTGATTAAGGTCACAAACCGTTCAAGGGTTCAGCTCGTGTATTTTCTCACCAAGTGTTAGTAAATCATGCAGAAACGGACGGAGGGCAGAGGAAATGGATGGATGTGTTCAAAAGTGAAAAGAAAATTCGACAGTTGTGGTCGATCTGTCCTAAAATTATTTTTTATAGTTCGAAATCCCTTTGTTTTGGATATTATTATGATTATTATTAATATTATTGTCCCCTTCAAAATAAAGCTCCAGTTCCTTCGAATAAGAAAACGGGAAAGATTTTCACAACATAACGTCCTTCATACCTTTGTGTGATGTACATGTTCTTTTCCTTCTGTATCTTTGTTGACAAATATTTATAAAGTTAGAAATTCAGTCGGCCCTATGTGGCCTTGGTTGTCTGCGGTGAATGTTTGCGAGTCCAATGTGCAGCCTGGCAATAACTTGACACCCTGCGTAAAGAAACGCGCGGGTTAAGGCCTTCAAAATAATGCAAAGTCTCGGGGAGGGGGCACGATGAGTGGGTTTGTCCGTGGACAATCACAAGGTTTTGAGTGCCAGAAGCCTACTTGTAATAATATTTTCTTGAGGTTGCTTACAGTTGATGGCCAATGTGTTCAATTTGTCTGCAGTATGTCCTTTTACAGAGCATGTAGACGCGTTAAAGGGTGAATAGGCTACTGTAATTACGTTATTAATAGACACAATGTATGTCCAGTGAAGTGAAGGATTTCATGTTTTGCAATTGTGAAAAGAGTGACCCAACAAACCTTTTTACATTAAAAAGAAAATGTACGGGCAGTAGCCCTTTAAAAAGAGCAACAGCAATCAAAACAGTACTGAAAAATACAATTTAAAGTCCAAACACTTTAGTTGGCCTACAAAAATGGTCAAAGAGTAACTGTTGTATGTATTATCTATTTGTTAAAATTGTTCTTATTTATAATAATTTCTTTATTGCATCAAAACATAAAGATACAACAAAATCAAACTAACAAAAGACGAGGGCAGATTCACATTAACCGTATAATAGAATCACCCAAAACAGAAAACTTTCCCACTCCCACACCTTATATCTCATCGGCATATATTGTCCTTGAATGTCTTTTATTGAAGTTAGTTTAAGTTATTTTGTCCTATTTGCCTCTGGTCTATACTTCAAGGATAAGGACATTTCTGAGATATATCACAGATACGTAACAATATGAGCATTTTATATTTATATAAATACACTTCAAAAGGCTTTCAGGGTAGTTCCTGATTTTTTCCCCCCAGTAACTCTACTGAACGAGTAATGTACACTTGTTTTGTTGGTTGTCACCTTGCACAGGAGAGCTGTGGTTGTGTGATACTTTGGTATGCCAAGAGCCGTTCTTTCACTGTTGTAGAGTGTTGTTGTTTCCTGCAACATCCAACCATCCTCTTCGCTGCAGCATATGTTCAACTCCAATGCTGAAGTATTCTCAAGAAGTAGCAATGCTTGTGATACACAGATCGTCCTACACAGGCACAAACCTTCTAGAAATAATAATAATAAAAAAAATGCAATTAGAAATACACTTTTTTTTCATTTTCAAACAGCTAGTAGCAAACCAACTTTTATCACTTTTGATGTTGGGACCACTTCTTTTACTTAAACTGGCTATAACTTTGCATTTACATTACACATCTCCACTTATCGAGGTTCACTGAAATTACCCGGCAATGAATGACCATACCGCAGTGATTGCATTTTTAAGATTTATAAGTTATATATTATAATATATATAATATATTTTTTATTTTGCACAGGCAGTGGATCAACATACACGGCACGTGGCTAACATTCCACAGCACACATGTCACACATAGACAAAAATGGGAACAGATAGATTTATTATCCACTCAAGATATTCATTTTGTATTTACGAGATAGCAAATACACTGAATAAATCAAAAAAGGGAGCAGCGCGCGACGTCACTCTGATTTCCTGGGCTCCCGCTGTCACTTGAACGGGTTGTTTCCCTGGTAACAGACAACACAAAGACTAGAGGGAGTGAGTGGTGACACCTGGAAAATGCCTAACCAAAGGTTTAATGGCGGTCTTTCTAAGGAGGAGAAGGACTTTCAGGATTAAACATGCTTCTGCAGAGTTTTACGGGGTTAACAGAGTGGATAAAAGTCTGTTAAGGTTCTCAGTGGATAAAAAGACCTCTGAATGAGCTCTTGCTCCACGAGCCTGAAGGCGTTAACGGTCTGATCTGGTAGGAGTTTGTAACAGCTACGTGGACAGTCCAAACTCCTTCACGTAAATTCATGCAGACGCTAGCTAAATACATCACTGAGCGTAAAAGTTAACACCCTGTAAAGTAAGCTTTAGTTAGCAAGCTGGCTACGTTGCCAACTAACTGCACGTAGACTTACGAGACGGTTATTTATCTGCTTTACAACTGGTGCCAGTGCTGCCTTCAAGTGCAACAAGAATGTGTCTATGAACCACAAATATGCCGAATAGCCGTTTCAAATTATTTTATCCTCTAGGCTACTTTCCGGTGTGTCTATCCTTTATCACATGTGTAGGTTATAACAAAGAGGCTACCTAGGAGGAACTGAGTAATTGAAATGCTGAGATAAAACGATAAAACAGAATTGTAACATCATGTCCAATAGACATGCAGTCATGTTGACTGGTCCTATCAGAACAAACACAGGTGTATTAATTACAGTAATGATGGTTCAGTTCAATTCTTAGACTATCATTAATGCGACCATAAACACCTGTGCTTTTCCTCCTGTTGGATGGAAAAATGTCCGCTGTGTAAAAGGCCTATAGGACTGTAAAAACTAAGGTAAATGGAGTACAGCATCTGTTATCGTGTTGTTTTCCTGCTTTTAGGTAAAAGTCTGCTGAGAAAAAAGGCCTATAGAAAAGATATTATCATCAAAAACTTCAGTACAAATGACATAAGTTTAATGCAATAAAATTTGTAAAAATAAAAGTTTGTTCACATCTCCCCTTTCTATTTTGTATCTATTTGAAATACACTAGATCAAAGCAAAATAAGTCACAAATGTGTAAAACCTGTTAACAAAAAAGGGAAGCAAATGGGCAAGTGTTAACATGTCTTTAATAGATATATTAAATTTGGTCCTTTAAATTCGGACAGTTATTGGAAACTTTCTTCCGCTTGCCATCCATAACATATTTTAGATTAATATGAAGCCTTACAGAAGCCTAGCTAGACATCAATGAATGTGACATAAAGGATACTTCCTGTTATTTATCTGTTGCGTTTTCATGTACAATGCTTCCTAAAGAGACTACTTCATTATTTTCCCTCATCATTTGTGGATCAGAAAGACCAGGACAAGGCAGGGAAGAGAAGGAGGGTGTTTCCAAGAGAAACATTACATACCCAGGGAAGGTGAGTGGGTGCAAGCAGGTAGAGTGCAAAGCTAGATTAAAAACCTACACACACATATTGTCTCAAAGAGTATATAGTTGAGAGGATTGCTTGTAGCATAGTGTCTGCAGTAGCTTTGTAGTAATAACATAGTAATAGTTCTTGTTTAAGTTTAAGTTAAAGTTAAAGTTTGCAGCCAGAGAGTATAGTCCCAGTGTAAAAAATTGATGTTTTAGTTTAGACTTAAGCCGGGGCTAGTCTAACATCATGTGGGAGATTACTCCAGGTACATGATAACAAAGAGCTGCTTCACCATGTTTTGTTCTTCTTGATGTCCTCAGGGTCTTAGATGGTTCACAAACAGTTTTGAAATTCTCTGAGTAGTAAGTCGCCTGTGTAAGGATGTTAAAACTGGAGTAATGTGGTCATATTTCTTGAGCAATGAAAATATTCCATTTCAAGGGGATGCCTATTTAAAAAATGTGTGTCAAAATTGGTTTTCAACAGCTCTTATGTTGTTTTGGTTCAATGATTACATTTTATTGATGTAAAAAAAAATGGTGAGGTTTACAAAAATACCTAGTTAATACCTAGTGTATAAACATCCTTGGTGAGCGAGGAGTTAAAGAATGAACTTTTAGTACGTCCCTGAATGTAACAGTGAAAAGTATTTATATATTCTGAATGAGCTTACTAAGGTAAATGTTTGTATGTGTAGCAGTTTTAAACACATCTCCATGTGATGGATCTAAATTACTCTGCAAATTGCTGTTGTAAGGTGCTTGCTAATCAAGGGCATGAGTTGTGAAAGCACCCTTTAATGATGACACTCAGACTCAAAGGCTGAAAGAATCACATAAATTCAAACAAGATCAGGAGAAAATGTACCTAATTTTCTATTTTTCACTTCAGGCAAATTACTTTACAAACCTCTCTGTGCCAGCGAGGATCAGCAGGCTAAAGGGAGATTAATAAAGCAAAAGGACTACTATGCATTAAGACAGAAGTCTCCTACATTACCTGCAACAAGGAAAAGGTAAATATAACGTCAGAGGAACTGATATATATACTGTACGTTTACACTGTTAAAACCATCGCTCTTTCCAAACGGCTTGGACTGTGGCTGACAATCGGTCATGTGGCAGATCCTGTGTTCAGTTGGGTGTATGCATCCAGCGTAAAGATTGAACAAATACAGGTTTGACAAAGGAGATGTTATTCATTAGCGATGTGCTGATGGTTTGAGGGGCCTGATGTGAAGAGGCAGCTGCAGGCGAGAAGCGAGCAAAGAAGGTAGCAAGAGGACCATCAGACCACGACCTTTGACCCTTGCCATTTCAGTTTTTACAGTATCACTAAAGCCAGAAAGATGAGATGTGACACCATGAATTGAGGTCACAGTGAGGTCACGAGGGGCACACACCTGGGGCCTAGCAATGAGCGTGCATCAATGCTTTTACCCAACAGTGCTATAAACAACTACGTGTTATAATCGGTCGGTGACAAAGATCGTAATAAGTTAATTTATCAATACAGCATAGCCATGTGTATGTTAAATAAAAAAAAGGTTTAAGAAATAATAAAATTACAGCGATATAAGTGGAATGCTTTTCTAGTATACCTATTGTGTTTTAAAGATCAGGTTTGTACCATCTTCTTCAAGGAGGCCTCGTCTCCTCTGACTGTTAGCCTCCACCTAGGAAACTGTTGGAAGACCAGGGAACCCTGGTGTAAGGGAATTTGGCTACCATAGACCTGCACCATAGACTTTAGCCACTTGATCTGAGGACTACATTTGTCAACCCTCAAGTCTGGCCATGGCTATCTTGGTTTATGGTGCCAGAAGTGACCATTTTTGGACGACTGGTTGGCAGTTCGTAGTGATACAACATATCAATCAAAAGACAGCCACACACCAAAGCATAACCTGCATTTTTGTCTGTTTTACTCTGAATGGGACCATAATTTACAAAATGAACATCATGTAATATTGAAGTAGACAATCTGGATAAGAAAATGTTTACTGAGGTAATAAATCAACTGAGAGGCTCTTTATAAAAATGGACATTTATACGGTTGTCCTAACATTGCAGGATATCAGTTATATGGTGCTTTTGAAGATAGCTGTGTCCCAATTCAGGGGATGCATCCTTCAAAGGATGTATTTCAAGGCCGATTGTGTCACAGCGGAGTGTTGAAAAGCTGATTCAGATGCGGTTCACAAATACGTCCTCCTTTTACAGGGTCACGAAGGATCCAAGGTATCCCAAAATTCATTGAGCACAAATTCAAATGAGGTGGTGGACAGTCGAGTGGCCGAGGAATACACTTCTGAATGTAGAAGTTTTTGGTTTCAATTCAATCAATTAGCTAGCCATACACCTGCTGAAAACACAAAGGGGGCCTTGAAACTTAAAATTATCTTTAAAATAATATGTTAGACTGGTGACACAAACAGGAAATCCTCCGTAGACCAGAACGCCTCATTCCAGTTCAGCTTTAGCGGTCTTTGCCTTAGCCTGTGTCCTACGAAGAATGAAGCCCCTGAATTGAGACACAGCTTCTTTGTAAATATTAGCTCAGTTGTTTTAGTAGGCAAGAAGTCAAATTTGCACATGCCAAGGTCGTTTACTGAATATCCACTCACCTCCCATAATGTCTTGTCCAGATCAACTGTAAACTGCCAAAGACAAACCGTATTTAAAAATATATATTTTTAGTCTACAATGATGCTTAGACAGAAATTACTATCCCATCCTACCTAACGAACTGCCCTCTGAGCAAATACAAGAATATCAATGTTGTCTAAAAGAGAAGTTTGATGAAGAATCCAAAGTCAGCAACATCAACAACCCTGGACACATCTGTGCTCTATGATCACGAAGGCACCCTGTGACACTCGTCAGCATCGACAGTGATGTGTTATGACAGGGAGAATCAGTGCAGGTGGTCAGTGAGAAGAAGGAGATAGAGAGAGGGATGTAGTGGATGAGGCAGAGAAAGCAGATATTAACTCATGTCTTCCCCCTCCAACATCACTGCTGGCTGTAGGTCAGGTGGATGTGACTGAAGGGCTTCTCACAGGCTGAGCTCCAAGTTTATTTTGGCAGTGTTTGTGAAATAAAGTTAATTGGATAATGCTTCAGCACAGACACACAAACGGTTTGAAAAAAGAAAACGTAGTGTTTGGATTTGTTTCTGCAGGAGAAGTAAGTGTTCAGTATTTGGTATGGAGATTGGGAGGATATTGAGAATTGCAGGGCCTGCTGATAGACAACCAACTTTAACACATTTATGGCAAATAGCTTATTTTAAAGAGCTCTCTTGCCTCTCTTGGTGGTCAGACAATGAGAAATATGTTCCAAGTATGTCTTCAGATATCTGATAAACATATACTCAGGTAGAAAGTTTGAGTTTGAGTTATTGGCCCATGTATTTTTATTATATTCCCTGTTATTGTTTCTCTATTTATATGTACTTATATATGGCTTTTTCATGTTTCATCCTAGAACAGAAAAAAACATGCTGGGAGAGTACTCTATTACTGTGCAGCTGTCTGGAATTCAGTCTTTTACATTATAAATTACAAGGGTAACAAACCAATAAACATACAGAGGCTTTTTGCGCGTTAGCCTCCAATGGGGTCACATGTAGGTTGCCGTTTGTTGACCTCCTGAAATGGGGTCATGCAGAGGTTAATGCTTTTCACTTGTTTGCCTATTGTCACAGCCTATCATATCACCATGATGCACCAAGCTTCTCCTATTGGTTGCTATTGCCTTATGTCTCATGACTCACTAGGAGCGCCTAATGAGCTTCTATACATCAGTATGGCTTGGGGGCTGCTTTGGACCATGTCATATATTTATATTGTTCTTCCTGTCTTGAAATGGATTCAAATTTGGCCTTATGAGCAGTGGCAATATGTTAGGAATAAGGATATCAAATCTGACACTAGTTGTAGAATATAGATGTAAGTAGATAGGCTTCCTAAGACATGCAAGACATAGCCCGTAGGTTTAATGTGAACATGAATGATTGTCGTCTCCTATGTGTCAGCCCTGTGATAACACTGGCGACCTGCCTAGGGTGAACCCTGCATCCCCCGTGAAGTGCTATAGCGAATGGATGGATGGATGAGTAGCCTGAGAGTACAGGACAACTCAATGATCATGCTCAGACATGGAGGTCTGTGCTGAAGTAGAACTATTGTTAATGTACATTGTAAATAGTAATGAACCATGCACAGAACCCTGTGGTATCCCCTCAGTTATTGTGAAGTGTGGTTGACCTGAGACATCAATAGAGATAATTTCTGTCATTGAAATGTATTAGTTGCCACAAATACATAATACATCATCCCTATCAAATAAATAAACTCAAAGAGTCAAAATGTTCTTTTCTTTAATTGCACAGAAATGTGTTTGTGGCCTGCTAACTGGAGGAGAAAGACGTCCTGAGCAAAGCGCAGAAGAGTCGTTCCACCAGTACGTCTGAGGTGATGTCTACTTCTTCATCACCTGACAGGCTAAAGACAGAGAGATTGTTGAAAAGAGGTAGGATAGCTACAAATCATTAGACATTCACATGCCTCCAACAATAGGCGAGGCAGATGAAGATAAGGTACTTCTTTTTTCTGCAAGGTAGCATTTTTCTTTTTGATCTTACTCTTAAACAAAAATGTCTTTGTCAGGTGGGATCCTTTCTGTTACGCTGTTGAACACTTTTAATAACAATCTGAAACAGTTAGTGGCTGGGGTGATCTACTAGAGCAGTTCCAAAAGTAATTGTACCTATTAGTCATATTTTTTTATTAAAAAAAAAGGAATTTCCCTTTAACGTGGAAATCAAAATCACAATTTCTGTTGTATAGTCCTTGTGTGTTTCCCTAGCAAGAAATCCTAAAGCATTCTAGAGAAAATGTTTTTTTGTAAGAACTATATCCATTGATCACAAGGTTTAACTATCATCTTTTCCACTCTGCCTCCTCATTCAATGACATCATGACAAAAACAAGCTTTCAAGAGAAAACTGCATTTTGTGCCTCAGATAATTGAGCTCATGTTTTCTGTCAATTTTGTCACATTCACAAGGACATTCATTTGAATAAAGTGAGCCTTAGTAATATGAGTATTCTGAACCTTAAGTAATAATCTCAAAGATTTTCATTTCAATAAATGTCTGTTAAGTCACTATCGATCTCCCAATGAGGCATAACTGGTGATTTAGCCTATGGCCCACTGATGAAAGCCTTTGCATTTGCGGTATTATGGACTGGGTGTCAGTGGCCACTTTCGCAGAAAAAACAAGCAGCGCAGTTGTTGATCTGCCGGAGAGGGTAGGCGAAGCTAAAATGATGCATTTCTGGTTTCTGCAAGTGTTGCCAGTAACAGTAATCTACTATGGTTGAACAAACACAGAAAATATTGATGACTACAGATACAACTTCAAAAAAACAGTGAAAATCTATAGAAAAAGAAACAAATTTGACGCTCACATGAAGGCAAAATCAAGGGCCCTATCTAGTGACAGTCTAAGTGATTTAGGGCGTGTCTGACGCACTTTTGCTATTTAGACGGCGCACAATCTGGGCGCAAACCGAGGTGCAAGGCGGAAAGAGGTTTGCTTAAATCCCTTGATTATTCATAGGTGTGTTTTCGGCATGAATCAAACCAATCAGTGTCAGCTGTCATTCCCTTTAAGAGCCAGGCGCGCCTGCAGACATGCGTGTTGCTATTTACACGGCGGATTTCAGTCTTTCTACTTATATAAGTAGTATATAAGTACTTATATAAACCGGACCCCGACTGGCATATTCAACTTATTTCTTTCCACTGTGTCCTTGAACACGCAGAAAAAAACACAGGTCACTGTACAATATATGTCGAAGCACAGATTGATGTTAAAGCCAGTGAAGCGATCCCACTGCCCAACAGAAACAAAAATGAAAAGAGGCATGCTCTGTACATTTACGCACGAGGCACAGCATTAATGACTTAAATCTCCAGATGGACAGGATCTTATGTTTATTAAAGTTCTGCGTGCTGACCATCAAAGAAAGGTCGGCTTTAAATGTTTATTTCTTATTGTTGCTGCTGGATCACATGGCTGTATTGTCTCCTGCGTGCGTAATTGGCACTGGACAATGTTTTAATATCTGTGGGCACGATTGTCGGTGCCACAGGGAGTTATGGTTGAGTATGGTAATTAATTGACCTCCTAGTTGTTTGTGTGTGTGAGTGTTTCTCGGTTTCTGCTGTATTATAGAGAGCGTGCATCTGAATGAGCGTGCATTATGGAGAGCTTTGTGTCGGTCTCAGTAGTTTTTGGCCCGTGCGGGCTGGAGCAGGAATCTCCCTGAGGTGAAGAAGGTGTGTGTGTAGGCAGCGGTGAGCTTGTCCACGCCTTCCTGCACTTGTGCTTTCGGTAACAAACCGAAAGCAGTATCATGATTTAAGTTAAGAGGGAAACAAAAGCTTGCAGCCTGTCCCTTAAACAACATTTTTTCACTGTATCTGCAAACACAGTGTTTTCCTTATGAGTAGAAGCCCTGCTTTGCGTCCCTGTGTAAATGACAAGCAAACTTGTGTTGTAAACTTGCCGATGTATGTCCACAATGCGCCCTCTAAATAGCAATCACAGACTGCGCCATAGACTTTAGACCATGTTTTTGTTGGTCTAAGGCGCAGTCGCTTTCTGCGTTCTCAAGATAGCAATGCGCCACCCGTTGGCTTGACCACACCTCATTTCAAAACCAACACGCCCACAGGCGCTAATGGCGCAAGATCACTTGCTATTTACATAACGTGAGCGCTGGGCGTGATAATGACGACTGCGCCGGGTGGAAGATGGCAATGACACTTGTGCTGCGTGCTTTGGCGCTTTGCGCCGGGTAGACAATAGGGCCCCAAGAGTTACAGCTGTAACAACTGGAGCCAACCATGGATGTTACACATGCAGCACAGTGTGGATATCTGGGAACTGTGCTCCCACAATTACCATTTATCACTATAGGTGCCTGAAATGTTCAAATTTAGCACTTTAAGTACAAAATTTGCTGAAAAATGTTTCATCTGAATCCACTGTAAATGTGCCTGCTAATTGTGTATTTTGTTTTCTGATTCTGTTTAAAGAATAGTTCTGAGCAATTGCAAAAAATCCCACAACATAAACAAAAAACATTTGACCAATCGAGTATTCCAAAGCCTGATATATCTTCTTCCTGTTGTTGAACAGTGACTTACCATTACACTGGGATTTCTTCACTGTGATACAACTAGTTTAGTTAAGTTCCGCTCAGCTCATCAAAGTTGTGTCTTCATACTGAGTATGTGCAGTGACGCTGACATGGAGCTACTCCCCAGAGATCTAATAGTTGTAGTCGCCAAGGTTTTTCAGAGCAGTCATATTGTTCCTCATGAAGAGACAAATGAGACCAAATGCTTCAGTATGGCTGTTTTTACTCCCATTTGTCCGACTGTGTATAGAAACAGTACTGGTCTTTATTCGGCCACGCTGACAGTACTTCCTTAATTTGGGTTTCTGTCCCTTCGTTGAATTTGCTGTGAATAACAACAACAACACTTTGCTTGTTGTTTAATATGTAAAACTAAGGACACTGCTTAGCACACTTGGAAGTGTTACAAAGTGTTAATGGAGAGTTAGTAAGTACTTTGAATTGCATGACCCTGCCAACAAATTAATTATCTGACTTGAAAACATTGAGAGTGAGATATAATTCACATACATATGCATGACCTCGGCAGGAGCAGAGAGCCTGTATTTTTACACCAATGTTATTAGGCAGCTTTTCCCTCATTATTAGACAACTTTCCACTCATTACTTGGCAGCATTCCACTCATTATGCACGATGAGTGAAAAGTATGGCTTTCTGATTCGTTGTCTTATGTTTCACGCGCTGCCTTTAGAAATTCAAGGCCCTTATATACAAAGAGACCCCTGAAGTTCAATCAACATACTGTACGTATATATATATATATGTTCAGGCTGCAGGTTTATATTTTTCTTGTCAGTGTCTCTGTGTCTCCATCATTAGTAGTTTGTAAGGTTACTTATAATTCTATGTATCTTTTCTCTGGGCGACATGCTACATCAGAAGGTTCAGGTTTCTAATCCTGCTTTTTCACCCTTCAGTTTCCTCCCACAGTCCAGAAAGATGCAGGTGAGGCTGACTGGCAACTCTAAATTGCCAGTGCGTCTGAATGGTTGTCTGTCTCAGTGTGTCAGCCCTGTGATTAACTGGCGACCTGTCCAGGGTGTAACCCACCTCTCCCGGTGGGGAGTTGGGACCAGCTCCTGTCCCCCTATAGTCCTCTGAGGAGAGGTTCTCAATGTTTCAGTAATGTAGCCTCCTGAAATACTTTCACCCGACCAGTGCAAATACGTTTGGTGAAAAAGGAACCTGATGTAAAGAGGTAGAATACAGTGCAACACCATCAGTGTCTGATTTACTGAACAAACTTGTACCTGACCAAAACTTAATGAGCTGCGCTGGCTTCATGCAACTGTTGGCTCTGTTGTGTTGTTGTTCTGTAGTCCAGAAATACATATCTCAAACTCATTTATTTTGTTGCTTACATCGCAGAGGGAGAGACCATTTCCTCCTGTGGAGCCACCTGAACCAGCTCTGCCTGGACACATGGTGATCGGCTCAATTTCTCTGACTGAAGTCAAACCTGGGGCACAAATACGAGGTACCCCTCTCTACACACAGCAGCTCTGAAGAACAGAAAGGTTTGACCATCTAAGCCCATACACACATGTTCACACACACATAGACACAGGGAGCAACATGTAACTGTATCTAAGGCTCCAACACAGTTTCACATCCCTCTAACCTTGCTTAACTTAGAAGAATTAATCCTGATCCCCGAGGGAGACAATGAGTTGAACGAGTTCACTTCAGCCACATGTGTTGTCTGTGTTGTTATATGTTCAAACTATGTTTTGCCAACTTCGTCTTGGAGCTGGCAGATGCTATAGACGCGTTCACTGTGCCTTACCATTACTGTTCTTTGTGCACATTCCTTTGCTTGCTTTGTTGTTGCTATGATGTGGTACATTATTGGTAATTGGCCCCGCGGTTTTTCTATATTCTACTTTGACTATAGCGTTAATTGAACCCACTGAACTGTGAACTTCTTCAACAGATCATCACAATGACAACTCGAGTTCCAGAAGATGATGAGAATGATAAACACTTCAACAACAGCCGGGGTGAGGGACATTGCTATTTATTCTCTGTAAGAATAGGAACTGAGTTCACACAGGCTTTATATGAACAGAATGTAAAAGGTTGAGGCAGGATTGAAGGCTTTCTCTGATATGAGACTTTCCTAAAAGACACACAAAAAGGGTGATTTCTCTTCTATTTTCATGGCTCATCTTCAAATTAACTCAGGCATGCAGGCCTGGAGGTATGTTGAAATGCTTATTAAAGCATTCATTGCTTCCCCTATTTACACGTTCCTCCATGTACTGTGTACTGAGTTATCTCCTGCATTGTTCGATGACCCCTAACACTTACATTTGTGCACAGTGGAGAGGTTGAGCAGAACACACTCGTCTGCTAATAATCCTGCAATAACAACCATTTCATTCAATCCTATGAATAAATACTCATGTATTGTCATTCACATTCTGACTCTTTTCAGCATGTATCCAAAGAGAAGGGATGTAAAGAACATTAGAGGTTAATGTATTTATCGTGGTTCGATGTGTTAAAGCACAATACAGAGATGTTGCTGACAAGGTGAACCGTGTCTTTGCTCCAAGGCCACCCAGGCAGCTCTGTGCAACAGTGGAACAACCGAGCAGCCTCTGGATCTGATCACTGAAGCCTGCACTAACTGTGGACTGGCAACGCAGACAGAGATCCATTTAGCAATAAAATGTAGCCCCTGAGCTAATGGACAGTTGTAGTCGCTGGTTTTAAATGACCCAAGGTGTTGGGAGTCCTTGCGTAGGAGTCTTTGTATAAATAATTTCTAAAGGCATACAGCTGAAGAAGTCAGTACACATGCACACACAGTACAGCCACAGCTGATAGACACTATATGCGTAAAAGAGAATTTAATTTGTCTTCTTTCTTCCTTCAGACAATCTCAGGAAAGTATAAATGAGCAGCAGGTGATGGAAAGTAGATAGTGGTGGCCTGCATCAGTTCATTTAGGACAGGTGAGTAAAAAAAAAATCAGCGTTCATCATCATGTCCAATATAATTCAAATATGATGAAGTATACAATGCATATGTGGTACGAGATTATAACAGATAATGACTTACATCCATTAACAAAAAAATAAAATACCCAAATATTCATGGGGAAATGCGAGGCTTTGTTTTGTAAACATGTCCATCAGCCTTCCACAAACTAGAGTCCAGGTGGGGGTATTGTACCAGGCAGGATTACTCAGATGGCAAGGTTACTCCTACAAAACATTCATCCAATGTCATTCATCCAACATCCAATTTTTAGAGAAGTTCTGAAAAATTGGATGTTGAAATTTAATTTTTGTGTTCAAAAAGAGCAAAGAAGCAATGATTAGATAAGAATGAAAGGTGTTCCTTCCTGTTTCCTGCCCAGAACTGCTGGTATGTTATAGGTAACTACACAAAAATGGCACAAAAGTTATTAAACTTCTTCTTTAACTATGCAAATATGTATGTAGTCAAACACTAGCAAGCTACTGCAAAATATAGATAAACTACTGGTTAAAGGGGGGTGTTTCAAGCATCATATTTCACTCTATGATACCTGTGGAGTAGCTTAGCATAATTTACAGTTAATAAAAACTCTCACACTGGTGCTCTGTGCAGGCCCTCATACAGTCTCTGCCTGAAACGACTCAGTCAGTTCTGTCCCTAAACCCCGCCCCTACAGGCCCACTTTCTTCTGATTGGCACTTTCTTCTGATCTTAAGCCTGCTGAGGCTGCACTTTGTGACATCACAAAGTGCAGCGTCTAGAAATAACTGTGTGAAACCTGACGTTTATAAAAACTGGGTCAGAAATAAATATTTGTATTTGTTCATTAGTTGCATTTGCAAAAAACAAAAGGAAAGTCAAGCAAAGGATGTCCTTATAGATGCTGCTGCAAAACAAGTTATTTATTGAAACATTTAACATCAGCAATATTTGGTATCCATTCACCTGTCTTCATCATGTAAAAAATGATGTTGTGCTGTAATGTAATGTAATGAATAAATCTTTTTTGGGGAGCATCGACTCAGTGTGCTTACAGGCCACAAGAATACAGACTAAAAGTTGGCCTTGAACAGATACAGCAGAATTTATGTGATGATCTTTTAGTGTGGAAAAAGGACCAGAGGAAATTTCATCTCTAACATAATCTAACTAATATATCAATAATAATAATAATGTATTTGGAATAATATGAGGGAAGTTGCAAAGTCAAAACAAGGTTTTATATATATATATATATATATGTATATATACACACACACACACACACATTCAGATCATATCAAACAGACTATTCATTCATTCTGTAGATACAAGGTTATAATTGTCTGCAGCTTTGACCTTTCACAGTTCTCCCTCACCTCAGACATGGTGCAGAAAGCTGTCAGCTGATTGCCCCACGTCTGCCAGAGTTTGGATGGAACACTCGATGGTTGCCATGACATTTAAAGAAGCATCTCTTGCCGGACTTTACAGCGAAGTTTAATTTTTTTACCTGACCAAAGGTCTGTGTGAAGTGCTCTGTAGAAGTCGCTGCTCTGTTTTTTTAAAATGTATTTTCTTGTTTTTTGGGTGTCCTTCTTTGGGCAGTGGGTGTGTGGACCAGAGCTGCGTCCATGGATGGATATGGATGAAATTAGCAAAAATATATAGACACAATGACACAATGTAGACACTGATGGGTAATCTTGTCCTGCTAACTGATGAACCATTGTTCAGTCCTGACCTACCCAGCTCACAGTGACATTTGAAATTCGCATTTTTGACTCCAAGGTTTGGTCAGCAATGACGCAACTTCTTCACTAAAGTAAAAGTGAAAATACACTTTGAAATGTTCTGACAATATAAATGTAAATGTAGCTCTTTTACGTTTCTGCTGGATGTTTCCGTGCAAAGCAAACTGAACTTTATGTCATAGCTTTAAATCTAAATTCATTGTATGATGTGCACTGATAGGAGGGCAAATATCCTCTTTTTCAGGTGACATTGTCCCTTTCATTTAGGTTAAAACATGTCTTGCTGTTAGGAAGGTAGAGCGGATTATACAAAATAATATCAATCAATATTTGACCTGAAATGCGTTATGGCTTTAATAACCAGCTTTTGTTTAATGTAAGGACTATAAATTACAGTAATTAGTGTTTAAATGAAGGAACAACAAGTGAAACGTTGTTGAACAAATATATAGGTAGGTAAAGCACAGACATCTTAACACCTTTATATAAGGAACAGTCTCTTTAGGGTGGTTTTATCTTTTAACCAGAATCCTCTATAACAACATCTGTCAATACAAACAGCTTGTGTGGACTTGAACACAGTGTCACCAAAACAGCTGAAACTCTAACTGGTTGACATCAAATAAATTGGGACAATAATGCTCTTGAACTGTTGAGCACAAATCACCGGAATCATCGGACCCAACTACCTGCCCTCAGTTTCATCACATGACCAAAAACAATAATAAACCCCCTCAGTGTTACGACAGAGACAGTGTCCTGGTTTCTGTCCCCCTCCCCTTGGTTGCATCACATACTCTCTGCAGCTCCTCTCCTCCTCCCTCAGGCTGAGGGTCTGGGCCTGGACTCTGTCAAACTGGGAGGTCTGAGCAGCCCTGAGAGGATGACTAAATACAACCGGCTGTTTTCTATAGAGGAAGAACCGGCCCAACAGGGAATCCTGGGTATTTTTCTTTTTTTATACTCATCCCTTGTCTTTTTTTTAAGAGGAAAAAGGAGGCCAGACAAAGCCAGAGAGAGAGAGAGAGAGAGAGAGGTAAGAATGCATGAGAACACATCTCTCTCTCTGTGTTGGATGTGAAAGGAAACTGTGTGTGAGGAATCATACAAATGTGTATTTGTGTGTGTGTGAGTGGAAGAATGGAAACCCGTCCTTTGGATCTGTTAATTGGCCTCCTAATTACACGCAGAGACCGATTCGTTCCCATCTGTCATTTCCTCAAAAAGCCGGCAGGGACACAGGAGGGTTAATGAGAGATGAGTTCATGTCTGTGTGTAATCAATTCCTTTCTTAAAAACTTGATCAAACATGGTTATTGGTAATTTGTGTTGGTGTTGATACGACATGCAGAACCTCATGGTGAAAGGCTCAGCATTGTTTTTTACCCAGTTATCTGAGGCATCTGTGCACCAGCTTTTGTCCACTCACTTCTTTATTTCATTATTTTGTCTCGTCCACAGTCTCCAAGGAGAAGCTCCCCCCTCCACTGTTCACTGAAAAAGCACAGCAGCAGTCCACTAACTGCTGAGCACTCGGCCTGACACGGCCGGCTCGCGGCTCAGAGCTTCTGTTTCTACCAGACACGTCTCCAAATCTGTTTGTGCTGCCACATCATATTTCACATCTGCTGTTGCGTCTCGCTCGCAGGTCGGGCTTTCACTCATGAAACCTGCTGAGTCGAATCTAAACTGAGTGCATTAATCAAGTCTTTCTGTCCTATTTGATTTAAAAACTGAGGTAAAAAATCAATATGAGCCTATTTAGCAAGAGGCTAAGTGGAGAAACATGACCTTCAATAAAACAGTTTATAAAACCCTCAAACGCCTCGTCGCCACTTCAGCTGTAAACATATCATCAGGTGCTGTACACTGCAGCTCCTCCTTACACAAACACAGCTCTGCTTTTAGGTCACAATCAATCATCTGCACACATAGCAGCACTCGTGAGAACCATAACACAAGACACACATTAGCCTTCAGTATCTGCTACAATGGGAACAGATCAACTGGTGGAGGTCTTTATTGCACGTTACAACCGCTATTTAAATCATGTTTTTTATTAACAAAGTCGGGTCCTTCTTTTATTATTATTTCGGGCTTATTTGCCTAAAAAGTCAAGGTGGAAAAACAAAAATAATTTTACACAAAGATTTATTTTGCATCAACATGTTTGCCCTTGGCTTTCTTTGGTTTTACTTTGAAAAGTCGTCTGAAACAACATTGAGTCCATTCATTCAGAGTACTTTTCACTCGACATCCTCTAAAACAAAGCTTCACACCCCTCTGGGACCCCTGGTTGTGAAGGATAAATTAAGTACAAAAGAAAGTCTCAGCTGAGTTAGATAAAAAGTTAGATCATTCATTAACCTTAATATTCACTTCTCTGAAAGGAAACCATCACTCATGAACATCATGAAAGAAAGAAATGATCAAATAGAATCTGAACAGCTGGACGGCTGTGGCTTCATAACATACACCTCAAGGTAAACGCTCAAACAATTCACAAGTAAATTGAGTCAAATATAAAAATTCTAATAAATTACAAAGGGTTGTTGATTGTGTAGATTCTGTTAAATCTCTGCGCTTTAACAAAACTGGATAATAAAAGGCTGTAAGCTGTGGGAGGATAAATGCCAGAGAACACACACACACACACACACACACACAGCTGTGTCAGTGTTGTCCAACAAAGCCTGCCTCCCGTCTCTTCAGGACGTGGTGAGGTAAAGGCCTCTCCGTCACCGGTCAGCCCCCGCACTGACCCCTCTCATGGCTCCTCAGTTCCTGGAGGAAGTGATGCTGTCAGCGTGTAAAGACAGGAGATGAGCGGCTGGAGGAGCATCTCTCCGCCCGGCCCGCAGCTCTAGAAAAAAAAAAAAAAAAAAAAAAGGCTGCTTGTATATAGTGAGACGTGGAGGAGCTTCACAAGTGCTTTGTGTACCAGCCACATACAGCTGCATCAATGGGCCTGTCAAGTGAGTTATCCCTCATTCACCGCTCCTTTCTGTTAAAACACACAGAATGTGGCTGACACGGCCCCGCTGACACTCCTACACAACCCCGCTTCACTTCTTAAAGGCTGTGAATACACATTTAGACTAAAGATGTTAACATGAAACTGACGTCAGTTTCACTTAAATGATACACGTCCTTTAAATGTACATTACCTCTAGACAAAATTATAGTTTTTGTCTGATTTCATGTTCAGTTTATTGGCAAATAAATTAAATATCAAATGTTCTCCAGCTGCTTCTTCTTCAAGTTTCGTTCCTTGTGGCTTCTTGGTTTAGTTGGAGCTCACTCTCAGTGTTGCTGTAAGTGTCGGGGAGTGAAGACAACCTCTAATCAATGAAACGTGCAGGCCGGACACACAGCAGCATCTCAGCCGAGCCTCCCCAGCAGGCAATTACTGTGTTTGGGGAAAATAAATGAAATGACTAACAAAATAGGTCAAATTAAGTGTTTCCCAGACACACTAAAAGAACCTCCCTAATTGCTGGTCCCTGAAGGGAAAAAATACAAAAACAACAAAACATTATATTGTATCGGCCGATGACGAGGGAGAAGACGGAGAGCGGAGAATGGAGGACAGGCTGAGGGGAAGAAAAGGACACAGCATGGTCGGTGTAATTACATGTTTTGCCTCCATCGGCGATGTGTGCACCGTCCGTCAATCAACATCAGCGAGTCCGGCGCTGGAGCAGATGGCGGAGGAAGGAATTGAGCTGGTCATTGACTTTGCTTCTGCTGAAGGAAGGAAGAGGGAGACAACAGATCCAAGACGCTCCTCCTCTGAATCAAAGACTTTATTGTATGTAGGCAAACTATTGAGCTGTGCCAGGGCGGCCTCAACGAGAAGAACCTCGTTAGATATGGAGGATATGAGCAGGCAGAGACATAAATCAATACAAAGGCCTTCTCTCTCTTTCATTTACTCTTACAGTAGAACTCTCACTCTACTCTCCAAGATCCACGTCCTCATACTACTTTGTCATGAGAAAATAGAGGAGAAGGAGCCAAATCTGCTTTCTGCACAGCTGATATTGAATCTCCTCACAGACCACTTCCTGTGTCAGCGCAGCCTCTGTTGAGACTTAATCTGCTGTTAAATAAAATTAGAGTGTGACTTCCTCTGCGACATTTCAGTGCAGCGAGGAGTGAATGAACGTGTGGAAGATGGAGAGGAGTCTTTGAAGCTGCTGCTGATGAATCGGGTTAGAGAGGGGAGACTTTGAGCCATAATGACATTTCCTCCACACTCTGTAAGGGGGGGGGGGATTGGGAGCTGGAAATTGCACCTCAGTGCTAAACGAAGCCTGAGCTTTAATTAACAGCAGCTACACAATAGGTGACGGACATCACCCACAGTTCTCAGCTCTCGTGTTTCAATCCCTCCTCACTCAAGGAAGTGTCTGGGAAATTTGGGCAGGTGTCGAGGGAAAACAAAACAACACGCGAGCAGCCCTCCATTGTGGTGAAATCACCGGCACAGTCATTGTGATGTTTCAAAGGGCACAGGCTGATCCTCCGCTCCATACCTGGCTAACACCACCTCTGACTGAGGCTTAAAGGCAAAATCCACCCTAAGACACTTTAACACTGTTAAAAATCGGACAGGGCTCAAGGGCTTTGCATTTTTGGACTCACTGAAATTCTTGTTTTTTATTCAGTCTCGTCATTTAAAACAAAATATGATGACTAAAAATGTTACATTCAAAATTGTAAAAAGTTTTTTTATTTAATGTGGGTTTATCAGTCACAAAGAGAGATGTATTGTAGGGATGTGAAACATTTCTTTAGTAGGAAGGAGGTCAGAGTGGATGGTGGAAATACACAGTTCAGGACTTGGACAGCAGAGTTGCCTACTTCCTGCCTACCTTTGTAGATAACTATTGTGATATTGTTTTTCTTTAGGCACTGTCTCTTTTGCATTAACCCACAGACTTTATATTTTCACTTACATTTGAGTTGTTTTTTGTATTCCTCCAACTTTGTATTGTATTTTTGGAGCTATCTGGCACTATCATTTACTTCAGGATTAATAAAGTTCTATCTTTTCTGATCTAAACGACAGAAGCCCTGGGAATCAAGTGAGAACAAAAAGTTATGGTGATCCATTTGATTGAGTCTGAAAAAAACCAAAACGTTTTCTATCTTGTCTTTACAAAAAAAACAACAACTAAAACCAAAAAATACAAGACCACGAGTATTTTTTTCACCAATTTTCAAAAATAGAAAAAAGATTGTGGCAAATTCCATTTTTATTTACAGGCTAAAACTTTATCATACGTTTTCACAGATGAAGCAATCTTTCAAGTAACTTATAAAGATTCTGCTGGCACAAACAATTCAGACACAAAAACTGACCAGCAGAGTTTTTCTTTCTTTCGTGGCTCTCAGGGGCTTCTGTCACTTTGTTGTTAAAATTGTAATCTGGGCTGTTTTAAGTTCTTCTTCTAGTCGACTTACTATTGCAAATTCCTGGCATATAAACATAATTAAAAGGAGACAGTGTTGTTGATTCTCAGGAGAAAAAAAGACCAATCAGAAAGTGAAATCATGAGGTATGAAAGTTCTTTCTGTTTTTACGAGCGAGAATGCAAGGCTTAAAAAGGGAAATGAATCATTTCTGTGACTGTTTCACACATTAAGTCCCAGATTGACATAGATTAAAAATAACTATAAAACATATGGCCATGTTCAAACCAACAATACAACTCTCAATTGAAAAAAAAAACAACCAAACATGTTTTGGAAATCATTAAATCCAGAGAATTTATATTCAAACTGGTTTCTCACTGTCTCAACACACCGTCACTAATCCTGCCTTCTTTTTGAAGCTGGTCCGTGTTCGGTCTGAATGTTTACTATAATTAAAGAGCATCAAAAAGTGTCTCCTAAATTGTCCCATACCCTTAACGTGACGTGTCCAAAGGCTAGGAGGCAGTGCCCTGTATAAAATGGTGTCCTGAGAATGAAGGGGGGTGTTAGTGGAGCAGTGGAAACAAAGTGTGCCACAGCGGCCTGTAATTGCTCACTGGGGGGCTACAAGGTTAACGCTGGTTCAGACAGAACAATTCAGAGACATACTTTGCTTTGGCAGAAGCTCAAGGCTGCACAACCCGCTGCACTGTTCCTCGCCGTGCAAACAATAAATTGGGCTTCACCTTCGGTATTATAAAAAGAGCTGAATGAACCCTGAAAAGGCGGTGTGGGATGCATGTCTTTCATTTCACTGAAATTAAATGGCCTCAATATAAACCACTGATACATTCATGCTGTGTAACCTCCGGCTGGATGCACAACCAGGATGTCTGCTCGGGTTTTTCTTTTCCCCTCACATAGGAACCATGTGACAGTGAAATGATTATTAAAATAATGTGTGTAAAATTAATGCTAAATGTTGATTTTGCATCATGTGATCTTCCGTTTGGCCAAATCCAGTCTGAGCAGGTGGAATGTCAGCGTGGTGGCAGCGCTCACGGTGCAGGGGAGAGGACGGGATTACGACCTTAAGAAAAGGACAAACACTTGCTGAGACAAACGATCACTGTTGCCACTTTCTCCTCAAACTACAGCAGCTAAAAGTAAGTCTGCTTAAACCACAATGAAGTGACATGACAGTTACATATCCATCACCCTCTCAAAGGCCAAACATTTGATAAACAAACAGTCCACACGATTATAACTGATGTTTTAAATTTCCTGAGTTACAAGAGATCACTTTAATACTACAGAAAGACTGTGTGGTTGGTTACAGCCCACACAAAGTTTGACATGAAGGAGATTAAAACTTACTGTCGTGTGGGGACTCCAGTTTACCCCGCCGTCTCAGGAGGATCCTCTGCAGCTCCTCATGTTGGCTGTTTTCTGACGGAGACACTGTCTTCGGTTGGGGGGCGGTTCTATTGAAACTCTCCTGGACAGTTTCAACAAAAACACACAAACATTTAGACGGACAGCCTGTTCAGAAGCAACAGAGCTGCAAAGTCACACCACAGCTCAAAATCAGTAACTTTTAAACTATCTGGACTTTACTCATATTAGTGTATAAATGCTAATGTAATCTGCTTTTCTCCATCGTGAACGCCAAGTATGTTCATATTAATGTTAGCTCTTTAAATGCTGCACTCTCTCTTCAGTAAAATACTTTCCAACCTTAGTAGAATTGTATTATATTTTAACATTACATTTCGGTGTGAGCACATCTATATACAGTGTAGAAAACAAAGGCTCTCCCCCCAGTGTAAACACACAGAAAGTTCAACTGGTAAAAGACGGTTTGTAAGGACATTTGATTGTTTTAAAGTCCCATTACCATGATTCCTTTAAGTTCCTGATAGGCAGAATTAGAGGGCAGCCTCTCCATCTGATAAAAGGAAAATAGCAGGAAAGAGATGGCTTTGGTAAATAAACAGCAGTCTGACACATTATACTTATTTTTCCTCATTCAGCACTTAGAGGCTAAACTGCACCTCTTACCACAGAGACGAGACACTGTAGGCAAGCACGCAGACGTATGCTTTCTACAAGAAGCAAATGTGTAAACACACAATCATTTTGAGTCACGTCAATTTTCCCATCCTCATTATTTATAATTACCTCGTAGAGCAGGTCCTAATGCTATCTAATTTGGCTGAGTTGTTGTGGCGGAGGAACACACAGACTAAAAGATGTCTTGGCCATATGTCATGTTTTATCAAAACAAGCAGCTCCCAGATAATCCCACACACTGATGGATTTAAGAGCACTGAACAATACACGCTGACGTCTGCAGCCAGTGGTTTAGTTTGGTGATTTCAACAGAGATGACAACACATTTTCTGTCACAATCACGGCCAAAATCACACACATGCACTTTCTTTAATGACTCCCCAGTTTCATGTTTTCATGCCTTTCACTTTCCTGCTTACTTTCTGCAGGTGGCGCCCTTTATTTTGTCAGTCTGAAGCAGTGAATGTTTTCACGTCTCCCCCTGTGCTCCATGAGCCACACACAGAGGTCCACAACAAAAAGGCCTCTAGTGTCTCAGTGGTGTACACTGTTGGAAAGACCAGCAGCCACATGCGCTTCTGACATCAGGATACTCATCACAGTTAACTCACACAATTTTGCTCACCACTGACATCCATCAGCCTAACAAGACTATATTTACCTCACCAGCTGCTGGCAGACGTCTCACTACATCTTTGTCTTAGTGTTTCACTTCTTTGAGCGGCTTCTTTAAACAACTCCAATTCTGTGTGCATGAAACAAAATGCTTTGATCTAAAATGTGATTTTGCTCAATATATTCCCAGAGATATGTAACCCTAGCCCTAGTTCTTTATGTCACTATTTATGGCCTGCTGTGTGTCTATAATATCTCTTTTACTTTAAAGTGTGGCTAACATAATTCACATACTTTATTATACCCTAATTTCTAATTTCACTAAAATACTTAGCATCAGTGTTGTCACTTCATGGCACAGACGTAGCCAATGTGACGGTTACCTGCTATAGTACTTTATGGACTACTGTTCTGTGGCCTTGAGTTTAGTTATTTTTGGGAGCCATAAGAGACTGTATTTGAACCAGAGGGTCGAGCTGGAGAGTAGAGAGCAGTTACCAATGCTAAGTTATTAGCTAAAGCTAGCGCTGGGTTGGTATTCAAGTTGCATCCATAATAATAAGCATTCACTGTAAGTGTGTTTTCAATTTGGATGCAAACTTTGGTTACAGAAAATCTGTTTTACAAAATGAACATCATGCTGAGATGAACCATGAACTGCTTACTGAGGTAATAAGTACAGTTAGAAGCAAGGTCATTTTTTCATGCTCTGCTTTGAAACTTTGAAACATTTTTAACCCGGTGGAGTCGCCCCCTGCAATGACCAACGATGCAGGTTTATGCCACTTATGGATTGGCTTTGCTTTTCAGACCCCGTGGCTATATACAGTACTGATATACAGTTTATGTGTTGTTGACATTAATCTTAGTTTACATTAATATTGTAACACAATGGGCCTCATCAAAGAAGCGATATACGAACACATTTTCTTATCCTTCTTATTTTGTTGGTACCCATTGATTTAGATTGGATTCAACAATATTTTCTTTTTTTTTTGCTCTTCTCTTAGATAAGAGAAAATTATAATTGGGCTAAAGAGATACTTTTGGTCAATTGATCAAAATTTTGACTATAAAAACCCTTGGATGCGTGTGTGCTTTCTGCTACTGAATGGCTTACATACTGCTGTTAGATGCTTTGGTCATCCAAGCCTTACGCAGAGAGCGCACTGACAGAGATCAATACAATTAAAAAAGATACAAATTAACCTCCGTAAAATATCCTCCAGGCTCTGCTTAGATATCTGTTAATTAGATTGGTGGGGATGTAAGGTCACAGTGACCTTGACCTTTGACCACCATCAGTTCATCCCAAGCGGCAACCTCCGGTGTTGAAAAATGAAGCCAATGCGGAAGTGCAAAAAACTGCAGCTCCTCGAGTGGCCACTTGAGGCTGGCTCCAGAAAACATGAGATAACATTACAGCAGGTGGGAAAATGTTTACAGCAGAAATAAACATGTTTACAGCCTGGTACAAAAAACGGTTTTGTTATAAATAGCTAATTTTATTGTTCAAGATAACTGTACGGGGGGTGAATTTTTTTATAACACACTCTTTAATTATATTAAGCCTTAAATCATAGGGGACGGCTCACTTGATTGACAGGTGGATCCTGCTGGCTGTCTGCTAGACGTCAACACAGACACAGACACTGAGCTTAACTTCACCTGTTTGTGTTGTTGGAGACTTTTGGGGATTTTTTCATTCAAAGTTTGGACAAATAATCTCTGTGTGGGATTTATGGAACTTTATGGCCGTGCAAGAAGTCTGAGCTCCAGCCCTTCAGTGAGTTAAATGCTAATGTTATGTATTGAAATATTTTTAGCACTATGTAAAAGGTATACTGTGCTCGCTTTAGCTGCTTGTTAGCCTGTTCAGTGTTTATCAAACATTTATTTATCCGTCGGCCAGTAAATAGGAGTCAGGAGTTGTTGGCTTTTCCCCGGAGAGATTACAGCGGACTGCAGTGATGAGAAGATCGGTTATTTTAAGTTTCCCGTTACGTGTCGGCTCGCCGAATCTCCTCCTGGCAAAGTCAAACTAGCTCATTCATGATTTATACAGTCTATGGCTTATAACCACTAGCTACGCTGAGGAGCATATAGCCTAGCTTCATAGTCATAGCTGGCTGATTCATGCGGCCCGCCCATAGTCCTCAGCCATAGGCTTTAGCTCGGTCGCGCTCCGCCTCTTTGCCTGCCTCTGGAATAGCCGGATCTGGCATTTCCAATATGGCGACCCCCAGCGCCGGCGCAATTCGGGATTCAAAACGCTTCTTCAGAAACCAATGGGTGACGTCACTGAGACTACGTCCATTATTTATACAGTCTATAGTTCATCCTTGAGTCAAAGTGGATGTTTTGTGGAATCTGCAGATATTCCCTCCATGACAGGGAGAGGACGGATAACCTGATAACCCAATAAAAACACAAACGTTCACGGATACATTTAAGGGGAATATTAAAGTTACCCGTCTCCTGGTCCTGGTGGGAGACTGGCTGACAGGTCGAAGCTGAACGCCTCTTTTGATCCTTTGCATCATTTCGTCCACAGCCTGCTGCCTGACGTCCACGTCTGTGAGAGACACATCAAGCAAAAAGATTTCACCAACAAGCTCGAGGCTTTAATTGTCCTTTTAACAGACACGACACATATTTAGCGGTTTCACAAATTCTAAATGGGAGTCTGCCTGGGAAACAGTGCCAAGAACCAAAGTGAGTTTAAATGATTTTGAGAGGTACCAGGCACTGCGTAATCCACAGGCGTCATTAGCCCTGCACTTGAAATATAGCTCATTTGAATTTAAAAGCCCCCAGGACCAATCAATAAAGTTTAGTTGGAGAAACTCCAGATTTTCCCTCCTAATTATACCAGAAGTATTGACTTGAATTGTATTAATGTCAATCCTGATTTATAACAGGAGCAGCAGAGCTTCAAAGTCACATCCGCGTGTTACCAGAAGAGAACAGTAAAAAGCATTTAGACAGCTGATGCAAACAGAGACGTGCTGAAAATCGGCTTCAGTCATGAAACCATTAATAATCACTGCCATGGCAGCTTATTTTGCGGCATTCAAAGTACACCTCCAGGGTTCAGAGCATTTGAAGAATGTAAGGTCACCAAAGACATTCTGTAATAAATTTGGTCTCTGTGTATAAAAAACACAAACAATATTTAGCAATTTGTCATCCGAAAGTTTTGCGAGGATAAGAGAGTTTCTCAAGTTCACAAGATGGGAACAAATGAATCTAATTCTGCAGTAATGCAGCCCATTGACAAAGAAATGTGAATACTTAATTTTCTAACATAGAACATTCAGCGGACCACACAATGGATCCATTGTCACTAAAATGTCTTTAAAATGTCACACAAAAACTATTCGTGTACAAGAAATAGTGAAATATTTTCCTCCAAAGTGCTTGGAAAGAGACTATTATTCTGGTGTCAGAGTCGAAGATCCTTGGGTGGCACCCATTCAGCACTGTATGTTATTTCAACAAATACCCCGCGCATAGTGCTCAATTCAGGCCTCATATATTCATAAAACTATTTAACAAAATGAGAACTCAGTGTATCCTGCTCAGTCAACACGGACGCCCCACCTGATCCAACAAGTCAAGGCTTCCCTTTTGTTTGCACAAATTGAAGAATTTAACACGTTGGCCGAATAGGCCAACGATAAAGATCGGAGTTTTAATTTCAAATGCACCACTTCCTACATCATTTGTCCTTCTACACAAAAGCAGCTTCCATTTGCAAAAGACAAGGAAAAAGGATTAAATCTGAAAGGCACAAACGAATTCAGAGCCTGATCCCCTGCAGTGACAGGATGAGAAACAGCAGCTTGAAAACAACAAAAACAAGAAAAGACAGGCTTAATGTTTGAATTTTAAGATGGGATGAGTTACAGGATGGGGACATTAATACAGCAGTCCCGTCATTCTCATCACTCAGAAGACAAAAGATAATTTATTCACACAAAGAAGTGAACATGAATATTTGCATACTGAAGCAAGTGGTGTCAGTTCAAACAGTAAAGATTGCAAATCCACCTTCTTTCCATCAAGACAGAAACAACTGCTTTTATCACGTGTTGGAAAAAGCTGATGAAGTCGGTACAGCTGGGACACGTTTTCTTAACAAGGATTTTATGGCCATTTTTAATTTATATGTACTTATTTATTGTAGTGACTCAAATGTTGTGTCACTAACATACTGTGATGCAACATTTGAGTCACTTTTTATTTTGCGTCCCTGAGAAAGAAGAAGTCAATTTAAAATAAGCCAAGATTTTATTTATATACAGCCAAATAATAACAGAAGTTACCCCATGGCACTTCACTTTAAACTGACCAAACAATTGCACCGTGAAAAAGCTCTGTGCAACATTGGCAGGGAAAAACCTCCCTTTGTAGAGACAGAGATACAAAGTGCACACAGATCAGCTTTTAGTTTCTACGCTCCTCTGCTGTGGAACAAGCTACCTGAGGCTTTCTCAATCAGTATTTTATTTACTCCTACATTCACTTAACTTCTCATCTAATTGTACTTAATTATTTTAATTGATATTTAATTGATTTTATGTTTTAATCTATTACCTAATTCTTTTTGCTTGATCAATATTAAATAACTTCCATACAATTTTAAAATGGGGAAGGTTGAATATTATAATAATATAATATATATATATATATATATATATATATATATATATATAATATAAAAAGGCGATTCTAATACTTAATGTGTTAGAAATTGTCCTTGGGGAAGTAAGCATATACAAGTGTAGCGTTCTGACCGGACCTGCACTTATATCTTAATATATTTTGTTATCTATGTTTTGCTTTGTGTCACATTTCTTTTAATGTTCTTAATGCTCTGTTCTTTCATCTGTGTAAAGCACTTTGAATTGCTTTATGTATGAATGGTGCTCTATAGATAATCTTGCCTTGCCTTACAGAGAAAGGACAGAGGGGGATAGATATTCCACTTGTTGCTATACATACAACAGTCACATTTAAACAGGTTGAAAAATAAAACTACAATAAATCTCTTAACTGCTCGCACTGTGTATACTTTCATAATGGTGCATGACTTTAGCACAAAAAATAAAGACCTGCATCAGATGACAAAGTTTACCTTCCAGTCAATCCAAGTGGAAAGTTCTTCCATAACATGATATTAACAGATTAATCAGACTACATGTTTACTACAATGTTTTTTACCTGGTGTCTTGACAGAGTCCTGGTCCACCAGTGGGATGTCAGTAGTGATGTTTCTTCTCTTTCGGATCAACGACAACAGCGAACTACAGGGTAAGAACAAGACGAGATTAGCTGGTCATAATTCAGGCAGCTGCCTCACCTTGACCATCCGACAGTCATGTAAAGGTTTAGAAAAAATAAAGGTTTTAATAATAATTATGCAGAAGCTTTTTCTCGTAATTTGCTTTTAAGTTCTCATCATTGTTTTATACAAAGTTTTATCTCCGGTATTTAAACTTTTTACTGTTTTTATTTTTTGTATTACTTTCTACCGTCCTTGTCTTTTAAAATTGTATTTGTTGTTGTCAATTTCTGTTCTATTTTTCTGTCCGTTTGTTCCTTTGTGAAGCACGTTGGGTTGTATGCTTGTATGTATGAAAGGTAAATAAAGTTGAGTTAAGTTAAGTTGGTATTGCATGCATGGCAAGATGTCATCATTTCAAAGTTTTTTATTTATTTTATATTTTACTTTATCGACCAGATAGCAGCCAGTCACACTACCGCCGATGCCGGAACGACTTCACCCCACCATTCCGCCTCTGTAGGTTTTACATAAAAGACGGAACATAACAGAGGCGTAATAATCCCACCTTGAACTGGCAGTGCAAAAGGGGCTAATGATTACTTGTACTTAGTGAGTGGTAACGGGGACGTTTCCCTTGCGGATTACTGTGATTTTAACATGAGTTTCACGACAAATCTAGTTCACTATGTTTCGTTCTGTATGGGAAAAATGAGGCGAGTCACTGGGATAGATAGTGAGTTTACTGCGTCCTTTTAAATTTTACTGTCTACTTACTTTACTTACTAACGTCACTGGAGTTAGAGAGTCACTGATTTACACACATTTCATCACTGTCTCACAGCAGTCTATGAATTATTCAAGTATTTTTCTTGCCTTCAACACAAACGAGTATGTGTATCATTACGCATGACTGCATTACATGGTCTTAGCGCAAATAACATGCCTTAAGGAAGACCCCTGTTGTGTCCTGTCTGAAACTAAAAATTCATTTTCATGTTTAGCCCCAAACTCTGATCCTTTCCTGAATTTAACCAAGTAGTTTAGATCCCTTAACCTCACAAAAAGCACAGCTTAGTTATGTTTAGTCACCAAAACTACTCGGTTAGAAATGGTTTCTGTTAAAACACAAATCAAGAAAATTATAAAAGACGGAAGTGAAGTCACATAATGATTGTCTGCAGAAATTATAGTATTATTCCACCAACCAAGCGGACTTTGTGCCTCTAAATGGTGCGTCAAGTAAGTAAAGACTTGTCATGCAAGGCAAAAAATATACTTTGATTTGATTGTTTTAAAATCTGTGCTGACTGACATGATAATAAGAGTGAAAAGAGCCATAAGACCAGGTCGCACAATTTCTGTATTCTAGTCTTTGAATTGTAAAAAGTTTCAAGCGAAATTGCAGAAGAGTATAATATCTCTGCGTACTATTGGATGTGATCAAACCTGAGTGGGTTGGAGGGCGGGGGGGCCGGAGCCGGAGGAGGTGGAGGTGGTGGGGGAGGTGGAGGAGCTGGAGCTGGGGGCGGGTTGGTAGCTGCCTGCAGTTTCTTCTGGAGCTCCTCAACTGGCCAATGCAACAAACACAGTTAGAGTACACAAACAGCAACACAACAGAAAGGGAGACTATTGTAGTCCAGACTCTGACAGAACAGCTAATGGACTTCTAGTACAACAAAAGACCTGAAGAGAATCTCATGGTCATTCTTTAAAGCAGATGGGGCCTGTTTGGATTGTTGTAGCCTACACACACAGTGCTCCATCTACAGTGCTGATTCTGCATTGTCCTCTATAGGAAATAGTGTAAAGCCCCACAATGAGTCCAAGAAATATACCTCTAACTGTCTTCACCTGTAAAGCGCAGATCTTTGACCTCCACTTCAGTCTTGGAGCATTTGTCGCGGTAATCCGTCTTCTCCTCCTCCACAAGCTCAAGTTTACGCCTCAGTGCAGTCAGCTCCTTCTGAGTCTCACTGCTCCTCAGCGTCTCCTCCATCTGCTTAATCTGAGGACGAACGAACCAGAACATTCACTCATAGTTTTTACCAAAAAGCGCCTGTACAGTATGGAGCATGAACCTCCTGCTTAGCATGAACAAACTATTAGATTCAGATTATCGATTCAGTTTTATAATATTTACATGTTCCATTAAAAGACATTTCCCTTTTTACACAAGAAAAATGTAAAACTATACAATGATAATATGAATGTTTCGATTCTACTGTCTAGCCGACAAAAAAACGTAGCTCTGCAGCATTTTGTTGGCTGCAGGTCCTGTAGTGATGATCTCACATAAGTAGCATTGGGTAGCTGCCAGGTGACATTCAGTCATCTGCTCCCCAACCCCAGTTCCTTAACCAGTGTTTTAATTGTTCCTCAAATGAAGGGTATGGTTCACCTCCACCCCAGCACCAGCAGAGATCAGTGATCCCACTCAGCTCTAATTGTTTTCCATCAGTGCCCGAGAAGGTGGGAGGGAGCTAGAGGCAACGCTGCTGCTTTTAATTATTAATCTGGCAGGTCACAGCCCGAGGTTTTACGGGCATGACCTGTGATTATTCACCAGGCATTCCCCCTCTATGTAATTAACCACATCAATAATTCTTGTTTTGATGCATATTTATTATAAGCATTGCAGATGCACAGGGATGGGTTACATATGTAACCATTTTTATATTTTTTAGGTTTTTAATGAGTAAATGTGAATTAAAAGTGTCACAGCGTGATGTGTTACATACATGCATGCATGGACTTAAAGTAATAATCTCGAAGGTTTTCATCTAAATAAATGTCTGTTATGTCACTATTTATCGCCAAATGTCACAATTGAGCCTGTGGTCCACTGATGAAAGCCTTTGCATTTGCAGTATCATGGATGGGGTGTCTGTGGCGACTTTGTGGTAAAAATCACAAGCGGCGCCCAGTTAGTGACACGTTTTCTATCAGCCAGCAGTGGTTGGTCTGCCAGAGAGGGTAGGTGGAGCTAAGGGGCTGCTTTTCCAGTCTCTGCAAGTGTTGCGAGTAAACAGTAATCTGCTATGGCTGAACAAACAAAGAACAGATCGATGACTACAGATACAACTTCAAAAATAAGCGAAAATGACGCTCGGATGAAGGCAAACAGTCTAAAAAGGAAGGCGACCGTCAGCGAGGAAAATAAAGAGTTACAACCGGAGCCAAGCGTGGACGTCACACATGCAACACTGTCTGGAAAGTGTGCTCCCGCAATTACAGCTTATTGCCATAGGTGCCACCAAAGAGAACGAAACTAAGACTCGAGATTATAACTTTAATGAGCACATCAGAATTCATCAGTTTGTGTAACTCCGAGTCTCAAAAACCTTTTCACACAAAGATTGAGCTTTTTTTTTTAAACTAAACTCCTTTAACAAAAAACCATGGTTGAGCTGATAAAAGGATCATGGTGGTCATGTTTACTACAGACTGAAGTCTGGCCTTTTACTTAATCTGCAATTACTAACAAAACACTATTATTGTTAGTATCAGTGTTCTAGCATGCTCTCAAATTCTCAGTTCCTTTTCTATTTTAAGTGTTTCTATTTCAAGGTTGTTTCAGGAAACTCATCAGGTATATTTCTTCTCCCAAGACTACAAGAGGGTTATTTCAGATATTATGCCCAGTTCTTGTAACCAGAGGCCTTTCTATGATTGATTACTTCAATAACAATATAGTGATTGGCACTCGTGTAGCAGTTACTGTCCAATAAGTGAGCAGGCTGACATTTTAGCCGATTAAAAAATTGCCTTCAACTTGGGCCGGGTTTTGCCTTTTAAAAGAACTGCACATTGAGAATGATATTAAACGAATAAGAACAAATACCAAGTGCTCATGAGTTATGAATGGGAACACAAACATCTCAGAGGCAGGCTTAACTTTTATATGCGTGCATTCTGTACAGTCTTTACATCCAAAAATGAAAGGTGACCTTCATGTGTGATGCTACAACTATGAATGAATCCAGTTTGTGCATCAGCTGTGTACACAGACCTGCTCCTGGTGCTCCAGCTTCTGAGACTCCAGATCTGTGGTCAGTCTGGTGACCTGGCTGAGGGCTTCATGCAGAGCTTGACTGGGCGAGGAGCTCTGCATCAGGATCTGACTCTGTCTCTTCAGCTGCTTTTGCTCGACGACCATCTGAAGAAATGAACAAGACAAAGAAAATGTAGATTCCAACAAATAGTCAAATCATCACACACAGAACAAAGAGAAATGTAAAGAGCTGCTGTGAAAAGTTACCGATCGGGCAAACTTCTCTGCCTCTGTCCTCAGGTCACGCTCCAGGTTCAAGGTGTCCTGTAAGGCCTCAAATTCCTCCACAGCAAACTGAGACACTGAGACAAGATTTCCACATTAGATTATTTGTGCCTTAAACCTTAAAGAGCAGCACGTGCTTTACAATACATTGGAGACATTGGATTACTTGTGAGCCCCTCATACCTCTGTTATATTTGCCCAGGAGCTTCTTTTGCTTCAATGTCTCAGATATCAAAACTGTGTTATCATGCTTCTCTTTCATCAGCTGCAAATGTAAAAGGAGATGAAGTAGAGAAACATTACAGAGAATACAAAAAAGTTTGTTTTAGGAGTTATATTTCATAGTAAATACTGTCTGTATCAAAATGCAGATGACAAGCCAGCACTTTTTTCAGACCAGATTCCCGTGGCAACTGGACCAAAACAGTGATTTTCTTCATCTTCAGACATCTTTCTAAATGAAAGTGTTGTTCTTCATGCAACAACTGGTTTTTAATGTATTTCACAAGTGAACAACATACTTTTTAAAATCAAAATATACTCTGCACTTAACTTGAAACTTTGATTTAGTTTCTGTCCGCCTCTATTTGTAAACCCACATGAATTAAAATCACCTCTAAGCTTTGAGCCAGGCCAGCCAAGTAGCTTGAGCAACACACAGGCCACACAGCTCGCCCCAGCCTGCTGGGTCCACAGAGGCAGCCTTTCAGCTCCAGTGCTTCTGTATAGCCGCTTCGGGGTTGCTGTTGCCAACCCTCTCTCTTTACATTGAGTTTATAGTGACCATATATAATGTTTCACTTTGCTTCGATATACATTTTTTATCGTTACTTTGTTGAATCAGAAATCTGAAACGGATACAGGAATTTTTTTTGTGGAATATTCTACGTATGCAAATTGAAACTGATTAAAAGGTGAAATCTTTCTGTCATGATGTCACAGTTTTTCTCAATTGCTTTGGCACATTTCTCAAAACGTTTTCAAAGTTCTCAGTACTATAGATTCATTTCCCAAAACAGCTCATACGTGCAGCAAAAGAAGTAAGATATAATGTACATTGAGTGGGTTGTTATAGCGGATTATTACACTGCTGTGTTGAATACTTGATTCTGATTGGTCACTTACAGCATTCTAAGGTCTGCTGTTTCTCTATAGCAGACTGCTGCCATGATGTACAGACTGCTACTACGGACACAGCTCTGATCACTGTCTGGAGAAGTAAACTTGTGTGCAGATTTCATTGTGAGGACAGTTTCACCTCTACTCACCTCGTCTTTGTATCTCATAGCTTTCAACAATTTGGTTTACATGGATGCATGATCATTAAAAATGTGTTTCATGTGGAATCTGAGTGCAAATAAAACAAAGAAACATACTGCTTCTCTGGTTTCCTCCAGTTGCTCTCTCGCTGCCTCTAGATCAGCAACTGCCTGATCTTTCTCCTTTAGTGTGAATTCCAACTTACTTTGAAGCTCTGAAACAAAATCAAAGCAGTGTTTAACTTGAGCACATTTCATACTGAATCTATTTGCATTACAGTTGACACATATAAATCTGCAGTACAACCAAGGTTAGTGTGATCAACCTTAAACAATCGTTGAGGAAATAGTTATATCGCAATTACAGAGTATCAGGGGGTATCAAAACACATCATGTGGTCAAGTTCAAGATTCTGGATTGTTTTTAGATTGTGAATATTCAATAAACGGTGCAGTACAGTGGTGAGAAAACAGGTGAATATACGGTATTAGCAATTCATTTTATATGTGATATATGAGGTAAATATAATGGGTATGAATATTAACAGATGTATTATTGTTATTCAAAGAAGTATTGTCAGCCACCACTTCATGTGTTAATTGCATTAAAATTTAGGAATTCCTGCACCCAGGAAACTTGAAAAAACACTTTTGTTGTGAATTTTTTGAAATTACACAGACATTAAATCTGCTAATAAAAAGCAGCTCACAGCAGGACCACACGGAGACATTTAGGAGGGTACTTAACAGAAAAAGGTCGCTGACATGTAAAATTGTTTCTCTGGTGAGATGGAATGCCCTTTGTTAAGTAGGAGAAGTATTCAGATGGATAAAACTCTCACATAAAATGCTACAAATTTTAAAAAGCAGATAAAGACTTCTGATAATGGCACAACCTTCTCTGACTTTCTGTGATCTAATTCATTGTAAACCTTATTATGTTGTAAATTAAAACATATAGAGTGAAAGTATCAAGCACCACGTGTTCCCCGACAGGAAGGGCTTTGACTAGCTGTCCATTAACATACAATTATGAATTTTCCCCACAATAAGCCCAAAATCTGAGCAAGTCAACTTATTTCAGTATCCAATCATCTTCTGCCTCGGAGCATATCATTTGCAAATGACATGATTATCTCTCCCTTTTAATGCCAACAGTCTTGAACAACATGATGAGAAAAGCATCAGAGAGCATAAATCCATCACTGAGGTATTATCACTGAGCGACTAAAGGAACTGACTGTGACATTTCCCAGGGACAGCTTGAAAACACTAGTACTTCACTGTCTCAGTACTAGAGTAACACACAGCACTTACTGTAGTAGTTACTAGTTTAGCAGTTTAAATATTAATCATTTTTCTGCCCACTGTTGTAGCATATACTTTCACTAAAATAATTACCAGCTAAGGCCACTACATAATAGACCATAGGGACAGTTAAAGTATGGCACTAAATGTAATGTAAATGACCAAATAAATTCCAAAATAACAAAGAATCCATCTAACTGAAGGTCACTGAGACATGTTTACTAAGTATTAGACCTTCATCATAAAACTTTCATCTAAGGCCCATTATTAAAACAAAAACTTAAGTATGTATTGTAAGAGGTTGAGGGGCAATTCATTTCTGCTTTTATAAAATTACAAAAACAGTGTTAACTTCAATCATACAGCCTGATACTGGCACAACTACTGCACTGTCTACGTTGCAACACATGTAGGTAGTCTTCACCACACCACTTTAATTATAATGATATACAATATGTATTTCTATTTTCCTCTGTTTTTTTTCTATTCCATATTTTTCTTATTTGAAATTGTATAGTACTCTCCAGAGTGTTGTAACTTTAAATTAATTTAATGTAAATAAATATAAATAAATAAAATATATATATGGCTGGACAGGTACCAGAAGCACTTTACTACGCATCGTACTATGTATTACTGCATACATGACCAATAAAAAAGAGACATTTTAATGTGTTTTAGTTGCTTGATCTTAGCTTGTTTTAGTTTATTCACCACAACCAAATTTTTCATTGGAAGAAATTTAAAAAAAAATGTTTTTGTGAATGTACACCTCTGTTTTTTGTCCCTCAATTCCTATCATTGATCTAGCTCCAAAAACAACCCTTCGGGACTTAAAAAAGGCCAATGCCAAGGTGCCTAAAAAGATCCAAGTTTGCTGGATGAATGTTTTTAACTGTGGTTTAAATTGCATTTGTTATGTAAACTTTGGGGCATGACCACTTTGAGTAACAAAAGGGTCCCACTAAATGTCTGTGAGGTGTTACCTCAGCTAATTAGCTAGTTTAGCCAATAAATAAACAACTCTAAGCAGCTACCGCCACAGAAAAATATAATTGAGTGGGAAACACTGTCGTTATCTTATTAGTTTATTTTTTGGCAGAGACTGTACGACTGTGAAATGTAGCCAATCCTTGGCTTCTCTCTCCTCTCCATCCTCCAAATTTGGTCAGTGGTAAGTCTTCCAGTTCTATATTGCACCAATAGCATTAGACCATATCTGCATGGTAAATGCCCACATCTTTCTGCATGTGACCACTTTGTTACTCAAGGTTTCTATTACAAATGTGTACTTTCAAGATTCAATTCAATGCATTTTTTTTAATTAAAAGTATACAGTATGTAGCACAAGGCATGATGCAACTGTTCTGTAGTGGCACTCCCTTTTGACATAAAATCTTTGTAACGAGATATTACATTTCCAGTTACCAGTGACTGGAACAGGTAGTAATAAAAGGTAGCAATTATGTTGTAAAACTCGGGCTGTTGCCTTCCAAAACCAGAGCCATCAAGGCATAAGTCGGAAGTGAACAGAGAAGATGCCACCAACAGTTTTGCCATTTCTATATGGCTAACTGCTCACGTGATGGTAATTATATGACATCCCTCACAATTGGACGAGATTGAGATGTCTTGTACCTGAGATGATGTTCTGGCACTGGGGGGAGAGGCAGACATTGCTGGATCCATGTAGCTCTTCACCTTCCTCCTCCTCCTCCTCCTCCTCCTCCTCATCCTCCTCCTCATCCTTCTCCTCATCCTCAAGGCTGATCTTGGTGATTGTCTCTGGGCTGAGGTGGGACAGCAACATCATGCTTTTCCTCTTCAAAGAACGGTTCTGACGGTTCAACTACAGTGAGGAGGCACAGAGAGAAACACATGTACTTGAAAGTGAATGTCAATGGCACTTTAAGTCAATCTATTTAAAGGTGCTGCATGTGATATTTTATATTCAGGAATTAAGTCATTTTTTCAATAAGGGCTGTTATGAACTGTAAATATTACCTGCAAAATAAAAACGTTTAGCAGCTGTGCTAACATTTATTTCTGTGTCAATTTTGGTGGCTCTATTGGTGGTGGATCAAGCAGTACATCTTCTCTAGAGAAAAAAACTCCCCGTTTTCTTGTAAATGGCAAAGCTAAAACTCACTGTGAAACTCTGCAGGGTAAATGTAAACATAGACTCTTTAATCTGCTTGCTGTAAATCGCTCCATGGGAATCCAACCAAGAATAGGGGATCAGGTCATTGGATCAATAATTAGAATACATTTTAGCTTAGAATTTTTCTAGTCCCATTGACAATGTACCCACTTAAAAAAGTAATGGATTCTATTGTTCCATGTGTGTGTCTATTATAAATAAATGGTTGACATCTGGCACCTATAAGACTCTTTTTAGAATATGTGTTTTGTGGTGTTCCCCAAGGTTCTGTCCTGGGCCAAATGTTTTTTGTCTTGCACTCACTCTCAGATTTTAATTCATTTTAAAGGTATGTAATGCCATTGTCTGACAAAAAATAAGTGAATAATTCTGGCCCAGATAGCGATGTCCCAAAGGTGATTAAAAGTCTCTCACCTGTCGTGGCAAGATATCTCTATACCCCTTACATATGAACCACAAAGGTGGATGCCAAGCTTTGGACTAAATCCTCCAATATATCTAATGTAACCTAATCCTGATGTCTTAACACCGGAATGTAGTTTAAGATTTAGTAATCACATTTAGAGGCTAGCACGCAACCAGAGAGAGCCTCTGCAGCCATATCATACAGGTATCTCTGATCAGGGTTAGTTGGTTGTACCTGGTCTCCTCCCAGTTGGACGTGCCCATAAAACCTCCAAAGGGAGGCACCTAGGGGGCATCCTAATCTGATGCCCGAACCACCTCAGCTGGCTCCTTTCGATGTTAAGGAGTAGCAGCTCTGCTCCGAGCTCCCTCCTGATGTCTGAGCTCCTTACCCTATCTCTAAGGCTGAGCCCAGCCGTCTTCAGAGGCAACTAATTTCGGCGGCTTGTATCTGCGATCTAAGTTTTTTTGGTCACTACCCAAAGCTCTTAACCACAGGTGAGGGTTGGAACAATAATTGACTGGTAAATCAAGAGCTTTGCCTTCAGGCTCAATTCCCTCTTCACCACGACAGTTGGGCACAATGCCCGCATTACTGCTGATGCTGCACCAACCTGTCAATCTCACCATCAATTTTACCCTAACTTGTGAACAAGACCCCATGATACTTGAAGTCCTTCACTTGAGGCAGAGACTCACTCCTCCCCCCTGGAGGGAGAAATCCACCGTTTCCCGGCAAAGAACCATGGCTTCAGACTTGGAGTCAATGAGCTTCATCCCAACCGCTTTGCACTCAGCTGGAAAGCCAACAGAACCACATCATCCGCAAAAAGCAGAAATTAATTCTTCTGAATTCCTCCCCCCGGCTGCACCTTGAGATTCTTTACATTAAATCACAAACAGAATTGGTGACAAGGGGTAACCCTGGCCAATACGCACCAGGAATGTGTCTGACTTTGTGCCGAGGATGCAGACACAGCTCTCACTTCAGTTATACAGGGACCGGATGGCTCTTGGCAACTGCCTCAGTATCCCGTATTCCCCCATGACCCCTGAGGGACACAATCGTAGGCCTTCTCCAAGTCCATAAAACACATGCAGACTGTGCAAACTCCCATGCTCCCCCAAGAAGCCCTGCACGAGTAAAGAGTTGGTCCACTGTTCTACGGCCAGGACAGAATCTGCATTGTCCTTTTGTATCCAGGGTTTGACCGTTGGCCAGAGCCTCCTTTCCAGCACTCTGGAATAAGCTCTTCTTAGGAGGCTGAGTTGTGTGATAGCACGATGGTTGGAGCACACCCTCCTGTCCCCCTTTTTGAAAATGGGAACCACTACCCCGGTCTGCCATTCCACAGGCACTGTCTCGGACCTCCAATGTCCAGAGCCTTCAGCATCTCAGGGTGAATCTCATCTACACCTCCTGGCCCTGCCAGGGAGGAGCTTCTTGACTCCCTCAGGGACCTCTGCCAAGGATATAGATAAGGCCACCCCTGGATCTTTACACCCTGCCTTCTCATCAGAGTACGTGTTGGATGGGTTGAGGAGTTTCTCAAAGTGTTCTTTCCATTGCCCGACAACATCTCCAGTCTCAGTCAGCAGTTCTCCACCCCTGCTGAAAACAGCCTGAGCAATTCCCTGCTTCCCCTTCCTGAGTTGTCTAACAGTTTGCCAGAAATTCCTAGAGGCCAACCAAAAGTCCTTCTCAATAGCCTAACTGAACTCTTCCAACACCTGGGTTTTTGCTTCTGAAGCCACGGCCCTCCCAGCCACCCGGTATCCATCTGCTGCTTCAAGAAACCCCTGGGCTAACCTAGCCTGAAAGGCCTCCTTCTTCAGCCTGATAGCTTCCTTCAACACTGGTCTTCACCAACGGGTTGTTAGGTTGCCAACACGACAGGCACCGATGGCCTTCCAGCCACAACTACAACTGCTTCCACAGTGGAGTCTTTTAACATGGCCTACTCTTCTACTAAGTCTACTATTTTATTTTTCAATAAATAGAACATAAAAGTGATTCTATCACTATTTTTAGTTAATTGTATTGACTTTTTTAATTGAATCAGGGACAAAGAAATGAATAGCCAAACTGATTTAAACACAATTATGGGAATGGGAATTGACAACAGGAACTGCAATACCTCTAAGTAATATCTTTTATATTTCAATTTTCAAAAAGTAGACTCCTTTGAATGGAAAAAACTTCAGAATTAATTTAGTACACGTGTTTAAAAATGCAGCCGTGACAATAACACTTAAGTGTAAATTATTTAACTTCAGAAGATAATTAGCATAGCTCAATACCAGAGAACATGACACAGCCACAGAAACAACTTCTGAATGCTCAATTTGAAGCATATTCAGCAAGTATTTCCTAAATAAAGGATATGTATCCCACAAAAACTGACATTGTCTGCATTTTCAGCGCCTTCATTTTTTAAATCAGCAGAGTGACAAGCATGCTTTGTATTAAACGAGTGGAAAAACAGGCAAAGAAATGAGGTAGCAGAGCGACAGACGGGGTGGATGAGATGTTGTTGATTTCCTCTTTTCTTTGGCCCTGCAATCAGTCATAATGGCAGGACGCATGCAAAAGCAATGAAAAGGTGTGAAAAAAGAGAGACATCATTAGAGGAGCACAAGCGGACGAAGTAAAAGGCAGTGAATATCTCTCCTTTTAGATGTAATCACTGTTTTTTGATGTGACATGTATTTGCATCTTGCATTTCTGTGCATCATGTTTTTCTGTGTGATTATCACTTCTAAGCGTATTCTTATGTGCCGTTTTTCTTTGAAATTCTTTGCAAATTCTACATGAAGCACACATGCTAAACGGCCAAAATGGCCAATCTATTTCTAAAAGTTCAATAATCAGAACGGCCATATGTATCAATTAAGGAGGCAGTCACTAAGTAAAACATGAATGAAGCCTATGGGAAGGAGAAGGGTGCCAATTATGCATGGTTCTTCATGTCATCTGAAGGAAGAAAAGTGCCTGGATAGAGGAGAAAAAAAGAGGAAAACTAGAAAAGGCGAGCCATAAAAGAAACATTTATTAATGGCATCCTGGTGGGAGCAGATTGCAGCAATTCCATCTTTTGATGATGCCCTTCAGACTGCATCTTTTTTTTCTGAAATGCAATCAACAATACATAACACACATTCTTCTGATAATAATCTACAATTCATGAGAAATGTACGTAGAAAATGACATACTAAGATAAATCAAGGCTGGCATAGCACCAGGCTGGCACTCTCCGGAGGTCACCATTACAAAGTCTCGGCCCCCTTCATCTTACCTTCGATCAAACATCAACAGAAAAAAAACATGAAAACCTCATTCTGGTTTGACTGGTTTCTGGCTTGTTTTAATTCAAAATGTTAACAGTTAAGGAATTGCTGTGAACTTCAGCTTCTTTCAGAGTGACCTTGGAAAATATTTTGTAAGGAAAATTACCATCATTAAAGACATTCATTCAGAGTTTAATTTGTCCATCCTTCTCTTGTAACACTCCTATATTCTTGGTCTTATTTAAATGTAAATGAGTTGTGACTTTACAACGACATATAATACATTGTTCAAAAGGAAGATGTAAACAACTCACACAGTTCTTACGGCGTAATGATGAACAGGTGAGTTTATTCTAACTGAATTAGATGATGTGTGGATATATTCCCAGAAAATGGCAAATCAATGACTATAGGTCTGCCCTTCAGAGGGGCTGCTTATACACCCAGCAATATTAGAAAGGCAGTCACAGGGAGTGCCTGGTTATGGATAATGTTTTATATCAAGGAGGAGAGGTGGGAAAAGGAAGTGAATAGAAGTGACCAAATACATCAAATGAAGCTAGAAAGAGAAAAGTGACTTAGATTGTCCAAAAGCAGGCTTTTAGCCAGAATATTCGTAAGAAGAAACAGATTAATTCCTGCTGTCAGACCAAAAGCAGGAGAGTTTATTGCTGCTTCTTAGCGGCTCTGTTCAGTGGACATAGCCTGATACATTATCTTTTCTGAAGCCAATTCTTGCGCAGAGTCGGTCGGAATAGAAATGTGACACAAAATAATCTCTCCTGCATTTCAAGGCGATGACAATTCATCACACTTGATTCTGTGTCATCAGTTGCTAAATATTCACTTTGCAAACCCTAAAATTTCAAAACCTGCACATTTGCATTAATGAGTAAATACCAGGAGAAAAATGTCCCGATAATATGGTGGGCTCTGTAAGTCCTTTGTGTTTTCATGTAAAAGGTCTATATATTTTCTTATTTAATGGAGTGTATCTTTATTTTGAAACAGTGGACACAAAAGCCCCTTTAAACCACAAATGCAGCAGGATCTCCTTCACCTGGATCACTCTTTCTTTCTGTTATCATGAATTATGAGGCACAACATTTCTAGTTTTTTTAACTGATTTGTTGATAATCTGTCTTTCTCATATGGCCTGATTTGATTTCTCATTATATAAAGTTAATTTTATTGTAAGGAAAGATGAATACACACAACAATACATCTGCCATGTTATCTAAGGTGTGGCTACCAGTTCACAAACACCTCATATACCTTATAATACAACTTGTCTGTCATAAGTAGTGTCTCTTTATTAAATACACACCATGAGCCTCCGCCTGCATTCTTTCTTATGTTTTTTAGATTTAAAGCAGGTGAGTAGGCTTTTCTCTCAGAGTGCAGAGACTGTGTTTTGTTCTTCAGCCCTAAAGAGAAACTATTATTATAAGCTTTAAGTAGTGGGTATAAATCTCAGCAGCCAAGTTATCTTTCAACCAGAACCATGGCTCAACAAGCCAGTCATGATACCTTTAGGCAGTACAAACCTTACTTGTGAGCCCTGCAGGATGAGGATGAAAAGAAGGGAAAGAAGAGGACTGAAGGCCAAGAATGGTAAAAAAAAAAAAAAAAAAGGCCTAAAAGTCGACCTTCACCGTAATTCTCCCCCAGCCTCCCACTGCCCAAAATGTGGTCCAACCAGGTGGACTCTGAGAGCTTTTGTCCAGAAATTGAATGAGAAATGATTACAGTGATAAGCTCAACACCAGTGGGCTGCAAAATGACTATGTGCCAGGCTCCCCCACTCTCAATCACAACTCACATTTTAGCAAGGACTCCAAAAAAGTGTGCTCTGAATCAAAAGAATCCAATGCAATTTTAGACACTAAGATATGGGGACAGCGGCAGCACTGGAAGCCCACAGAGTGCTTTTGATTGCTGCATAGAAATTGAATGTGTCAAAGTGAGTGTTGACTGAATACACTGATCAGAGAGTAATCTTAAATAGCTGATTTGATGCTGACATATTTATTAAGCCAAACTTGTGCTAAATCAACTATTCTGAATAACGTATTGGTGTCTTACTGTGTTTTAATTTCATGACACAAACTCCTAAGTTGTGTGCTTGTTTTATTGGACTTGGATTCAACTCAAATGCAGGCTTGCTTAGACAATGATAGTAACATAGAAACCACAGATGGTATAACAGGCCACAATTTGTCTGAATAAAAAGGTTACCTTAGAGGCCAAGGCTTCAGCACTTTCCCTGCACGTCCTCTCGATCTCCAGGTTCTCCTGAATGGCATTGACCTCTTCAATGACCATCTGAGAAACTAAAGAAGAAAGACAAAGTAAATGTGAAACCACATTTTCTGTATTTTATGTGAGAAGCACTGAATGTGAATGTGAGGTTCTGACTTTTGTACAATAGACCAATAAGAATTTAAATCTTATTTACTAAAAACTATAGCTGAAAAATAAATGTAGTGAAGTTAAAAGTACAGTTACTTCCCTCTGTAGTGGAGTAGGACTTATACAAATGCATAACATGGAAAAGCTCAAAGTTATAACTCAAGACGTCATTACTACAGTATTTGAGTAAATATGCTTAATATTATATTCAACTTCTAGAAGGTACAAAGAGGGATTAAGTCAACATTTCTAACCATGTAATAAAAAAAGAGCAGACTCTGACAATGGTGAAAAACACAATCAACATGGAAACATTATTTTGCATGCATCATATAGTTTCAGTAACATTACTGGATTTAGCGTGTTATGAACATTTCTTTCCTCGCCTTTAGTCTTGGAATTGGATCTGTTCTGTATTTCCTGGCTTGTAGGCGGCACAGTATTAAAGTATTAAGTACACATATTGATACAGAGGCAGAAACAACCATGTTCACTTTACAATTTGTGTCCCATAGCAGAGAAGCCCACTAATCAGTGGCCTTCATTGATGTGACAATGTTAATAAAATGTGAAAAAACACGTTTTCAAATTAGACTGAATGGCTGCATTCAAGCCAATACAAACTTAAAAAGTCAACTCATGGCCATTCAACCTGATCAAAATGCCATTAAAGAAACAAAGAGCGTGATTAAGATTTTTGAAATGAGTGAGTGCCTGCCTGTGACTTCTCATTTCATTGCGCAGTTAATTGAGATAAGAGTGCCGTCACACTTGACACTGAAGTATATTTCTCCTTGCTATTGTGTCTTCCATCTAAGTAGCCTCAATGATGAGTGACCTATGTGCATCGTTTTGATTTGATTTCAAAAGGAAATGAACTAAATGTTGTAACTGATGTATCTTTTATTCAGATAATTTACCCTACCTTTTTATTTTCACCATCCAGGACCAAGGTGTATTGAGTATTGACTGAATACATCCAAGAAACAACTTTAGAGAATCACAAAATGAATACCAATAATGCCGGAGAAGGTATGTGGGATTTTTGTTAAGAATTATACATATGATGTTGCACTTAACCCAGGGTGAACGGAAGCATTTGCCTTTAAGCCTTTATGTCTTTACTAGACTCCTCTTGTACGTTCAACAACAGGGCTGCACTATAAAGGACTATGATGAGAAGGCCAGGGAACTTTTAATTGATTAAACACTGAAGTACGTTCAATCAAGTGAATGTAGGCACTGAGTTTATATAACTGTATATTTATAAAAATATACAATGTATGTTCATTAAAGAGCCGTCAGCCTGAAAGTTCATCCTAATCTAGTCTTCTGTAAGGATCAGTAAAGTGCATTAAGTCCATGTATGCTTATTAGATATTTCCTTCACAAATTAATGTTAAACTGCATTATTTGATTGTTTAAAGGTCAGATGTGATGGAGCCTTTAACCATGTGTCTTTATTAGTAGTATGAGGATGTTTAAACATTTACAGTTCCATTAAAACCAAGAAAACTGGAAACTGGCTCGCCGAATGCTCGTTCCAAGGGCAGGAACAAACTGCCAACCTCAAATCAAAAGCTCTCTTCAGCTTAATACAAAGCTTAATATTAAACATGTATTAAAATTCTTCAATTAAAATTAAGGTTAATTGAGAGCAGCCTAAGTGTGAAAAGGATATTGAACATGTCCGGCTATGCAGCCACTGAATCATGTCTGCTTTCCATCACCATGCTGCTTTTGATGTTCATCAGGGCCTTTTACAAAAGACAGCGCATAACTATCGTTCAAGCGGGGTGACATGACTTATGAATGTAGGTCCAATATATTTCTTCCATCTCTTTTTTGGTCTCCACCAACTCCTGTGAAAAATATTTGGTTTTAATCTGTTAAATACTCCGCTATGTTGGCCATCTACTTGCTAACTTGCTGTTTGATGTTGAGTTGGGACCAGTGAGTTATCAAAGCAAAAACACAATAATGGATTCAAATAAAAACGCGTCCTAGAGCTGAGGTAAACTGCAGATGAGTGACACCTTACCCAGTCATGTCATTTCATCCATTGTTGATATGAAAAACATTGATTGGTGCAGCTTCAAAAAGGTGGTTAAAAAAATCAGGTATAATTCCAAATCAAAAACTGCGATGTTGTTTAAGCTGCAATCAAACATCAGTACAAAAAGAACGCCCCTGAAAAATGCCCCAACACTTATCTAATTAAACATTGTGGTTGAGCGAGGAAGAAATTAAGCATTAGCGCCATTGCTGCGGGCAATTCCTTCCCCTAGTGACACCTAATTAAGAACCTGACGAACGCCAGCGATGGGCAGTATCCGCGTTCCTGCAGCGCCCTCCACATCAGTCATTCAATAGCACTTAGCTGCCAGTTTTCATCCTCGGCCTCTTCTCCGTTCTTCTCTGCCTGTCTCCATAATGCCGTGGCCACACTCCGCAACCTACGAAAGGACGCCTTGAACTAAATGACATGTTAATTATAATTACTGGTAGCCATGGTAAATAAACAGCAGTGGAAGTGTTGAAAGTGTATGAGCGCGAGTCGACGGGGGGCTCTGACACGTCAGAATTGGCAGTCTTAATTGTAAGTTTCGGCCTCCCCATCATCATCACTCCATCTTTTTTCCCCTCTTTTTTGTGCCTGTCTTTTTTCATCGTCCTCTCAGGAAAGACAGTGATTACCCCTGTGCCGACATGCTGCATAATGGTATCAGCGCCGCCAACGGAGCAGTGAATTAAATTGTATCTGCAGCCGCTGTGAAGCCTTGATGAGGGGGGCAGATGCCTTTGTGGTGTTATCATTATAACACAATGGTCATGTTGTCATCAACCTTGCCATCGGCAATTGAAAAGGCATGATTGTGTGTTGGGGGCTTTTTCTCCCGTCCTCCCTCTACCCCCCTCACCAGCCCTGCCGCCCCATCCCCAGCCGTTTCGCTGTGAATAGGAGCAATTTTCTAAGAGCTATGAAATCACGTAATAGGTCCTAATATGCAGCTGCTTGGCACAGTGAGGCAGCCTCTATTAACGCGGAAGTCAAACACAATATGTGTTTTGGCTGGAGAATCGCTGAATATATGAGCACAGGCCAGATTTATTCAGATGAAAATCCACACAACTGTCACCGTTACAAAGACAAACTATTTGCTCTATCCTTTGACATGTGTTGCCCTATTTCAGATTCGGTCTTCACTCAAGTGGTCACAGCAAAGCATTCGACCTGTAAGGATAATCATTTTGGAGAATTGAATGGTGGGCCAAAACATTTGAAACACCTTTTTCAGTGTTTGGAAACAGAAATGTGATAAAAGCTTGAGCAGCGACAGTCGTTTGTTACAACAGAACACACGTGCTTTTACCAATCATAACATATACATCATGTAGGTATGAGTAGGCAGTCGTATGTATGTTACTAAAGTTCTAGTGCCACTGCATGTTTGGAAATCAAAGGTTGATTTATTCCACATGGAAATGTCCTCTAATAATAGTCATTCGAGCAGGACAGTACAAATGAAGCACTGGCCGAGATGAGAATTTTTTGATAACATGATGTGAATAATGTAAAATGTAATTAGATTATGTGTTATGTATGTGTGTGCTCATTTTATCTTATTTAAGAAGAACCTTAATCTATATCGCAAATACAAGTTTCAGTTTGTTACAAATTACCGTCTGACCTATACATTTCTTGGGGGTAGAGCTGCTCAGGAGGCAGAGCTGAACGTACTTGTTTAGTTTAACCTCAGTGGTTGTTCCCAAAAGCCAAAGTTTGACTGAAACCCCACAAACAGTAACAAAGGAAGCATCTAATACAGATGGGCGACAGAGACAATAAATGCTTGTCCCCGACAGTGAGGGGATCCACTGGCTCTTCTTTAAGGCTGCGGGGGGCCTTTTTTACAGCAATGCTTTTGGTCCACTTGTCCCCTCAGAGGGAAGGGTCACTGCAAATTAGGAATGCAACAGTGAGGAAATGTTCCCACCGGTTAATAAATCACTGACGACAGCAGTGTTATCAGGGTTTTCTCCAGTACAACCTGTCATCGGTTTATACTTTGTAGTCTGTTATTAAACAATAATGATGGCAAGAAATGTGATTTGTGTCAAACTTAACATTGTGAAATAGGGCTGGGCGATTTGGCCAAAATCTTTTTTATACATTTTATAATTTGTTTTGTATCTCGATAACGATATATATATTTTAATTAAACAAATAATTAGTCCATATGAAATAACCACAGGGTAAAGCCTATTTTTGTGAATTAAATACTTGACAAATAAGAGTCCTGAGTCCTTTTATGCACATTGTGTGTCCACCCTCTCCATGTTAATAAACAAAGCCTCCCTCTATGGTTTGCTCCAGGTTCACTCCCACGTGCAAGGATTAGAACGTTAAGTTGTCAAACTGAGGTAAAAATTGCCGTAAAGCAGTTCAGCTGCTGGTTTTGTGACATCACAATAGAGACAATGTAGAAAAACGCCAGACATTTTCATATTGCTTTGATGATATATATCATCATATTGTGCAGCCCTACCGTGAAATATGTGCAGTGCAGCAAGCCTACTGCTATCAATACAAAGTTGTTCTGAGTGATCCCTTTTTTCCCTTTTGAAATATTCATATCCTTATATATCAATTTGGGGTCACTGAATGGATTGAGGGCTATAAGGTGGTGCAGTGGTTAGCGCTGTCGCCTCACAGCTAGAAGGTTCCTAGTTGGAACCGTGGGTCAGATACGTTCCAATGACAGCTGGGATAGGCTCTGGACATCTGCAATGGGAGATTTTTGAACATCATTTCAGACAGCACCACCGTCATCAAAACACCAAATGAGTGAATATCTTTGGTAACAATGGTGTTTCAACCCTCCAGTAAAGATCCAGAATCTTGTAGAGACAGTGCCAAGATGCATTGAGGTTGTTCTGACAGCAAGTGGTGGTTTACTTTATTTAGGAACTTGTCTGTATGTAACCCTTTGATAGAAGTTACTTAGACAATTTCTACCCGCAGCAGGCAAGAGAGGTCAGCATGTCAGCCTCAGTTACAAATTAAGTGTTATAAGACAAAAAGAGTAGAAAACTAATTTAATGACAATTATTAATAACGACTATTAAACTATCAAAGCAAAGAAAATTGTATTAAACCAAATACATGTTTTTGTATTTGTATACAGGATTTGTTTTTTTAATGCAACTGTATTATATATATTTTTAATATATAAGTTATCAAATATAACTTATCGTATAGGTTATGTACTTGGTTACTTTATACTAATGATGTAATAATACACAGTTTATACACCACACATACTGTAAATTAGTGCCTTAGCAGTGCACTTAAATACATGTGTGTACTTAAAGTTGAAATCTTGAAGTTCTCAGTTTCGTTCTATTTGGTGCAACCTTATGCCGATAAATGGCAATTGCGGGATTTCCCAGATAACCAGACGTCTACGGTCGGCTCACTTTGTTACAGTTATTTCTGAAGTTGTATCTGTAGTCATCGATATTTTCTTTGTTTGTTCAGCCATAGTAGATTACTGTTTATTTGGAACACTTGCAGAGACCGGAAAACCAGCCGCTTAGCTCCGCCCTCTCTGGCAGACCAAAGACTGCTGGCTGATGGAAAAGCGTCACTAACACTTGATTTTTTCCGCAAATGTCGCCACAGACACCCAGTCCATAATACTGCAGATGCAAAGGCTTTCATCAGTGGGCCATAGGCTCAATCACCATTGTGTTACCTCATTAGGCAATAGATGGTGACTTAACAGACATTTATTTAAGTTAAAATCTTTGAGATTGTATCTTAAAGACCCCCTCCAGTGAAAATCCAGTGTTCAACCTTGTAAAATCTCCATGTGGTGTTTTTTATGTGCTACAAGGCTTCAGCAACATAAGCAGTCATCTCCATGGCTGGGCCTGTCTGCTTTTAAACTGCAGTGTACTAAAGACAGGCTGAACAACACATTTTCAGATTGGCAGGTTTGAGACGTCACAAACCTAAGGAGCCAATCCTGTTAATAAACGGGGTGACGCTATGCATATCATTACGTGCAACCTATGGCAAACAATTAGGTGATGCACAAGCCAGCCATCATCAAAATGTTTGCAAACTCGCTACTGACTACTAACGTTTACATTACTACTACTAATTACTACATTAAAGAAACATAGTACATGGTGGGCGGGGACTATGCAGATTTGTCCATTCTTAATGAGGGAGAAGGATTTTTACAAGACAGTGAAACATATTTGGCAGAAAAAACCTATCAGACACAATTAATTATTTCAAGCAGAGCATTTTATCTGTCTTAAAACATGACGGGAGCTGGTCTTTAAGACAGTTGTTAATGAATGGTCAGAACAGAAGCAGCAGCAGGGCCCGAGATATCTGGACTGATAGTAAAGAAATTTAAGTATTGTCACAGATCCCAGAAAACACTGACAGATTCAATGTATGAAGTACCCACTTCAACAATAATATCTATAATAAATTGCACATTTCCTGAAGTTAACTCCTTATAATATACTCAATTTAGTACTTTACATTTTCTATTTTTTCGCACACCTGCTACCGAGTCACCTTAAAGGAAAATAAGTATCTCACCACAAGTGCAAAAAGAGTTACAGAGCAGAGTAATAAAAGACAAAAACATCTGAAGTATAAATGTGGATGACAAGGCTAACAGCAGTGAGGTTGTTACTCCTACCATTATAGAGTTACAATAACTACAAGTAAAAGGTGGACTAGTGAATGGCAATATCCTGCATGTTTCATGGCTGCTGAAATTTCAATTTTTCCCAATACGATGAATTCACTCTTTGCATTACGAGGTTAGCTTATTTGTAAAAAAAAGTTCTGTGTCTCTCTTTCTGTCCTTGGCCTTTCCCCTGTTTTGTCCTGAAGACTTTACACTGACATAATATTTTAAATACCTTTTGCTGTGGCAGTCAGTGGAAAGAATGATTTCAGAACTGCAGGGAATCTTTGATGGAAGCTGCTGGCTACGGGAACAAACTGGCAGCTATGTTGAAAAAATGCCTTAATCTCACTTTGTGTGCATGTTCATCACAGGAGAGATAAACTTACCTTGCTGGAACTCGTCGAGTTTCTTGATGGCCTCGTCTCTCTCCTCCTCCAGCCTCTGGCACTAATGCAAAGGAAACAGACAGAAGCTTTAACACAGGGCCATTGCTGTATGGTATGTCGGCCTTACACTTAATGACTTTTCAATGTCACAGACAATTTTTCAAAGATGGATTAAAATCATGAGGTTCAAATAAAATGTAATCATGTTTAATATTATCGCGAGTTTCTGATCTTGCTAACAACCATTGTGTGTGCTCTCTTCGGCACCAAACAGGAAGCATCAAACCAGGAACACAGTGAACATGGACTCAGGCAGGGAGACACCACACACAAGGTGTGAGTCCGTCATGTGTTGTCCTGTGGGTCCTCTTGCCAAAACTGTGCTTACACACAGTTTCGAAGAAAGCACTAATCTACAACATTTATTTCTGCTTTAGCTGCTCTTTCTCCTCCGGGAACTACAGATACCACTGCTGCAAGGCCGACTTAATGTAACTTCTACCACTGTTACAGTTACTTTAGCTAATATAACATTATATTGAATAACATTATATGAACAGAACCAGGAATCAACTCTTTATATATTAGATATTATATATTATGAGACATATTCAATATCCGTCTCTCTCTGGTTGATATTAACCCCGTGATTACAGAGCAGAAGCAGGAGATTGATGTTCTTGTTTAGGTGGATCTTAAATCAAAAACCATAATAGCTAAAACCTTCATTCTGTTTAACGCTGAAAGATAAGGCTTCCTTCTTTTACACCATAACAATGTGCATTCGGTTGTGCAACATTACGTTCTTGCTGGGTAAATCGTGTTGACCACACGTGGGCAGCAGGATGTGGCTGCAATCTGGCCCCAGGAGATCATTGTTTGTTTAAACCTGTTAACCTAGGATGTTGGATTTTAGATCTAGGATCTTAAATAAAAACCATAAAAGCTAGAGTATAATATCTTTTATATTATAAAAAGCGTTTAAGCATGCTCAAAGAAATGACATCAGTATAAGCAAAAATACTAATATAGTTAGTGTAATTATTTTGCTGATGAAAACGTCAAAAAATATAAATTATATTTTATAATTGTGTAATTATGACACATTTCAATACTTTATTCAATTATGTTTAATTGACTTACATATCCCTTTAACCTTTAGCTTAGGTTTGACAAGTCTCTGGGATATGAAGCCTTTCATTAAAATACAGGCACTGTCTGACCATTTTTTTTGCAGAGTTGTAAGGGTTAAAAACACTCACCTCCACGGTTGCAGTCTCATGCTTCCTCTGCAGGCCCTCGTACTCCTGTATGGCTGTAGGGAGCAAAGGATGCCAGTAAGCCATCTCATCAGTAAATTACAATAAAGAAGGGGTCAGTGAAGAGCACAAAAGTCACATCATCCTGTTGAAAAAAAAGGTAGGAACTTCCCCAGCATGTGAGAACTTCTCATTCAGTGAGTAGTGCAGCTCGTGTTCGGGGTCACCTGACTATCATATTGGGGAATGATGAATATGGAAAAAACTCTGATTGTCTGAATGAATGCCTGGGTGTAACTACAATAGTAAGGGGAACTGCTTTCTACGACAAATTTGTATTAATAGAGAAACTGGCTGGACACTGACTTTAACATTACTCCTAATTAATGCCATTTTATGCCAAGTATTTAATTTCACACACTGCTGAAAGAAGTCAGATTTAAGAGGTGTGATGTTAAATTGTCACAATGCATATGTTATAATGCAGTTAGAAAAGACAGTGTACTTTTTCCAACGGAACAACAAGTGTTAATCAGGAACCAAATCCAGCCTCTTTTTGCTCCTCGTGACATTCAGGAATCACAGAACAGGAAGCTGACCAAGGATGCCCTTTTCTGTCAGTGAGGTAAGAATCTATGAATCAGCTTTAAAAAGGAACAGTATGACACTTTTGGGGTATAAGTATAGAGTAAAATATAGCCTGAAGAGTCCAGCAGTGAAATTACCTTAAAGTCTTAAAAGGCATGGTACATTCAAAATCCTCTGCAGTGTGTCATAGAACAGGACATGACCTGCTTGTGTCTGTTTTTCAAAGTTATTCTGTGGTATAACTAAGGCTGCATTAAGAAGTATTCAATATGATATCAGCTGACATGGAAGAAGGGTCGTTTATTGGCTTTATTACTGATTATGATAACAGTTTTTCTTTGTTTCAGTTTTACGGTTTAATAAAACATGTTAAAACTTGTTTTAATTAATTACCACACAGCAGGCTAAAGGAGGAGGTGGGACTCCTTTCTGCCCTTGGCCCTCCAGCAGTTTAACCCGGCCCTAGGTATAAGAAGAACTAAAAACTCAGTCCACTTACTCTACATGGACTTTGGTCATGAAAACACAGCCCATAAAGAAGAGAAAGAAAGCCTCTTTGACACAACTCAGCTAAAGTTGGTGAACAACCACCATGAGTTAAAGACAACACAGTAGCAGCTGTCTCAGTCAGAGTGCAGTGAAGTTTCTCCCTAACAAACAAAAAACTACCATACTAAGAAACAAAGTCATTTAACACATAGCTGTACGCTAACTTCCCCCATTATCCTCCACTAGAGCAAAATATACAACCAGACCCCAACAAACCTTTAACGTAGCCTACATAACAACTGCTTTGTCTATAATGTTCACACATTCATTCAAAGCAGGTGCTTCATGACCTGCGCAGTATTACCAGCTAGCATCCAACGCTAAACTACCCTATATTATTAATTAGGCTAAATACCGACACTTTCTTTTAATTCAAAAGCGAGAGATCATACAGGTGCTAAACGAAGCGACACAGCAACAAAAACTCTCAATGCACATTACTGCCAACAACATTTGAAACTTTCCACAGCTCTAAATAAACTTACCTTTGTTTGACAGCTCTGTAATGACAGCAATTTTATCCAGCTCCTCTGTAGCCATAGCGAGAAAATCTTAAACCGCACTTCAACAGGAAGTGCTTCCACGCGACACACCTGCCAGGTACAGTACATTCCCTCGCACGCGAGCATGCAGTGCAGTGCAAATAAATATACGAAGGACTCATTAGTTGTAAAAGTATTGATTTTCTTTTCTCAGTCCTAAAATTTAAGTATTATGGCACGGTGAAATGACCTGTACGGTTTAAAGTAAAACGTACTCATAACATACTACTGTTATTAAATGGCAAAAATACTTTAATTGCTCTATTTTTGTGGCTTCCTGTCGGCTCTCCGAGACCCCGAAACCGACCTCACTGTGTCGTCTTATGAGATGTCTTATTCCCGGAAATGTATCTTGAGACGAAAGAACAGGTGTAGGCTTCGAGCAAAAAGGTTCATCTTGTATTTACTGAACTTATTAAAGTTTTTCTTATCAATAGACAATGAAGACTGCAGGAAGACTGCAGTTGAAACATGTGAGTGTAAAAAGAAATGAAATTAGTCTATTGATAGGAAAAACATTAACAAGGTGTATCCTTAATGCCAGTCTTTTCAGCATCTATGATGTATTAAAGAGACATGGGGCTTGAAATATTTCAATTATACATAAATACATACATAAATATAAGTTTAGAATATAATTAAGCTTTGAAACGACTCAATCACAGGGGTGTTATTTTGTTAAATGCCTCTTGCCTGATTCACCTTCTAAGATCTTAGGTGGGAGGACACACAAAAAGGGCTTGTGAATGACTGACAAACTGTCTGACCTCAGGAAGATTATCCGTGTTCCTAATGGATTGAATGATAAATATATAGAGAATACACAACAGCATACAGCATATAATTTAATTTATTCATGGACACAAACTCACAAAACCATTATTGTTGCACAACAAAGAATTCATTTCTGCAGACAGATGGGAATGTTTTAATATACTCTTATATACTCGTCTTTCGCAACACAAAACCAACAGCAAAACACAAATCATGTAAACATCAAGTGTATTCTTTCCAGAGCAGATAGAGGAAGCAAGAGGGGCCAAAAAGGGATGAAAAAACTCAAAATGTGTCTGATTACTAAGGATGGTTTCCTCAGCAGGTGGAGAATGGTGATGAGAACATTTGAAGCATGGAAATAATACAGCAGTTGCTTGTTAATAAACAATACATAGGGAGTAGGCAAAAGAAGAGAAATTCACCCTTAGGATCATACCAGTGGTGATATTTATGTTTGGTCTGTGAACCTGCGAGTTTTTGTTGTTCAGCAAATATTCATTCAAAGTTTCAGTTTAGAAAATGACAATCAAGTTGAATCAATATTTCTGACACAATTTCACAATTTGGTATTTTGATAACCTCCCCATGTATACACATCATTGTTCAGATGGATACCTTTTGTTTTCGGCAGGATATGGATATCACATGACATTTATTTTAAAAAAAGAAGAGAGGATCCAGCAGTAACACACCCCAATAAATAAGGACTCATCTATAATTTCAAGGATATGTTCACTTTTTGCAATCAAAGGTAGACATTACAACCACAGACACTTTCCATACACAACGTCTGGACACAGATACGCTACAGTACATCTACAGAGGGGGGAGATTATTGCCCTGTTCTCATTCAGGGAGGGGATGGGGGTGGGTTGGGGTGGGGGTGGGTTGATTCATGAGAAGATGATGACCTGGAGTGGAGAAGGAGGAGGTGAAGTTGGGATGGGTGAGGGCTTGAAAACGTCGGCCTCGGAGCCCCTTGAGGGGCAGGGCTGTAGGGTGAGATGAAAGAAAGGAATAAAAGGGAGAGGAGGATGATGGGTAGAGAGGTGGGTGGGACTAGAACCAGAGCATCCCTCAGTGTGCCTCAGTGACGGGCAGCAGACTCCCTGGGGTAGAACTCAGCCAAGGTGCTCTGAGGAATCCTCTTGAGCATCTCCTTGGGGAAGATTCGCAGCAGCTGCCAGCCGATGTCCAGAGTTTCGTACACCGTCCTGTTGTCGTACGGGCCTGAGGAGACAGAGGGGACACAGCAGCCGGTCAGCAGCCAAATATAATATGAAGAGGGGCTGTCTTTTGCGCTCACCTTCTGTACTGTACATCACGTAAAGCAAAAAACGTATTTAAAGTGGAGGGTAAGGAAGGAGTTTCCAAGGAATTCAGATTTAAATCTACACCAATGGATGTTCTGATGTCTTTTATTCACATATTAGAACATAAAATGGTCATGACAAATGAGCTATTCTGTTCCTCTTTGCACAAGCAGCGTGCACTTATCAACATTTTCATCCCACTGGACCAAAAATTCACTCTAATTTTGCCTCTTTTTTTGTCTCCACTAACTCATGAGAAAAATGTGTGGCTCTTTAGCTGCTGCATTCTACACTATGTTCACAAGCTAGTTGCTAACCTTGTCTGTCTGTTGCTTTGCAAGTAAAGTAAAGCTTTTCTTCTGCTGCTGGATGTGAGGCTAATATTAGCAGATTTCTGCAGCTCATTAAAGCTGAGGGAAAGTGCAGACTTTTTGTTATACTTCGGTACAGCACAGACTCTAAAACTGCCCGTAGATGTGAGTGTGAGCGTGAATGGTTGTCTGTCTCTGTAGCCCTTTTTACACGGCGGTTCCGCCTCAGTGCCGTAACGAAGCTCTGTCCTCATGCCACCTTTGTCATTCTACATTGGACCGTGCAATGCCGGGGTAAAGCCGGCCCAGTGTGTGTTTTTAGATAGCGTTCCAGCATTGCGGAAGCAAAACGTGTGCGAGGTTTAAACAAGCATCAAATACACATACATGGCACTGTTCCGCCCTGCCAGCTCTGCAGTTTACACAGACGGCGTATGGACTCTATTACGCCTCTGTTACTACCTCCGATGCCAGCTCAGAGGCGGAACAACTTCGCCCCACACTTCCGCCTCCGTGCGTTCTACAGAGAAGACGGAACGCAACAGAGGCGTAACAACCCTGCCTTGAACTGGCAGTCTAAAAAGGGCTTGTGTCAGCCCTGTGATGGACTGGGTGTACCCTGCCTCTCGCCCAATGACAGCTGGGATCAGCTCCAGCCCCCTGCGACCCTGTACAGGTTAAGCGGTAAAGATAATGAACAGATGGATGGATTAAAGAACAAGCAGGCCCAAAAATACAAAAACTGAACATTAAACAGTTCAGATTTATCTTAAGAAGTATTATAGGCATTTCTCACTTTTTTGGAGTCATTGTAAAGCCACATTGCCATCTTGCTCATTTTACATTTTGGTGCTTTTATTTCACATTACGATTGTGTACCACATTTTAATTGTTCCTAGATTTGGATTTTATATTTATGCAATACTTTATGGTTAATGCAGAGGTCATTTGTCTGTTTCAGATACCCAGCTGAAAACTAATGAGGACAGAGCATTTGCAGTCAGGGTCCGGTGGCTCAGGAGTTCAGGCCAGCCAAGTCAGAGATCTCTCTTCAGTCCATTCATAAAATAATTAAACTCATGACTTTTTATTGTACTGTATGATTTTTTTTTTACTGTATTGCTACCTGATGTATTTTAAAACTTGATGATTACATGACTTTCATTTTGCTGCCTTTGCAAAGAACGTTGTATCTTGGATGTGGAGAAGTGCTCTATAAATAAAGGTTATTGCAGTCTCTTGGGCTTGTTTTTTACTGTAACGATTTGAGAATGTCTACAACTAAAAAGGAAACAAAAAAATCTACCACACTTATTTTTCACACTGTTTGATTTAATCACTTCTTTTTGGCGAGCTGACATTTTGCTATTTAAACCGGATTTCCTCACAAATGTACTTCAGTATTGCTGGAGGAGTGCGTGATTGCAGTTTCCAACATGTTTTCTTGTGAAAATTTTCAACAATAGGAAAATAACTATTTTTGCTCTGCTGCTTTTTTGTCAGATGTTTGTTAAAGCACAATTTTACCATTTTTAGGAACACTTAATTTCTAATCTAAATCTAAATAAAATCTTATCAGCTAATAGTCTGACGACGACATCGCCTCTGGGGACAACGCTGAACATGTCGGGCGTGTTGTCAGCTGTTCGTGATAAACGACTTCCAGTCAAAGAAACAGTTTTTCTTGTGATTGACTTTGATTAACGGGTCTTTCCTTTGCCGAAATTTCAACTTCATGAAGCAGATTTGTAAAAGTAAAAATGAAGCTTTGTTAGGTCTAGAAAACTATTTTTAAATGCTCGTATGTTGAACGGAGATTGGATCGATCATTTATTGATGCATTCAAGGAAGTCGGGACATCTGAACGGCTTAAGTGATACCGCATCATGAGAATTTATCTCAAGTAGAATTTTGATCTAGAACAGATTGTTAGCTGTTAGCATGCAGATGTCTGTTTATAGAGATTAATAAGAAGGTAAATCGTTGTCAGATAGCCGCTGAAGGGAGCCGGAGCATTGCGCTCCGCCTGCTTTTGCTCTCCACATGGACTGTTTTTCCAGCATACGTCGCAGCCTGCTGATACGTGATTGGTCTATATTAGTCGGATTACAAGCGTACTATAAACGGAAACCAGAACACTTGCCATCCTTAAAATCCACGTCCCTGCCGACAGATTCTTAATTTCTATGTAGAATCTGTAAATGGAGATTATTCCTGGCCTTAAGTCTGGACGCAGTGGGAAACAGCTACCCTAGCTCAGTAAAAGAAATGTTTTCAGTTCAGAATAAAAACTGAAATGTATCATAAGTGTTTATAAGTGACCTTTAGAGGTGTGGGTTGGTGTATTAATATAATGTATTCAAAGCTAGGTTAATCACATGCTAACTCCAACTCCGTACGTATCTCAACTGCAGCTGCTGGACAGAACTTCATCTTGCAGTGAGACATTGTTAGATATCTGTCCTAAAGTCAAACGTGTCCTTGCTGTTGACACGGTTTTATTTTCGCTGGTGGTTGTACTGAAATTGTTCTTTGAATTTAGCTGCTGAAAAAAAAAAAAATATATATTTCTCTCTTCATTTCCCACCTTGTCGTGCCATGATGACTATTTTCCTGTGGAATCCATCAGTGTTCAAAGAGGAAATACAGCTCTGTATATACAGTATTTACCAAGAAGATTAAACCGTCTCAACACTGAGCTTTGTTTAGACACATTCAAGAAAGAGAGACAGAAAAAAAAAAAACAGGTACGCCTCAGCAACAAAGCAGGAAGCTAAACAGATCAATATTTTCCAGGGACAAGAGTAAACTCAGAAATCCAATGAATGCCACTTCAAACAGCATTTTCAAAGCAATGTGCTGTAATAGATGAGCAAAAGAACTCAACAACCTGAAGCACTGTTCTTACTGCTGGTTAATTTTACCACCACTTTACATGTATTCTGATCTTATTTCTATAAGATAATAAGACTTCTGTGGTTTTACTCCGAACACTAACGACAACATTATGAGGCACAACAGGAACTATCTGTCAATTAATCTGTACCTTTAATAGTTAACACTTGAGAGAACTGCAACAGAAGTAAAGAAATGTACAATAGGCGACTGACTCTAAAGGTCATCAAGACAATGCAGGAAAACTGAGTCTTGAAAGCCGACGTGTTCCTCCTCAGAGTCTCAATAACTCAGTTACACTCACAATAGAGTAAAGATTCTTTATGTGGGGTCAGTGATTCATTTCTCCTTGTGAAGCATGTTTGTTTCACCGAGTTAAAATGAAGGTTTACCTGCTACTTTGTGAAAGCAGGGAACAGTCTGATCTGTTCTCGAGGTCTATATGTGGCACAGTGACTAAACCACTAGATATGCTTCAGATCAGAGGTCTCTCGCTCCCACACTGCTGAAATAATACGGCAGAGCTTTTGCTTGAGCTTCTCAATGTTGGACTACCAGCTTGGACAGCATGTGCAGGAGAGCTGGCAGTGTGCATGTAGGTGTCTTAATAAAAACCATACGCTGTGGTGCTCCTGTCGATCTCCTGTGATTGGCAGTTTCACTGTATCAATGAAGGGCTTAAATCTGTTTTACTACAGCGGTGTGAACATAAAGAAAAGCAATATGGCAATGATTTAATTATGAAAAATGTTGAAAGCATGACAAAATAACTACATCCTGATGCAGATTTGTAAAAAAAAATAAAGAAAAAATATAAGTCAAGTATGTCCACAAGATGTCCATTCAGGTAGGCTTTTGCAAATCAATTTAGTCTATTAAATGTTTAAAACATAATAACAGGGCCCATCATAAGTTAGTGCAGCTCAGTCTAATACTTCATTCTAACTGTGGCTGTCTGACCAACAGACTGAAGCCCAAAGGTAGTCCATTTACAACAGTATAAAGAGAAAGACAGCACATCTCATGTTTCAGAAGAAACCAGAGTCTCTCTGATATTTTTTGCTTGATAAATTCCACAATTCATGAATCAATTCAAACATGACAGATGATTTATTTTCTCAAAATTCAATAGTTGGCTAAAAGGCAGGAAGTGAGAAAGGCCTTTGTGATGAGGCAGATAAAACATCAAACATCCCCTATTGTCTATAGCTTGCACTCTCTAAAAAATCTATAATGTGGACATATGACCTCATTAATAATACATAGTTAATAATAGTTAATTTGGTATCTTCTTACCCTGAGCAATAAAGTTCTTCTCAAACTTCTGCAGGAACTCAAGGTAGAGCAGATCATCAGAGGTCAGGGCCTCTTCTCCCACCACAGCCTTCATAGCCTGGACGTCCTTACCGATGGCATAACAGGCATACTGGAGACAAGGAGGGACGTTAATATTATTAATGATAACGGTTCATAAATAAAAGTTTCATCAGTTTCACTGCAACTTGGTTATCAAGAATACTTTTAGACATTATTCTGAAGGGAAAAACAGTAGGTCTAGGTTTCAGGAGGCAGTATTTTGTCAGAATAGGTACAAATTTGTTACCAGCTGGTTAGAAACATCAGCGTGGTCCTTCCTGGTCATCCCCTCACCGATGGCAGACTTCATCAGACGGGACAGTGAGGGCAACACATTGATGGGTGGGTAGATCTGAGAGAAGAGGATCAGATTACAGATGAATACATGACATATACCGATGCAAAATGTGAAATCCAACAGCATTGAGAGGCATTAAAAAAGTAAGGCACCGGGAGCTGCTTTAGCTCAGTCTTTAGAGCAGGTGCCTCATATACAGAGGCTACAGTCCACGGCGCAGCGGGCGCAAGTTAGACTCCACCCTTGGCCCTTTGCTGCACGTCATCCTTCGCTCTCTTCTCCTAATATTTCCTGTCTATCTTCGGCTGCCCTATCGTATATATTGATTTTGCCAGTGAATTGCATCCCACTCTACCAATAATAATGCTGATCCAACTTCAGTAATTGGCAGTGGGACACGTGTGTTTGCCTGGGTCAAGGTCCTTTAGCAGAAGTGAAGTGGTGCATCTGTTAACACCAACATGCCTCTTGTTACATCAGAAGTGATCAGGCCTGATAGCCTGTTGTCTCAAGTTTCATGCTAAGCTTGGCTTGTTTACAGTTTGTTTACACTTCAGTGGCGATTTTAGTATCAGACCTTTAGGGGGGCTCAGCCCACATATTGTCATGTGTATCCATATTCTCTCACACACACACACACACCCAGTCTTAATGTTTATCTGCGTAACAGATTTGATTGGCTGAGTTGAGTCATGTGTGATGCAAATGCTAAAATCACCGCAAAGACAAAAAATCTGTGCAGGTTAAAATATCATACCTTTTGAATAAAGCTTTTTAAACCCGTAATGTTTTATTCTTATGCTGAAGCACCCTTTAAAGGGTCTAAAATCACCGATGCTACACTTGCCTGTTTTTGTGGGTATAGCCTCATAGCCTTGGTCGGTGCCACTCAAACCCTTGCACGAGCTCAAAAGAAATCTAAGAGGAGTGGCCAAACTCAGAACTCAAGGGCAAATAGGGATTCATATCGTGCATGATGTAATTTGAATGAGTGTGCGGGAAATTGTTGATCTATTGGTTAAACATGTGGTACAATAATCTAATGCAGAGAACATATAACTCAGTAAATAGCACCGTCTGTTTATCCCATGTTGTTACTGTTTAAAAGAAATGTCTGATGAGTACCTGTCTGTTGTGCAGCTGTCTGTCCACATACACCTGACCCTCTGTGATGTATCCAGTCAGATCAGGGATTGGATGAGTGATGTCTGGAAGAGGCACAAAAATGTATTTAAAATCACAACATGTCCTATAAATAACCTGCCATTTGTTACATCCTGCAGTAAAGTTAATACATACACTATGCCTCACTTAAGTCTACATTTACAGTGATGTACATCTGAGTCTCTATTCACTTCCCTCTCTGATCAGCAGGCCTTAATATAATGTCAGACGCAGGACGGAAAAAGACAGAATTTCTGTTAGCTTCCCATTTTAAAGACCTTTACTCTAAATCAAGAGGCCGAGAGCCCTTGGGAACACCGGCAGTGTTTAGTAAAAGCCGACACAATCACCTCCCCGTGATGCCGTAATGGGGGACTCCTGTGCGACTAGATACGAGTAGGCTCTTCAGATGCGTTGCTATGGTAACTGCAGGCATCAAAAATGTCTCCATGGTCCATTGGAGATGCCTACTACAGTAATTCAAACAATGACTTGCTGGGGGATTAAGGCGTTTTATGACCAAAGATAGAAATGTATGATTTGCATGACCAACTGAAGAAACCTACAAACATTGTTTTGAATGCTTGAAAAGCATGTTCATGATTCATGTCAGTGTGTCCTTCAAGGCTAAAAGTTGTGAACATTTGAAGCAAAGAAGAAAGTATATCTTCTGCTCTCACCATCGTTGGGCATGGTGAGAATGGGGATCTGGGTGATGGAGCCGTTTCTGCCCTCCACTCGGCCGGCGCGTTCGTAGATGGTGGCCAGATCAGTGTACATGTAGCCGGGGAAGCCTCGACGGCCGGGCACCTCCTCTCGGGCAGCGGAGACCTACAGGTGAGGAGTGGGTGGTGAGTGGGAGGACAACATGAGAGCGGTAAGAAGAATAGGCTAAAGGACAAAGGGTTGTTAACATGAATTTACATTTCATTTCCATCAAATTTGAGACATTTTAAAGCTGCTTTAATCAATTTGGGGGGATCGGCACCTTGTGATGTTACTGCACCATTTTTTTCACCAGGTGGTTACTATCGTTCTCTGTTTGCTGCTTGGTGCTGGACCATAGTTTACAGTGAGCTCTTTTAAATAAAAACAGCTGCCTGCTCCTACAAGTGTGCTAAAAGAAGTTATGAAGCCACGCAGAGCTGATGGGACCGGCTTGTGATATGTGTCCCTCCGCAAAGCCCCTTCACACAAATGTCCAGTTTAGCTGAACAACACTGCAGCAAAGTGTGCTTTTGGCTCTTAGAAAAATAACACCAGGTATAGTAAGAGTTTAGAGGTTGAAAGCAAAAGCACAACAGGGAAAATGTAACAATGCAAAAGCAATGAAAGAAACAGCATGTGTTTTTTTTTGTTTTGTTCTAATGTCAGCCATTAATGTAGCACAACTGGTAAACTGGCCTACGAGATACAGAGGTAACACGCTGTTACTTTCAGTGGAAAGGAGCAGCGTAAAGCCAGCTCACTTTGTACATTTCCTTGAAGTCCAAGCTGATTTATCTTAAGATGAGGTTAACATAAACAGGTTAGTCCTGCTATTACAAAGGTAATAACATTGCATTGTATTATCGTACTCTACCTTAGCTAATTAGCTTTTCCTGCTCATAGAAATCAAGCTATTGACCTTGCTAGCTAGGATGATGTTTTTTATGTTTTTTATTATCAAGGATGCACTTATTTTGTTCATAAAATCACAACTAGCACGACTTTCAAGTCCTAAAGGTTATTGTCTCCAAACCAACCTTCGGGGTTCAGAGGTTATACATTAATTTCATAAAAAAAGAAATACTTTTTCTTTTTTAATAACAAGTAAGGCAAAATATTACAGTGCTATTCTGCAGTAATCTTTGTTGTAAACAAAAACCATAAAGTGTTGGAAGGTCAAGGAGTGATTACTCCTTCTGTATATTTCAGAAGAGGCAGCAGCTGGATGGAAACGTTGCCATTCTTCTTTCTAGCTCTCTACAAAAATGACCAAAAGCAAATCCTTGTTCCTGAAGTCAAGTGACTTCTGAGCAAGAGGGAAATAGAAAATACATCCATTCATCTTCAGATGCAAAGGTTAATGGGCTGGCTAGACACTTGTGAACTGTGGATTCAATGCAAAACTCAACCTTCGCACACGTGAATGCGAACAGAAGTTAAATGTTGATGTCCTCCTGGCTCTTTGTGTGTTCTTAAACAGCCCTCAAGCTGTCTGAGTCTTAGCAGACGACTGGTGCACGAGCATGTGCCAAGGTTATGGACAGCACATACAAGAAGGGAAAACGCATATGCACATGGAACATTTAAAACCCTGCATTGTGCCGCCGGCATATTGAGACAGCAAACTGTACAACATAAAAGGATTATTACAGACACACAACAGAGTGAGTCAAGAGAGTCTGACTCCTCGCCACGAGGAGAAAAGAGGGCCGAGAGGGGGGGGCCGGGAGGGGAAACGTTTCTTACAGGAATGAAGGACACGTTATCTTCTCTTTCAGCAGGGAGCACAAGACTTTACTGAGTCCATCACCTCTGTGCTAATGCTGCAGATAATTTACATCACTGTGTTATGTTGACGCACGGTTTGGTGCTTCAACTGCTGCCTGGGTCAGAGAGGGCTCAGCGTGTACCATACAATTAACACATTTTCTGTATGTTAATATTTTGAAATAATAGAGCAGTGACATAAAAGCAGATGGTTCTTCTTTTAGGTAACATTTTTTCATGATAATTCTGATGACCAAAAAAAGATCAGAAAAATATACAGTCGACCTAAACTGGCCTGCTGTCCCAGATACCCCTTAGAGCTCCAAATAAGGATTCATGTGCCTATAAAACCGTCCCCCGCTCACTATTTCCTCCTGTTTAAGTCACTTTTGTAAAAAAAAAGACAGACCAGCTGCCTAAGAAAATGTATGAACAGCTTTTAAAACTGACACTACAAGGGCACTGATTGCAGGTTCGACTCCCGGTCTGCCGATCATTTGGTGCATGTCATCCCCCACTCTCTACTCCCAACATTTCCTGTCTATCTTCAGCTGTCCTATAAATAAAGCAAAAGGCCAAAAAAAATCATCTTAAAAAAAAAAATTAAACAAACAAAAAAAAAAACTGACACTACATACTGGATGTGTTTTTTTAAGATTCATTAGGAATCAATGGGCTTTGGGCAGAGAGTCACAGAGGGGGTTAGAGCAGTCAGAAAGCATTGAGGGACTTGCACAATATTGGTTTCTGTCTTTTCATGTGATTTGCTGAATAAGGGCCGGACCATTATGGGTTTTTGAGATTTTAGAGGTCAAAACCTCAACTATTCTTCAACTTCAACTATTGCCAATTTTGCGGCCTATCTAGAGAATCTATTAGTTTCTAAGTGGATTGTGCACAGAATATGCATCACTATGGATGTGTAAAGGTACTCAGAAGGCTGCTTTATAAAACATAACTTCATAACAAAATTAACTCAAGTGCCTACCTGCCTACCTGCACGCCCTCATCCAGGTCTACACTCCTTCCCGCCCACTACACTCAGTCAATGAAAGGCGCCTGGTACTCCCATCACAACAGGGCCCTAAGTCGATCACTAGACTTTTCTCCTCTGTAGTCCCCCGGTGGCGGACTGAGTTACCAAACTCTATTTAGTCTGCAGAGTCCCTTTGACCTTTAAGAAGAAGCTAAAGAAGCTCTTTCATGAACACCTCTGACCTTAATGATATTGAAGCTATTGATGATGACGACATTGAGGATGCTGTTGATGATGATTAGGATATTCATGATGATGATGATGATGATGATGAAGAATATATTGACCTTGTTGATGATGATTAAAATAAAATTAATTAAAAAACACCCTGTGGCACCAGTGTCCCATCGCACTTGTAGCTGTTTGTTGGCACTTACTGACTGTGTCCCCTGACAAAAGCATCTGCTAAATGAAACTGTAACATTGTAAGTGCTGACCACCGTGTGCGCAGCTTTGATGCTCTGCTACATATGACTGCAGAGTGTATTGTAAATGAGGGACTTTTCTCTGCTTTGCAAACTATTATGAAGATTGCTTTCTGCATTATATGTTCTGTTAAAAAATATATCTGAAAACATTTACATTAAACATTACAATATGTCTCAGACAGCGGAGTTGTAGCCGTACCTCTCTCAAAGCCTCAGCATAGGAGCTCATGTCAGTCAGGATGACCAGGACGTGCTTCTCACACTGATAGGCCAGGTACTCTGCTGAGGTCAGCGCCAGGCGAGGGGTGATGATACGCTCGATGCTGATTGGTTACACAGAGAAAAGTTATTCTACTGTACACATAACGTGATTTGAGAATAAGAAGCCCATAAACAAAACACCGTGGTTATGATTATATAACAAAATAGAAAAACTGGGACTGTCTTCAGTAATTTGCTGACATTTTTTATGAATGAATCTTACGTGGGGTCGTTGGCCAGGTTGAGGAAAAGGCAGACGTTGTCCATGGAGCCGTTCTCCTCAAAGTCAGACTTGAAGAAACGGGCAGTTTCCATGTTGACCTAAGAGACAAAAGACATGAATGATAATTAACACTAAGGCACACTAAGGCACCTAATGTGAAAGATGCTTAATAAAGGCTTAAACATAAGAATTTCACACATCAAATATAGATCATTACTGGATGGCACATGGAGGAAGTAATGGTTCTTGATTGATGCAATTTAGGTCAAAACAAATACTCCTTCTTGGAAGTCATACCAAGCAGGAGCATGACTTAAATGGGATGGTGGGAAGCAGGGAATCCTTACAACTGATAATATGGAAATTGGGATTTTTGCTTAGAAAAAAAAACTTACCGGCAACTGTTCTATTTCTATTTAAACATTTTTCTTTCTTATCTTATTATTCTTCCAGCTTCTTGACTAAAAAACTGACCAAAAAATTTAGTGTAGTTTTACAAGACTTAAAACAACGTGCAGCTTTTGGGTCAAATCCAGACAAACAATATGAGTAAAACTCGTCTTTTGTTTTCAGGATTAAGACTAAAACTAAAAATATTTTTAAAATGAATCAGGACTCATTTAGTCAAAGCCCTTACACTCTGAGTAGCCAAAGGCTCGTGTTCACGTTATTGTCTTACCATTAAACAGATGCATTGCTTTAACTGTGTGCACGTTGTCCTTTTAAAAATACATGTGTTGACGTGTATAAATCCCTATTCACAGTGCTTTTCCACTCTCCTGCTAGACTTACCACATTCGGGCGTGAATTGGAGAAGTGGAAGACGGAAGGATTAGCATTTAGCAAGTGAAGCAAGTGTGTGTGTGTGTGTGTGTGTGTGTGTGTTATGGAAGAGGTCAACCTGTCACAATCGGGGCATTACAGCAGACAGGAGGCGCAGCTGAGGAGGAGAGAACTTGATACTGCGAGGCTGACAGCTCTAAAGGGGCCTGTTGAATTAGTAACCTGTCTACATGGCTGGGGGATATGCTCAGAGGTGCAGAAGTAACGAGAGGGACTTAAAGGTTAAATCACCTCACACCTGGTGAATAAAAGACAGAGAGCAGTGCGGGAGAGAGGGGACAGGGTGTCACGTCAGGGTTAAGAGGGGGATTAGAGTCACAGATGGGGGGTGGATGAACAAGTGTCCGCTAAACGCTGCAATTTGTCCACTTACTCCCATGGCTGCGAAGACAATGGCAAAGTTCTCAGCACTGTAGTCCATCACATCCTTGGACTTCTGCACAAGGCCGGCCTGGCGACAGATCTGGGCAGCAATCTGGGGAAAAACACACAGGAAGACTTGGTAAAAAAAATGATTGTATAGACCTCATTCTATTGTCAACCCGAGGATGTAAGATGGAGTAGTGAGAGAACTGGAATATTTGATGGTGAAAAAATGAGAAATCTTTGATCTTAGTGTTTTGTCGACCAGTATCTAACATGGAAAAGGCGTTCTTTAAAAGTCATCAAAATCTGAGGTTGTTGACTTGACCTCTGTAGTAATTACCTGAAAATGACAAGCATTCATGCATTCTTGACAGGACTTTCAGGTCATAAGACATTAAAACTAACAAGCCAACCAAATGTTTCCATCTTTCCTACTTTCTGTCTGTTTCTCGGCTACAAGAGCACTACTTTCTCATAAAGAGAAAAATCTTGGGGAAAAAAAAAAAAGTTTCATTTAAGAAAGTTTTGAAAGTTTAATTAAACAGCTGGCCATCGTAGTTTAGAAAACATTGAACAACTTTTGGCAGTGAATGCACAGTTGGTGCTGTTGTGCATATTTGGGGCAGCAGGAGGGTGAATGTGCTATTGAGCTATAACATATATAAATATATAATATATATAGTGTGTATGTTCATGGTAATGACAGAACAGGTCACTCAATGCGTTTATTCATGTGTTTGATTAGTATCTTATTCCTCTGTGCTGTATGAGTCATATTTACAGAAAGTCTGGCCCCTCTCACATTCTAGCCAAGGAGTGTCGATTTTCAGGGATTTTCAGAAACAAACAAAGATGGCTTCCTTGGAATGTTCTAAATCTACTACCACACAAGCGGTAACCTCCAGTGTTGAAAAATGAAGCCAATGCGGAAGTGCAAAAAACTGCAGTTCCTCAAGTGGCCACTTGAGGCTGGCTCCAGAAAACAAGAAATAACAGCAGATGGGAAAATGCCAATTTTTACAGCAGAAATAAACATGTTTACAGCCAAATAGAACGAAACTGACAACTTTGAGACTATAACTTTAAGTTCGCTAAGAATTGGTGAAAATTTTAGATTTGATATGTCATGTGAATGGATGTTGCACAATAGCTCAAAGCATACTGGAAATTTTCAATCAAGTAGCTCCTGCAGTACGTTTCATATGAACGTATGAAAGTTTGTGAGGTCCTACAAAAAAGCTTTTGGAGCCATATCCAAAAACCAAACAGGAAACAATTTTTTATTGATTGAAGAGTCATTGATTATTAAACGTTGTTTAAGATGTGGAATTTCCTCCGATGTCCCTTCCGCGGTGTCACAGAGAATTTTCTATTTTAAGGAAGTTGTTTAAAAAACACATCTCTATGCTTATATTCAGTCTTTATTATGCAAAGTATTGGTAAGAGGATTGGTAAGATGTAATTTAATTCACATGAAACTTACCCTGTGTGGTTTAGACTTGATGTACAGCAACATAAAGAATGTTTCTTTGTTTATGTTCATTAAACACACGGGAACTGACATTCACAAAGTTGTAAGAGCCAGTTCAATGCTGCTTGGAGCTTTGATTAGTAGATCAATTCATTGTTGCTTTTAGTCTTTTTATGGAATAAGTTTAAAATAGAAAATATCACTTTATACTTTAATGTTTTCAGTTAAAAGGCTTCACACAGACAGATTTCTCCACCTTCTGTTCTTTCAATAATTTGTTACACAACAAATCACAACCAATTGCTCTCCTGCAACTGATTAATTGAGCCGAGTGAAGAGTCTTTGTGATAATTTGTGGAATGAAAGAGGAATTTCACGCTTATCACATTATGTCATGGCCACCGTGTTGATCCAGCCTGACCTCTCCATGCACCCCGGGCTCAGGCACCTGGCCCATAGAGGAAACCAGCACATGAGTGACCTCTGTGACATGTGCTTAATGAAACAACAAGCAAAGTTTTCACACCATCCGGATGGCACGACAGGCTGCTCGCCATTAGGCGGACAACACAAGCCACGTTTGTTTGGCCTGTTCTACAGTGGGACCCTTATGATCATGCTTTTTCAAAGTGCGAGGGAGATTTGGAGTTGACTGCTGTATTTGTTCTCACAACATATTAAATGGTGGGAGAAAGTGATGCTATGACAGATCTGCTCAGTAAGAATCAGGAGTTTGTTTCTTTATTATCTGCCTCTGTGAGTGTGGGATGTTTTGTAGAGCTGAGGGGACTTCAGATTCCTAATAATTATTATGTAGTCATTTGAGTTAAAGTTAATAAAAACAACAAAATATGACATTTGAAATTTGACATATTGTTACATCCCTACTCTGTGTGTGTCCTCTTTTTAAAGCACTGAGATCAGCTAATTTAAATAGGAGATTTAACAGTTGTTTCTTGCTTTGGAGAGCAGCCAGGCTGATAATGAAACAAATGCAGTTTGTCTTTCGTTGTTTAAAGTAAATGTAAAGTCATCGGCAACAATAAAACAACTTCTATCTTTCTCTGTTCGTTACTCTTTATCTCCCACTTGAGCAAAAACTTCTTCAAAACCTGATTTCTATAAGTTCATTTTTACATCTTGAATTTCTATTTGGATTTGGGGGGGAAAAACTTGCACAATTGTTCCCTGTGTCAAGGTGCTCCATTTTCTGGCTATAATAAGTTCAAAGTAAGGCATTAGTGGATATCAAAACATCTCTCAAATAGGAGAAGAAATACAATGTTGTTACTGTCTGACAATGATTCGCCTTTGTCAGACTGTAATAGCATTCAATTTTGTCCCTGAGCATTGGCGTGTTAAGGGCTGTATAAGTGAAGAAGAAAACAGGGGTCAACACTGGTTTCTGAATCCTTATTTTAGCTGAAGAGCATCAAAGACAACCAATGGCCTCACTCAAGAAACTTCAATTGTGCCGGGGTACTTTAATGGATTAAATCCATCAATTCTGTTTTCCAAAATACAACAGAGTTTTCCAAGTTGCCATTGTTGATTTAATTTTCATGAATGAATAAATTAACTTTTTTTTGCCTTGGGACTTTTTCCAAAGCGTTCCCACTTAAGCTTAAGTATTGTGACAACAGCCTCCAACTAGCTGGAAATAACAGATCACTTGCCTTCTTTAAATATGACCTGATCTTTGTTGCTTTAATTACCACTCAGATACAATCCAACTGAGTGTATGGCACAGTCTTCAGTCACAATGATAAAACACTTGAAGCAGAGATCAGAGTTCAGTGAATGCTTTTCAAGCACAATGAGTTTGGTTGAAGTTTGGGTTTCTTTACAGACTCAAAACTTTTACTTCACCTGAACTTCTTTTACACAAAGTGTGTCTTCTTCATATACTGATATATTCATACATTTGTCTAACAAATATGTCGGACAGTCTCTTTGTCCGTCGTGAGCGTGAAAAACACTTCCTCAGAGTCACAGGACACTGAACAGTTGGAGTTCTGCTTTCTAGGCAAACAGCTGACACACACAAATGACCTGACTCATCAACTTTAAACGTTTCCATTGTTTGACTCGGACAGAAATAAAAACCAAATTACCCAAAAGCTTTTATATTTGGTGTTTGGCATTCTAGGCGGAAACGATTTTTATCTCATTAAATATTCATTGTAATTCTTGACCTTGGGACCACAAGTACCCACTTAGCTTCAGAAAGAAGAAGCAGAGTTTAAAGCCAGTTTGCCATTTGCAAAGAAATTATCGAAAATAAAATAGGATTAGACAAGTTAATACACTGAGATAGTTGAGTTCTGTTTTAAAGAATATAATATGCATTGTTTTGCATGTTGTTTAACTGACTTGGATACTGTTATTAGAACTATGAACATCCCAGCCGACACTAAATGATGGATCACTGTAGAAAAGCTGTAGACTGTTGAATATTATTGCATAATGACATTTAACAGTAGATTTTTTTCACTTAAACATTCCCTGATTTTTAACCCCACAGTGACTGTGACACTTCACACTACAAGGATCCAAAACAGGGTTTCCATAAAAATACAAATCTGTGCCGGTCCACGTGTCCTGGAAGCTTTCAATGTTCCAGACAAATGGGTGAAATTATGGTCAAATATTATCTGCATTTATTTAGCTTAAAAACAATTGATAGGCAGGCTATATCAAAGGCGTAGAATTGGGTAGGGAAATTATTGAATTGTCCCTAAGATAATTTTGTCCAAAAATTAATATTTGATACACGTAATGTTGCACTTTCAACCTGCAGAGGAGTAGTGCACGAGACAGCGATCACTCCGTCACTGTAAACAAGGACTCCCCTCTACAGCTCACAGGAGCCGGGTACACCAACTGTGTGTTAAAAAAAAAAAAGCACCTGCAGGGCTGTCTGTCCGACGCATGCTGCAGCTGAGGGGAGAGCTCTTTCGAAAACTTTCGATCAACTTACTGTCCGATCACGGATGACTCTCTCTTGTTTTAATGCCCTTTTATTTGCATTATTTGCATATTTGCTGCCATTGTGTTTTTCTTTTAAGTTTTGTGACTGTTACCGTATGTTTTACCGTAGATTTAAGTGTGACTTTCTAAACTTGCTCCATCCTAGGGGTAAAAGATACATCCTGGTGCAACACAAACAGGGCTTAAGTCTAACTGTTGCACAGGGCGTAATTTAAAGTAGTAACTTTCAGCTCCAAGTCGGATGTAATGTAACACCCAGGAGTACGCCCAGTTGGTGTACTTGGCTTCACTAACTTCACTAAACTGAAATTTATACAGCGGAACATGTCTCATGCTCAAATGACCATTTTCTGCGCTGCGTCCGCACTGTCCACGTGCACTCTCTCTCGCTCTCTCTTTCCCTGAGGGAGTGCAGTTCGTTATACATACTAATATTAATGAATATATATGAATCGGGATAGCCTAAAATTCACTGAAATCCCTGATGAGGACTACGCAGGCCGTGTAGAAATTCATGTCATCACAGCGCTGGCATCTCGTGCGCTTGTGGCATCAATGAGAGGGGCTGCTGGTGCTGCAGACACGTCCTCGCCGGTAAGTCCTTTGCCAAAATGACCAATAATGGTTCGGATGGCTGGTTTAGCATATTCCTGAAGCGCTGAGGGGACGAAGTTATAATGAATCTGTGATATTTTTTTGTTAAAAATATATTATTGTCACTGCTCATTATGACCGGTGGATTTTTAATGTCGGACTTCAACAGATTTTACCACTAAAAAAACAGCAATTACCGGATAACAGAAACCCTGATCCAAAGAAACAGAGATAGGCTGCGTTTGAACACCTTTACTTCCTTTTAGAAAAATAAAGTTAGTAAGTCCAATTACAAGTTTTTCAAATGCAGTATGTCAAAAATACCTCCAAGAAAACTATAACTCAACAATAGGGCTGCACGATACATCATTTAACAAACGCAACTGCTATGTGCGCATGTGCAATAGTCACATCGCAGGACGTGCAATAGTGAAGCAAATTAAGTGAAACATGTCAAGCTGCTACTTGTTGCTTTATAGTTGCTCTGTGTGTCACCTGTCACAGATCATGTCGGCGGGATGATCGAGGCAGACGCTCCTTTACGCGAGGTGGCTCATAAGCAAGTGCAGTCCCGTTATCAACGGCACCTCATCTCGGTGCTGGTTCATGCTGTGGCTACATAGACGAACCATTTATGGAGCAGAAGTGCCACGCAGTGATAACTTTTAGCGGTGACACAAAAGTCACCGTCACTGGGCTGATCACGCTCCAGCCCTACTCAACAAGATTCAAATTATATGCTATGGACTGCGACTGATGACTAAGCAAGAGATCATTGTTAAAGGCGCACGACGAGGTAGTGTAATGTAAGCATATTGATTTTATATAAGGGGCAGCTGCAGCAATTACTGTTTTTTAATTACCCACAACTAAATAACTACTGAGAGTTCTGAGGAAAGTCAGGTGTTTAAAGCTAGTAGCAGCTAACGTAGCCTTGAGCCTTTAGCCGGCAGCCGAGGTGAGGAGTGGGCTACAAAGGTCTGACTAGGAAACTCCACTACACCCTTTTCTCATTGTCACTTGAGTCAGCATCAAAGATGAAAGACTATATCACTTGAGGTCATTAGTGACATTTCAATCAGCTCTAGGCAAACACTCAAACAACACTAGGCCTTATACTACTTCTTTCACATTGTTTCTGTCCCTGATGAAATAAACTGGGTTGGTGGTCTCACCTCATTGTGGGGCAGCCCAGCAGCAGAAAAAATGGGGATCTTCTGTCCTCTGGCGATGCTGTTCATGCCATCGATGGCTGATATGCCAGTCTGGATCATCTCCTCGGGGTAGATACGGCACTGAGGATTGATGGGCTGACCTGGAAAACAGACAAACAGCTAGAAACTCCAAGACAAGCAAAGGCACACTTCCCTGTTCATCCCACAGGTGGTAGACACTTGAAAGGAAAGCCCAAACATATTAATGCAAAACAATAATGATGTAATACATCAGCTGTCTATGTTTATGAAGCCAATATTTTTCAGTTGTTGCTGACGGCACTCGTCATCTTATAGTTCCTAATGTAGTCACAAGATCTGTGAGGTCAATGACATTGAATAAAGAAACATAATAAAAGTGAATAACATAAAAAAGGACATTATTATTAGCGGCAGTGTAAATGATGGAGTGGAAAGTGTGATTAGATCATCTATGTGACCAATATGTGGAATAAATATGATGACTTTTTAGAAGTTACAAGTTAACATGTGTCTTTGGGTACCCAGAAAAGCACTCTATTAATGTATAATAATGTATTATTACCTCCATCAAGGAGGACATGTTTTCATAGCCGTTTGTATTTTTTTCAGCAGAATTACAGAAAAACTATTGGTCTGATTTTTAGGAAACTGGGTAGAAGGGTAATGAGCGGGCCAATGTTTTCATTTTGGACTGGATCTAAATTGGACCAAATTATAAAACCAGTCTTTAAATAATAGCAGATTCAAGTCACGAACAACTACAAATTTTGTCCTCTTGAACATGCAGTTAAAAAGGGTAAAAAAATATAAACAGTTTTTAAAACAAGGTCCAATATATACAAATGTACATTTACATATTTTGTTACAAAACTAGCCAAAGTTCTCAAAAACTAAATGTAAACTCTGCCTGATTTAAATGGTCTAAAACTGGCACAAAACAAATAAGTAATGATGTTTAACACTCTGCCCTGTTGCCGCACAGCCATGTAGGAGATTTAACGGTGTAGTAACATGTCTTAATACTTTTTATTGTGCTTTATCGTTATGAAAGAAGTTCACGTGTAAAATGTGTACGATTGCACATTTGTAAGAAGCATTTATGAAACAGCTTTCATAATGTAACATATTTGTAATAGACATCCATTTGGCTGAGAAGATATGGTACAAGAAGATACTTCAGGACAACTGGTTATTGAGGTCGTACCCATGATGTCCAGGTAGTCCTCAGCCAGCACGCTGGGTCCACGGTCGATGGGTTTGCCTGAGCCGTTGAACACGCGCCCTGAAAGAGGAGGATTTGTTAATTTGAAGACAAGAAGAATTTAAGGCTGTGATTTGATAAATAACAACTATTTGGATTATCTGGAAGTTGATTCAAAGATAATTACTAAGAAACAGAGATAAAACGAAATTCATTAGATGACACTTCCAACCACATCTGCTCTATTCTGTTTTGAGTAAGACTCTAAACAGTTAAGAGTGGCTCTGATGGCTCTTGTCGAGTCTACAAGTAACAAGTAGAAGTAATTATAAATTCATGGACGTGATTAATGATACTTCAAAAACAAAAGCAGATTTACTTTCTACTGCTATTCAAATATATGTAACCTTGTGCTGTACTGAGATAATCACACTGATTGAGACATTCAAGAACAGTGAGGAAAAAAGGTTGGATTCAGCGCTGTTCTGCTTTTAACATTGACTGAACAGATTGAAAGTGTAAGTAAAATAAGCACATTTGCAGAATATCAATTTTAAGAGCGATTTTCTCCTCTCTGTGTTAGAATGATAGATGTGATCTGTGGACTAATAGCAGGATTTTTTACTTTATTTAGTGGGCTGTTATACCCAAATGTGCACGCGACAACAGTATGAAATCAGGTTGCACATACCCAGCATGTCCTCTGATACTGGTGTACGCAGGATATCACCAGTGAACTCGCAGGCTGTCTTCTTCGCATCAATACCTGATGTTCCCTCAAACACCTGAACGCACACAGACATGACAAGTTATTAAAAATAAATCTCAAGACAGTGACAGATATTTGCCAAAAACACAAAAGCATTGATAGACTGAAATTTGACCTGTTCATGGTGCTAGATTCAAAGTCGGGAGAATAAAACAGTTCATCTTCTAGGGACCATGAATGTGTGTAGCAAATTTATACCAATCCATACAATAGTTGTTGAGATCGTTCAACAACAAAAAACAGTCTTCTGAAACCATTTATGTCTGTACAGAATTTCATGGTTATATCCTATCCTTATATTATAATATATAGTTTAGGCCAAAGTGTTGGACAGATGGACTCGGGGACTGACAGATAGTGTGACAACAGATGTTACGGAGCATGGGGCAACGGAAGTGCAAATGGATCTGGATATTCCAGAATAAAACCTGGGAAAATCCCAAATAATAAACAAACAAAAACAACACAACATCCACTTAAACGGCACCTTTAACCTTTCCTTTCCTGAAACATGCAATGTCACATCCTGCAAAACCCCACCATCAAAGAGAGTATCATGTTTTTAAAGCATGACTCAAGACTATGTCTTCTTTAAGTACATTCATATGGTTTTCAAAGTGATAATCTTGAAGATTTTCATGTAATTAAATGTCTGTTAAGTCACTATCTATCACCGAATGAGGTAACTCAATGTTGATTGAGCCTATGGCCCACTGTTGAAAGCCATTGCATTTGCAGTATATAGTATAATTATGGACTGGGTGTCTGAGGCGACTTTTACTGAAAAAAAATCACAAGCAGCGCCCAGATAGTGACGCGTTTCCCATCAGCCAGCAGTGGTTGGTCTGCCAGAGAGGGTAGGCGGAGCTAAGGGGCTGCTTTTCCGGTCTCTGCAAGTGTTGCGAGTAAACAGTAATCTACTATGGCTGAACAAACAAAGAAAAGATCGATGACTACAAATACAACTTCAAAAATATGTGAAAATCCAAAGAAAAAGAGACATACTCGACGCTCAGATGAAGGCAAACAGTCTAAAAAGGAATCAAGTGTTACAGCCGGAGCCAACCGTGGACGTCACACATTCAACATTGTCTGGATATCTGGGTCCCACAATTACAGTTTATTGCCATAGGTGACGCCAAAGAGAACAAGACTGAGATACTCGAGATTATTACTTTAAGGGAAAAACGAATTGTTACTCAAAGTAGAATTTGTTAAAAATATAAGCAGCAGTGTTAATGGGTGCCAGTTGGTCGGCGTTGATTCTGTTTCTCACCTGCACAACGGCCTTGCTTCCAATCACCTCCAGGACCTGCCCACTCCTCTTGGTGCCATCCGGCAGAGTCAGGTGAACAATTTCAGCGTACCTTGGGAACTACAAAAAACATTTCATTCAGTTTCACTAGAGTTGTCTGAAAACATAATTTATATTATACATAGAGGGTAAATCTAAAAATACATGTGTTGATTTACATTTGAGAACAAGTCGTTCACAGTTTGACTAGTGGTGATGTTGTTCCAACTTCATTAAAACATTCTAAAAATGTCCACAAAAGAGTAAACATAAATAACAATGCAGTATTACTAATAGTCTTACCTTCACATTATCCAGGATCACCAGAGGTCCATTTACCCCGGACACAGTGGAGTAAGCTGAAAAAGAGGAGAGTCACATAGTTTATTAATTCCATTATGTCCACAGGCTACAGGGCAGGAGAATAACACAATACCGAAAACATTCACGTTCAGTCCCTTGTGCAGCTGAAGCCACAAATAGACATGGGAATAAATACACTTCCTTACAGCCAACACTGTTAATAATCACCAGCTGACCTTTCATGGTGAGTTTTAAACAGCTTTCATGCACTTCCTGGCCTAAATGTCAAAGGCAGGCAAAATGTCAGGGAAAAATGCATGAAATTAACCTGTTCACATAATGTATGGTTGGTATAATAACACAGGCACATATTCAGCTTGGATGAAGTTCAGTGGGAATAGTCTGCGGCCCTCCCCAACATTAAACCGTAATAACTACAGCAAGATGTACTGCAGGAGCCTCATCAAAGTCAATGAAAAATGCACATCATACATGTCACCTTGAGCTGTAACACTGCACAGTCTTATTTCCATGAACGCCAGCAAGCGTGTATCGCCACTGCCAAAGTCTAAACAATGAACGAACTCACCAAAAAGAGGACTCTTGCTTAAGCAGGTTATTGAAACTTAATATGACACAAATCAGAAAAAACTCTGCTACTGTTATAAAGGTTTATTTGCCGTATCATGAAAGTAAATTAAGACGAAACCTCTGTCGACACTGCCGATGTGGGCGCAACTTGTGAGCAAAATGCTAATGACACCGAAACCAATGGAAGCACCATGAGCAACAAAGAAAATGGCTTACTTAACCTACTGTACGTTAGCAGTGTCCTCATCTCTATAAACACTTATCTCTGTACGAATGAAGAATCGGTAAATCCGTAATCTGAAAGTGGGATGTGTTCGAGTTACGCTTTGATGTTTCAGTAGTATTTAACAATCACATTTAAACAGGCTTTGGTTGTATGCAGGAAGGCGGCGAAGCCATCGCCTTTTATTGGACATCTATTCAGCTTTTCATTAATGTCTACAGGCAGCTTACTGCGTATGAATGACATCTGTTGTTAGACATTTTGTCTCAACTCCAACTCCATTTTTTGCATCTTAAAATGCCAGTCAGACTGTAAACAATGAATGACCTTTTGATAGGAGAAGAAGTTTTGGCCTGGATATTCAAGCTATTCAGATATGCGTTGGCTGCAATGGAAGCCCGACAACATTGCCAGATTCCGCCAGATTGCCAAATTGTCAGACAATAGCCGATGGGATCTGAGATTGGCAGAACTGTAAACTGTTGTTTGACCTGTAAAAGCAGCTATAGAGAGAAACTGATATGTCTCAGCTAATCGCGAACATGGCTCCTCTTTCGAATAGGAGAGCTACTTACAAAACAAACCGTCCATATTGGATAAATGGAGCAATAACTGACTGTCAAACATCAGAGATCCTCCAATGAAACAAACAGAAAAGCAAACAGTCTGCATCTAATATGTCCCTTTCTCTAAATGAAGCAATAACGTTCACTCTGCTGACATGGACGCCAGTTTATGTTGAGTTTGCAAGAAATCCATTGACTCCCCCCTTCACCATCGTGCTGTACATCTGCTGAGACGGGGGGTAAAATGCAAAGACATGGGAGCAGGGGAGGGGGACTGAAGGTGGCGGCATTGTTTCCACTGGGTTTTTCTATCGGCCTGGTGTTCCTCTTTATGTGTGAACCGTCAATCTTGGGGCTGATATCAAAGGCGCAAGGAAATTAGAGCAGACTGGTAGGAACATAAAGCACTAAAGCTTAGCGGGGTGCACCCACTATGCCACTAATTAGGCAGGGGCCAACAAAATAACCTGTCAATGCGCTACAGTATTGCAGCCATTTCCCAACACACACCTGCATTTCACCCTCTATTAGCCAGACAGGCAGGGTGTGTGTGTGTGTGTGTGTGTTGAGGGTGCAATGGGAGATGGTGGTGGGAGGGTGGGGCACAGACTATTGAGAGAGCAAGAGAAAAGATGGCTCAAGTGTCACAATAAAAACCAAGGGCACCACAGACACAAAAAAAAATTCTCTTTTTTTCCATTTTCCTCTTCAAAATAAAATGAGTTTTACTCCAAATATCCTTTATCTCAGTTCCTTCCTCAGAGCCCGGATTCAGCTGACTGATTCAAGTTCTCACACACATTTTTCTGTTTGCTCTACAGAACTGTGCTCGGCGGCGTGGCGGCTGGGTGCCGGGAGGTTGGCAGTTTATGAATAACCATTGCTTCCCTCAAATGGTCACTTCAAATCGGAGTAAATCGATGTCGGCTTTTAATATATTGTATTTACAGATGTGCAGCTGCTATCCTGTCTGTAAAATCACTAAATTTAATACACTGCTGAGCACGATACTTATATTCCAGCTTTGCCATTTTGACAATATATTTGTGACAATAGAAAGGACAATGCAGGTGTGTGTGTTGCCACTACTACTATAAAACCAAAGTAATCAAGAGCCATGCCATTTTGATGAAGGCCTACGCTTGTAACATATGTTTCATAACAAAAGATCCGCATGAGAAAAGTTCTGCTACAAAAATCTCTTGGCCGATACTGGCACTGAAATACAAACATAAAACATTATTGAAAATTCTGATTGAAATTAGAGCTCGACTGATATCGTTTGGTCAATTTAATTGGACCAATATGGAATGTGTTTTTTTACAGAAGATGTAAAGCAGTAAACAAACAATGCTTGGGAGGATATGGAAATGGTATCATCACATAGTTTGTCCAGCAGAACACGCTTCAACTTCTTATTTACAACACTCTCAGCACTGTCTGCAGCACATGTATCCCAGCTCAGATGACTGTGTGGTCCGTGTTAGCGGTTGACAGAGTATGATGAAGAAAGCAGCCTTGCGAGTATCATTGCATTGTGGTATCAGTGTAAATTTAAAACACAATCCACTTAGAGAGGGTCTATTTTTATTCAAGTTGGAAAAAACTAATCACTTTGTTGGCAACATTTTGCTTGTGCTCAATTACATATTCCTTGAATTTTACGTAAAGTAATTGCTACCGACATATTGGTATTGGTATTATCACAGATGTATCAGTATCATGTTTTATTCTATTTTGTATGTTCAAAATGTATCTGAAATTAAAATAATAAAATTCCAAATCAGCCCGAGTATGTTTTGGTTATTCCGCTACAGTACTTAACTCCTAATCTTGTGCAATTACATAATAACTGTCACTATTACTGTCAATTTAACTGCCACCATTACTTCCTGCCTACTTTTATAGATGACTATTGTAATATGTTTTTTTCTTTTAGGCACAGTCTCTTTTGCATTAACCCATACACTTTATATTTTATATTCTCACTTATATTTGAGTTATTGTTTGTATTTTGTATCATCTGTATTGTACACTCATCGACATGAGTGAAGACAGCATGGAGCAGTGGAAACATGCGCTTTTTAACCACTACAAAGCTCTTATCCTTAATTGTTGAAATTAAATCCCTGTGGACCGGCTCGCTGTTATTGTAGCGGCTAAACTAGCATGACGCGAGTCAACAATGAGTAAAGAACACTTGTCCTATACGAAACAAAAATCAGCTACAGAATGTCTTCTCCAGCAAAGATCGGACCATGGCTTCCACACTGCTCCAGGAATTAAAGATGATTATTATTACAATGATTGACATCTTCATACTTAACCTTAGACTGCTCCTCTAACCCAAACTTGCCCTTTGGAAAAAAAAACATCCATTTATGAAAATTCCATCAAAACATATGTTTTTACAGCAAACCTTTTTTTCCCCTCAAAAATGGCAGACTGTCTATGTTGGCCTTGTTTATAAAAAAGGACTTAACAGCTACACTTAGCCTACAAATTACCCACACATCCCAAAAGAGATACATATGGCTATTAACTGAAGGCTGATGATAATAATAATCATAATAATGATGATGCAGGGAAAATTGGGCTACATAATTATATAGCACCCTCTTAGAAATCCATAAGTCTACTGCATCTTAATGGTTGATATTTGGCAACACTGACAAAAGGAGGTAAATGTAAATGTAATAGCTTTGCCTTCCTTGACTACCACAACATTACTTCAGAGACATCCAAACAGAGATATAGAGAACATTTTAAAAGGGTCATCAAGAGTTTACTTGACACTTTGCTAATATTTTGTAAGGATCAATGTCGGCATCTCCTGGATTTTCCCCTCAACGACATTGAACATCAGCGCAAAACAGAAGCTCTACAAATTAGCGCGAGTCATCAGAATATATATATGATGCATATTTAAAATGTACTTTGTGATCACAGTATGTGGATGCTTGAACATTGCACCCATCTCATTCCTAACGCATGCGTACAACCCAACATGTGAGGGAAATATTGCCATTGCTGTTAGTCTGTTTCAATTTAATTATAAGCCTTTAAATCTTATGTCAGAATAACAACTTCCTAAAAGTCCTTCAAGTGTTTTTAAGGTTTATTCTTTATATCAAATTTATCAGCTATTCAGTGACACTGAGTCTCAAGTGTGTATATTATTTGAATAAGCAGTTCCAAAGGGAGTAAAGGCCTAACCCTGGCCCCATATGGTAGCCCATCATTATATGAAAGAAAAAGAAAACAGGACAGTTCATGGTACCCTCTTACGTATAACTGTGATGATTAAAAAAAGTGGTTTGCTCTCTCATTTCACAAGATAACGATTACTCAATGGGCTATATGTTCATGAGGTGTGAAGTAGCAACATTTCCCATTAGGTTTGGAAAACTTTCTCCACCCCTCTTTTGCTACTTCAGCTCAAGTGCAGCAGTCCCCTGGCTTGGCATGCAACGGCAGTGTGGGTCACCCTGCAGCCTGTTCAGCTGCCAGAGCCCTTTGTGTACAAAGATGTTAATTGGTCCTAATCCGCCACTAGAAGCTGTTTTGGTAGCCTGACCTCGCACCCTGAAGGACACCTTGGTGTGAAATACTAAAGAGCCCATTCAAGTGCCAGAGAAAAGAGGCACAGAGCATTCCAACACAATTCAATTTCCCAGCTGAAAGAGGGAGGAACTCAAGGGGAGGAGGGGGCTCCGAGCTGGGATGGAGATGGGGCGCATCATCGTTCTGACAATAAATGAGCGCTACAAAGCAGTGGCTGCTGTGATGTGCAGCCTCACAATCATGTCTTAGCCTCTACTTCAAGGGATTCCCACAGCCCCACTGGACATGGGAATGCTAATTGCCTCAAACCTACAACCAGCCCTTACCCCCAGCCCCCCACACACAGACACACACACACACACACAGCAAAAAAACCTGCAACAGTTAGTCAATAAATAGACATAATAAGATTACTTATAATCCCCAGACTCATTCTACAGCCCTTGTTTCTAGTCATTTTTCCATTGACGGTTAATGGTGGAAAGTTGCCGTACACAAAGAGCCCCCTTTTCTGTAAAAACTGGGAAACTGAAAAGGACAAGACAGAGGTGGGACCTTTAGAGAACGTTACACTGTATGTGTGCGCCCAGTCATTTTCCTCTGACATCACGCTAAAGGTATGACTCTGTTATCAAAGGATTAAGAAGAACTGCAGCGTTCCAGGCTGTTAGCCATATGAACGTATGGAATCTGAAGAATCGTATCATTTCACTGCTTCCTCATTGATCAATTTGATAACCCATTAACTACTGTTAGACGCCAGCTGGGAAGGGGCTTTAACCAAGGAAAATACTACTCTTTTAACCCCTCAATCCATACCAACACATGGACTGCACTTCAAGCACTTTTCAAGTCTTCAGCCCACTTTTACACATGTCACATTCACCCTTTCACACACACATCCATCCACACACTGATGGCAGAGGCTGCAATGCAACTAATATCAGGTGTTCAGACTCTTGCTTTAGACATGTAGCCTGTAGGAGCTGGGGATCGAACCGCCAACCATCTGATTGACAGATGACCGACTCCACCACTGAGCCACAGCCACGTCATGAGTCATTTGTTTGACCACCCTTTAAAATGACCAAGAGGAGTACTTCCTAAGTTGGCACCCCTAGTGGTTGCAGGCAACATGCCCTCATGTTGACACCTTACCAGGGTTTCCGTTATCCGGTAATTGCTGGGAGTAATTTACCGGTTAAATCTGCTGAAGTCTGACATTAAATAAAAATGTAGTTAGATATAAATATATAGTTATTATAGTGGAATAGTTTCTTGTAACTTTATGTATATAGGTGACACTACACACAGGAATGAACCCTCAGTTACCTGGGTGAAACTCCCGTGTTTGGTGTTCCTGTTCCTTGTAGGACTATGTTTTGTTAGCTAACAGGTATTATTCTGAATACATGCTCTTCTGTTATAATCATTCTGTCCGTTCTTTCTCAGCGAAACCCTCCAGCTCTGTGAATTACACTTATTTTGTTTACGCTGCACAATACCAAACTTTCAATGTCTACAACTGGCACGTTTTGTGAAACGATAAAAATATTCACAATTCTCTACCTCTTTTCTACCACAGTTCATTGTTACAACAGCTTTACTATCCCAACAATTCTCAGTTAAATGAAACTGAGGTAACCTTCAACAGGAAATAAAACCCCACCAAGGTCACAACAAATACGAGGAAGAACATATCCCTATTCCCCGCAGTGATACAGTAATATCAACCATTATTTCTTTGAGAGTTTGAGACATGACAATCTGTTCTATTTATCACGTATTTTATTTGTGCGGTGAAAAAAAGATAATTGTTATGTTTTTGGATATGAAAGCAGCAAAACACTTTTACGAATAGGTTTTAAACCAGCAGAAAGTCCTTGTGCTTTCAACATTACAAAACACTGTACAACTAACCAAATACGGATGAAGGCCAAGCTTGATGTTTGGTTAAAGACATGTTTTGTCAGACAACTCTTAGAACAAATACAAATATGTTAAAGCTGCTGTGAGGAACTTAGTCTTGATTTTGGCGCCCCCTGTGGACAAAGCCGTACCTCTTTTCTCTTTGCTGATTTTGCCCTGTACATGCTTAAGTGGTGATTTTTAACAGAAAATCTCATCCTGCTTTCTTTAACAGTCACATGTATCACTCACTTTAAATGTTTGCCCTGGAAAATGTAAACAAAGGCAACATGCAGTAAATCGCTTCGTCTGACACCTACCAGCAGTTTCAGACATTAAAAATAACTATATAGAAATAATCAATCCATCGCTGATGGTCTGGTTTGCTTTTGTAGGTCATGTAGAGTGATCAGAATACATTTCAGTCTGTTTCAGAACTATCAGAAAACTCCTCACATGAGCTTAAAATAATTCGGGCCTAAAAAAGCAGCTTGGATAGACACACCTCTTTTCAGCTAATTGCACTAATCTGTGACAGTGGTGCTACATAATGAAACATACTTTTTAAGCTGCAGGTACATAGGTGCTCCATGCAAAAAGGAGTCCCTACCTCACTGCGTTGACTGTGAGGAGATGTAATTGGGCTACAATCAGGAGAAACTTTGTGAGCAATTGGGCCTCTTTTCTGTAGGGCCCTTTTTATTTGCCGTAGTACATCAGACGTAGAGCGGTTTGTTAACACGACATCTCTGTTGCAAAAGTAGCAATATATTGATTTCAAGTATATCACTTAAAAATTACAATACTGGATGAGGTTGACCCAAATACCATGATGTCTTGTCAGTTTTCATGGCAAGGGGACGTCCAAATCAGTATTTGTTTTTTGCCAACTGTATTAAAGCACTTGCTTTGCAGCCCTGCTTTATCAGCCATTTCACAGCGCATATTTATAAAGCTGGCCATCTTTGACTACATGGAACAGACAAAGCGCATGTGCTGTGGAGTGTATCTTTTACTCGCTATACCTGCAGCGCACATGCAGGGATGTGAGTCACAGGCAGGTGGTGAGCTTTCTTTAGGGATTGTGTCTTCAGTTTTTTACAGGACAGTGCTGTTAAACTTTATCTGCACTAGGGATGCACGATATTATCGGCACGTTATCGGTATCGGCCGATATCGGCTTAAAAATGAACTATCGGATAACGGCCAACACGCCGGTATCCGCCGATATAATTAACCGATAAAATAATGGGCTGCTGCATACTTGATTAAATGCCCGACCTCGGCGCAATGTCCCCGGCGCAAAGAAGACCTGGGGCGGTGCAGCGTGATGATGTCACGTGTGTCTACCTGCAGCATGAGAGAGTTAGAAGCCAACATGTCCGTGGTGTGGAAGTCTTTCAAAGTGTCCGAAATAGATCGCAAAACTGCTATTTGCAATGACTGCTCAGCTTCGGTGATGCGAGGAGGAGCCAAGGCAAAGTCTTTCAACACTACAAACTTGATTAACCATCTCAAGACCCGTCACCCCGACCGCTGTAACAAATGTGATGAAAGTATCACCATTATACTGTACGCTGATTCAGATACAGAAGAGAGTTGATGATCTCTGCAATTAGGTGTGCGGGGAGAAAAAAATTCGGTATCGGTAATCAGCAAAATGAGTTGTAAAATATCGGCATATCGGATATCGGCAAAAAATCCAATATCGTGCATCCCTAATCTGCACCCCAAATATTCTCATAGTTTGGTTAAGACTGGGGGCTGGGTGCAAGTGTGATGCTCTCCGTTTACATATAATGGATACAACATTATATTTTTAAAAAATCAATATAAAGAACAAACAAGATGATGTGTGTCGTGGTGCCTCTTTAAAGGCTGAAGAACCGAAAGACTCTTTCCCAACTCTGGACTCGCTGCACAGATTTACTCACCACCACTGTCGGGGAAATCACTTGACTGATATAGTGTCATGGGGAACTTCTTATATTAGACAATATGCACTTACTTCCCTAAATGAGCCAGGAATTGTATGAAGAAGAATGTCACAAAATAAATGAGTGGTCAGCAAACCAAGTGTGCCTTTAATTGGTTTCTGTTCAAAAAACCACAGAAATGGTGTCAAATCCTTAGCCTACATTTTAATGTTCTTTCATGAGAAGAATGGCAAACGCCCACGGGAGTTTCTTTTTTTCTACTGACAAGCTAGCTGCTTAAGCCTAATTAGAATGTGGATTATAGAACTGTTACAGAAATAACATTGATTTTATAGAAATTACTTTCATAGTGACAGATGAGACATTTGTTTATCGTGACTACATTATTACCATTAATTAAATCTTCACAAAGAAGTATAGTGCCTTGCTCCATGTCTTTTCATAGCACTAAATGACAGAATGCACCACTAAAACAAAGACAAGCCATTTCGTGGGCTAATAGCTTTTGTCGCATTTGACATGAGAGAGACAAAGGCCTCTTTAAAGAAAAGACTTGGTCTGATGAGAAATCTTTTTATTTGTTTATTTTCCTGCTTTGTCTCTGAATGCCTTTTCAATAGCGGCCTCTCTTAGAGCCCTGTCAAGTCAATAAGGTGGTGACAAACCATCTCAACATCGTGATCTTATAGACTGTTTGATGGCAACCGGCTATACGGAACAAATTCTCTGACATTTCCGACACCGCAAACAGTCTGTAGGTTGTTAGAAACAGAAACAAGGCCAATTCAGGGGCAAATCTCAATTCTGTGCATGTGAGGGGTGGGCGATATGACCTATAACATATTTAGCTTTTTGCAGTAACAGTATTAGGAAATGAAAAGGGTTACTCTACTCAAAACATGATTCTAGAGCAAAATAGGAATGAAAATTAGCTTAAGGCCTTCATGTTTTTCGGGAGGAGTAGCGTGCCCTGTTTCGAGCTGTGAGTGAACTGTATTGGTGAGTAACCTGGGTCTGAGCAACAAAGAATATTTGGGGAAGTAATCTAAGATGAATTAATATCCTCCCTCAGTCGTCTTTTGTCCTTTTCAGCTTCATGATATCTGAATTTACTAGATGGAGGACCGGCTTCACATGCTGACATATTCTTCCCCTGATAGGGCATCAACTTGCGTTTTTGAATTTTTATCGTTTTCACAGCAGGGGCAGAGCGCAAGGGGAGGATGTTCAGTAGTTAATCAACCGTGGATAGTTAGTCGCCAAATTTACTTGAGCGGCCATCAATACACCTGGTCGGCAAGTGGGAAACACTGCTTTAGTTGCTACGTACTTCATCGGTGTTAGGTGATGTAAATCTCCCTCATGTGTGCACTAAAATCAAAACCAAAACATGTGCGTTTATCCCAGTAATTCCAAAGTCCATGTCGTGGCAGAACTTGGCACCGGTGACGTTATTGAAGCCGGTATACCGCCCATCCCTTGTGCATCAGTTTGGCTCTCTCTCCACACAACTGACAAATGATGTGAATAAGTACAATACGACATACATCATAACAACCACAGAGGATGAGCAATTGGACTTTCACAATGTGGGGTGTAAAAAAGTAAGAGCAAATGGAAACTCCAGGAGGCTAACCAATGCTAAGCTGCGAGCTAGCCTGTTAGTCCTGCTTGTGAAATATCGAGAAAGCGTTTTATTGGTAGCAAAATTCGAATACGAATAATGTGATTATGTTGGAACTATTTCAGAAAGCTACTCGCCTCAATTTGGTCATAACACCACAAGTATCTTCCAATATTGCTGATTTAAGAGAGGCCAAGCCACAAATTTTAAACTACAAGATCAGTTTTCTTGTCATTAAAAGACTACAAGACAGTGGAAACCGTTGCATAAATTTCTTCTGTGGCTCTGGAGGTACTTTCTAAAGTCTGAGGGACACACCTGCTTTGCAGTCAGCCATTGGCAAATGCCAGGCTAGTGATGGGAGTCTGTTGCTCTAGTTTTTGCGGTGTCCCATACTGTACCTATTGGACGATTAAGTATGTTGAATCTGCCACAGAGCCCAACAGCTAAGTGAAATCATTCCGATTGGCTACAAGAGTCATAGAGGCATTTTTATAAACAACCAACGTGGCTACAACAAATATCGAACAATCTAAATTCGCTATCATGTTAGTATTAAAAACAACTGGACTGTAGTTTGGTCTATGTTGCGTAGCACGTCACACCCAATGCCTGTGTATGATGTATGGGCCTTATAAAATGAATGTTGGTAATACTTAACCATTTTAAGAGCCTAGCACTACGTTGCATATTTGTTCCCTTATTTGTTGTATCCACAGGCATTTGGACCCCCCATCCAACATAGGTTCTCCAATGTAAATCTGTTTACTAGATGGTCGGCTAATCTGATTGGACAGTAAAACAGTCTTGCATCTAAATTCTTCCTTGATAAACCAACCGCTAACTTTCCAAGTAGCAAAATGTAAGGATTTGTTGCTTTTGTAATTTTGTGAATGAAAAGTCTTGGGCTTGGAACTGTTGGTTCAAAACAACAAAACTCGCTTGTTGATTCGGTCTTATCAGTCATGACGTGCCCTCTGATTCATCCCAACCCAGTCATGTGATCCTCTTCTGGTGGAAGATGTGGACGTAGCCTGGATCATCTTATCTGACCTAGCTTCTCAAGGGACTTGCTGAGCAAGACAGAACATGGGCTTGGTCAAAAACTGTACCTAAGAAGTGGACGTTGAAACTGTGGTGACACCCATTGCCCACTGCTGGCCATTAGAAAGGTGCAGGTTTAAGGCACTTTCCAATTGGCTTCCCTTTTGAAAACAGAGGTTAAGACATCTACTTATAGTCTATGGTCTGGACGGTCAGCTGTGGCAAACAGGTGTTTGTATGATTATTGGAAGTTATGTTATTTAATAAATTCTGTAAATTCTAGGGTCCTCAATTCTAGGAAACTACACCTGAGGCCTCTGTGAATGCCTCTAAATAAAAGCAGCATTAGCCACTCTAATGTAAGAAATAACAACTACAAAATAAAGAACATTTTCTCTAGCCCCTACATGTCTACAGAAAAGAAAGAAATATTATAAATGCAGCACCTGCAGTAATAGAGGCGCACATCAGACGTTTCTTAACGGTTATAAAATCATCATTTTACTCGCTGCCTTGTCATCGGAATGGACCACTGCTGTAATGCATTTGATAAGAGAAAAAGGGGCTAGCTACTCTGCTATAACAAAATTAGAGCATTTCAGAGGCAGGATAGTTTTTAGGACGAGGTTTTTATCACATGTTGCATCCTCTCTGCTTAGCTCTCAGATGGCTCGAGCTCCATTAAGTCATTTTCTTCTAGTTTGCTAAGAGGCTTTTAGTCCATGCTTGCTTCCCTGACACTTGGAAAAAACATCACCTTGCCAGCTTCACATCTCGCAGGCTATATTCAACAGCTTAATGAAAGTCAAGGTAGAGGCTCAACATCAGGTACACAGAGCAAAGTGCCAAACATCATTGGTCAAGTCAAAACTCCCTGTGCTAGTTCAGGTAATGCAATCAACATGGTCAAAAAAGTAACAATAAGGCCATCACATTAACATAGTGGTCAGTGAGGTAGATAAGGCTAGTTAAATATGCCTTTGTCTGATCTGAAAGAACAATGGAACAATTATTTGCATCTTTTTATTACAAGATACTACTTAACCATTACCAAAACAAGACATTGATCTAAAACTCTGACATCTTTAAAAACCATGTGATTAACTAATCAAACCAACACAGCCATGTGTACATTCTTGAGTGAAACTACCACAGTGTTAATCAGTTAACTTAAAACACTCCCCGTGAAAGTACCATCTCCATTCTCTATAATTCTCTGATTAAATCCTACAGAGTAACGGGATAATTTATAGGTCAGGTCTTCCAGATAGGTTTACTGATTTAATTCCATGTAAGGTTAACTATGGACACATAAAGACTTGATGTTTAAATCCATAAAAGTCAATTAATCAAAATTATAGCTTTATGCAAAATAGATGACACATAGGCTATACATAAATCATGTGGCAGATTTTTTCAGGCAATGTTGATTATAGCCAACCCAATTCCTGAAATGTATTTTCAATGGTTACACATTATAAATCAATCAGTTACAACTATGATAATAAATCAATCTGTTATCTTATACGTTCAATGCCAACCATTCAGTGGTTTCAGATTCTGAAATGTATAGGAGTATTTTACGTCGTGGGATTTTTGACTGTTGGGTTAACTAAAGATTCTATTTGCAGAAGTCAACTTGGACTTGCAATGAGATTTTTTTCACAATTTATTGACCAATCAACTTTTCAAATTACCAAGACACGTATTTACAGCTTTACTAATGATTATAAGATGTTAGTTATATCCTTATAATATATTACATTATTTATCTCCAATAATGTAATACATACAATACCTGATGAATAATATCCAAAAATGTTACTGCATAGCAAGACTGCTTTTAACTTAACACTATAGCACAACGAAATATACATTTAGCACTTTCCCCACAACTTCAACAGCAATTTACCAATTTCAGTTTCACTATGATCAACCATGGACACAGAAATGTTCACTTTTCATTATGAAATATGCCGACTTTTATGGTAAGAATAACAATACTGTTGATTATGAACATAGATACACTGTTAAAGCAACACTTTATAGCAAATGGCCTACTACTGTACACTAACATTCATCTGCATCTATTCACTGCAGGCTTCAGCGCTCATGTGATCGTGTCACATGAGAGATCATCCCATCTGTCACTGCTCTGTGCTTTAACATGCTAAAGCTAACAAAATTTCGATGCAGAATAATAATCATAGCGCTGCAAAGTGTATTCATGACAGAAAATACGCTCTTTAAGCAGTAAAGCTTACATACGTTTTTTTTTATCTCCATCCAAAATATCAAAATCATATTTGTACGCCGCGTCATTCATTCGTGTGGCTCGGAGTCAGCTGACTGTCTGCAGTGTTAGCTAATCCACTGCGCTTGACATTCAGCTGCGTCAAACATTAACCAAGAGACAATTATATTAATGTACTTAAATAAAATTAACGTTCGCATAACATGGTAGATATTCTTACTATACTTACGATTGGCATGGTTAAAAACGCGCAGGACAAATGGTTAACAACGACAAGAGCCTTTCGGCTCTAGCTACAACTAGCATGCTAGTCGGGCTAGTTTACTATTAGACAAAAATGCACAAGCGTAACTAGTTTGACAAATATAGCGTGTCAAGCAAAGGGCAATCACAGAAGACTTCATTTTGAAATCATCCCGCATTTCATTACCCATATAAAAACAGCAAGTTTATTTTTAATCGTGACTCCAAATCTGTACCCTCACCTAGCTTGTTAGCTTTAACGTTACTGCACTTGTGTGGTGCGTTCCCGATCACTGGGAATATCAAGACTAGTGACAGACTGGCCTGTCTGTCCTTGATACAGGTTGATTATTTTCCCATTTAAACAGGGTAAGAATGATATTTTGATGATATTTGTACAGCTTAATCATTTTAATTGTGTATTCTGATAACAAGGTGGATTCCTAGCCATTCGCTTGTCATTGAATGCAGCAACCCCAGTTAGCCAGTAGCTAAAGCTGCAGCTACTTCCACAGCCTGCTAACGTTACATACTCAGCCTGGGTTGAGAGATGTAGTTTCTGGTCACAGCCTGCGTGTGTGTCCTTGCAGCTGCTGCCAATCCGTTGACGTCCATCGCCCTGTTTGCCACCACTGTTGCCATCGTCGGATTAAGAAAAGAAAACCTGAGAAAACTAACGTTGGTCGCTGTGCTTTGCTAACTGGTGCTGAATAACAGAAATGACAGCAGAGTGCTGGTCATATGACACCGAGGAACCGGATGTTTGAAGGAGAGGGGATGGAGCCGATAGAGGGGCGCGCATGCAGTGCACGCGCACGAGCAAAATAGCGCTAAGTAAGGCTTTCCATGTTACTTTTCAATCGTAATACGTTGCCACAGCGTTATGTGTAATACATTTGACAATATAACAATAACAGAAATATAAGCACATACAAGGAGCTCACTCCTACATGAAAAGGTATGAGCTAAATGACCTGCAGTTACTAGCATTTTGCAATCTCTACTACAGAGCCCCATCTACACAGCATCAACAGTTTTGTAGGCCATTTTCACAGCAGACATTAATGACTTACAATAGTAGGATCCCATATCGAAATTCCTTTTCATGAATAAGGCCTGCTGGCACTTTAAAAGTCACCCAATGTGCTGTTATTAGTTACACACACAGCTATTTGTGGTAACCACAAAGTCCAACATAAATAGACGAAATGCACACTTGAAAATGCATTCATTAAATATGAGCTGCAAATCCATTGGGCAACACATAGTATAGAATCTAAAACATTTGCTCCACTGAATTTTTTATTCAAAATCAAACGACTACACAAATGAAGGCTCTGTGTCTTGTTTTTTTTTGTTCCTGGGCAGGGGGACATTTAATTTGAAGGTTGACACTTGTTAGTTGTGTTTTCCTCTCCCATTACCTGAATGCTGCACTGAATAAAACAATTCTCTAAGAATGTTCTAGAGCCAACATACTCAAGTTTACACTCAACAGTCAAGTTATAATTTGGAAGATTTTCAGCTGAATCTATGTTTGATAAATCACTTTTTTTGAGTTAACACAATGGTGAATGAGCCTTTTGGCCACATGTGCCCCTCCCTCTGAAAGGAACAGCCCAGAGAGAGACACTGGAATGAAATACAGAATACTACCATTTTGCTGCAGGCAATGGCTCAGAGTAGTACAGAATCCAAAATATGACTAGAATATACCGGTGGTAGAAAATCTTGAAGTCTGCAGTCTACAATTCAAGCCTGACGATTTTGAGCGAGACATGACATCGGACGCAGCGTCCTACATTGAGGAAGTGTAGTTTAGCAAGCTCCCTGGCCTCCGCCAGACTACGTAAAACGCATCATCTGGCGGTTTTCCAGGGCCCATTGGAGAAGCGGATAGCGTGAAATTGCATTTTTTTCCTACCATAATGGCATTAGCTCCCCATAATAGCATGATAGGACTGAGGTCGAAAATCAGCGAACTGGTTCTTTAATTATATTTTAGAGGTTGTCTTTCCTGGAAAACAAAAAAAAAAAAGTTATTTTGACTATGGTCATCCACCATTACTAGACATTTTGCCACTTAACCCACGAGTGCAGTTCCTACAAGCTAGTTAGCTGGTTTGCTAACTCTCCTGGAGTTTCCATTCCACCAACATAACCACTTCCCCCCACATAATGAAAATTAAAAATCTGCCCACTCACTATATGTATTAGACATCGTACCAACGATGTACTTATTCCACATATCTGTCAGTCATGTCTAAAGACAGAGGGTGAGAGACAAGCTGCTAGGTGGCCTACGTCTCAGCGTTTACACTCTTTGACGGGGGGTTACAGGGCGGTGTGATAACGCACTTGTGCACTATTGGCTGCCAATCAATGACCATGGTGAAGCACAAATTTCCTCCTCTCATCCAGAGCAATTATTGTTGTAACTTTGAAGGCCTGGTACCCAGTCCCCCCTCCCTGAATCCTATGCCCAAGTTTTGGTGTAAAACTAGCAAGTACAACTTAGAGGTCACTGCTGACTTTAAACTCAAACTCTCACTCAGCTGGTGCATCAGGATATACACATTTTTGTTAAGTTTAGTTTAATTGCGAATTTAAACGTTTGTCATGCATTTAACCTTTGTCTATGGCCGCTGATCCTGAGCAGGGTCATGGGAGCTTAGCAACTCCATGATCACATTGGTTCAGAGGCAGAGTACCTACATTTATAGTAAGAAATTACAGTTGAATTAAGTTGAATTTGCATGCTGGCACTACCTTAAAAATTCAAGTCATTTGGAAGATATGGAGTCCAGGCCATTGACATAAACATGAAAACGTGAGCATTAACCACATATGTTCATAAACTCTTACAGTAAATACACTAAGTACACTAATTTCACATTAAAACATAGTAACCAAAGTGCAGTATAATAGCTGTTGTTTTCTTAAGTTTTTAAAACATGAGTTCTACACCCACATGCCATACTGTCCACGCTGTTCTTCTGACTAATTTCTTGAAGGCTTTTAATTTGGAAAATTTGCATAAATTTTGAAATGTACAAACTTTTTTGAGAATTTTGTTTGTAAAGTTGGTATGTCACAACTGATCTTATGAAAATAAGAGTGTAAAAGCCTACATACTGACACCGAGCAAATGTGTTTTATTAACAGCGTATTACGGAGGGAAAACAGGGAGGCTTCTTACTAAATTGTGAAAAAAAGGGTTAAAATGGGAAATAAGAAATAAAGACGAAGATTTATTTGCGGTTGAGGTAAACAAAGGCCCAAGCAACTATTTGGGAACATAAAGTAATGACATTATGTTCATGAGATATTTTAAATCTGATTTAAATGCTTAGTGATTTGTAGCTTAAAGAACTGCATATGTCTGCTTAATCTATGTGCGGTGTGTGTGTGTTTCACACACTCTCTCTCTCTCTCTCTCTCTCTCTCTCACACACACACACACGCGCGCGCACACATATTCACTAACACGATGTCCTGGTGAGGGAACAGTTGAGTGGCAGGTAGAATGACATGATTGCCCACATTTTCCCCTTAAAAACTCTTAGTTTCCTGTTTTCTCATTTTTGAAGCCCTGATCCATTCTCATTTGACGCAGCGTGTTCTGCACAATAGCTTGTAAGCGACTGTTTGAAGATGATTTTGAACCATGCCCCCTGCACAACCAACACACTGGCAGCCACACATCACATACAGGCACGCACAGCTCTCTGATGGTGGAAAAGTACTACAGATTGAAGTGGTAAGCACTGCCATGGTGAGGCTGACGGCAGCCCCTAGAGAGCTCATCCAAACGTTTCAGGCCGCATGCAAAAAATAGCAAATTAATGCAAGTGAAGGGCCTCTGCCTACAGGAGCAGTGCCCTCATTTTAGAAATAGCAGTTTTTTCCCCTTAGTCTTTTATGATGAGTTCAAAGGGATATGATTTCCTGCAAACTCCTCAGAACCACCCATTTGGGCAAATAGATATCATAATATTCATGCAATTATTTTGTCTGCTGCAGAGGTTGCGTTCCACTTTCTTGCAGTCATTTTGACGGACAGGGTCGTAAAAATTCCGTCATAATGTGTTATCACCCATCAATTTAATTTTTATTTTTCCAATGATAATGAGACATGACCTGTTTAATAGCCTTAAATTAAAAATAAAAACTCGATCACACATAGTAACATTATAACTGAAGAAAAATCTTACACATTATGCATTTGTAAGGGCCTGGAGAGACACTGACCCTGTGGTCACTTTTCCCTTCAACATCACACAAAGCATATGATTTATTTTTTCGCAGTGACAGCAGAGCACACTAAAACACCCTGCCCATTATCCCTGAACAAAAATATATGAATAGTGCAATTTACTAATAATATACCATAAATATGAACAAAATCTTTACTAGATATTAATTGAACTGAACTTCATTGACCAGCTGTTGCCTTAACTCAAATCTCCTAAACTCAAGAGTTTTGTATTCAGGAAACATTTGAGTGATCAGAACTCTGAATGTGGGATTTCCCAATCCTGCGAGCACTCGCTTCACAGGGAGGAAATCCTGCAGCATGCAGTCTCGCTGCACCGGAGCGGCAGCTTCAGCCCCCTGTGACCTGTAGCCAGTCCATAGCTCTTCAACGTGTTGTCATGACCCGGATAGTGAGATGAAGATCAGAAGTGTACATACATGTATGTATTATGGAAAAGGTCTGCGCACAATAGCTAACTAATTATGCACACTCCCCACCAACCAGACAGGAAGGTGCACTGTAGGTGGTCTACATGTGGTTTTTGACAGTGCTATGTGAGAGTTACTAAATGGTATGGTGGATCGCCTTAAAGATTCTAATCTGACAAAGTAACGGACAGCCTTCAGATTTTTCCGTCATTGTTCAAAAAATTCTGTCAAAGACGGAAAATATTCGGTTAACGCGACCCCACTGTTGTGAAAGGGCTCACACTGATTATCATTCAACAGTATGTTAAATCCAGACGTGTTATTAAGGAACTAGCCTTGGACCCTCTGTTCCAATTTCCATCAAGACTGGTCCTGGTCAGGACAATCACAACTGTACAGAGAAGTGCCATTGGGGCATTTTCAAAAACAACCAAAATGGCTTCCTCTGAGCAGAAAGAACTGAAATGAATCATGTCGGTATTAAATGCTCTGGACAGCAGCTATTATTTTTATTTGTGAATTGGTCAGGCTACCTAGGAACTACAAAGATATTGGGTGTTTCCGCAGCACACAATACATCCAGGTAGTGTTACCTTCATGTTAAAAACTGAAACTAAGAGTGTGGAGTTTAAGGTGGTGGAAATGATGTCGATATTCGACGTTTACACAGGAGACTGGAGAATATATCCTGCTCTATGGGCAGGTTGCTACTTGTTAATCATGACCAAAATATTTTAATAAGTTTGAAGTCATCGACGGAACAACAACAGAAACTTTCAGTCTTCAGGATAAATAAAGTATTTCTGATTCTGATATTTAATGTAATTTCATTCAATCGTTTCATTGTAACGTAGCTGGCATCGGCCCCCGAGTGATGACGAAGCCAACAGCGTCAGACAACAACGCTACATGCTGTACTCTTCTGCTGGAGAAAGTCTAGTAGGTCTATATGATGAAGAAGGCAAAGCGTTTGAAAGTTTAGGCTCAAATTTAACTCTGCTGCAATTTATGAAAAAAGGTAGTTGAATCTAAGTGGAAAAACACCAGCAACCTCATTAAACACATACAAGTTCAACATCCTACAAATCTGAAGCTGTGCAGCGTGCTGAACTGCATTAGCAAATTTACTGCTAGTACGTCCTCAGTGCAGAGTCCCTGTGGCTCGGAGAGCAATGCTGCAGATGGGATTAATCTAACTAAAAATGCAGGAAAAATGCACGGCTCCTATGTATTATCTTGTAGTGATTCAGTGTAGTTCTGTTTGCACTTCTAAGTTATGTTCCAAATTTTTCATCCATAGACAGCTTCATCTGCAGTGGGTACTGTTAGCAGAAGTCAGTCACCCAAGTTAAACCCATTCTCCACAGCAAAACCGGGGAAAATCACAATGATTGTAAAAGATTTACATCCCTTCACTACAGTGGAGTCCAGTTGGTTTAGGTACACTATTAACTGGTAGCTCGCCTAAGTGTGAATTTTAAGCTGCCATGACAGCCAGAAAACTATTTTTGTATTCTTTTTGATTGTTACTGTTGCTACATTTACTGTTAATGTTCACTGTTGTTACTGTAGGGCGATGACCACAACCCTTAACCCTAGTTTCAACCCCCCTTCCACATTATCAGACACCCTTATAAAGACATGTCTTTATTTTTTGCACCAAATAATGGAGAGAAGTACTGTGATCGATAAGCAGTATCGGTATCAATACCGGTATTGATAAAATCCTAACAATACCCATCCCTACATACAGTACAACTAAAGGACCCAATGATGTATGGGGTTGTGTCCTCCAGTAGTAGCAAATAATGATTCCCTCTAGCTCGCCTTGAACCTCAAGGGGTACTAAAAGTGGTACCAATAAAAGGTGGTCTCACAGGTTGTAACAGTATGACTGGTTGCTTGGGGTGACAGTTAGGATTGTCCTAAACAGGACCAGGCTTGCAGGAAATTGGACCAGAAGCACCTGACCAAATAAAACATGAAAGTGTTTGTGTGGAAAAGACAAAGAAACCGAAATGTCATCCTCACGGGTTTTGCTGGAGTCAAGTCTCCTCAAGCGAGTTCCATCAATCTGTGTGTTCCATCAGGTAATTCGGTTCCGATTCACGGCAGCCGCTTGAACCTCCAATGAGGCTGAAAAGCTCAAATAACTTAATGATCCAGACATTTCTGCAGGAGTTTTAGCGGAATATCTTAAAGGATGGATTGCACACTGCAAACTTTAAATTTCAACAGAAGACTGGCCTGCGCCATCTTGGATTACAGCGTCAATGCCCTTTGAAGAAAAATGAATGTATCTGTGACAGATTGTTTTGTGGTTTATTTTCCAATGATATCAGAGCCTTCAGTGGTTGTGGTATCAAATCCCTGCAAAGGACTATGAAGAACTTTTGCCAGTGGAAAAAGGTGTGTTTTTAACAAGTCCAGTCAGGCCAAGCTGTGCTGTATGATACAGTGAAAATGAGGCATATGGTCTTTGAGTGTTAGCTTACATTTGTAAACTTGAGGTACATGAGTCAATTTAAGTGATGGTTTGTACACACTTCTTTTATGCTTTACCATTAATCATTATCCTTTAACTTTTTCAAGTGGAGACAGTTCTTGTTGGGTAAGAGGAGGTATCTCTTTTGAATTGATTCCTCTAATAAAGTAGCCATGAGTGCAGGCTGGTGGTGTGCTTTCCCACTGTAAGACAAAAAAAAAGGCTGTTTGCTGTACAGAATATGCAGTAATGTGTTTTTTTTCTGTGCAGTCTAGGCCCTTTTGTCACATTTATGTGTAAAGTTGAGACCAATGCCCTCGACCGTTTGAGGAAAGGTGGCTCGACTGGAACATCACTTCCAATTCAATTTTAAATCAGATTTCAAAGCATTCGGGATGATTGTGCTGCACAGACTTGTTAAAAGGAATATGAATTCAACCTGGAGCTGCCATTGTGACTCTCTGGAGAAAAGGGATTTTTCACTTCAAGTTAAAGGTTCAAGGGCCTTTTCTGAATAAGAAAGAGGCTTTCCTATGTGCTGTTTGAGGTGAAACAATGCAATAGTCCCTACAAAGTATTTGCACATTATAACAGGATGGTGGTATGTGGTGCTTTGAAAACCTTGAAGCAGTAGGCTATGACCCCACATATAATAAGACAGGCAGCACAATTCACCCTGTGTTAAATGATTCACAAATGTCTGGTTATGAGGGCCAGGGAATATAAAGGAATATGAAGGCATTCCCCCTTTCTGGAGAATGATGGAATGAGGACGAACAAAATATAACCAGCAATAGCAAAATATAACAAGGACGAAGTAAGAGACATGTAAGGAAGCATCATTAACAGTACGTGCAGACGTTCAGTATAACATTGCATCTGGAGACCGTTAGCAGATGAGCCAAAGTGACCTGGTTACTGTCTCCCATGAAGACTTCATGTGGTTTGGACCATTAAACTAGCTTATTTTTTAAGATGTGTTACTGGGGAAAAAGATGTCATTCTAAAAAGGGGAGTCAGAGTAACAGCAATTTTGGAAGGGGAGTAGTGAATGTGTATTTCTCCTGAACTGTTTGGTACAGGGTGTTTGGTTTGTCAGGAACTTCCTCAGTTTAATATCACCCAAACAATTACTGTCAAAATAGTCTATTTATGCCCACTATGTTAATGCTTGAAACAGAGTGAGCTTTACTTTAAAAGTTAGGTCGTGTTGCCACTTAGAGCTGGAGGTTTATTCTGTGGAACTTGGATCTATTAAGAATTGCCTGGTTAGCTACAGATAAATTATACTCTGTTTTCAACGTTCTAACAAAGTTGTTACCCAAATGTGTTGTTTTGGTGGAAAGAGAGAAAAGAAATGTACAGGAAGGCAAGGGCTTCTCCCAACTGTGTTCGAGAGGCTGTGACTGCAGACTTAAATGGAGCCAAAGCAAAACTAACTCTTTGTTCATACTGCAGATATTTGACCTGACTCTGTCCTAGAAAATACAGGATTCAAGCCTAAAATATGACTTCAAGTGCTTTTTAGTACATCTGTTGTAGACAGTAAAATGGTAAATGGACTGTACTTATATAGTCTTCCGACCACTCAAAGATGCTTTTACACTTCGTGTCACATTCACCTATTCACACACTGATGGCAAAGGCCTAAGTGCCAATCAGATCGATGGCTATGCCACCGGGGGCAATTTGGGGTTCAGTGTCTTGCCCAAGGACACTTCGACATGTGATTTGGCGGTCAGGGATCGAACCCCCAACCTTCTGATTGAGAGACAACCGACTCTACCAGTGAGCCACAGCCACCCTTACTGTTCTGGTCCAGTCTAAATGAGCCCAAGCTGCAGTTGTTAAGGAGTTATCAGGTCTGAGGCACAATGGAGTATTATGATTTTGTATTTTATTTTGTTATTATTGAGCCATTATTATCTGTTGCAGGCTTGAAGCACTATAAGTCTTCTTTGTGTTCTCTTTTTAAGCTCTGTTTTGGTCTCCATCTGACAAGAATATCGTCACAGAGAACAGCTATTGCTCACAACTAGGCTAATGGAAGCTGGGAGGCTCAACAAAGACAGTAAAGTTCAGAACCAAAACAATGAGCTCAAAGAGGCTGAATTGGTCATTAAGAGCAGGTGAAAAATCATCACCACAAACAGCCTCTTTTTTAACAGTGCACATTTGATCCCTTGTTAATAGGAAAATACTGCTTGCGCAGCTCTGCCGGTTTTATCAGTAAATAATCAAACAGAATAGAGACAAGGCTAAATGACAATATCTTTTCTCATTTTACAGTCTTGTACTAATGACAAGCTCCACTGCAAATAATATTTAATTATTGACTGGGGTTTTGTTTCTATGTAGCCATTGATGGCAATAGTGAAATTGTAAAAGCTACTTGAAATTGTCTTGGTATTGCAAACTGCAAACTATGTGCCTGTACAATACAGTCGCAAGGGCACTGCAGTTGTAATTAAACATGGTGGTATTTCAATAAATTTGGAAATTATGGTTATTTCAGGGCCTTATGCAAAGTGTGCAGAATACACAAGTGGAACCCTTGCTTTTGAGGGGTTTCCGCTCCCCTCACTCCTTTGATTACTTAATGGGATTAATTATTCTGTGAGGAAGCAAAGTGACTAAGCTGTGCCGGTTTTTCACCGGCCTGGGATGCCTAGAGGGGAATCCTGCAGATTCGTAGCACTGTGGAGCTTAAAGTTGTTGGATCAGTGTGCTACAGTTGCAGAGGGTTGCTTCTTCGGTCGGACTTGTTAGCGCATTAATCCCCAGATCGACCGTATGGCACAAAAAGAACAAGGCTAAAACACACTGAAAACAAGACAGGATGTAGCCTTTCTTTCACCTCCTAAGACCTGAGCTTAAAGAGCGGACCATGTGATGGGAGAAAATGTGTTGGTGGTCTGCAGCTATGACAGCCCTGCACGTCCATACACACACAGACATACACACACTCCCCCGAAACCCCTCACTTACAAAAACCTCCCTGACCTTCCTTCTAATTGGACTTAGGGTAAAGAGAGAGAATGGGTGGGGGTGGCTGTGGGGGGTAGAGAGGGGGCAGGAGGCGTAAATGTGACCTTTTTTTTTTTCCTCTGCAGAGATTCCCAAGACACAGTGGGGAGGATTGGTTTCTTTGGGTCTGCTCACTAAAAAGCCTCTGTTTTCTCTGTGACTGAACAGTTTCTTCATTTCCACTGTGATCACTCTGGAAGAAGAACTCAAAACCCAGCATTATTACAAACAAGCCGGATTTTGTGGTCGCATCTTTGCAAACTCTCTGCCACAATATACCCATTTACCAAAGTTCATATATGGCTCTGAAGTCCATTTTGTACTTCTACAGCAACAATAAAGATGTAGCTGCTCAAATAAAAGCTCATTTTAACCACTTTAAATACTGCAGGGGAGTTTAATCTTTAACAATACATCATGTTTTATTAGCCGATCATATATTCGAGGTATAAAATTTTAATTTGCAGAATGAAGTATAGTTGTCAGATAATTGTAATGAATAAAAAGCACAATATTTGCCTCTGAAATTGAAGTTAAGTAGAATAAATTGATTGTGAAGTAGCTCAAAATTATGCTTGACTATAGTACTTCCACCACTGGCAGCAGCAGACACACACTGTAGTTCACTGTGGTACACTACTACACCAGCGCTTCTGGTCCATATCCTCAACTACTAATGAGGACTACTTTTGCTCTCATAATTCATCACTCAATTATTAAATTACTCTAGATTCTGGGTTTTAGCGACTTTTTCAGATAAAATGTCTTTAATGTGTGCGTGTCTTTTTAAAAATCCAGAGGAGGTGAACCACGAGAAGCTGTCCCGCTGCACAACTCGGCCACGACTCGCCCGAGCTCACCCAGCACCTCTCGGTTCAGTGAGGATTTTCAAGCTCTGAGTTATGTCCAAGTAAGTGTGCAGATGAAGTTTGCAGAGTAATCTAATGCTTTTGTGTCGAAAGGTGTAGGTTAAAATTCTCAGGGGGAGAAAAGAAACTGAAAAATGTTGTGTATGACAGTTTAGTATTGACCTTGGACATAGAACACTTATCTTTTTTCTAAAGTTTCAACCACATTTGACAGCCTTCATCAGCCAATGGATTGTAATGATTCAGCCCACAATATGTTGTTAACACTCCTGCCGCTCTTGCCTGTATATTAAATTACACCCAGCTAATTAGTTTAATTGAATAGGTTCATTTTTTTGTGGCATTTAGTTTACGTACTGTGATTGAACATATAGATTACAACATCCAGGTAGTTGTTTTTCCCCTCAATGTTGTATTCAAGTTCCTCATAAGGCACATGTACCAAGAACATTTGGGTAGACTGCCTAAGAGGTAAATGTGAGGGAAAAAATTAAGTAGTGGCTCCTGCTCATTATTATTCATCGCTCACTGTAGTTAAAGGCATGCCAGATGAGCATATACACATTGTGGTTGACTCCTCATGTGTCATGTGGATAAAACAGCAGGAAAGAGAGATTTAAGAGCGCATCGGGGAGGAGTAATGGTGTTGTAACTTTGCCTATATGACACATATCTCTTCTTACAGATATACAATTTCAGCAAAATCTCTCAATGAAATCTAGGTGAAACAAATAAGTTGAAATAATAAAATAAATAGCAGATAAAAAGAAAGTAATTTTTGATAGTTAAAAATGCATTTGGATATTTTTTGTTTGTTTTTTGAATGTTCGTAAATTGAATATCTTTGTTGTTTTCGGACTGTTGTGCTGCATGACAAATTAATAATTAGTAATTACTTGCAGTCCAAATTGAATCACTGATCACAATGTCGTGCCTGCTAGCACTCCTGGTATTTCTTTTGAAGCCTCTCATCGCCACATTACCAACAATACAACCAGAGATAGTGGGGGAAAAAAAACGTCGAGGAGCGTACACACCAGGCCGTGATGTATGAGGTATAACAGTCATGAAATTTATCACAACTTGATTCATAGCAACATGTATGAAAGGAAATGAAAAACACACTTGTCTTTGTCTGTAGCCATATACATCATATATATGCACATTTGTACCACACGTTTCACAAATTTCAAGATATTTCACAACAACAGCACCAAAGAGCTTTTGATTGATTCCTCAACCCCGCTAATACATTCATTCATTCATTATTTTCCAGATATACTAATAATCTATTAATTACATAAGTGAATAATTTACAATAAAATAACAATTTTAAGGTACATTTCTCAATTCCAGTACTTTTATACTACAATAATTCCATTCAGTCTCCACATGCATCCGTGTGCCTTGAATCTTTTATGAAGGCTGTGGATGTTTGAAAATGTCACACAGGAGGAAAGCTTATTTTATTGTCTAAATGACTGAAAAACCTGTTACCTTGTAGTGTCCAACAAAGAAAACAGTTTGATAACGCTGAAAAGCTTTTTTTTTTTCACTCCGAACACTCTTCTTTGAGCAGACCCAGTCCTGTGCTTATCTTCGGCATGGAATAGAAACTGTACGACCAAACTCTGAGAGCTCACAGTGGTATTAAAATCACAGACAAAATGAAAGTCAGGTACCGAACCTTGAAGACAAAAATGCCACAAAGTGAAGAGTTTTGTTGTTAAAAATCTTCACCAAACCATAATGAAAACAACACTGAACAATTAAACCATCATACTGTATGACAACACCGTCTGCACCTGGGTTATGTTTCGGTTTGGTCTAAACGTGATACAAAGGGACGTACAAAAGACCTTTCTGTGAGCGCACTTTTTTGTGAGGAATCTGCATAAGCAAATTGCATTCACACGTCAGATGCATTGGGTTCCGTACTGACACTGGCCTTGCAGTGACCTTCAAACAGAGGCACTTTTTTCTCCCCCAATTCAAGTCGAAAAATCGGCCTTGCGTGTCCATTCATAACACTGCATTTAATTTCTTTCTCTTTTTCTGGGCTGGGTTGGGATTGCTGCTGCTCAGGTGTTTGACAACTCGCTCCATTTCTCTGCAGTGATAGACATCTATCTCAAGCTATCATTTAATTAAACACAATCCAGAAAGGTGCCATCACTTCACGCTTTCTCTCATCAATCTTCTCAACCTTCTGCCAAGCACTATGTACCACCTCTCTCGCAGCGATAGAGCCTGTGCTGTATGATTCAGCCATATTATGTGTATATTGTTATTTGGAAAAATCTAACATTTGTTTAATAGAAACCTGAAAGAGCCCAAAATAGTCCTGTTAGTGTGTCTCTCTAGACTCTGTAACTAAATCCTATATGAACGTTTTGTGCAAATTCTTTCCAACCCACCACCCCCACAACAACAACACACACACACACAGGCACACACACGCACGCACACACCCCTGTCTTTGTTAGATGAGCTTGTGTAGGTCTTTGTTTTCTTCCTTGTACAAGGCGCCAGATGTGCAACCAGAATACATGAACTGCTACAGAACATGACACAGACATGATGACAGAGAACGGGCAAAACAGAACAAAGACAGTAAAAGCCAAGAAATGAATCAAAATATGTCCAAAGGAAACAGTTTTTCCATTTATGAAAAAAAGGCATCATTCCAGAATTTTCTTGTCCATGGATTCTTTGCCATTGGTCCGCGAGTAAGGCTCAAAAGCTGAGGAGCTCAGGTAGCGGGCGGAGAGTTCCTGCAGGTTGCCAGCCAGAGAGCCGGCCATGGACAGTGGGTTGGAGGAAATGCGGGTGGCGACGCCGCTGAGTAAGGAGGGCATGGGGAAACTGAAGAGACCGTGAGCCGCCGGTGAGCTCTGCAGGCCGGCCACCGTCCCTGAGCTGGTGACAGCGGGCAGAGGAGGGCTGCCACCCGCCGTGCCAGTGCTGCCGCCGCTGCTGCTGCTGCTACTGCTGCCATTGCTGGCCATAGCCATGGAGGGAGGGCGCAGGGCCGAGCCCAGCGTGCCGCTGCCACAGTGGGGCAGGAGGCCCGGCAGGCCCGGAGGAGTCAGCAGGCGACCCTGCTCCAGCAGTCTGAGGACGCTGCAGGTCGCTGCTGTTTCTGAAACCACAGAACGCAGCTCAGAGTCCTTCCCCTGGTCCTTCTTCTGCTTAGTGCGCCGGTTCTGGAACCAGACCTTCACCTGGAGACGAACACAGAGCAGAGGAAGATTCTTTAGAGACACATGCTAAATATAAAGTGCAATCTCAAGTTCATGTATTATGTATTGCTCTTTGGAGATACAAAACATTTATTTAAATACTCATAACAGCATTACTTTAAAAAACCTTTCTAATGTTGGTGGTATGACAATGAGAAAACTGACCTGCAAGAATTCACATTGATACTTGCTTTAAAAAGGCCTGTGATCACAATGTAGAAATAATCTGATGATCTCAGTACTTGGAGATAATTGCACTGTGAGCCATACGTGTGTCTTCAAAGATTAACTTGATTGCTTTTAGCCAACGCTTTTGTTCACGAATCAAAAGTAGCAAAGCGTCTGTCAATCCCCCAGCCAATCGCTCCTTCCCCTTTAGATACCAACTAATGTATAGTAGCTGTGTATGCAGGAATGCTTACACACACACACACAAACACACACACACACACACACACACACACACTTTGGTCACCAGGTAATGATTGGAGAGTGTGATTGATCAAAAGCTCAGTGATTTCATTCAGCCATGGAAGGCAGGGCTCACTGTGATCCGCTAACAGGCAGGAGGTTAATTCAATCACAACTTGCTCAAAGATGGTCTTTCATATGTAAACCACTGCGTCACTGTCTCAGCCTCCTGCACCACAGAAGATCCAAACAGTGTCATTTTGTCTTTGTTAACCCGACAGAATACTGGCAATATACAGTACAACATACAGAACAACAGTGTCTTGTTCTTGTCTGTATTGGTTATGGATTGGTTTTACTGAGTTATAAAATCATGACATGGTTGATATTTAAAGATGAAACTATCAGTTTAGAGTAACATGAAATTACTCACTGGTCTGATTTATAAGACAGTTAAAGCAAAATATTCAAAACAATTGCTGGAGTCTTCTTCTCAATTTGTCAATGTTTAGGGTTTACATCATGGTAATTTAGATATCTTAGTAGTAGCCCTGGGCTCTAGGAACTGATGAATATTTTTCTTTCACGGATTAAACAATTACTTGTATTATTGGTATCTTAAATTACATTAAAATGATATCAAAAGATCATTAAAGTCATACATTGCAGCCCCAATGTTGTTATTCTACAGTAGATGTTCCACTATAAACTACACATTTTAAATGCATGTCAATCCTGAGGAACTGTTTCCGTATATTTTCATTTTCTCTGCCTACAAATTTATGATGAGCTGTACCGTCTTTTAATAAGCATTATGGGACTTTCCTAGTCCTCAAAATGTAGGATTAGCTTTCCTATCATTTTAGATCAATAAAATAATCCTAAATGTGAATTTGGCCTGTTTTTACAAGTCAAAGATGGTGGCCTTAACTATGTCTGTGAATAAGATAACAGCTGGTTATTATGCAAGTTTCTGTACATTTCTAAATTTACTAATCTGTACCTAATTTGAAAGAAAATGATTTTGATTTTATTGTCGCAAGTCTGCAACGAAAACCAATAGTTTCAGAAATGTTGCAAATGTTTCACACAGCTGAAGGGTGGACTATCAAAATAAAATCCCTAATTTCTCATACTTAAAGACGGTAAAGAGTACGCACTCTTCTTGATAAAATTTAGTGACCTCTAGCAAGAGCAACAACCTGGTAATTTAACATCATTCAATGTCATTAATTTGGCTCAATGGCTCCCTTTAGTTATTCTGACGTGTCAATTACTCATTATTTCTCTTAATCTTATTAAAATTGACGTTAAAATCAAAACAAATACATGGTATTCTCTAATGTACGTAAAGCTCCCCTTCGCCTGATTTACAGCATTTCATATGGAAGAAAACGTGCAGATACCAATCAGCAGCAAGCCTCCAGCTCAATCCACTGCTCGTCCAATCACATTTCAATATTTTTTCCCTTCACTACAGAGGGAGGTTCAACTCTTCACCATCATTTACAATTATTTTACACCAAGAGAAAAAGCCCTGACGCTCAATCCAATATAATCTATTTGTGATGTAAAGACTGCTGAAGATGCAGCTCATTTTACATTTTCATTGCAAAGAAAACAACAAGGAGAAGCTAGAAGCTCAAACAAAGGTAAATGGCCTCACTAGAAATGGAACAGAACAAATGTTAATTTCACCACGTTGTCATTAAAAGGCATCTCGTCACTTAAGAAGCAGACACTGGAAAAACCCTAAAGCCTTTGTTCGGCCTAAATAGGGAGCTAAGGTTGTTTTCTATATCACCTTCATGTGAGCAAAACAACATCATCAGCGATGATTTTTTTTAATTTACGTGAAAAAGAAAATCTGGATTTTTTTCAATCAAAAGAACAAGAGAATATTAAAACATTTCGAATTTAAAAAGTTGAATAAAATAAGTAAAATGTACATGTCTGTTGGTGAGGGGAACAGTGACCTTGTTGTACATCAACAAACTGATGAGAGCTGTCGGTTGTGGTGTCATTTTGTGACCAAAGGTTAACCTTGAGTGGAGGTCTGCGAGAGCACCTCTGAAAAGCCACAACACATTAGCACCAAAGACCAAGCCGATGGGCCGTTAGCCGTGTTGCACATTTTCAAAAATAAGTAAATAGATGAATAAAACACCAAAGCCAACGCCGGAGATAGCTGGGGCTCCCTTAAGTCCAAATGCCACACGGTGACCGGCTGACTGGTTTCTGAATCTGGTGTCAAATACAGGGTGCAAATGTAGTTCACCGACAGCGGACACTGCTGACCCACTGCTCACCCCACACATGACATGAGGAGGAAGTCTGCGCTTTCTAGAACGGCAGCCTTCATTTTAGCAGCCTCTGGCCATAATGTCTAACACTCCATAAGCTGTATCGACACGACACTAGATCTATTAATAAAACAAATTGATTTAAAGGGATACATACAATTCAAACATTTCTGTGAGGAAACGTTAAAGGTACAACCCAAGATCTAAATATAACCCTACGTGCTAATGTTCAAAACGCTAAACTAGAACCTGCTAGCATTCATAACTGAACATGTATTTGTGTAAATGCTATCACTCCACAACAACCACACGTTTTAAATGATTAATGTTGCCATTAAAGGTTTGTTTACATCAATAGTGCTTTGAAAACAGGCCCTTATTTTTTATTGATGATTTCTCCTTTAAAATGAACTGCTTGGTCTGAAACTGACTTAATAACGTATTCGTTTCAGGGCTTGCAAATGAAATGAATTAAATTTGATATATATGGATAAACTACCATCCAATAGATACATGGCATTAAATGCATGCTGTACAATACTGCTACTTTAGTTAAAACAACAGCACCCATGGTGTCTTATGCACACCAGTTTTGACAGATTAAATTCATAACTGTTGAATTTTAGTCAGTGCACGTAGGATGCATACATACCTGTGTTTCAGACAGATTGAGCTGACGGGCCAGCTCTGTCCGCTCCCTCCCCACCACATACTGGCACCTCTGAAACTCCATCTCCAGCCGGTAAAGTTGCTCTGCCGTGAAGGAGGTGCGGGTTCTCTTAGGTCGGTCCAGATCCAAACCCTTCGGCAGGATAATCTCTCGGATAGAGCCTTTGGCATCTGCAACAACACCACTTAAAATTAAGTACGCAAAGGCAAAGAAAATTAACTGTAACAACAGAGAAATGGCATATTTCTAAGCATTTCCTGGCATTACATTGCTAATTACAGTTATCATTAAGATATTGTTGAGGTGCCACAGTCATGGAGAGAACTAACAATACATAATGTGCTGAATAAGAATTGTATGAAATAAATGTAACCTTAATGAGGTACTTCAGACAAAAAAGATACAATTATATATTACATGTATGAGCTTAGAAATTCTGTTTTTCTGTTATGTGGTATAACTTCAGTGAAAACATCTCTGAAATATATTCATATGTACTGAAAGGGTTTACAGATCTGTACACCAAACTGTAAAGGTTCATAAAGAAAACTGAACAGGCATTAACAGAAAGATGTTGCAGTTCCATCTAGTTCACTCATGTAATCCACACCAAATGAGAACAACAACAATGCATGTTGTAGTCATTGTTATACTAAAACATCTCTGCTTAACAGGTATGTGCATTAATTTTTAAACCTGGTATTAAATTGAGCATGCAAATAAAGGTGGTTGCAATGCTGCAAAAAACAATTCACTATTTAATTATTAACATACAAATGTAAATGAAATGATGCTGTCTATTTTAGAATAAAATTTATATCTGTATTTTATGTGTTGAGGCTGCTCTGTCTCATTATGTCTTGCAGAACTAATCCTCTGTTTTTGGTGATCGTATATTTGCACTATGTTTTCATACACTCATACTGTTGTGCCAACACAGCATCAAGGAAATTACATAAATTACTTTCTGGGCAGCTGACACTCATGCACACAATTTGTCTGAGGATTTGTTGACATTAAATATGTGTGAAAACAAACTCTTATCCTGTCTTTTTTTGTGTTTAAATATTTATAATTAGAATATTTATCATGCTCAAAGTGTCATGCAATAAATACAGTAAAACCATGTAGGTGTTTCTCCCTAAATGTATAACCTTGTAAATAATTAAATGAACACAGGAACATTTTGTGTAAGTATGAAATCTGAGGAAAGATTTTAAGGGTTTACTAAAAGAACAAAACATGTAAAAAAGGAATTTCACTGTGGTTATGTGTGGCCTAAAATTACAGATGCAATTAACAGCAATTATTAATTTTAAATAGAAATTTTCCTGACTAATAATTTAGTTATCTGACCTTTTAGTGTTTCTATAATTTTAGTCAAACTAAAAAAGAAAATACTAAAGGTAACCCTCATTATTTTAAATAAACACCATAAATATAAACTAAACAAACTCTCATAACAATATGTTTTTTGTTTAATAGAATATTTTTCTCTTAACTTAAATTTTAAAGTGAAAGCCTCCTCTTGAAAAAATAAAGCAGACGTCTTGTCAGCTTTCTCTCTGCGTGTTAACGACCACTGTCTGCTACAAAGGCTTTATTTTTCCACTTTTGTTCTAGAAGATACTGTCTCTTATATCTGACTGTAAAAAGGATGAAATCTAACAGCAGTTTAGAGCATATTTTGTCAGATGGATCTGTACGCTCTCTGCAGTATGACACTGCAAGTTTCAAAAAATCAAAGAAAGATCTCAAGCCCTACCTCGGACTAGTATTCTCCGACAGTAGTCCGGGTCCCCCGTGCTCCCCCTGTTTTTCTCGCAGTTGTCCACGGTCCCAGAGGGGGAAAAGGAGTCCTGCTGCTCCTTGAGGAAGCTTTTGGACAAGCTGCCCTGGGACTCCTTGTCATCTTTCCCCTTCTTTAGTCCATTCTTCAGCCCCATCGCATCTGTCTCTTGGTTGTACCTGACCTCCATGCTCAGTTTATCCTCTCGGACCTGCAGCTTGTCCGCCTCTTTTTTCCTTTGTCAGGTGAAAAAAAAGGAGATTACGCAGAACACGGCGCACCAGATGGTCTGGACAGTGTGGGTTTTAGTTTCAAAACAGCACCTTTCAGCAAGGCAGAGTCAGCTATCTAATGTTTGTTGAAATACTTCCGTCGCTCGACCAAGGAGCCCTATTATCACTGACCAAACTCCCTTGCCCAATGATCATGGACTTCTCAATGAAACTCAACAGTAATTCAATGCCCCCCTTTCCTCGTTACATAGACATCAGTCTGGTAGATGATCTCCAAATAATCAGAGGCATGGATGCGCACTCGCTGTTTCAATTGATTACGGTAGTTTTGCTGCCTCCACATTTGCGTAACCTCATGAATACACTAAATTGTTTGGGGAAATAGATCAGGTCTTGATAGAGGGTTTTGCTCGTCCCGTCCCCCTCAGTTTGCCTGCTCTCAGCCCAGAGAATCAAGACAAATGATTGGTCTTGTCTTGCAACCAACCCTCCCTGAACCCCACATGAACGCACACAATCACAGGGGTACGACTCTTCCAGACCTGAAAAAAGTTCCCGGGTGCTTCATTCTTCCGTCCACAGAACACGGCCAGACTTTTTTTCCCCGACTTTTCACTGCGAACCTGATTGCCGCAGCATGTCCGCGAACTTTGATCCCGTTTTTCTCTTTGGCTCTCCCTCCCCAATCAATGGAATTCTGCAATGTGCGGATCTCACCACTACGCTATTGTAGGCGAAACACACTGGGAAAGAGCCAGAGAGAGAGAGAGGGGGAGAGAGAGAGACAAGTGAAAAGAATAACGAACAAATCCACGTCGATCAAAATTTATCAAGGCATTGGCCCAGCCAGTTTGAGCGCTGGAACAACGCCACGCTCTGCTTTAATGGGAACTGTGTTAAAGTTCCCTGCCGTCCTGTGTTCCTTCAGAGAGCTACGCGGAGCAACACTGTGTGGTTCTTGCCGCTAACACCACATATTTCACTAGTTAAATGACAGCACCCCAGAAGCCAGCTTTAGCTCTCATAATCTTAACCTGCCCGATAGAAAAAGACAAAAAAGGGGAACAAAACTTGTCATTAGTGCTTAGGCTGCCTACACTCTCGCTCTCACACACACGCATACCTCTGGAATGGCCCCTACCTCCCTCCAGCACTCGCCTTCCAGGCCACTACCCACCCACCAAACCACCAACTCTTAGCTACTTTCATTGTCAGTGCAACAATATCTCTGAACACAGCAGTGGCCAGTAATCCAATAAGACCATTGATTAGGCCACAATGATTCAATTCAAACCAGTGGCCTAGTGCAAGGAGCATTCTCTGGCCCTTCTTGTCACCTTAGCTGGCCAGAAGCCCTCTTCAAGGAGCCCCCCTCCCTGAGTGCCATTCATGCCTTTATGGGAAACAGAGAGGAAAAGGAGTGAAAGATGGCAATTATCTAATTGGACTATTAACAAACAATTCTGCGAGTGTGGCTGCCCGGCAGCAGTCTTGGGGTGGGTTTAAGGGCCGCATGTTGGACTAACTTTATTCACTGAGTGTTTGGGGGGCTTCTGCTTAGAGTGGGGCAGGATCCATTGTTTGAGAAAGGTAAAAAGGAGGCTAAAAAGGGAGCGACTAAAAGGGACCTGTGCTTCTCAAGCTGTGGTGCGGAGCCCCAGCCTGGGAAATAGATTGAGGACGTAGCGTCTTGGCCTCTCAGCTACACACAATGGCCGAGGAGGAGAAAAGACTGATGTGTTCAGTTTCTACATCCCGAAAAATATCACACACATGGTGCAAAGAATACTATTAGAATACTGTGTACACAACCTTTTTTTTTCCAATGGTAAATTACCAACACTGTGTTTTTAAAGGGATTTTCATCAAACCAGTGATGGAAATACAAAAACCGGCAAAATTAAAGAGCCCCGTCTTTGTAAATGATGTACACAAACATGTGTTTTGGAAAATGGGGATATTAAATACTAGAAACAACCAAATTATTTCTCTTACAGGCTTCATACATACAATACTTCCATCTTTATATTTTTACTACAAATAAGTAATAGAGATCTTTGTAGGAATCTGTAGTAGAAAAGGGCTCTTCATTACAAAAAACTTAATACAAGATGTGCTGTGACATACTGAATATAAAACCTACAGCCTTTAGCTGGTGTCAGTCTGCTACACTTGGTTTGTGTGACCTTGTTCATTGTGTTAACCTACAATGGTACTGTAGAAACAAGCACAACACAGATGTCAAGATGTTAGTTATTTAAAATGCAAAAAAAAATGGATACCATTTTTTCTCAGATGAAGATCCTCCGTGTGCAAGACTTTGTTGAATGCATCACAGTCAGAGCAGTATTAAGGTGTGTGTGTGTGGGGGGGGGGGGTATACAATCCTGTGTAGTTATAATTTGCTGTAATATTTTAATACATAAATAGAAAGGGCACGATTGCTATGACTTTGCCATAAAGAAGCAAACAGGCTGTTGGACATGATCGAACCATCACACCAAGGATGTCTGGGGAGACCCCTACTGGTTATGGCACATCAGAAACTCAACACATGGATCTGCAATGGTCAAATCACTACAGGCCAGCGGCAATTCAGCAGCATTATCATCACCAATGCGGTCATTATTTTAACATGACAAGGTTTCCATGACATTCTTTTGAAATGTTGAACAAGGTGCCGTGCCGTAATGTGGCCTTGCTCTTCCCAGTTTACAGGAAATTAGAGCTGTTCCATGAACACATTTAATGTCCCAGGAAATCAAATTCAAACTGCTCCTGCTGGTCAAACAGAATGAGGGGGTAACATTTCAAGTTATTTCAGAGGAGGAAATGGTTGCTTTTGTTACAGGAGCGGCTGAGATGCCAGCATGTTTATTTATAAGTTCTCTTCTGCTATGAATGCAGGATACATACATAAATAGTCAGTTAACACAGTCAAAGCAAACTGGAGAAAGGTCTGTGTGTGTAACGCACAATTAATGCCTCCTGCGATTACTTTAAGTTTGCTCTTTGTGGCTCTGTTATTAGGACCCACAGCTACTTGGCACTTTGTGGCAAAGCCTTTTAGGTTCTCTAATACAAGGTAGGCTGCTGTGGAGAGCGCAGGCCTTGGAGAGCCTTGATGTCTGAACGACAACATAGTAACTCAAGATGAATGGTTACATTCAAAGCCCTGCTTTACGTTGACAAATGTGGTGATTATGTTCCACAGTAAGAGAGCAAGCTGTTCTTGAACCCTCTAAATAAAGAGCTCGCTTTGGTCTATGGTGGAGGGCGACACTGGCAGCTCAGCTGAAAAATTGTTGAGCGCTGGTTTTCACTGCAACTGGAATTTTTATCCAGCATTTTTCCCATTTTTTTCAGAATCCTTGTTGCATTATAAATATCGAGTGCTTAAAGTTACTGATGGGAAAACAAACTATCCTACCAATTAACTTTCATTGGAGCCGTTTGACAACTGATCTATGTAGGATTAATTGTTGTGTGTGTTGGTTTCTGCTGTAGAAACCCTATGTTCCCAGGCTGGTGACAACTTCATTGTTAATGGGCAGTGAGGGCTTCCACCCCCACTCTCACCGGAAATACACTTGAACACCGAATGTGAATTGAGCCTCTAGTGAAAAAAGTATAGCTAGACCGATATATTGGTCAGCTGATATTCTTGGTCGATACAGGCCAATCAAAGATATATCTGTATCTATCTGCATATATGTGTTCTGATATGATATGAACACTTTTTTACAGAACACATAATACAAAAAAACTATGCTTGGTTGGGATTTGAAATCCCCTCAGCACTGTCTGCAGCACATGAATAAGAGCATCATAGCTGAGCAAATGGTTATCCGCATGGTAAAGTTGCAAATTTAAAATTAATATTTTAAGGACGCAGCCTTCTGGGTACCTTTGCAAAGTCATATCGGTGCACAATCTGTGCTCCATCCTTATACACAAGAGCATTTTAATTTCAAGCTAGAAAACTTTATCGGCTGCCATATTGGTTGTTGGTGAATTCACCTCTTCTGGAGCAGGTATCGGTCATGGCCTCCAATATCGGTCAGGAAAGTACTCACCCAATAATGCACTGTTTCCTTTTGTTTGAGTGACGTTTGCTAAACACTGCAATGACCGGCGGCTTTACTAGATTACAGAGGCTTTTTTTGAAACTAAAATAAAAAATCTATTAAATTGGCTCAAGCATTTGTTTTGCCATCCCTCACCTGATGATACTAAAGCAAACTAATTATATTGTTTTCACTCAAGGTGCAGTGCTACTTCACTGCTATTCAGCATTGGACCAATTGCCGAAACTCTTTACTTTTAAGCTCATTCAGCTTTGCTAAGGCTCAACAGGAATTTACTTTGGATAGGTGTCATTTTAAATGAGCTGTCTGCAGGATGATTGACCTGAGCTTTGACACAATTCTGTGAACCGTTTCCTGGACTTGACCCACCAAATCTGTGTTTTTTGCAAATGTTTGCTTTGTTTAATATTCATGTGTTTCACAAGGTTCTGGTTTAAATCTTAAAACAACAGCATATAGGCGGTCTGTACAAGTTTTCTGGAATTTGTCAAGGCAAGCAAGTTTTCTCATTTTACTACATTGTGATTTGGATAAAAGGCATTTTTTTTTAGATTAGAAAAGAGTTATTTAGAGCTCAGAGGTCATTTGTAATAATGTAAGCACGTGTAATTTTGTCATTTTGAAGACAGAAAATGTCACTGCTGTTCTAATCCTAATTCTAATCCACTGTTGACCATACAATATTCTAGGTGTGACATACCAGACAGTCTAAAACCTGCAACAAAGCCGTAGCAGTAATTGATTTTTCTGTACATTCTCCATGAGTAGTTTTAGATAACACTCTTTTGTCCCGCAGGCAGCGCCTTGCTGTAGTAATTGTCACAGGTGTAATTTGAGCAGTTCCTTTGTGTCTCTGCAACAGTTACGTCCCCATTGGCAGTGGTAATGTGCATCGAGACTAAAGCGTGAGGCGAACAATGGAAAGCATCATGAAAGCTTTGAAAATAAATCATGTGTTTTTCTTCCCCTCGCTCACCACTCAGCCCACCATTTGTCAGAACAAAGATGTATTTTTTTTATCAGGGCAAATCTTTTGGGAATGTTTGGAAACACGGCGGGTTTGACTGTGAAGCTGCGCTGCTCTCTGTTTAACCTCATCTTAACTGTATTGGATGATAAAGAATTACCGAAGATTATTCCTGCTGGGAGCTGTAGTGATTAAGTAGCATACAGCTGTTGAACAGTAACCTCGAAGAAAGCATAATGTTGGGAGTAACAAACTATGTATTGGCATTGGGGCCCTCACTCTCCATCTCTCTGTCTCTCTCAAATCATTTCTGTTTTTGTCACCACAACAAGCTCACAGAATGAAACAGCAAAATGGTGTTCTACAAAGGTTCAGTAAAACCTGAGCAGAATTATCTGTACTTTTCCCTTTTTCATAAGTTATGGTAGGCCTTGAGAAATGGAACATGCATTTACAATCAAGGCACAGATTTTATTTATTATTTTATTGTCAACAACTCTCATGAAAAGACCACAAATAAACATGTGCGACCCTAAGACTCAATGCTTTCTGACCTCAGTAAGCTTCCCTACCTCCAAGCCCATTCATCCTATTCCTACTGAAGACATGAATGCTAAACAATTTGGCATGAATTATACTTACATATTTTAAAAGACTTAAAGGTTAAGTTCTATCAATTGATAGAAACTACAGTGTTTATGAAAAATAAACAGGAAGAAATTACGCATTTGCGTGGGACTATTTTCAGCAGCGGATTAATAACCATTTGGCACTTTAGTGAGTTTTGGGGCAGCAGAATGGCGTATGGGGGAATGAGTGTGTTGTTTGTTTGGTTATTAAAATAATACATGTGTACCTTTATCATAAAAAATAAGTGCATGTAATATGTGCATATCTTTGATAACCAGGTTACTAACAGGCGTACAAAATACAACCTGGGACAAGAGGTAACAATGAGATGGGCTGGGAGCTGAGGACTAGCTATGAGATGTGTTAACACTTGAAATTAAGGAATAAGTTTGATCTCCCATTGATTAAATAATCAGATCTCAGGAAAAGATGATGAACTGAATTAAGCATATCCATTAAATTCATCCAGGGAGCCTAACAGCTGATGACCTCCTGGGGTAGTGTGAGGCAAAATTTGCAGTTAAGTTTAATTTATATAGCCCATATCACTATTATTCCTCAAAGTGGCAACTTAATTGAATCTGTACAACAAACAATAATCTCTTTCGTTGCTATTAAAAGATCTGAGGAGATGCACAGAAAATGAAAACATGAAAAAACATGATCATATTTTCACCGTCACACAATTAGTCTCACTTGTGGTCAATTAAAGCAGGAAAATCGATAATAGTGTACAGCTTCACATCGTCTTGAAACAAAACAGAGCAGTCACATACAAGCAGCAGCGAATACCTAGAAGAATAAACGAGGTATGAGAAAATGTTAGCCTCTCATCGCTCCTGTTTTTACATCTCAATTACAGCAACTGCTTTCACAAGTGTTTTAGAGGACGGTTTGCATCAATCAGCGGGACTTTAGAGAAGTATCTTTATGTCAAGTTCTTAGATTCAAGCAATGTCTTACCGAGGGATGAAAAGGAATCATACTTGCAGATTGGGTGGAAGCGGTCACAGTCAATGGTTGTAACCTACTTTGACTGGGGGATGATAAAGATATATCACTTTTATATTCCTTTATGCCTGAGCATCTTTTATCTAAAAGTAAAAGTGTTCACACGTTCTCATACATCCTGAACAAAGGGAAGCGATTCAGTCTGGTAACGTCTCATCTAATCAAAACATCCTTTTCATTTCACTTCTGCCTTATAAAAGATGTCCTTGGTGCTTCATTAACTTTCAGTATTTAATTCTTTTTTATACAGATGTGATAAACCAAAGTTTGTATAAGGTCTAAGTACCTCCATTAGACTCAACTGGTGTAAATACATGTTTCATTCAGATCGGTAAATATTCAGTGTGTATGGGCGAATGTTGTTTAAAGATGTTTATAAAATCTAAATGAAAAATCAAGATTAAAATTTTAATGAGTGTTTTAAAAGTAGAAAAGCACAACATAACTGCAAATGAAAGGGGTTGCCAATTCATCAGTTAGTTGGACAGAAAATTAATCAGGAACAGATCTGGTTATCCATTCATCACGAAAAACATGTATTATTTCCGCTTTCAGCTTCGCAAATGAGAATTTTGCAGCATTTTTGTTTATTATGTAAACGAAAAATAAGTTTGTCTTGGATTTTTGTTGGGACAACACAGTTCATTTGAAGCAGTGACTGGGCCGACGCTTTTTAATTGAATGATGTATTAAAGACAAAAAGATGAATAACAGAAGGATTAATCAATAACGGACCTCACCTTGTCTACCTTAAAGTGACCTTATCTTTAGTATATGTGTAGTTATTACCAAGAAAACATTTTAAAGGCCAACATAAAATGGAAACAGGAAATGATGTCATGCATTCAGTTAAGTTTCAACAGAATCTATCTATCTGGTGATGAGTCACAGGCTCTGTATGTGGGTTGAACAACTCAGCTTTATAAGGATCACGTCAAAATCACAGTTGAAGAGCTTTTCTATGTATTATTTTTTTTACAGTGCAAGTAAACGTTACCCACATAAAGTTCTATAATGTCACACATAGCGTTGAGTTAGTGACGTCAGTAAGACAGACATTGTACAGTGTCACGTGTCAGCCTGTTATTTCATCCTCTTATAATAACCCCTTACCAGGGCCGTAGCCAGGATTTTAGAAGCTCAGCTCATGAATCCAAATCACCTGAAGAAAACATTTTCAACCATTTACAAAAAAACCCCAAACTTAAATAATCAACTCTGTCCCATTTTATTCAACTCCTTTAGTTTAATTTTTCTGTACATTGTATCTCCCTAAATGCTGCATCACCTTCTCTAAATATAAATATGGGGGAGGTACTCTTAATTTTTAACTTATATATTGATAAAACAAAATATTACTTTTTTTAGGAAAGTAATTTTAAGACATTTCATCTAAAGACTATTTCAGAATGAGCCCTGTAATTCTAGGACACAATATTTCTGACGTGAAGTCTGTGCTCTCGATTGAAGCGCCAGGAAAGTTAAAAAATGTGTCGACAAGTTAATACAAAAAGAAATACACAACATTACACGAGTTATAATATTTACTCACCTGAAATAAAAAACCTGTCATTTTGTTTCAGGACTAAACTTTGCCCCCTGCTCGTCTGATGAGCAAACAACGTGTATGATTTACATGCAATCATATTCTGATTTCCTTCTCTCGCAGCCCACAATCAAAAGGCCAATTCTCCGTGTATTATGATGCTGGATTACATGTCAGTCACAGATTTACATATGAAGGCAGGGTTCCTCTGCCAAGGGCCGTTAAATAGATGGTTGTTGGACACAGAATCAGATTTTTAGGCTGCTCTGTAATCTTTCGGTATCAGTCAAGATGCGGGACTATTTAGCCTCTGGGGCCCCCATGTGGTCTGTGAAGGTAATACTCCCCCAGGTTGTTTAGACTTTAGAGCATCAAGAACAAGATTTGTAGGCTGTCGTCTGCAACAGTGTCTCAAAAAAACCCACTATTCAGTTCTGCTGAAGGGTTTTGTTTTATATCTCGATTGTTTGCCAGAAACAGTTTTGGCGTGGGAAGTGGTAAATTCTAGTACCAGTCAGGATGGATAGAAGACTTCCTGAGAAGATTCAGAACCTTTGGTGTGCTGATCACCGAATCAACAGAGTCATACAGACAGCCAATATAATCTTGGGGAGTCCATCAACATCCCAGCCTCCAGGATATTTTTCAGCAAACCCTAACTAAAAAAATCATCTCGGACCCATCTCATGTTACCAACTCCTCTCCTCAGGAAGACGATAAGCAGGCACAACCATGTGAAATATTCATTTGTCCTGTCCATTAAAACCCTAAACACCACCTAGGCTGTAAGGGGTATGTGTGTAGATGTTGTTCATTATTATCTTTATTTTTTTACTAAATGTGAAATGTTATGATGATGTAAATGGACATGTGCTAGTGATCTACAGATATACAGCTGTGTTTTTACTGTATCAGAGCCTGTGAAGTCCAAGGCACGTTTCCCACTGGGACAATAACAGTCTACAACAACGTCAACAATGCTGACAGTATCAAAGTTAACTTACTTAAGTGCTCATACAAACATAAAGGTCATTTGTTCCCCTCTAATAGGACTCGCAGGACAAAAATGAGGAACAAGTGGCTAACATAGTGAAACTGTCGCAGTTCGGGTGCAGGCGCCAGACTACTTGGTAGGGTTTAGGAAAATATATTTTGGATAAAATTAAGTAATTTTAGTTAAGTAATGTACATAACTTACATGATGCAATATTATAAATAAGACTTTTGGTTTAACACAGGACATGACCTCTGGTCTCCTTGCAAAAAATGTTTTGTTATACAGGTGACTTTAGTAACTGGGGAGATCCGCAGATGTCTTGTGGTCTAGGTTTGTGACAACAATCCCGTCTTTTAATACTTTTACTTTCCAACACCGGGGTCTGAAGCAGACTTGAAACTTTTGTCAAAATAATCTCAAGGTGAATCACTGAGTACATGAACTGCTGTGTGCTTTAATCAATTACAACACATGACCCTCGAATCTTCGAAATCATGAGAGGGTTATTCTTAAACATTTTATACTCTGTTGGTCTTAAACATTAGAAGAACCCTTTCTGTGTTTCCCGCTCTATGATATAACTCAGTGTTCGAGGACCCGCTTTGATGGTTTCTCTGAGGACACTTAGAATTACTTTGTGCTGAACTCAAAACAAAATTTATATTTCTCTCTCTTTTTTTCAAATGTGTTTATTCGGTTTTTCCATTTAACAAAGGAGACAAAGAGAAACAACAATTTAAGAACAAAACACTATGCAGCTCAGTAAAAAAGAAAACAGGACAAAAAGGCACGTTTATCAATAACTGCAACATTTTTGAGTCATATAGTACAGTATCACAACAACGACGACGACCGTTGTTGGGTCCTGATGTCTCATAAAACTTCGTATAAAACCTCTGGACAAAATGGCAGACACATTTACATATTCAAGAGACAGCCTCCACATTTTGGTGAAGTCGGCTGTTTTGGAGTGTTTTAGGCAAGTCTGAAAGTCTGGTGGAATGTGCTCCATAATTATCTCTTTTTTTTATGTTTTATTGACATTCAGCATAAAACACATTTCCACATCATTGGTTTCAAGTATCTGTAAAAATAGTCTATTTGTGTTTGTCTGAAATGCCCCGTTTTAAATATGTGACAAACGGAACAATACAAACACAGAACCAATAGGGAGCTATCTGCTCTTTACCACATACATCATACATTTGCATGAAAAAATTCTGGCCTAAAAGGCATAGTTACACAGTTAACCTATTTTCCCTGACTTGATACAGAAAGTTCCAGTTCATGGTTAACGTGATGTCATCTTCTCTCTTTTGTAAATGTCCATCCATGTACTTAAAGTGGGGCTCTCTTGTGGTAACCATTTCTTTGTGAGCTCCTTTTTTACAGCAACCAACAACGTCTTTAATAAATGTTTGTCGTCTCTTTTCAATCATTCTTGCAGTATGAGTCTGAAGAATAAGATACAAAAATATCGTAACGCGCATGATTTATTCCTTTCCAAAAGTCTTGGATGACAAGGCAGTCCCAGAAACTATGGTCATGATTTGCATTTAAATTTTCAGTTTCTCTAGCAAACTGGGGGCTACCATCATAGCACCTCTATATTGTTATCCATTCTTCCTCAGATGAGTGCATCTCTTCTTCCTTTTCCCATTTTGTTTTGAAGTACAAAGCTGACTGTGTTTTTAGATTTAACAGCCTCCCATACAAACATGAAATAATTCTATTAGCAGCATTCTAAAGTTATCTCTCGATTAAAATAAGATGCCTAATTAGATTTCCCCCGAAGACCTTGAACGTTGAAGTCCAGGGGAGTTCCTTCAGAGTGAATAAACAAAGTAGACCAGGCCATTATTAGAATGACCTTCACTAACATGAACGTGTCACACAATAGCGACATGCAGAAACAGTATGGTGCCATCCATTCTTTACTAGATTAGCAGGTCTTTGTCTGGTATCCCTTTTAACAACAAATTATAGCCCTGTCTTCAGGGACACACTTGGATTTAAACATAGGCCTAATATTTTACCACGTTTTTCTATAGTAGATATCACAACTCATTCACATAAAATCTGAAAGCACCTCGAGCCTTAAACCTCAAACCAATCGCACAGCAACTCCACCTTCATAGATATTCCTCATGATATTAACCATGCGTTGGATTGTATATGAACCATAAGCAGTTTATTACAACACCGAACACTGCCAGTAAGTGGAATTCTAGGTTGAAAATATCCCACAACCGTCTGCATACTGACACGAACACATTCACATACACAGCTGTAGCACCTGTTTTACTCTGCTTCTACTCAAGTCTATTCTCATTTTGATGTCCCAGAAACCACCCTGAGTTGTTTAGTCCTGCTCTGCCCTCAGCTGGTGGAGGACTGCTACAACATCCAAGTACCAAAATACTCACTCTTCAGTAAATAAACCATTTTCATTTAGCTGAAAATGAGGCCTTTCCTCTGGCTTCAAGCTTTACCGTGTAGCAGTAGAAGTGGAAAGGATCTGAAAAACTGGACTTGTTCATCCATTTGCGTTATTAATCACAGTCATGGTATGACTGTATTATTTGGGATTCTACTGATAGGACAAACTTAAAAGCCGTCAGACAGTCACACTCTTCTGTGTTCATATTAAGACTCAACTCTGATTCTGTTTACACTAAAACAGGGATTTTTTATGGGACTCAGACTAGGTTCAGATAAGGTGTGATCGTGTAAATAATAAAAAAAGAAACCTAAGATTATTTAAGGGAAGGGTTTCTGAAAGGATTTCTTTTAGGTACCAGAATTGACCCCTATTCATACAACTGACTGGAGCAGACATTTGGAAAATGTCAGCACAGGATCTTTCAATCACTTCATTTGAGACTGGTGACAGAATTGGGTAAATATGGTGAATTGGTAGTTTAAATAAACTGCTCCGTATTTAGATTTTGTCTTTTTTTTCCTCTTTTCTTTACGTTTATTCTGTAATAGTTTATTCTCTCTCTGAAAAAAAAAAAGAACGGGAATTATTGTTTAAATTATAGAACTGTGTCATGTCATGGCTTTACAATTGTTTTTACCTGTTTCGCTGGGCCTTGATTTTTTTTCTTGGATATCTTAATGCCTGAAAAAAAATCCTTCTTTAAGTCTGCTATTGGGTCAACTCCTTCTGTATTACGACCCAACCTGATACTGGCCAACCATGGACCCAGCGGCCTTTGACCAACCTATTCATGACCTCATTTGCATAAAAAATATATGGACAAAGGCTACCTCTGAGTAAATCAGAAATGCAGCCCTGTTCATGGCATGAAGGAAAGTGTCACTCAAGCCATGGCTAATGAGAAAGGCTCTAGTGAAGGCTTTGAATAGTATGGTCCAACTTCCCTAAACATACAAAGCTCAGCTTCGTCTCTGCCATCATGGTGTCCATTCGCCTACACAGATGTGAATGCTGGATCCTGAAGGATCAAGGATGTCTTTATTATCCCAGAGGGGCAATTTGTTTTATAGCCAGCAGTACCACACAACAATCACACCAACAAGAAACGGTTAAATTAGAACACACGAAATGTTAAAAAAAAGGCAATGCATCAATAAATAAACATCACTTTAGGCTATTTAAAAGGCTGATGGCAGTTGGGACAAAAGAGTGTACAATGTAAATGTGGCAAGAAGGAAGCAGCAAGGACTCCTTAAAAAGAGGGTTTCATTCAGGGTTGACTGGGCCTTCTTAAGAGTCCTGATGTTGAACACCTCAGTCAGGTCATTCAACGTGGTGTCTACAATTATGCAGCAGGTCTTGACCATGCCCAGCATCCTGTTTTTATTTTTGAAATTAGGAGATCCGTTAAAGGAGAATATAAGAATGGATTCAATAAAAGAAGAATAAACCTTTTTTGCGAACAGCGTCAACCTGAGGGCTCAAAGGTCAGTTCATCGTCCACAATGGTACTAAGGTATTTATATTGCCTCACAGACTGAACATTTTGACCACTAATGACAGCTGGAGTGATGGCAGTGGGTTTTCTTTCTGAAATCCTCTGCCACCTCCTTGCTTTTTTACACATTCATTTCTAAAAAGGACAATTCACACCAATTAATAAAATCCGCTAAAACAGGGCCATGATCCGGGTCATCATTAAGAAGCAGAGACACAATTACAGAATCATCAGCAAATGTTATGACATGATGCCCTGCATGTTGACTCCGGCATTCATTTGTATATAAAACAAATAAAAGCAGAGAAAGAACGCACCCTTGTGGTGACCCAGTAGAAGAAAAAATAAAAAAAACCGACCCCATTTACCCTCACATGCTGTGATCTGTCAGCTGATCAGGCCAAGATCAATGTTATGGAAGCTCTGTAGTTTTTCGTGAGGCTGGATGCAGTTAAAAGCTGATGAGAAGTCGTACAAACCTTTTTTGCTCCGTCAAGATGAGTTAAAATCATGTTAAAAGGGTTGCAATTGCATCCTCAACCCCCCCTGCCTGACCTGAAGGCAAACTGAAGTGGGTCTACGTTGTCCTGCACAGAGTTCGTAAGACCACCCTTTACAATCTTTTCAAACGACTTCATTACTAGAGAATTCAGCGCAACAGGCCTGTGGTCATTAAGTGACTTGGGAGCACAGCATTTTGGGTACAGGTACAATGATGGAGTCCTTTCAGAGACAAGGAACCCGATGAAGCTGTAGAGAATAGTTAAAAATTAAGCTAAAAATATCTGCAGGCTGTACAGCACAGTTTTGGGAAGACGACCTCCGATGCCATTCGGTCCTGGGCTTTTCTTTTCCTTTATGCCACGGAAAATCTTCTGTGCTCTCGCCTTGTCTACCTGCACAGTGCACTAGTCAGGATTAAAAACAGTGTTCCTCACTAAAATCATGGACATTAAAACGATTTTAAAATATGTTTAGCTCATTAGAGAGGTCAGAGTCTGTCAAACCATGAAAGGAAATGTTGCCTGTCTTGGGCTGCATCCCCATCATGGATTTGACCCCCTCGCATGCAGGGTGTGAGTTACCAGAGCTTAACATGTCTTGCACTTTGTCCTTGTAGTTGCACTTAGCAATTTTAAGATATCTTTTAACTTGTTTTTGTAATTCCCTATATCCAATCACATCACCATTGTTAAAACTGATATTTCGCTGGATGATGGCGCTTTTAAGAGATTTTGAGACCCATGGTTTGTTGTTTGGATAAAGTAAAACAGACTTCTTGGGAATAACTGAATTCTCACAAAAAGTGACCTATGCTGACACAGTTTCTGTCAGTTCATCAAGATCAACACAGGAATTTTTGAAAAAGTCCCAGTCTGTGCAATTAAAACAGTCCTGAAGGCAGTGAATTGACTCCTCCGACCAAACCGGAACCAATCTTCATTCCGGCTTGTTTCTCTTCAGGACTGGTTTGTAGGACGGAACCAAATAGACTGTGTTGTGATCCGACAGCCCAAGTGGAGCTCTCAGAAGAGATTTAAAAGCCCCTTTTATGGATCCGAAACAAAGGTCCAGAGTTTTTCGTAAGTCGTGGTGGACATGTGACATATTGATAAGAGACTTCCCGGGTTTACAGTTGTTAAAATCGGTGCATCGGGTGCAATCCCCTGAAGCCTTTGCACTGTTTTTACCATAGCCTGAGTAGCATTCTCGGTATTAGCCTTCGGGTGAATATATACCAATGTAACAAACGCATGGGAATTCCTGTGGTAAATAAAAAGGCCGTAGAGACACAGACAGAAGTTCACTGTCCGGTGTAATGTTTCCCTAACAACCACTGTGCTACACCATTTTTTGTTGACATAAAGACACAAACCTCCACCGAGTGACTAACCGGTCACCGTGGGGTCTCTGTCAAGATGAAAGGGTTCCCTGAAGCCATCAATTTCCAGGTTGGAATTGCCACCAGTGCCATCTACCCAACAGAAGTCCCTGGATGGATGCTACACCAGAATACTCTGTGTAGTTCTGAACATTATACATGGCTCACATGTTACCATCAAGGTTGAGTGAGAAAATAGCATCCAGGAGGTTGAGGCTGGCCGGTCATTGCCAGAGACACCAGTTCCCAGACAGTAAAGTGGTGCTGTGGTGCCAGATGTGTGAAGGATCAGGATGACTTGAAATGTCTGAGTACGACTGAATGAATGTATGAATGACCTGCGAGGACCACAGACCTTTAAAGTGTAGATTTTAAGCAAATCTACACTGCAGCCTCTAGATTCCAGCTTGCAAGCCTACAGCCATCCTCTCAGCAAATTCTGAATTCTGTAAACCTTGGCTTTTTAAGCCTGCAGCCTTCCCCTCCTGAGCTGGCTAGCCTGCCATCTAACCCACCACCTGCATGTCATGAAATATGTGAGCCTTCTGTGGACAGTCTATGGAGCTAACAATCAATTCTTAAGCATTGTATCCAAACTATAAATTAGTCAGTGGGTTCCGGGATTGTTAAAGAAGCAAAGAAAAAAAGTAAGGCAAGTAATGTACGGCAAATGATAATAATGAATCTCAAGAGAGACGCAGATAAATCTAACAGAGAGCGGGAGATAAGCATATGCTGGGGTTTTACATTGACAGGAAAGTACTAATAGTGTCATGAGTTATTAATGTTTAGCAATGTTGTTGACTTGTATTTCAGGGTTCAGATATTATTTCTTGTTTTACCATGTCACTTTGTCTCCCTGTCATGAGTTCTCATTGTTTAGTTTTGTGTTTAGTGTATTCCATGTTTGGGTCACAATTTAGTCTTGTTAAGTATTTCACTTGTGTCTTTTTGATTAGATCATTTCCTGTTTTACTTTGTCACCTTGTCTCTCCTGTTGGTCCACTTCCTGCCTTTGTGTTTCCCGCTTGTTTGATTATGTGCCCTGCCCTGATTGTTTTCACCTGCCCCTTGATTGTCTCACCTGTGTCTGACTAGCCTCACCTCCTAAGTTTATTTAGACTTTGTGCTCCCCTGTCTTGTTGCCAGTTCATTGTCGTCCATCGTGTGTGAGTCTATGTCCCTGACCTTACTCTGGATTATCTTCCTGCCTCCCCTGATTTCCTCGTTGCTCCTCATGTTCCCTTGGATTACCCTTTTCCCGGTTTTGTTTGTAAGTTTTTTGCTCTGTCTTTTGATTTTTCTTTCTGTCTGTTGTTGGAGTTTAGATTTTGTTTGTGCATTTTTGCCTTTTATTTAATTAAATCCGTATAAGTCTGCTTCTGGGTCCTCACCTTTTTGTTTAACTGTGAAAGAATGAACTGGCACACGTGGACCCAGCAGACTTTGCAGATTTTGATTGTTTTGCTAAAATTTAATTTTTTCAGAACTTTTTGAGAGAGGTGAGAGGAGATGTTGATTTTGAGCAGTGTCCCGGGACTGGGACTCGCTTGGCCATTTTTCCTGGCTCCCGTGGAGGCACCAGGAAAAGACATGGCCATTGTGGCTCTTGTCTTCCTCGCTCCTCTCCCCTGCCCAGAGCCCCAGAGCCTCATTGCCTAGCTCCCCAGTAACTCCTGCCCCTGTGTTCAGGTCGGAGGTCCTGCCGACTCCTTCTCCTGTGTTTCGGTCGGAGGTCCTGCCGACTCCTGTGTTCCGGTCGGAGGCTCTGCCGACTCCTGCTCCTGTGTTCCGGTCGGCTCCGAGGCCGACTCCTGCTCCCCGGGTCCAGGCGGCTCCCCGAGTCCAGCAGGAGGATTCCCATCCTCCTGACTGTTGTCCCACGTTGATGAACACTGTTCACTGTTGTCCCACGTTGATGAACACTTGTCCTGAGTCCCTACTCCGGACCCCCTCCACCCTCCCGGTCCTGGTTCCCCTTCGGCGGCCCGGCCAACACCTGCCCGTCCTCCGGAGAGGCTCCGCCGTTCTGGATGGCCCTCTGCCCGTCCTCCAGAGAGGCTTCGCCCGCCTGGTCAGCCCCCTGGCCGCCCTCCTGAAGGCATTTTCTTGGAATTTGCCCCTCAACAGTCCCTGGCTGTTAACTGAACTTTGTACCCTTGAACTCCTGACCCGGATGATTCAATTAGATTTTCCTTTTTTGTCTTTTGTTGGATTTTGAATTTTGTTTTTTGCCTTTTGTTTATTAAATTATATCTAAGTCTGCATCTGGGTCCTCAACCTTCTTGTTTAAAACCTAAACTCTTGGTCTTGTGTCCGGCCATGTTGTGTGGGTTCTCCTGTTGCCTATTGGGTCTTGTGCTTTGCCTGTTTTTGTGCCTAGCTTGTTTTGTGACTGCTGGTTTTGTGCTTGCTTCTTTTTGTGATTATTTGCTAGTTTTATGATTTGCTTGGTTGTCAAAGCACTTTGTAAACTTTTGTTTTTAAAGGTGCTATATAAATAGTTATTTTATTATTTGGGTTTAAATAACCCAAAATGTTGATGCCATTGGGTTTGGCAACAGGAGGATCAGGAAGCTTAATTCAGATGGAAAAATCTGAAGGCCAAGGAAACAAAGGACCATGCTGAAGCCGCAGGTGTGGTTCTTGACATTATTAGATTTCTGAACTAACAAGCTCTGAATGGGATTCAAGGTGTTGGGCTTATTTCACAGCAGACATTTTTACATCCAACAAGAGGAAAAGCACAGGTGTTAATAATAACTTCAACAATGGTGCGGTTCTATTCAGGTGTCTGAGAAAGCCATGACAGGCAGTGAGCATGCAGACAACCAAGACAATGAAATTGAAGCAGCTAAATGGAACACAGCCATCATTAATGCTACTATAAACACCTGTGCCTTTCCTGCTGTTGGATGTAAAAAATATCCGCTGTGAAAAAGATTGTAGAGGAAATTGAGCTAATTCCTTGTCATTTAAAGGACACACATTCTGGACCTCAGCCCTGATATTTGGAAAGGTGGAGCCTCACTGGTGGAGACAGTAGCTATTGCCACAGTATAATGAACAGCTCCTCGGCTTAAGTTATGTATTTTTTTTCTTGATGTTATTTCATGTCCTGTTTGTCTTCGAAGGTGTGTCTTAATGTCTCTCTCATTTCAGAGCACTCCCTGCCACTGATTGTGTCCACCTGTGCCTAGCTGTGATCACCTCCCCCACAGTATATAGTCTGCATGCTCCCTCCTTCTGTACCAGTCTGTCGTTGTTCCTCTGTGGCAAGCGTTCCAGCCTTTTTTCCGAGTGAGACTTCTTTGTGAATTTGACCATGTTTTGTTCCTGTTGACCCAGCCTTAGCCTAGCCCCGTTGGATGTCTATTTTGCCTGCCTGTGTAACAAACCTTGGACTGATTACCAACAAGACCTTGCCTTTTTACTTTGCCTCTTGAGTCGTGCTTTTGGGTCCAGCTCTTGTGCCACAGTTTGTGTGATACACAGGAGCTCCAAAAAGACACTCGAAGAGGTCTTTGCCAAACAAAGATGATGATGCTCATCACAAGTCACTTGTAGAACAAAGAGCTGGGGCCTCATTTATTAAACTGTCGGGGGAATTCATTAAAGGATTGCACGGCTTTTGCGCCCCCCTCATTCTCAAAGCGCATGCAGAGGGTTGAATGCACCCAATAGTGCGCTGCAGAGCAAACGGCTCCGGTGCCGATGCATCGCACAGATAATAAATAATAATAATGCATTTTATTTATATAGTGCTTTTCATCATACTCAAAGGCACTTTACATTTTAAAACAACTAAAAAGGAAACAATATAAAACAATGAAATAAAATCAGCATCAGAGAGTGAAAATATTGTCTGCAGAGATGTGGTGGTAATTGCAGCACACCTATTATAAGGGCTGTCACGCTCTTAGTTTCCACTGATCATGGCCACAAATACGTGTGATCAAAAAATGTATTTGTCTTTAAAATCAATCTGTTAATATTATGTTGTCATTATTATTATAATCGGGAGACCAATCAGATCAGCTAACACATTTCAAGTCGTGACTTTACAATAAACTGTTAAAAGAGCTGCCCCTCCTCTCCCTGCTCATCATCGACCTGTGCATGGAGTTAAGATCCGTCAGCGTGCGCCACACCACACTTTGCTAAGCCGTGTGCCTGTAACCCTTGTTTTCCAGTTATGTATATTGCTATTTTGTCATTTTAGTTGTACCACATTCCTGTGTTTTACCTATAATGGAATAAACTGCCCTGTACTACATGAAGGTAACAGTTTAATCAGTGTCCTGAGGAACTGCTACCAAAGCCTTCTGTGTGAGGTTTACGTTTCTTAATCATGGGTGCTTAATGTAGTACATTTTGAGTGTCAACAGCTTCACTATCTTGTAGGTGTGTTATTTACTTTGTGATATCACTGAAATGAGGGAAACTGAGTTTTTCTGCAGAAAATTAAATATTCGTCGGGAGATGGTTATCAGACCGCGCATAGATGTTCTAGCATTTCCAGACAATTATCTTTTTGAGCGGTACCGTTTCACGTCACAGTCCATCATCTACTTACACAACCTCATCCGTCCTTACATTTGCAACATTACCAACCGTAGTCATGCTCTCACATCCCAGCAGATATTATGTGTTGCGCTGCGTTTCTTTGCAAATGGGAGTTTTTTGTATAATGTCGGAGATGCAGAGCACCTGAGTAAGGCAACTGTATGCAGGGCAGTCAGAAAAGTGTGCCTCGCCCTGAAACGGCTATTACCCATCTTTGTCGTTTTCCCTGGACATAAACCTGTCAGAGCCATCAAGGAGGAGTTCCACAGGATGCAGGTGAATGATGTAGAGATCCGTTAAATTAATTTTAAATTATATTCTGTTAATGACATTGTGCTGCAACCTCAGACTGGGATTAGTCATTTTAATTTATTTCAGGATTTCCCAGTGTGATTGGCTGCATAGATGGCACACACATCCCCATCACGGCTCCCTCACATAATGAAGCAGATTATGTGAATAGGAAGTCAATTCACAGCATAAATGTGCAGGTACATGTAGATTGACTACTGTTTCAAAATGTTAAAGACCGCATCATAGTTCAACATCTGTCATTCTCTGCACTGTCAAGATCATATGTGATGCTGCATACATAATGTGGAGGCCAAGTGGCCTGGGTCTGTTCATGACTCAAGGATTTATCGCCAGTCTAACCTGAGCAACAGACTGCAACGTGGTAAGCAGCCTCAAGATTTGCACAATATAATTCACTTGTCTCCCTCCTTTAATATACTCTAATGTATCCACTATACATGACAAGAGAGTTTGATGGCCTTCTGCTGGGTGACAGGGGTTACCCATGCCAACCTTGGCTGCTGACCCCTTACCCTGACTCTGAACCAGGCCCCCAACAGAACTTCAACCGGGCTCACTGCAGGACGAGAGCCCGTTTCCAGTGCCTACGTCACCTCAGGGTGACCCCTGAGAGGGCCTGTGATATTATTGTGGCATGTGTCGTTCTTCATAATATTGACACTATTAGAGGAGAGCAACACCCTGCCCTACAAATTGAAGACCCTGATGATGACCCCATCCACCTGCCAGCTATGCAGGACGGCAGAGCAGCCAGAGACACCATATGCCATACTCACTTCAGAGATTAGGTCACCATCATCACCACCACCACAGCAGTCAAATAAAGACATAATACACATTTCATTTGGTCTTGTTTATTTCCTACAAATACAAGAGTTAGTTTAGTTAATGTTCCAATAGTTAACATAATTAACATAATTCACCTGTGACCATGCACCCACCTCTAACTTGTGCTCCAGTATTTCAATTTCTAGACCTGCCCTCCCAATCTGGCGGTCCAAGTATTGCAGTTTGTGCTTTGTGAAACGGACCCCAGGTGAATTGAAGCAAAAGGAGAAGATGCACTGCAAAGTTTAACACCCAGAATTTCAAGAACCCAAATTCAAGCTCTAGGAATTTATTTTAAAAATGTAACACAGAGGTATGAATAACAAATAAATAAACCATAAATACACAAATAAAATGTAAACTTAAAATTAAATTTTAACAATAGACAATTTTCAAAATTGGGCTGTTTATTTTGGGACACGTTCTCCACCAACGGCAACAACTTCTCAGTGTTTCTCTGCATTGCTGAAATTGCTCATCCTCTTTAAAGAATGTGTGACAATCATGTCAATTTTTGTCATCGCCTGTACTGTCACCCCAACAGAGAAACGGGCGAGGAAATATCATGTAAGAGACCGGCTAAGGTGCCCAGGCAGGATTTGTTAAAGATGTGACACTTCAAATTTAGGGGTACGTGCTGGGTGGTCCCGGTGAAGCACTACATTAGGTTACTTGTAGTTTTCATGGGTTGTCATTGTTTGCTTTGTGTTCAGTTTGTGTTCCTGTCATGATTTAGTTAGTTATGCATTTCATTGTGTAGATATAATCTCCAGGTGTTTTACCGTCACAGTCTTGAGTTTGGTTTTAGTGTTTCCAGTTTTATTTTGTAGTTTTCGCGCCATTTAAGTCTTGCTCTGTTTAACTTCCTGCCTATGTGTGTATTTCCCTGCCTGTTTGATTATGTGCCCTGCCCTTATTGTTTTCACCTGCTCCCTTGATTGTCTCACCTGTGGCTGATTAGTCTCACCTCCCCAGTGCATTTAATCTTCGTCTTCCCATGTCCCTGTGCTAGTTCGTTTGTCATCTTTGGTCCTGATATTTTGTCGCTAGTGTTCGCATTGTGGGTTTTCCTTGTGGCTGCTTTATGTTGGACTTATGTTTTTGCCTTTGTTTTGTATTTTTTTGCTATGAAATAATTTCATTGTCTGCATCTATGTCCTCTACCTTTTTGCTTTTATCTTGAACTGTGACAAAACGAGGAAGTTAAACAAGACAAGACATACATGGGGCGAAAACTACAATATAAAACAGGAAACACTAAAACCAAACTCAAGACTGTGACAGTAAAACACCAGGAAATGATATCTAAACTATGAAATACATAACAAAATCATGACAGGAACGCAAACTAAACACAAAACCAAACAATGACAACCCCAGACAGTAGTTTTATTTTACAGTTTAAACCTTGGTATAAAATAGACTAAACGACTAACTAAAGTATTTTAATTATGAACATAAACAAAACAGGCTTTCAAAGGTTTTTATTTCCAAAAATACATTTTTGTGGCCTGCAAATAGGCATAGGCCTACATTACAAAGATTAAGATAAGACAAGACAAGATAAGATAGTACTTTATTTATCTCCAGAGGGGAAGTTTGGGTGTTGCAACAGCACAAATAGCAGGAAGGATAGTACAAATAGAATAGGAATAGATCAAAATAAAATTAAATAAGAGGTATATGCAATTGGTAAACAAGAATGACATAAGTGACAATCTAAAGTGACATATTTGTCAGATCCCTTGCCTACTAACCAGGAAATAAATGTTTTGATAACTATAATCTTTTCACTTTATCTTGAGACAAAACATTCATTTTGGTCTCAAACAGAATACATGAACAATCAGCTTTCGTCATTTGGAAAATAACAGTCATCTGTCCCCATAGAAAAGCAAAATGACGAATGCTGGAGTCGAACTCGGGAACCCCACAATTCACTATTAATATCAGTACTAATATTTTTTAAAGCCACCACACCGAGGACATTGGAGACACGAGAGAATACGATTCCCAGTGCCACAATTTGACTTTTGTCAATGCTTCAATAAAACCATTCTGCATCCAAGGTGAGCGAGTCATAGTGGAGTGAGTGTGTTCCCATGTGCCTTTAGTTGCTCCATTGTCCTCCAAAAGTGAAAAGATATGCAAGTTAGGTCACACCCTCCTGGTCTGACTTCATAATGACTGATGGCCAGAGATTTAGAAAAAATAAAACTTGTTGCCTTCCACACAAAAACCCCACATGATGCTCCTGCTGTTTGGGATGGGCAGTGGTGGAACATGCCCTTTTCCCTATTACAGGACACTTTTTCCTGACGATTGCCTGACACATAGAGTACAGATTAATTAGTTCAATCATGTTCAATAATTCCCAAGGGTGAGTTAGGTTAATGAACAGTGGTTATAATGAAATTTAATTAGCATGCCCTGTGTTGCTCCCTAAATATTTTCCAAAATGCATTGTCTAATAAACACATTCACTCACCTTGTCACATCTTTACAATTCTGGATTTGGTTGCCTCAAATGAGTCAATGTTGACCGACCTCAACTCCTTAAGATCCATATCTATGAAAGAACAAAAAAGTCGACCCCTCATACAACAGACAGTCTCATGTTTGTGCCGATTAATTACAATGAGTGTCCAGTGACCATCATGGCACCTTCAATTGCCGCGTCATATTTCATGAGGTCCAGCTAAAAAAAAACCCAACTAATTATAGACAAAGATAACTGTATTGCAAATGTAAAACTGAAACAAAATTCTACTTACTCCTCTCAAATCCTTGTGTTTTCCCTGCTAGAGGGAAGTAGTGGCGTATGAATCTATCACCAGAGTAACGGTTGTTTCGCATTACAGTGCTCAGCTAGGCGTTCACCATCTATAAAGTACAACAATAACATGTTATCTGCTTTTTCTCCAACAAGCTAAAATAAATATTAGTCCAATAATAATGTCAACAAGAGTAAAATACCGCACTCTCCAACCCCAGGCTCCAAGGTTCTCCGAGTAGACGTTATAAGGCCCAATTTTCGACCACAAGGTCTGTGTCCTCCTCCCTGCCCATATGCCTCGGATTACTGTAAAGATATCAATGTCAGTTATTTGGGAAATGCAAAATTTGGAGTGTACATTTTCAGTCTACTCATATTTCGGCATCAGGATGTTCGGGGTACTTGTAAGGGGTACGTTCAGTCTGATGCCTGTGATGGGCCAGCCAGAGGAGAAGCATCACTTTTTTCAATTTGGCAGGGATCCTCTCCTCTGGCTGAAAATAATGTGTTATAAAATGGTAAATGTTGAACTTTTATGGGGTTTTTTTTTGCCCTTTTCTGAAACCTGGTCTGCACTTTTCCCATCCAGTTTTAGGATCTTGAAGGGACCCAGCACGTCTTCCTCCAGCTTACCGCCTTTGCTTTTTCCTGACACACATTTTGGCTCAAGACCAGATGTCCTCCTGGCCCCTCTCCTCGTTCCTTTTTCGGACCTTGTCTTGTCGCCTTTTCACATTTTTCTTCACCTCAGAGTCCTGAAGTTTTCGGCTTTCACACACCGTATCATTCTGCACCAACGTGCAGACCTTCTCTACCGTTACCTGCCAAAAATCAATCAGAATGTAGAGATCAACAACTAACCAATTTATTCAGGAAAATGGAAAATTGAAGTACAGGCACGATGAGGCAGGAGAAAATTTGGGTTCTCATGTGCAATATAGTAACATTTTAAGAAAGTATAACTACTTGTTTTACTTGTTCAAAGGAAAGGAGCAGGAACTAGAACTCAGTTTATAAAAAAAAACAACGTACCTCTGTATAGTACCATTCAGTTTCTCCACAAGACCATTGGTCTGTGGATGGTATGGTGAGCACAGGCTTCTCTGTATGCCCAGCCTCTCGAACAAGCCGTAGTTCACCTTGAATGTATAAAAACTTACAGTATTTCAGCACAACAGTTTCATATTGGTATTCATAATACACCATTGCTTGACCGTATTGTGAAACTCAGAGCCCTGGTCTGTTAGTAGTCTTCTAGGTGAGCCAAATTTGTAAAGGAAAATAAAAACACAATCTGTCACCTCATCTGCTGTTTTACTCTTTGGTGGGTAGGCATCTGCCCATTTGTTGAAATAATCAACCATGACACATATGTACTGGTTCCCACCATCTGTTTGAGTGAGCTTACCCACCAGATCCATCCCAACTAGTTTGAGAGGCTCTGATACCTGTGAGGACAAAAAACACTTTAAAGAATGTGTGACAACGGTGACAATGCCGGCTCATCCAATCCTGGCTCATGTATCAATTAATACAGATCTGAGGCTGTCACAGTCTAGCTTCATTTATAACGAACTGTATTGATTGATTGGATTGGATATTGGTACATATGTGATGAGCGTTAAAGAGTAGCACCACGTCTCATTTCAGTTTGGCCTTAGCGTCTACACAGGCTACAAATGACTCGTCTTCCGTTGACCTCGTCCTTTGAAGGATGCAGCCCCTGAATTGAGACAAAGCTGTATTGTCAAGCTGCTAATAGCAGAAATGCTCAAATAACACACAGTGGCCCTCACTTATCAAACGAACGTACGGCAGAAAACCGTGCGTTCGACCATTTCCACGCAAGCTTCGGCATTTATCAATTTGGACGTGAGCGGACGCTACGATCAGATCTCACGTCAGGTCTGAGCTCGTGTACGCAAATCTGAGTCCGTGGATTTGCGGTGCAGCACAGCAAAATCTGGCTGAGTCTGAAAATAATTATTAAACAAACCTCAGCTGTCATCTAAGCATAAGCAGCCATATATTCAGAACAGATCAAAACGGATTCTTAAAACGAATAAAACAAAATAAAATGAATTTTAAAAAAAGCCCACGTTTTTACGGATACCACTTTTTTAGCAAAATAAAAAAAATATGATAGGCTAAATAGCCTAAACATGACAACTAATTATTGCACATTAAAATTTTAAATAATAATAAATACAAGCAGAAATCTGTGTTTGCAAATGAACTCCAAATAGCCTATCGCAAAATTGTGTAATTGTTTTTGTTTTTTCCGATGGGTGTGACACAATTAGAACAACAATTAAAAGCATCTGGTAAGATAATCATTTTTGCACTGTGGTTGGTCAGATGTTTACTCACTCCCCTATTTAAACAGATGCTTTGACAGAGATAAAATCCCGACGATGGCAGATTTACTTCTTTTGGAGGAACAATACGCGCATGTCAGACGTGAGCGCGTTTTCGGAGACCGCAGGGATCTCCTCATGGAGAGTGATGCTTGGCTGATTAGTCGCTTTCAACTCCCAAGGCATGTTCTTATTGATTTTTGCAACAATTTAGAGGCTAGTTTGAAGAGGGAAACCAGGCGGTCAAATGCTTTACCTGTACCAGTGCAGGTGCTCGCCACGCTGGGGTTTTTGGCCACCGGACCTTTCAGTGGGAGATCGGGGACAGGGCTGGGATCTCCCAGCCAACCATCAGCAGGATGATGCCAGCAGTGTTGGCTGCAATAAAGTCCCTTTCCGAAAGTACATTCGGTTCCCATACAATGATGCCCAGCAATCTGTGTTTAAAAGGCAATTTTATGAGATTGCTGGGTTTCCAAATGTAGTTGGAGCGATTGATTGCACTTGTGCGTCTGAAGGCACCATCCATGAATGATTACGCGTTCATCAATCGCAAAAACTACCACTCGATAAATGTACAGGTGATTTGTGATGCCAAGCTATCACTTTTTAACGTGTTGGCCAAGTGGCCGGGGGGGGATGCACGGTTCTTTTATATTTCAGAACAGTTGTGTGGGCGCGCGGCTGCAGGAGGGCGCACTGCAGATGCCCAGGGAACCGTGGCCAGCACAGCCTCCACTGGGGGCTATACGGAGGAGACAGGACCTTATCAATCGCTTTTAAAATGTAAAGTATACCTTAAACTTTTGCAAACGCGCTGCAGTATTTAATCAGAAATGTATCCTAGGTGAAATTGGCTAAAGGCATACTAAACACAGACAATGGACAACATTTAGTCATTTAAACATTTTATTAAGTCTTTTTTTGGGTTTTGTTAATTTCTTTTAATGTGTTATTTATTGCTTCAAGTGTGCCGACAACTGAGGCCAATAAACGGCATATTTCTGTTCGTCTCTCCAGGACCTCTGCCATGATGATGTTTGGTCTTGGCAGCGCAGCACGGGGGGCAGAGGGCACGCGCTCGCTCTCGGCAGCCTGACTCAGTGGGACCGCTCTGGGGAGGACACCTGGCCGACATACTGCTGGCGCCTGGCTCTGAGACATTTAAACATACAATAAAAATGTGTACCCTTGTAACATGTGTAAGCCTAATTATTTGTAAGAAATGGTGTACAATCAGAGTTAAATTGATAGATTTTACAATGCAAGCAAAAGGGGGGTTGTTAGTTACCATTCTGCTCTGGCTCTGACGCGAGTGCGTCTGTGTCTCCTCCATCACTTATGCCAGAGATCGACTCGGACCCAATTAACGAGGCAATTCTTTCCTCTGTCCCCGTCAGGATCAGGCTGGAGTCTGAAAAAAACTTTTTCTTGACCTAAATGGAAAGAATTGTCTTGATCAATTAGCAGGCATAAGCTTTTGGGCTGTGGATGAATAAAAGATTCATTTAAATCATCATTAAGCATAGGTTAAGTAAGTTACTGAGAATTTTATTCAAACCTTAGCCGGTGTCCGTTCCTGTACGGCAACGCTGTTGACTGCCTCCGTTATCCTCTTCCACACAGCGTTTTTATGAGCTCCGTTAACTCCGATTTCCATCTCGGAAAAGTTTCTTTTCTTAACAGTGTTTCTTCTCTCCATGTTTGACCTCAGTGGGCTAGGCCTCGGCACCAGGAATATTTAAGGGCGTAACATGTTAATGACGATCGAATTCAGCCGCCGCATTTATCAAGACCCAATCATTCATACGCTGGGATTGGTCAGTTACGAATGTTTCCTAAATCACACGTGTGTCCTGTCGTAAGACCAATTCTGCGCTCAGATCTGCACCCGTTTTCACGCAAGATTGATAAATGAGGGCAACTGTGTTCTGCCAGCTCAGCACCACACATTTAGCAACTAGCTAAATGCTTCCCTATTAGAATTGGTGGAGGCCAAAAACAGAGCCACAAGAAGCTGCCGACAAACAGGACTTGAACATATTGGTAATAATTTCTGCATTGTTTCACGGTATTGTCATGCCATACTTTGTACGATATCTTACGAAAATGTATGCACAATTTTTTGTGGGAAAAAAAACAAAATAACAAAATTGGATACCAATGGATGCCTCTGAAAGCGCCTTTTTCAGCTGGGGGTCGGCTCCTCTGCAGCTCCATGCTCAGTTTAAATATTTTAGTTTCTTTTCCAGCATGAAAACTGTACAACACTATAAAAGGACAAATTAGTTTCATGTTGGTTCAACAGGACGAGCAAAATGTGTTTAATGGTTAGTTAATTATGTGGTATAAAAACGCTTACTTTGTATTTTATGTATTGATTACGAGAAACAGGGGAGAGGTGAGGTTTTTGCTTTTCAAATGATTTACTGCGAAAAGGGAGGAGGCAGAAAATCCACTGTCCGAAAGCATACAGAGTATATCCACCATGAGCTGACAGGAATGCCACCAGAGATGTTGCCTGTGAATTGAATGTTTATTTCTCTGGCACTTTGGAGAGGTGTTCTCTTCACAAGTTGAACCTTTATTGGTGCAAGGAACAAGGTGATTCTCATCATGGGGGAGAATTCACTCTGTGAATTCACTTCACATACACATGTTGGCTGGGTTACCCTCACCTCTTCACACCCAAACAGATATAATTAAGATATAGAAGCACAATGACAAATACACACAGACCACACTGTCACAGACAGACACAACAAACCTGCTACACTAGCCTCTCTCAGCACAGCGTAACCAGCACAACTTCAGCATTCACCTATCTCTCACCGTCTCTCGCTGTCTCACTTACGGTCTCTATCCAAACTCCTCGACATACCCACAAGTTTGTGACATGATGTTCAAGGCTATATACTGTCCTCCCCTGACAATAATTAGCCTATAGTTTCTACACCTGTGTGTTGTCACACGTCAACTTAGGTGATTCTGTCGATGCCTGTTAAAAACGATGCAATATAAGCAACGTATGAAAGAGGTTGAATGAAGCTGAAGATGACTGAAAGTCTGGAGGTGAGGAAGATGACTGAGGAGGTGATGAGGACAATGGGGGAGTTTAAAATGGAAGACCAGCATTGAAAAATGCTTGAGAGAGTGTTCAAATGTCTGTCCTCTGTGTGTGTGTGTGTGTGTGTGTGAGTGTCTCAACTGATCTCCAACTGAACTCAAGTGACCTCCTGCTGAACTCAGCTGTTGCTGTGGCGATGGTTCATGAGTAGAGGCTCTGGTTAATTAGCAGCAGCTGTGTGACTCCTTGGCTGGGCAGTTGATTTTACTGAGATTACAGGTGAAAACACCCTCTCTAACTTCTGTCATTGTGCCAAGACCGTAAATGCTATCAACACAAAAATTAAATGTGACCATCACAAGGGTCTGAGGAAGCGGTTATGTCTCTACTGCCAGAAATGTGGCCAGGGCAGCTAAATACTAAAGATGACCTATCTTACAGAAGCAGCACAAGAATACCTACGATTTGATGCCAAAATTATGTACTGTACGTGGAGTGAACATTGCGTGTGCTGTTGCAATTTGTTTGGAAAGCGTCCAAGTTATTTTTCAGCAGCCGCTCCCCTCTGGCGATGACATCCCCCACTCTGATGTTGAGCATTTTTCACTCGTTTTATGCAACCTTTCGGAGGTTACTCTGAATAAAGTATGAATGACATGAAAAAGCTGAAAGATGTGTGAATATTCTAAAAGTGGAATGGAGTTCCTTTTTTTTTCAGGAAAAATGGGAATAACTCAGAATTTTGAATTGTATGAATACCAAAAGTTATAGCGCACCGATCCCGAATGAGCTGAACGTTTTGATGTTTGTTTGAATCGGTTGAAAAATGTCGAAGGAGGTTTTTTGCCTTCAGCATTTACACCAATTAACTTGACATGAGATTATAAAGACAAGTGATAGTAATATAAGAATGACAACATGAATTGTTTGTAAATAATTTATTGACGTTTGCATAATTTTGAACAGGCATCGACAAAGTCACCGACGTTAGCGTTCCATAGTCTTCCCTCTGAACATAACAAAAGTTAATTCAACACCAATAAGATTTATACCCACAATCTGATACACAGCCATACAATGTTTTTATTTTCATTGTACCGGTGTTGCCAACTTGGCGTCTTTCAAGCTAAATCTGGCAACTTTCCAAATCCTCTTGGCGACTAGCGACAGATCTCGCGACTTTTTCTGGTGTTATTGGAGACTTTTCTGGTGTTTTGGAGACTCTGACGTGAAAGCACGTATCGTTCTGCAGTTACTGTCCTCAACGAGCAGCAGGTGCTGCCGTGAGCCCCTCCCCCATCCCAAAGCACTCACAGGTGGTCAGTCTCACACTAGCCTCGCACAGCACTCCCAGCTGCAGTCAGAGCGGAGAGGAGACCCACGCCACTCCGTGTCCACACTGAAAATGAATAAATGTAAATGACTTTTTTTTTGTGATAGTCTAACATCTAACAATAAAGGACAAAATTAATTTATGTAATGTGGGTCTAGACAAAGCATTAGTCATGAAGTTATTTTGAGAAGTGATGGCCTATTTCAATGGCAAAATAAAAAAATAAAAACCAAGAATCAAAAGAAGAAAGTTCATTTATAGTTGTAAACATATTCAGGGTATTTTTTACTCACTTTCTCCCACGACGTTATTCCTCTCTCCTACAGTGTCCATTACAATTACATGCAAATTAACAATTATGCGAATTAGGCGATGATGCCATTTAGCGACTTCTAACGACTTTTAGGACAGCCAATAGCTACTTTCCGTAATGAGGAGTTGGCAACACTGCATTGTACATCGTACTTTGGATGAGTGACGTGTATCCGACAACATGTTGTGGTACCACACAATTTGTAAGTCTACAGAGGGAGATTATTATTGCAAAGCTTGTGACAAATAAAGTCAAACTGTCACGTTCCTGCCTCTCCCTTCTTTGCGTTTTTGTATTTTCCCTGCCCTCGTTTTCCTGTGATCTCCTTGGCTGCTTCTCATGTCTCTTAAATTGCATCCATGCTTCCTTCACTTGCGTCTTTGACTTGAGTCTTAGTCCCTCCCACCAGAGATGCATGGAGAGATGCGAGGAAACCAAGAAAGGAGAGAGGAAACGAGGAAATGTTTTTTAAGAGACATGAGACGTCCGTCACGTGCTGCGACATCCATTTGTGATGATCGCATCAGCTGATCACCGCTGGATCAGCTGTCAGTCTGCTTTAACAGCTGTTAGTGTGTGCACACGTGCTCTGTATTAATTCTAATAAAACACACAGTAACAGTGTTTTCTCTCTGTAACCTGTTACCTGTTTTACAAACACCTGCACATGAAGGCCAGGCTGCAGTCTGTGTTCCTGCTGCAGAGCCACACGGACATTTCTTACCAGCACTGTGTCTTTATATTATTTGTTCATTATTTACATTTTTGATCACTGATAATCTGACCTGAATTCATTATTTAATAAGCCCAAATACTGTCTGCTCATGAACTATAAACATTATTTATTAGGCTAAAAGTTTCAGGATAAATAGAAATCATGTCACGCTGATCAAACCTGACCTGATGATCACTCTCACACGTAAAAAGTGTTACCTGCTGTCAGAGAGACTCTCCTGCTCCCTCTGAATTCATTCATTCATCCGTAATAAAGGTTAGCAGGGAAATAACTGATCATGATAAGAGGTATTTTTTTAGATTACATTTAATAGAAATGAATCTGTTTTTGCTACTTTTGATTTTTAGACAATTAACTTATTTTTACTCAGATGTTGACTCATAAAACAAATCAAATCTGCAGTTATTCACTGCATTTTATATATTTTACGACAAGTTATGATCAATATTTCGTTCTAAACAATCACAGCTTGTCAAATACCAACTCATCATACCGATGTTGTTTATAGTCGGTTTCAAGGCGCCCTGTAAAGTCTGTTTTAAGGTCCGCTTCTTCCTCTCTGTGGAATGAAACTCCAGTGAAGTTTCACGTAAGTCCGAGCTGCTACAGTGTCCAATCACCAACTGATCTCTAATTAGGGGGCGTGTCGGCCAGTAAAATACTTTCGTGGAGGCTGCTCTCATGTATCCTCACTTATCGCTCCTCTGAATTCCCTCCTCTCTCCTCGATCCTCGCTCCTCCGTGCAGCGCTAAGAGCTTTGAGACGGTTCTCAATATGGCGGCTCCGGAACTACTTCCGGTTTGAGCAAGGATATACACTGAACAAAAATATAAACGCAACACTTTTGTTTTTGCTCCCATTTTTCATGAGCTGAACTCAAAGATCTAAGACTTTTTCTATGTACACAAAAGGCCTATTTCTCTCAAATATTGTTCACAAATTTGTCTAAATCTGTGTTAGTGAGCACTTCTCCTTTGCCGAGATAATCCATCCACTTCACAGGTGTGGCATATCAGGATGCTGATTAGACAGCATGATTATTGCACAGGTGTGCCTTAGGCTGGCCACAATAAAAGGCCTCTCTATAATGTGCAGTTTCATCACACAGCACAATGCCACTGATGTCGCAAGTTTTGAGGGAGCGTGCGATTGGCCTGTGGTGCTACAGCTTTTGCTTATGGGCAGAGGTTGAGATTGCAAATGTTTTAATTCTGTTAATTTTCTGTTTCAATATGTCCTTGATCACCTCTGATGTTGGAGTGAATTTAGGTAGCAAAAGTAAAGTGTTTAAAAACCTTGGTTTTTGTCATGTCACAGCTTTCAATTTAATAAAGATCATTGTCATCATCATGCTTGATTTTATTTTTGATTAAAAAGGTGGACATAAACCAACTGAGGTAGTCAAGCTTTTAAAAACAACACAAAACAGAACAACCAAAAACACTTTACGTCTTCTTTACCAGCTCTTTAAAAAGGTCCAAGAACCTATTAGTATTGTCTTGCATGGCCTGGTGCTGCATATGGAACCGGTCATCCTCCTTGGCAGCTTCCTTCTCCAAAAAATCTCCTATTTCTGCGGGGACGGAGACTGGCAGAGGTGGATGGCTCAACATCCCCATGGCTGTCCGAGCCAGAGTCGGTGGCCTCTTCATCATCCACTGTCTCCTGACTCTGGGCAGCCTTGGTGGATGCTTAGCCACTGCTGGTGGCCACAGCAGCCATGCTTGCAGCAGAGTCAATAACAATCGGCAGCACAATTGATGGCCTGCCGCCGATGGCCTCATGCATGGTCGGAAAGTACGGCCAAGTGGCTGCTGTGGCCTCTCCCCTTTCAGCCCCAGTTGTCGGGCACCTCAACTCCTACAGGAACACAAGCAAGGCTGAAAGTTATCCAACAGTACGCTGAGCAGACATAAAAATGGGTTTCACAGACAAACATGAATCCAATGGAAAACATGAAACATCAGTGAGCATTTAATGCATTTATGCCACCTATTGCTTTAACAATTTCTTCTTGTGACTCCAGCACAGCACGGGTGAGAGACAAGGCCAGTCGGGCAATTGCGGCGACTCCGTTCAAACGGGGTCGGCCTGTCTTCTCCTGTCCCCCCGCCTGTTTTGGCCACACTTTGGCGGTGGGCAGCCATCCTCCGCTTCACATCCACCTTGATGTCGGACCACTTCTTTTTCATTTCTGCTTGTGTGCGCTTCTCGGACCCCACAGCATTGACAGCCTCACACACACTCTCCCACTCACTCCTCTTGCGTTTGTTGCTCATGCCGGAGGACAGCGTGCCAAAGAGCACATTTTTGCGCGCCTCCACTTCAGCGAGTAGCGCCTCCAATTCGCTTTCTGTGAAATTCTATTTTGTTCCCGTCTTACTCATTCTTTTTTAATTTTCTGAGTCATGCAGAGAGGGGAATCTCAGGTGCAGGGCTCATTTAAATATGATTTGCGTATTTAAATGGGGGCGTGGACAGGGAGGCGTACTCCAACATGTGCGCTCAATTCCACGTTGATTGGGACGTAGAAAGGAAATGTGCACAGATTCATACATCTGGATTTTTTTGTGCGTACGTTTTCTGGATTTGAGCGTACGCCATGTTTCAGTAGGAAATCCACGCAAGTCTTTGTACATGAGGCCCCAGGTCACTCATTTTGTCCCGTGAGTATAAAGATAGTGCGTCACGTTTTTACTGCCGGCATTGGACTGGAAACAGTGCTTCATGGTTATGGACTTTAAGAGTTGGAATAAAGGAAGAGATGGCAGAATAGTGTCTTCATTTTGGACACCTCATATATGAATGTTGCAAGGAAAAACCAGCCTGTTTAAGTGCAACTTGGCAGTAATATCAAACAAATAACACACCTACAATGAATTGAAGCTGACACTCAAAATGTACTACATTAAGCACACATGGTTAAGAAAGGTGAACCTCACACAGAATGCTGTGGTAGCAGTTACTCAGGACACGTATTAAAATGTTTCATTCATGTAGTACAGGGCAGTTTATTCCATTATGGTTGTCATTTCAGTATCGTGTACAGGACATAGTTAGACAATCTGCTGGCTGTGAAGGCTTTGAGCCACATGTAAGTATTTATTTTTTTCACCTTTCCAAAGTAATGTTTAAAACACAGGAATGTGGCACAACTAAAATGACAACATAGAAATATACATAACTGAAAAGAAAAGCTTACAGTCACACGTCTTATCATAAAGTGTGGTGTCCCAGGCCTTCTTGTCCCCAAAGTCTACAAATAATCATGGTCCTCTAACTCCACAGGGTGCACAAGTGGAGCAGAGAGCCGCCCTGCCAGTCGGTCTCGCTGGCCATGTCCGCTTCGTACCCCCTCACTGGACGTGGTGGATCCACACCAATGTCCCCAACATCCTCCACAGGCTCGAGGATGTCCCCCGCTGTGAGGCAGATGTTAAGCAGCACTGCACAGGCGGTGATGACTGAGGGGACAAAGGTGTGGTCGACCTCCAGAGCCTTGAAGATCAGCTATCTCCGCTCTATAATACAACGGGCCTCGGCATGATGGTAGTTGAAGCGGCTCTGCACCCTTCCCTGCAGTGGTTCTCTGTATGGGGGGATGATGGCCACAGGTGTCTCAGTGCAGGGGTAGCCACCATCACCCACAATAAAGTACCCTACGGAGAGAAATAAATCAAAATGTAGTATGTTTTTGATTAATACGGGAGTATGAGAAAGATATGACTCTTACCTGGGGGAGGATACAGAGCCTCTCTGTAGATCCTGCTGCTCTTCAAGACTCTGGTGTCATGGACGGAGCCAGGAAACCCCACATACGTGTTAATGAAGAGGCCCTTCCCATCACATACTGCCTGTAGTTGTATGGATGGGAAGAGCTTTCAATTGAGGTAATCCTGGCCACCGGGTCCCGGGGGGGTCTTGATACGGACATGGCAGCCATCAATGGAGCCCACACATCTGGAGAACACAGGACTGTTGGCCAGCCGTCCAAATGCTTGGCCAACCTCATCCAGGTCTCAGGCAGTGGGCAACCTGATGACCTCCTGCGAAGGGCGGCAATCTTCTCTACTCCACTGTGCACCAGTCTGCAGACTGTAGACTTGGGAACATGAAAGGCCCGGGACAGCACACTGTACGATAGGCCGTGTGCCAGCCAGTACACGGTAATCAGGACATGCAGCTCATGTGACCAGCCTTGTGTGTGCTTTGATGGCAGGATCCTCATTAAGGCCTCCACAGACTGCCGGGCAAGCCTGTAGTCAGCCATGAGGTCCTGACCATCAAAGTACACAGCAAGGACTGGCACATGGGGATTCATCATACCGTGTACTGGCTCTCTGTCCATCTACGACAATAAGGATACTGGGTTACTTTCCACACTTTAATGAACACAATTTGTCTGAAGCACCTGGACAATAAAATGTGTTTTGTGTCAAATAGAAACTCTGAGTCTCTGATGTATGCTTCGTTTCCACCTGGCTGAAATGTTCTGTATTTTGTGTGTAGCTTGTGCATGCGCTGTTAAGTTTGGCCAAATGCCATAATGTCTTAATGCACGGGCTACCGATCACATCAATGTGCGTGTTGGATTTGGGTGATGTTTTGGGAAATTAACAAGTGCAATTGCTGACACTTACCTCTTCAAAACACAGGACTGCATGTCACAGTAGCTCCCGTCTGCATCTAGAGTGCTCACACTGCTGTTTTAAAACATCTAGAGTTGCAATAATTATTCCGCTCACACTGGGATCCATATTTACCATCCCTCAAGTAGTTGACAATACTAGTTGAGTATTGCATTAGATGAGCTTTATATAGGCATGGTACCAGACATTCTTAATTAAGTAAATGAGTTGACAGAACTCAGCTGGCATGAAAACACGTTTAGATTCAGCACCTGAAACAATCACAGTGATTGAATAAAATGATTCCCCTCATACCTGTTAGTAAATGGTCGCATGAAGTGTGGCTTTTCACTTTTCTTTCTTTTCCAGTAATGATTAGGGCGCCCATCAGAGTGTAAATAACTAAATTACATCGTATGCAAACACTACTGAACAGGAGCCTACAGAAACGGAGTCACAAATACTTAAGTTGAGGGATAATATTTGCGGCTGTGTGAATAGATCGGTTAAAACACACATAAGCCACTTGACATTGATTCCTAAATGGAAGCAGATATTGTGTGTTGCGCTGCGTTTCTTTGCAAATGGGAGTTTTTTGTACAATGTCGGAGATGCAGAGCACCTGAGTAAGGCAACTGTATGCAGGGCGGTCAGAAAAGTGTGCCTCGCCCTGTAATGGCTATTACCCATCTTTGTCGTTTTCCCTGGACATAAACCTGTCAGAGCCATCAAGGAGGAGTTCCACAGGATTGCAGGTGAATGATGTAGAGATCCGTTAAATGAATTTTAAATTATATTCTGTTAATGACATTGTGCTGCAACCTCAGACTGGGATTAGTCATTTTAATTTCTTTTAGGATTTCCCAGTGTGATTGGCTGCAGAGATGGCACACACATCCCCATCACGGCTCCCTCACATAATGAAGCAGATTATGTGAATAGGAAGTCCATTCACAGCATAAATGTGCAGGTACATGTAGATTGACTACTGTTTCAAAATGTTAAAGACCGCATCATAGTTCAACATCTGTCATTCTCTGCACTGTCAAGATCATACGTGATGCTGCATACATAATGTGGAGGCCAAGTGGCCTGGGTCTGTTCATGACTCAAGGATTTATCGCCAGTCTAACCTGAGCAACAGACTGCAACGTGGTAAGCAGCCTAAAGATTTGCACAATATAATTCACTTGTCTCCCTCCTTTAATATACTCTAATGTATCCACTATACATTACAAGAGAGTTTGATGGCCTTCTGCTGGGTGACAGGGGTTACCCATGCCAACCTAGGCTGCTGACCCCTTACCCTGACCCTGAACCAGGCCCCCAACAGAACTTCAACCGGGCTCACTGCAGGACGAGAGCCCGGGTGGAGATGACCATAGGCCTGCTGAAAGCTTGTTTCCAGTACCTACGTCACCTCAGGGTGACCCCTGAGAGGGCCTGTGATATTATTGTGGCATGTGTGGTTCTTCATAATGTTGCCACTATTAGAGGAGAGCAACACCCTGCCCTACAAATTGACCTTGATGATGACCTCATCCACCTGCCAGCTATGCAGGACGGCAGAGCAGTCAGAGACACCATATGCCATAATCACTTCAGAGATGAAGTCACCATCATCACCACCACCACCACAGCAGTCAAATAAAGACATAATACACATTTCATTTGGTCTTCTTTATGTCCTACAAATACAAGAGCTAGTTTAGTTAATGTTCCAATCGTTAACACAATTAACATAATTCACCTGTGACCATGCACCCACCTCTAACTTGTGCTCCAGTATTTCAATTTCTAGATCTGCCCTCCCAATCTGGCGGTCCAAGTATTGCATTTCTTTGTCGGTTTTGGGGATTTTTTTCAGCAGGGGAATTCTGTAAATCTCTTTTACTGGTTACTGGGAATACATAAGGAGGACATTAAATTCTGGTGTTTACTGAACATACATCTCACTGTATCAATCTGTGCAGTGGAAGTTGAGGGAGAGATGCTGCATTGTGCTGTGTGATAAAACTGCACATTTTAGAGTGGCCTTTTATTGTGGCCAGCCTAAGGCACACCTGTGCAATAATCATGCTGTCTAATCAGCATCTTGATATGCCACACCTGTGAGGTGGATGGATTATCTCAGCAAAGGAGAAGTGCTCACTAACACAGATTTAGACAAATTTGTGAACAATATTTGAGAGAAATAGGCCTTTTGTGTTCATAGAAAAAGTCTTAGATCTTTGAGTTCAGCTCATGAAAAATGGGAGCAAAAACAAAAGTGTTGCGTTTATATTTTTGTTCAGTGTAATACATGAACCATGCACTTTCATAATAGGTTGTACTGTTGATACACTGTACTTTGATGAACACTTTCATGCATTCTGTATAGAGGATGCAAATTGTCCTCTCACCTTGCGGCCGTACAACAGTTCAAAAGACGAGAAACCTGTTGACACTTGTGGACCTCCCTGTAGGCAAACAACAGGTATGGTAGCCACTGGTCCCAATCAGCACCTGTATGAGAGACAAACTTGCGCAGAATATGTTTTAGTGGTAGCGCTCCACCAGCCCGTCCATCTGGGGGATGGTAAGGGGTGGTCTTAATGTCCTTAATTCCTAACACTTGGTAAACTTGCTGCAATAGTTTGGACTGACAATTTGTCCCACAGTCTGTTAGGACCTCTTTTGGTATACCTACTCTGGAAAAGAGCTGTAAGAGGCAATTTGCTACCTGTCTGGCTTTGATTGACCTGAGGGGGAAGGCTTCAGGACAACGGGTGGCATAGTCACTTATAACTAATGTTTACCGGTGGCCTGAGGAGCTTTTCTCCAGTGGACCTACAATATCCATAGCTATTCCCTCAAAAGGTGTGTCTGTGATTGGCAAAGACTTGTGCCCATGCTACTCCCTTTGCTGAGGTAAGTTGGCATGTTTCACAAGAACTTTATTACTGCTTGATGCAAAAGGAAAAATCAATTTTCTGGTTTTTCACAACTTATCTACAGGAAAAGTCAGTCTTTATCATATTAGTGCAGCTCTTCACCAGAGCACACAGAGAACTGATCGCTGTGCAGCAGTCTGAAACTGTAAACAAGCACCCAACACTGCTGCTACTGTCAATGTCGGTTGGACGATTCAGGCTTTCACTTACGCCAGGTGGGTTTTCAGTGAGTGTATTCCCATTATCAGCGACATGCGTCCCGGTGCTGGTTAGCGCTGTGGCTGAGGCGGACGTGCTGCGGAGTGGCCAGTAGGACGGTGAAGCCGAGGGAGAGATATGATTTTTCATATTTCACTGTCTTTGTTTGAACAGCCTTACGTTTACCTGGTCATTTCACAAAATTGGCCATGCTTTGCTAGCAGTGCAGAACTGAATGCACTGTTTTTATTGAGCCTTGCCCGCCCCCCTGTCATTACTCCGGGCCTCCCCAGTTTGGGTGTCACTGGCCTAGCCTATCGGGCCTAAGCCTATCTGTTGATGTAATAAGTCATTAATCTATCATGACACATCATAATAGGCTAATACGTTTTTTTTTTTTCTTTAATTGATGACAAGAACACAAGCACAAGGTAGAATTACAAAAACAGTCCCTTAGCAAGTTTGCTCGTCTGTTGAATCCACTGTTAACAGTTCTCTGTAAAGGTGGACATCAATGACCAGGAAACACTGTCTGTGTTCAGGAGCGGCTTTGGGGGTAATTTTATCAAGCAGCAGAGAGGCTCCAGCTTCACTGCTTCTGATCACCTCCTAAATGTAAAGTACTTAAGTGCCTTCACTCGCTGATTTATTTGAAGAGGAAGTGTAGAACACTCCCCACAGCCTGTAAGTAAGTAAGAATTTGAAGTTTGTTCTGATCATCTTTGCTGCTTCATGAACACCTCAATGTCAAATCACCAATAGGCCTGTTATTTTTACAGGTTGGAGCTGACGATGTGAGTGCTCTATAGAAAAGAAATCTGAAGCTGGATAATATAAAAAATAATCAGAGAGCAACTGGAGAATGAGAAAAAGGTATTGGAGTAAATAATAATTTAAGAAAGATGTTTAGCAACATGTTTGACATGAATTTTTCTTTTCACTCTTCCCAGGCAGACATTTTAATAAATAAATAAATAACAAATTAACATTTTCAGTGACTTAAAAAAAATAACCTCACAATTTGGGCACCTAGATCAACATGATCATTTAAGAATGGTGAAGCCATTTTGCAAGGATTTTTTTCAGTGAAAGTGTGGCGCTTCTTTGCTGCTTATGGAGTCAAACAGAATTTGAGCTTGCAAAATAATGTTAAAAAAATCATTTTACAGTTGTATTTCATGTTTTGTGTGTATGTGGAAAAAATTGCATGCAAGTTTCTACATTTGTGAATGCGTAAAAAAAACTTCGACCTCACACATTAAAGTTTGCAAATTTGTAAATAAGTTTTGCAGGTGTGGAAATATTTTGTGCTCAGAGAAAAGATTTGCAAATGTGTAAAAAGTTTTTGTAGCTGTACTTTGAATTTGTGCCTCAATATTTTTGAGATTTCAGATTTCACAGCCCGAGTTACAGACACTCAAATTTCCTATATAATTTCTTAATTTCCGAACAATATCTTTGATAAATTCCAATCTGGCTTCTGCAACAAACACAGCACTGAGACAGCGTTACTAAGGGTCACTAATGACATTATCATGCATGCAGACAAAGGTGAACACTCCATACTTATCCTTCTGGACCCAACCGCTGCCTTTGACACCATCATGCCATTCTACTTAAAAGATTACATAACTGGCTCTGCATTCTGGCACAGTTTTAAAATGGTTTCCTTCGTGCTTGAGTAACAGATATTTTAAAATCTGAATCAATAACCATGTGTCCTCCTCTGCTCCTCTGTTGTGTGGAGTTCCACAGGGTTCGGTCCTTGGACCAATGCTTTTTTTACTAGACATGCTACCTCTTGGTAACTTGTTTAGCCGATCTCATGATATATATCTTACCACTGTTATGCCGATAATACACAAATCTACTTCTCTGCGAAACCAAATAACCTGAACCAATTGTTGTGTAGCCGTTACAAAGACTGGATGTCTCTAAATTTTCTCTATTTGAATCCTAATAAAACTGAAATATAATTGGACCTGACAACTTCACCTCTGCAGTTGAACAGTTTCTTGGCCCACTTCAATCGAATATCAAACCTACCACTCAGAATCATATTTGACCAGTGTATGTCTTTTGACCATCGCATCACTAAGCTCATCCAGTCCTGTTTTCTGCAGCTAAGAAATGAAAATCAGATCAATACTCTCCTCTTCTGATCTTGAGCTCTTAATCCACAACTTTATTTGTTTGTTTATATATTAGTATAGTGTAGTATTTATATGTATATATATTAGTTGGTCTATCTCTCTCTCTCTCTGTCTCTCCCCCGCTCTCTGTCCAACCACTCAGAGTACACACACGCACGCACAGCATACACCAACATAAAGCCAACATAACACACACCCAGCCCCCCTGTTGTTCTCCATGCTCTCTGTTGTTTCTCCTGTGTTTGTTCTGCTCTTTTTGCTTTTTGTCTTGCAATAAAAAAAGAGGTTAAGATAATTTAATGTTAATGTTAGTGTTTAAGCAATAGTGAAGCTTGTTGTTTTACATGATGCAACATGTTGTAGTGGTTTAGTTTGTGAGCATCTCACTGATAAACCTTGTTTTACGTCTTCCAGGAGCTCAAAATCCACCCAACAGGGGCGGAGACAGACAGGGGGGAGGCCACGGCAGCAACTCGGTTGGCCTCTATTGTGCCGCCAACCCTGATGGACTTGTGTGTGGGGGAAAGCGATTAGCAAGAGGCTGCTGTGGCTTCAGGAGGTGATGGCTCATCATCTCCTGTAGCCACAACTTGTCACCATGACTGTGAGGAGGAGGAAGAGGAGTGTGCACAGCCTCCTTCCAGCGAGCCCTCTGCACACAAGCAAAAGCTTTAACATTAGAGTTAGGCACATGACCCATTGCTGTTAGCAAAATGTTGATAAGGGCAGCTTTAACACTGCAGCCAATCAGGTGATTAGTTTAATTTCACGACGTACACTGTACACATCACAGCTTTGAGCACTGAAGAACACAATGGACAAGTTTCAAATGATTTAAGTGATTTATTTGCATAAGGTTGAAATATATCAAATCATTGTTGATGCATTCACAAATATTAGTTAGTTATTTGCTTTCTGTAACATGACTTTTTGTTATACCAAAATCATATGACTTTACAGGAGTGCATGTGAGACAAAGGGAGAAGTAAAGGCTGTGGATGCGGATGTGAGCAGCAGCGTCACACCATAAACCACTGAGCACATTATCTACTCAGAGAGAATTATGAGGCTCTTGAGGAGTTGACCTCTTCTAACATGTTGAACGGGAGAGAAGTGTCCTTGTAGCTTTGAGCAAGGCTATAAACTACAGCCTTAAAAATACACACCAGTGACTTTTACAGAGTCACTGCTGAGCATTATAACATCAATTATAATGGATGTATTGATGTTCAAATTTCAAGATCTCACTGTCTGACCTAAAGAACAAGAAACAACATGAATTGTCTTTGGTTGTTTTGCCGACACTGAAATACATAATATAGTTTAAGTCACAGCTAAGGTTTCACATAAATTATTCAGGGAAGCAAAAGCATTTATTCCACCGATCCATTATCTATACTGCTTATCCTGTTGAGGATCATGGAGGACTGGAGCCTATCCCAGCTGTCATTTGGGGAGAAGCGTGTTACACCCTGGACTGATCGTCTGTCGATCACAGGGCTGACACATAGAGACAGATAACCAGCCACGCTCACAATCACGACCTCTGAGCATGTCTTTGGATTGTTGGAGATTGTGTCAGAGTACTCGGAGAGAATCCACGCGTGCAAGAAAATGCAAACTCCACACAGAAAGGCCCCTTGGGATTCAAACCAGGAACCTTCAAGCTGTGAGGCAACAGCGCTAACCACTGCAATTGTCGCTTTATCAATATTCATGTCAATTACAACTCAAGTATTGAGCCTAGTCTATTTTTTACACTGCTGCTTCTGTGTGTCAATTGTCAATTCAGTCTGACCTCATATTCCATTTTTTTGTGCTCATTTTATTTTTATGTTAAAACATATTTGGACAGGTGATGTCTACTCGAATTTATTTTAAAGTCTATGACTGACCTTTGCTTATAATCGTCTGTGTTTGTATCCATCAGGGCATAGGCAATACAAACGGTCGGCTAGAGCGCCACGTTCTGAGGGGCGCCTCACAGCCTCAAATGTTTTGAATGTGGCCCTGGATACGATGTTACATGTTAGCCTTCTGCCTAATGAAACTCGCCTTTACCGTCACTCTGCTGCTCTCACTCTCTTACTTGCTTGTCCACTCACTCACTGCACACTTCCCAACCAATGACTGTTCCTGACAAATTTGGCCTTCCTCATTTATCTATTTCGTGTCTCCTCGTTCCTCCTGCCTGTGACCCAGAAATCGTTCTCAGCATGACATAGGACTGGCCAATTATGTAGTCTGCAAATGTCATTCCAAAAGTATATTCCTGTGATGACTACGTTTGAGATCAATTTTACTTTGTCATTTCTAACAGGGACTGATGATGAAACGCTGGCCCTCATCAGGCTGATGGCTGAAAACGATTGCCTGTCTACAGGCAAAAGGCATATAGCAAAAAAACTGAGTTACTGAATTTGTAGTGCACGATACTGTAATCTGTAGGCTAACTTGTTGCTTTCAACATATGCTATTGTTCATTGAAACCTAGAGATGTTTCTACATGTCATGTTGACAGATATTTTTTCTGAATTGTGAAGATGTGATCTGTAGCCGTTATGTATTGGTGCCAACAATCCTGAAACTCGTTAATTCAAAAACAATTGCTAATTACATGTTAGTTGACACCTGTTGTGGCTGTAGACCTTACTACTTGCTGACACATGATTTCGTAACATCTCTTGTATCACTGAAAAACTCACTGATGTTTCATGTTTTTCATTGGATTCATGTTTGTCTTTGAAACCCATTTTTATGTCTGCTCAGCGTACTGTTGGATAACTTTCACCCTTGCTTGTGTTCCTGAAGGAGTTGAGGTGCCCAGCAACTGGGACGGGGACTGACGGAGGAGAGGCCACAGCAGCCACTTGGCCTCTCACCGATGACCTTGTGCGTTGCTGAAAAGTACAGCCATCTATTGACTCTCTGATTGTGACTCTGCGCCAAGCATGGCTGCTGTGGCCTCTGGCGGTGGCTCAACATCCACCGAAGCTGTCCAGAGCCAGGAGACGGTGGAGGATGAAGAGGCCACTGAGTGTGACTCAGTGTTTTTTGTTGTTCTGTTTTTTTGTTGTTTTTTTAAAAGCTTGACTACTTCAGGTGGTTTATGTTCACCTTTTACTCATGAATAACATCAAGCATGCAGCCTTTTTTGACATTCAAGTCCAGACAAAAAAACATGTTTAATGATCTTTATGAAATAGAAAGCTGTGACATGACAAAAACCATATTGAAACTGAAAATCAGCACAAAATCAGTCGCAACCTCAAACAGTTCTGCCCATAAGCAAAAGCTGTAGCCTGCGTACAGTAATGCAACATGACTCAATACCAACACTGACCACAACACTACTTATTACATGAGATGATGTGATAGCACTATTTCAATCCCACAAAATTTGTAAAGACCTGTGGGTCTGTAAAGCCCTTTGGGATTGTAATAATAAGAGGTCTAAATAAACTTGAGCATGGTCAAATGGGGAATTACATGAATGATGGCCATAAATTAACCATCTCATAAATAATCATGCTCATTCAACTCCAGGGTTATGGTCAGGAGCCGAGAGGTGGTCCGCCAGTCTGTCTCGCCGTCCACTTTGTCCCCCCCTCAGTAGACCTGGTGGAGGCATTTCAATGTCCTCAGCATCCACATTGGGCTCAATGATGTCTCCTGCAGTGACACAAATGTTGTGGAGGACAAAGCAAGCAGTGATGACCCAGGGAACAAAAACATGATCCACCTCCAGGGCCTTAAACAGCAAGCACCTCCATCGCACCTTCATCATGCCAAAGGCCTGCTCAATTATGTTGCAGGCTTTGCCATGGTGTTGGTTAAAGCGGTTCTGTACCCTCCTATGCAGTGGCTCCCGATACGGGGTGATGATGGCAATAGGCTGGGTAATGCAAGGGTAGCCACCATCACCCACAATGAAATACCCTGGAGGAGGGTACAGAGCCTCATTGTAAATGCTGCTGTTCTTCAAAACACGGGTGTCATGCACAGACCCAGGATATCCCACGAAGGTGAAGAGGAACCGGCCATTCCCTTTACATACTGACTGCAATTGTATGGATGGGAAGAGCTTACGGTTTATTTAGTCCAGGCCACTGGGTCCAGAAGGGGTCTTGATGCGTATATGGCACCCATTAATGGCACCCACATGCCTTGAAAAGACAGCGCTGTTGTCCAACTGCTGGAAACACTGCCCAATCTCCTCCAGCTCTGGAGCAGCAGGCAGTTAACCTCATCCTGGAGAGCAGCGATCTTCCCAACTCCCTTGTGGACCAGCCTGCAGACCATGGCTCTTTGAGCTTGGAAGGCCCGGGACACCACACTGTACGATAAACCGTGTGCCAGCCAGTACACGGTTATTAGTAGGCCTATAGTTATGTGGTGTCCCCAGGCCTGTCTCCTCTCAGGCGGCAGAAACCACATCAAGGCCTCCAAGGAGTCACAGCTGAGACGGTAGTCCTGCAGGTTGTTCTCACCAAGGTACAATTGTAAGACGGGAGCAGTGCTGTTGAGGCATTTATACATGGGCGCTGGTGGATTTTCAGCCTACAGAAATTGCAAAACCTGTTAAAATTGTACATAGATTATACCCTTGAGACATTTTTGCACTTTGCACCGTAAAATGTTTCATGATTAAAAACAATTTTCTATCATGTAAGACAAACATGACAAACATGTATGCATTACCTTCCTGCTACCTGTGGTTGGTTATCTTTAATGCCAATCAAATAAGCTCCCTTTTTTTACAACTACATTAAAAAAGAAGCAGTCATAAACCTTGTGCTGGAGCAGGGTGGCATGCCGCATTTTTGCTGTACCATTGCTATGCGGACGATACCCAGCTCTTCCCGTCATTCCCAACAGACGTCATGCCTTGCCGATATCTCTAAATGGATGAAAGCACACCACCTTCAGCTCAACCTATCCAAGAATGAGCTCCTTGTCATCCTAGCCAGTCTCTCTATGCAACCACAGATCAATATCGAGCTTGGACAAACTGAACTCATACCCACAAAGTGTGGAATGAGTTACCAAACTCCTGCACCTCTGCACTTAATGATATTGATGGTGATGATATATGACACATTTTAGAGTTCAAACAAAAAGGGAGAGGACCCAGATGCAGACTAATGCTGTGTTCGAAATGCCATACTATACAAGCAGTACGTACTGATATGGCCAAAATGTAGTATGCAAACAAAAGCAAAATTTGCCGTATGCCAAAAATACCGGGATGTCGTACTGATGCAGAAAAAATCTCATGCAGTATATAGTATGTATATTGTACGGCATTTCGAACACAGACTTTTTAACAAATAAAAAGTGTAATCAACAAAAGGCAAAATCCAAGATTGCAGAACAATCCCAAACAAACAAAGGACAAAAGGCAAAATCCAAAATGCTTACTGAACATAATCCAGGGAATCAATCGTCCAACGTTAAGTCCAACAAAAAAGGTGCAACCAAAAATCCAACAGAAATGGGAAACACACAGGGAGCCACGAGGAAAATGCAGGTAACAGAGTTTCACGATGGTAGACTTTAACGAACTAGCACAAGGATATGGGAAGACTAAATACACTGGGGAGGTGAGACTGATCAGGCACAGGTGAGACAATCAAGGGAGCAGGTGAAAACAATAAGGGCAGGATAAAATATCAAACAAGCTCCGAGCAAAGTAATACAAAATTTGTATACAGTCTATGAGTAGAAGTTGTATTTATTCACTCTTAAAACTTAGGTGAGCTGGGGATGGGAAATGTACGTAAACATTTTAGTTGTGTTACGCTAGCAAAGACAGTTTGTCCATCTGCTGTTATCTCCGCTCCATTACAGCTGAGGTGTGCATTGATGGTGTTCCAGAGGTTGTGGTCAGTGTAAATTGAAACACTTAAGTAGTGTTAATGCACCACTGATGTTCTGAATCAGCTGTGAAAATTAGGGAAAGTGTATCTCTTCATTAGATGTACACAAACTATTAAAACAGCAAAGAATAGTTGTTTCTTAAACACAGGACTACTGTAGTCCTCTACAGCAGATTTACTAAGCTGTCAGCCTTAGGAAGTACTCTGAGAGGTTACCAGTTCCAACAACAGAGTTTATAGCAACGCCTTATTCCAAATTAGAGGGCCTGGCACTAGTCCCAGGCCCAGCACAGGCTTTAAGTGGTAAAAGAGAGAGACATTATTGTTGGAAAGTATCTAACTGAAGGGAAGACATCGCCTTTAAACTGGAAATTAGATTGTGTTAATGGCTTTAGGGTGTGACACAAGGCTTTATATGCGCCCTCTGCTTCCAAATGGGTTGATGGGAAACTCATCATGATTTAATATTTCATCATAAACTTTATCTGTAAACTTTGCTCGTTAAAACTTGATTATTCAATGGATCACTGTAAAAGGTTAACGCAACCCTCTGTTTAAAGTGACACTGGATTCAAAATTCATGAACGGAGTAAACAACACACCCTCCCTAAATGCTGTCCTGCATTGTAAGCTTTAATTAAGCATTAGTTTCTATCCATTAGCACCACAGCAGCACACGTCAGACGCATCAGGGTGTGTTACACACACATAGAGCTACATCAAGGTTACTTTTATTTGCCTTGCCTCATTACTAAAATGGAGACTATGGCTGTGAGGTGTCTGTGTTTACAAGTGTCTGTTCACTTTGACAGAGTGCGTGTGCAGTGAGGGTTGTAGTGGAATGCCTGTGTAACTGAAAAAGAGATTATTGAGGCTTTCATCAGCCGGCTAAATGTTGTCCTCTGGATCAACAACCAGCATCAGAAACTGTTGGTGTCTTAATGTGAAAAGGGGCACCCACCCCTGCACCCATGTTGTACTATGACAAGAACTACATCAACATCAAATGGCTGTTATAACCCTGAGTCATTTTTCCTGTTTAATGTGCTTTTCTGTTTCTCCTCCCATAAAGTTTGTCTGTGGTTGTGGGTGTCATAACACAAAATCAAACACTTAGCCTTAAAAACAGTTTGATTCAGTAAAGTCCTGGAGAGAGCACACGCCATGACACTTTCTAAGCCATTTTTGCACTAAAACCTGAAGCAACAAACACTGATTGCTATTCAGCATCTGAGCCAGAAACACGAGTGAACTGTGGGCAGAGAAGATGAATACTGGGACAGAGCTGGATCCAGTGTACACTTCAAAGTGTTATAACGCCAATAGTGATGCTAAGGCTATTTGTTCAGTTGTGGAGTTAAGCAGGTGTTTCATACAGTTAGATGATGCAGTGGAACCATCAATCACGTGCTATGGGAGCCGGTTGGGTTGCCATATTATCATCTGACTTCCATTTTGATGCGATGCATTGTTTAGCAATGGCCAGCAAAATCTTTCTGAGCCGTACTACTTTTGAGGTTAGAGTCTGCAAAGTTGCCTTGTAGGCAAATCTCCGGGTCTGTTAGGAGGACAATCGTCTTCTGTTTTTTTGTTTACTTTTTGGAAAAATAACCGATGGGTTGATAAGAAAAGATATTTGATTTATTGATCCCCAAGGTGGAAATTTGGTCAATGCCATGCACACCTTCCTGCAGGAAGTGTACAGTTTGGGCAGCAAGCACAGGGGCACTGCAGAGAAGAGCTCTGGTGGCCTCAAAAGCAGAGTGACATTTCTCTTGACAAAGTTGTCTTGGAGCTAGCAAAGCTTGTTAATTGAGTTACTATGCCAGAAAAGTTTTTGCAGAACGCACAATTCTATCCAGCCATCACCAGGAAAAAGCCTGTTCACAACGTGTTTGTGGGGCAGATATAACCTTGTACTACTTGTTTACCTAAATAGCGAACAACAGCCAAAAATAATGTAAAGGAACCAGCACACAAACGGTTAAAAAGCTCACTTAGGATTCAATCCAGCTTGATGAGTAGACCAATATATTCTCAAGATAAACCCCACCATTACAAAAACGCTGGGTCTGATCAGGTTTAAGATATGACGAGGGGGCGTGAACATCGATATCTTAGCTTAGCACATTCGTTTGAGTCGGTATCTCACTGATTAAGGACGGAGAGCTTTTTCCGTATGGTCTGTTTGTGTCACGCTGAACTGATGTGGTGTGATCTTTAAAAATAAACAGTAATATGAAGAATGTCAACAGAGCCTCAGCAGGCCTAAGTTAGCTTTCCTCCAAGTTCATCTGCGAATAAGTCACTTCAACACAAACACAGCTGACTGAGTTTACCTTTCGCAGCTTTGTCTTGGACATGGAGTCTGAGACCAGAGACAACTTCAATGTGTCTCCTCTCTGACTATTTGCTTTTGGTATGGTGTCGCTGTTAATGTGATGGATGAAGAGGCCAGGGCACGATGACTTTCAGATGGTTGTTTAGATTAACCAGAATGTCAGCCAGAATGTTTATTCCACTGATGCTGAGCAGAGAGGAGAGGAGCCAGCATTCCCTGGACCTCCCTGAGCTGTCCCTCGCCCGTCTGATGCCAATTATGGTCATTATTACATTAAAGTGAGAACTGCTCTGTACACTGCAGATTTTATCATCTACTCTGAATGACCAAACAATCCTCCAAGTCCATTAGAGCACCGGATAATAACAGATAATGGACATTAAACAAGAATAAACAATACATCAGAATTTAAACTAAATTATAGTTTTGTATGACCCTTAATCTACAAGATAATTGATCAGATTATTCCATTCATCCGTCCAACCTGTTCACCATTAATTTCACGACAATACTATCATTACCACGTGTTAATCCTGTAATTAAAATAGAAGTCCATATTTTAGTGACATAATTTGACAGCTATTTCACAAATTGGCCAACAGGAAATGGAAATACAAGGGAATGGCCATCACAACACAAGTTATTTTAAATCTGATAATTTCTCTACAAAACATACTAAAACTGAGAAGACGGCTCTGAGTGTGATGCGAACGGCATCCTAATAGTCAGGTTAGTAGGCAGTATGCAGTACATACTGTTTGAGTATTGTTAACTCTTGGTTCTTTAGTTGGAAGCCCAAGAACAATCAGATGATCACTTTATTCTGGTCACAGGTAAAGTACAACAGCGCTGGACTCAAAGTGACAGAGTTCTCGCAGGATCTCAGTCCGAGTGAGCCCCGATGTTCAGGTGTAGTTCACAGTTATCTTCTTGGGCTGGGCCTGCCCCGTACAGAGGTTGGACTTACGCGCAACCGAGTCTCGTTGGCCAGTTATTTCTGACGTGAACAGGCCAATCACTGTTCACGTGGATTTACTGAAATGTGATATGAAATATGTGTGGATGTTGTCATTAAGGCGTGTATCTATTTTGCCACTGTCATGCAAAACTGGGTTGAACTAGGTAACATAGAAGCTGCTGAGTACGGATAAGAAACTGCGAGCACATCTACTCCGCTTTATTCATTTTATTTGCAACTATGAAGATAATAAGTACGAACTGTCCATGAGAACTGGATAAGACAGAAACTGAGAGTACAGCTGTTCCTGTTTCCACAGCAACGAAGATAATAAGTGCACACTGTCTATAAGGTTATACAAAGGTAGTCACTCACACTCCAAGGTCACATAAGATTAGACGGATGATGATCAAACAAAGTAAATAATATAACAATCCAACCATAGTACAAACAAGGAATAATATAACAAATAATGAAATAATCTAACAGTATGTAGTAGGCAGTACGTTAGTATGCCGTTTCGGACACAGCAAAGGTGTTTTTGAAAGACTGGTGGTAATGGTAATTTAAGGAATCCTTGACATTTGGAAACAGCAGGCTGGTAGTGGTCCTACCAGTGGTCCCAAAGTCACAAAAATACAAGAAATACAAGAAATTAACTATAATTCTCAAGAGCTGATGATCTTTCTACCGTAGGGTTTAAACAATGATCTGGCGATGAGTGGTGAAAGAGCCGGGGTCTTTGTACTGCAGGCTGATGAACTGATGACAGGCAGGTGAGTCTTCTGAGAGGATGATGAGCTGATGAATAGAATATCAGTGCAAACAATCTACAAGTGTATTTTTTTTTGATGCTCTGGACTTTCCTTTATGCCATTTCTTCACTAAATATTACAGTACCCAATACATTGCATTTAGAGCTACCCATGGCCGATATCTGCTGTTTTGTACACCATTTTATTTAATACAAATGTTCATAGGTTATACAAAGAGTAAGAATAATGCAAGATGAAGTGTCCATGATCAGGTTTTTATGGACGACGTAGAGGGAAGATCTGGTTGTCTTTCTTGCTAAAGTAAAAATGAATTTAAAGTGTTTTCATGCGTTTTTCAATCAACATATAAAATCTTCCACAAGCCATAACAGTTTCTCTGATAATGCCCAAGGGTTTAAACAAGACCCGTAAAACGCTTTCCTGTTGTAGTCCCCTATGTGGGATGTAAGGTTGCATACTGGCTGCTCCATGCACCATCCTTTACATGCAAGTTACCTGCAGGAGGAAACAATGGATCCTTGAGGACGGGGCTGCTTTTAAGGGAAGCACTTCATATTAAGGTCCTTGTAATAAGCGTTAATTAACAGTTAATAAAACCTTATAAGTCCTTATAAGATGCTTATTAACATTAAATATACATTTATAAGACTATATAAGTGTTGATAATAGTATTATTATCATGTTTTTATGAGATTATTAGACATTTATAAGCACTCATAAGATACTTGTAAACAATTTATAGGCAGCTTATGAGCCTTATAAGTTTATTATAATTGTTTATAATAGCATTACAAACCTATTCATTGAGTCTTACTCACTTACCTATTATGCCTTTGTTAAGCCTTTATGCTATGCTTTACAGTTGCTTTAATATGATTAATACATACTTTACTATGCAGTAATTAGCAATGAATTATGCACTTATTAACAGTTAATTATGCTTTTTGCAGCTACTGGATTTAAAGAGAGAACAGTGCCTTATTGAGGTTAATAAATCCTTTATTATGCACTTATTGATAGTTTATTATGCTTTTTGCAGCTACTGGATCTAAAGCGAGAACAGAGCCTTATTGAGGTTAATAAATCCTCTATTATGCAGTTATTAACAGTTAATTATGCTTTTTTGCAGCTACTGGATCTAAAGCAAGAACAGTGACTTATTGAGGTTAATAAATCCTTATTATGCACTTCCCATGTGTAATAAGCACTACATGGGGGGCGATGGTTGATAACATGTAAATTTCTTATTACATCAAAATAAAATTTAAAAACACTTTCAGACAGCTCCTCTGAATTTTTTAATTTTTCAACAAAGTATTTCACTTGTACATTATAAAACACTTCTCAAAAAGGTAATATCAAACATGACTAATTTTTGACAGCGATTCCGTAATTCAAAACTTGCAGCTACTGTCACAGACTGCCTTGAGCTGGATGGAGTAAAACAACTCTCTGTCCAAGTAGTCTTTGGAGTCAAGACCTGCAGGTGACTTGTTCCAACTCTGGCATCCATCAATTGCACCATCAATGATTGTTTTGAAGGCATCTTGCTATGTTAGTGCAGCAAACCCCTGTCCAACCGACCCAGCCCATGAGGCTTAGGGATCCATCCATCCATCTTAACAGCACAGAATATGCTGGTCTTTGAGACATTAAAGGCAAAGCAAAAGCGTTGGGCAAACCACACTGTGGGACGCCCTATGATTCAGCTAATAGAGGGAAAAAAAAAATTCCAGCTCAGATTTCCAGCCATAGGTCTTGTCTAATGTCGGTGCCATAAACATTAATAGCACAACGTGTGAGTCTGAAGTCCCTCTTGAGATCATCCACACCATAGCAATATGATTGCTGTGGTACATGATTGTTCACCACAGCATAACATATCAGTGAACCCTGCAAAACCGAGTAACATAAATATGAAGGCGATTACATAGTTAGAAACTGTAAAGAAAGTACAGCTGTTGTTGGTTGCTGTTTCCTTTCCCTTTTTTTTATTAAAAAAAACAACATTGTAGCTTTTTGGGAAAAATGTATCCCACTGTCTGACATGCTTTTGACTAATAAATAAACTCTTTTGCATAATATAACATTCATTGAGAGTTTAGAGTGCCTGTAAGCTAAAACAACGTGTGATAAAGATGCTCTTTGGTTGGAATAAAATCAAGGCACTCTTCTGGAATACAGAAAAAAGCTTTATACAGTTGGTTCTTTCTTTGTGAAAATGTTATACAAATGTGATTTCTGGACATATTTGTAAGGTACCCTGGTTAGGTCCACGACAACAGGGTGCTTAAAAATAGTCCAGCATTTGTCAGTGGCTGTTACCGACCAGCTGGTCACTTCATTGTAGTGGATGGGGAATACCCATGTCTGAGCGCACCAGTAACCCTTCATTAGCCCATATAAGGTAAGAGGAAGAGTGGAGGCTTCCTTCAAAGCACATCATGCCAGGGCTCGATCAATAATAGAGAGGGCCTTTGGCATGATGAAGACAAGGTGGCAAGGGATCATCTTCAAAGCCCTGGAAGTGGATCACGCATCAATCTGTGGAGACCTTTTTAGATATGTACTTCTTTCACTTCATATTTAGGTGCTATAACTATGAGGGTCGAAACCAGTTGCCGTTTATTTCTTTGATATTGATGTTTTTTACGAGAGATGCCCTGATTCAATAAAGGCATTTTTAACTAAATCCTTGGCTCGTCCCTCAACAACTCATTTAGCAACTAAAGAGCTTTTGTATTGGATTCATTTAAAAAATAATACAACAGGACTTTTATGGGGTTTCATTGTTTTGAGCAATTGCAGCCAATAGGTTCAGGCACCTTTCATTTTGCTCTATAAGCAGCATCAACCCCTCTTTGCCCTTTTTGGAGGTGTCCGGGAGCGGGTGGAGGGCATGGACTCCTCCTCCTCCTCACTGTCTGCACCAGGCAGGAGGAACTCTGTAGGCTCTTTACATGCAGAAGGTGAGGCTTCAGCAGCAGTCAGGCCATGGTTTCACATCATGCATGAGGCAAGAAAGATAAGGAAAAGTAATAAGAAAAGTAATGAAGCTCATTTCCTCATCATTCAGAGAATCTGAACTGCTCTTATCGGGGCTGACACACAATTCCGGTTCGTATCACTCAGTTAGAAACCTTTCTCCAACATAGACATCATCAGGAAAAAGGCCAGGCAGAGGATGTACTATCTGCATACTAACAGTTTCTGCTCAAGCTGTCCCTCTGATGAACTCAATGAAGGAGGTCATAAACAGTTGTATGTATAATAACCAAATCAGCTGTGCACTTAAATGCACTGAAATATGAAAGTGCGCAACTGGCTCTGCCGTTTACAATGATGCCATTTCGCCTCAGTTACTACTTTCAATGCTGACTCAGAGGTGAAACGACTTCGAACAGTTGATCTCCTGCAGGGTCAATTTCCTGATTTCTTTTGTGTGTTTCTTACTTGGTGTTTCATTGATAAAAGGGTAGCCACAATTAAATGGAAACCGGCAGATCTACGATTATACGATCAATCACAGCAGCTCTACAATAAATCATAGGGGTGGCTTCAATTTCAGTCTTAATTTTGGCTAGTCCCACCTTTTAGAAAACATCCATCATATTACTATTGTCATAATGTTTAGTGCAGAAATCCATCAGTCAGTGGACTACAGCTTTACCTATGGGCATTGTAGTAGCATGCCAAAAATAAGCCCTCGGCATGTTTAATAGCCTTGATGTTTTTACAGGGAGAGGTCGCAGTTGTTCTCTGACTCTGACCAACAATCGGCCCCGACTAAATATAGAAGTTCTGCAGCACCTGTTGCCCCTGGTGATTGATAGGATGCTACACTGTTTGTTTAAACAGACCTAATGGGCATAATTGCTTGTCCAAAAGTGGATCAAGCTGAACTTAAGGCAATGGTACAAAGCAAATTTTTTTTGGTCAAATATTTTTATTGATTTTTTTCCATTTATGGGATGGGTACAGAGGAGACAAGGACAATAGATGTGTTAAGCTTGTCACCGTTAAATAAAAATAATAATAATGTCTCTTTAAAAACCAAGGTGTATTAGAGAGTAAGTACCCCTTCCCTGTCCGAACAACACATTCAATCACACTCATTCACACCACAGGTGAAAGACAGAAAGACAATCAACTGTTAAAAGTATCCACAAGTGGAGAAATAATATAGAGGAGGAAAAAAAAAGGAAGAGAAGGAGAAATAAAATAAATAATAAACAGAATCAGCAACTCAGTAGTTCATTGGTTTTCAGCTTCAATATGTAAGGTATCTATATGTAGTACAAAAGGCAGCCAGATTTTATGAAAGGCCTGTAGGGAACCCTTTAAGGAGAATCTGATTTTCTCAAGTCTCACGCATTGTAAAATTTCTTGAATCCATCTATTATGTGTAGGAGGGGATGAATGAGTCCACTTTAAGAGAATGAGCCTCCTCGCAAGCAAAGTGGTGAAAACAATAACGCGTTGTGAGTGATGGGGGCATTGCAAAAAGAGCGATAAGGGGGTCAGGATTCACTGTACGACAAAGGACCTTACCTAACGTATCAAAGATGGCACGCCAAAATAAAACAAGTTTGGGGCATGACCAAAACATGTGCATGTGATCAGCCTGTGAGACAAAGCACATTTAATAAATAATGTTATGTTATGTTGAGGAACTTACCACGTTATGCTATTTTATGTTTCTCCTCAGGATCCAAAATTAACTTTTTGGTCTACCTGCCATAAAACATTATTAAATATTATGTCAATAATAAACAGTACTAAAAAGAAACATTTACTTTGTACTGAACTTATAGTAGCAGTGTAATATTGAGGTAATGTACTTTGCTTGTGTAATTATCTTTACTTTTATTCCACTGAATTTAAAGAAAAATATAAAGTCATCAGCTCCACATTTAGATAATAATCCACTGATATTAAACATGTTATTCTGAAATCGGCCATCCTGCACAATGAGTAGGCTACATTAAGTTATGGTACTGTAGGACTATTTTGATCCTAGCCATTTTAACTTCAGTTTGTATTGCAGGGCTTTTGCTTGTAATGGAGCATTAATGCACTCTGATGTCAGTCTTTTTCTTGAGTAGTTATTTCATCACTGCAACAAAATAAACTTTTAGTTAGTGCAGCTCATTAATCCACTGACACAATGACAGTAGTTCTGATTAAGTACTCATTGCTCTCTCATCCGACATAGAGGCGCGGCACAACACCGGTTTGCTGGGGCGACTGACTGTCCAAAGGAGGAATAGCAGTAAGCAGAGGAAGCCCACGGTCTGCCAACGACTAGTTCATGTTTCTAACAGCTGCTCTGTTAGTAACCTGCTACATGCAGCATTGGTGTGACCAGTTAAAGTGTAAACTCGTACTTTACAGGTTGTTGACGCACTAGAGCCCTGCTACGTGAGCTCATTAACAGAAGCGTGAAGGTGCCGATGGTGGTCAGGGAGGGTCAATTAAAGGATTAATTTACAATAATTCACGGACACGCACCAGCGACGTGCGGAGTCGTTGCAAAACAAAACTTTGTCAACAATTTAAAATATGTTTTGCAGTGATTGGAGCACCCTCCCCTGCACCAGACCTCATTTGTTTTAGTCGCCAAATTAGATTTTCACCCGCATTAAGCGAGTGGTGGGTGCTAACTTTGCACCCTGCTTCGCCTTAATTTTTATAAAAAAGAGGGCTTTGTTTTTATGAGATGTTCACATGATGTCATGTTAATTTCTATCTTGCCAAAAAACAAGAAACATTTAGGTGAGGGGAAGTTTATATTTAGTCATTTTAATGGGTCAGAGTAATTAGTCACATTAGCTGTTGTTTTTTATGTGATTAGACATTTATAACCAAACACTTATTAAATGTGGGAAGGTAATGGTTGATAACTTTTCACTTGCTAAAGAATGTGGTAGCTAGCATAAAACTTTTTTCAAGATGTCCAGGGTTAGTTGTCTCATTGCTCTGAGTGTGGGTTGTCAAGTCAGTGTGTTTCAGTATATTACACCAACAGCAAACACTGCATACAACATTGTTTTACTTGGAGGTTGATTTGAAACAAAAAATATATAGTTTTACAGTTTAAACAAAGAAAAACACAGTGCCCTGCTTTTCATTACAGAGTTATTGATTCCATTAATTTGAAAACCTATTTTGGTGTCTCTAACTTAATAAGCCATACAAGTTGTACTTTCTTTTTTCATTGATAACAACAGGGTCAATCCAACCAATTTAATGGGCTATATTCTCATTTTGTTTAGAGAATATACCCCTACACACACTCAGTGTTTGAATAAGTATGAAAGACCTAACACATTAAGCTTCCCTTAGATGTCTGAATGACAACTCTAAAATTTGTCGATGATGAACAATTCATGCAAATACAAAAAGTGTGACAGCCAACCCCTGTCTCCCCTACGTTTTACTCCACTGCATTGATTGGATAGATTCTTTTTAAAATATGATGTTACATGACTGAAAACATGAAACTTGGAAATGACCACAGAGAGATTTTTGTAATATTTTTTCCAGCTTTATTTTTTAACATACTTAAGTTGTATGCCAGCTCTCCATAAGTTCCTTAGCCTATTACATCAATCTGTTGGCTATCTGATGATTGAATTCCTTTGGTGTAAATGTTTGAGAAGGCTGATGGATTCTCTGTCAGTCTCTCCCGGGACCCCCGGCAGTCAAAGAGGCGAGTCTGCAAAGTCAATAATGGATCCCTCGGAAGGCCTCGTGGCAGAGTTTGTAATGCGCGTGTGGATGATGTGGTGTGTTTACTGCCTCAGCAGCCTCAGCGCGCATTGCTGGAGCATAAATCGAGGCTGACGGACGCACAGCCGCTCTGCAGAGGGACTGTAGGAGCTGCTGTCGGAGCTGAGGAGGAAGCAGACGCAAAAGATGTCAGTGGCATTAAAGAAAGAAATAAGCGCCAAAGCAGAGTCTAGAAAATGCGCTGCGCGTTTTTGGAGGCTTTTTCCGCACCTCGTGCTGTGTCTGTCTCTGGTGGGGTACGCGGCGCTGGGTGCGCTCATGTTCCAGCACATTGAAGGAGGGATCGTGTCCACAACCCAGCAGGAGTACCATAAGTTCCTGGGAGAGATTATCACAAAGGTCCAGAACCTCACCGGTACGTGGCCCAAAATAAATGTTGTCATACGATCTGATATCAGATATTTCAGATATCAGATTTTTTTCATGCATCATTTTTGGACTTTCATGATGACATCTGTGATAATTTTGGCAGATTTTCTTTACATTCTTACGCTGATGAACTAATATAGATGTATATGCACTATGACGCTAAGCATAGCCTGTTAGTTAAACCAACCCACATTCATCTTGTAAACTTCTTTATTTTCAGAAAATGTCTCCTACTCTCATCATGACATAGTGAAGGACATTGAGGCTGAAATGCAAGATGGGTTCAAATCCATATGGCTGCAGAGACCTGACCGATGGCATTTTTTTGGCTCCATGTTCTTCTGCTGCACCGTGTTCACAACAGTGGGTATGTCAACCAATGTATTTTATGTGAAGCCTTTAACACAGAAAAATATCTTTTTGTTGTTTGTGCAAACTGCCTTCACTTGTCAGAGTGGTTATATTTGGCTTACAGAGAACGCATTTTGTGTCAGTTGTGGAAACCCTGTGGACAAAAGCAGCACGCCTGCTGTCATAAGGGTCCTGATCTACCCTTTGTCTATTTGTGTTGGTCAAGTGAAAGAAAGACTTCTTCAAAATGACACAGCAGTGCCAGGACTTGCTTTGACAGAGAGAAACAGACGATACTCCATATGAATGATCATGTTGCTCCGTGTCTGCTTGTGACTAAAATAGGCAAATGTTTGCTCAGAAGTTTGCCTTAACAACCTTAAATGTTGATGATGTGTTAGTGTTGTGTGTCTTACTTAGTGCGCTGCCCCCAAGGGGAAAACAAATCAACTTATATATTCTTCATGTACGGTATAACAGTATTAACTTAAGGGATGGGAGTCGCAGGGTAAATCACGATACAATATGATACACAATACTCGGCCCACGATACAGATAATATTAAATACAATGATTCTGCGATAATTGATGTATTGCAAGGCAATCAATACATCACGATATCTGATTAACTTCTTTGGATAATTCATTTCCTTTCATGTTATCCTCATTCATGTCATAAGTGCCACCACGAGGAGTCATGTAGTAATTGCAGGAAAATCAATTTAAAGCGCCATTTATTTGTAAATTAAAATATCGATACTTGCGCCTCGAGTCAGGACCAGGATATATTGCCGTACTGATATTTTGAACCTAATTAACTTTGATCAATTCTTTTGGCTTTTTTGTAAATTGGTCATTAATTATTGATTTTTGCAAGCAAATATCCCTTTGTCATTGTTTTCAGCAACTCTTTATTAAACTTTCGGTTTATGTTGATTTTGGCGCCCCCTGTGGTCAACGCCATACCTCTATTTAGTTGATTTTTGACATGCAGTTAATCGCTTCGTCTGACACCTATCAGAATCAGAATCAGAAATACTTTACTATCCCCGCGAGCAGTTTCAGCCATTCAAAATAACTTTAGAGAAATAATCAATCTTGTCGCTGATGGTCTGATATCATATAGAGTTTTGTGTCAACCGTTTCTCCCTACAACAGGTATAGACCTTGTTGTACTTGTAAGTAGTTAATCTGTTGCTTGTACTTGTCCAGGTGCTTTTTTTAACTTGACTTTCCTTGCTCATTGTCATGAGGTTTGATTGTGCAAATAAGAATCACCTGTCTGGTGGGAATTTGTATCTGCTGGTAGTAACTCTATGACAACTTAGTTTTTAAAAGCTTAGAGTGTGCTCTGTCTTTTTAGTAGCCCTAGTTGAGAGCACGTTCCACACCACCAGTTTTTCTGCTACACAGGATCACTTGTTCATTATTTAATGCAATTTTGCAACAAATAATTTCAATATCAATATCAATCTATATGTCCTAATATTTGAGACCTTGGTAAACATAGGGCATTGATTACTTTGACTTTTATAGGCCTAAATTCTTAAAATTAGAAATCAATCAAATCTACTGACAATACTAACTTACATGACATCAATGAGAACCAACTTTCTGTTCATGCGTAACTTGGCATATACAAGAAGATTAGTCACTCATCAAGGAATTATTTTCCACCTGTGAAAACGCACAGGGTTATATCTAATTAGATAAATGAAGACTTAGTGGTTCATAAGGGTTGTATGTACCAGGCAGAGAGGGTCATAACGAATGCTTTAGAGTTTTTTGATGCTTTGATTTTAACTGAATCTACCCGTTTGGAACATAATTCATCCATCCAATATCTATACCGCTTATCCTGTTTAGGGTCACGGGGGGGGGGGGTGGGAGCCTATCCCAGCTGTCATTGGGCGAAGGGCGGGGTACACCCTGGTCTGGTCGCCAGTCAATCACAGGGCTGACACACAGAGTCAGACAACCTTTTGCACTCACACCCACACCTATGGGCAATTTAGACTCACCAATTAACCTTACAAGCATGTCTTCGGACTGTGAGAGGAAGCCGGAGACCCCGGAGGGAACCCACGCATGCACGAGGAGAACATCGCAAACTCCACACAGAAAGTCCCACCTTGCCCAAACCGGGGTTTGAACCAGTGACCATCTAGCTGTGAGGCAACAGTGCACCACCGTGCAGCCCTGGAACATCATAATGCATAAAAATTCAAATACATTACCATTAATATTTGTATATTTAGTTTGGCAATCATAAGAGAGCACCAGCAGATTTCACAGGATGCATCCATTCATAATATTAAACAAGTAATCATGTTTGCCCAAAGAAAACTTTCTGTGAACATTTCAGTTTAAAATGCTTTTGTAATTAGCATTCATTGACAATTAAAAACGAGGCAAAATTTTAACTCTGTATGCAAAGAGTACAACGCAGCTGTTACACTCATACTCAGTCATGTTTCCAGTTGAATTAAGCAGAACCGAGGGTCTGCAATAGCTGCAAAACAAACATGAGGTTCATCACCTTTAAAGCTATAAAGCAATCACAAAAGCTGACATAGCAGCTTTATTCCCATCTACAGCTAACCCCATCATATCCACATTATCTCCTGGACACCACAGGATACATTTTTGATGGTCAGCAGATAGAGAGCATGTGGACGTGGAGGGCCTTTTCTTTTTATCATGTCTTGCAGGTTGTGCTGGTCTCACTTCATTTCTTTTCTCTACAACACATTTTAAAGGTATATTATGTGAATCTAATTTATTTCTATTAATACCTGCAGCAGTTAAAGGGTATGCATAACAGATGCATGACAGCCCAAACCGGTTGCCGACCAAGGATCTTTCATAGGATTCAGCTTAAATAAAAGAAGCTGCAAAAAGGAAAAGGATAGTTACAATGTTACAATTTCATTTAGCAGATGCTTTTGTCCAAAGCAACGTTCATCTGAGAGTTGATACAACACAAGGGCGGCTGTGGCTCTGTGGTAGAGTCGCCTTTCAGTCGGTCGGTTGGGGGTTCGATCCCTGACTGCTACAGTCACATCCTGGTGGCATAGCCATCGGGTATGAATGGGCATAGAGAGCTTGGAGATTGTCACTTAGGCCTTTACCATGTGAATGAGTGAATGTGACATGTAGTCAGCTTTGAGTAGTCAGAAGACTAGAAAAGCGCTATATGAGTACAGTCCATTTACCATTTACAAGCAAGGATGAAAACAGGAGGGAGCAAAGTAAATGCCAACAAAAAGCTTCAGGTGCGATCGGACACAGGTATCGACAGGACGTGCAAAGGGCATAAAGAAGCATCAACAAGGTCAATATCATCATCATCATCATCATCAATATGCTAATCAACATCAACATCCTCAATATCATCATCATCATCATCATCAATATCATTAAGTGCAGAGGTGTTCATGAAAGAACTGGGAGCGCTCTTAGATTTTTATTAAAGGTGGAAAGAGACTCTGCGGACCGAATGGAGTTTGGTAACTCATTCTACCACCTGGGTACCACAGAGGAGAAGAGTCTAGTTAGCGGCTTAGGGAAATGTTGTGGTGGGAGTACCAGGCGCCTTTCATTGGCAGTGCATAGTGGGCGGGAAGGAGTGTAGACCTGGATGAGGGCGTTCAGGTAGGAGCCGTTTTTGTAAGCAAGCAACAGGGTTTTGAATTTGATGCAAGCGGCAACTTGGAGCCGGTGGAGGGATATGAACAGCGGAGTGACGTGCAGTTTTGGGTTTATTGAAGACCAGTAGCACTGCTGCGTTCTGCATCATCTGCAGAGGTTTGAGTGCGCATGCAGGAAGGCCTGCCAGTAGGGAGTTTGAATATTTTGAGTATTCCAAAGATTGTTGGTCTTGCTGTGTGTTTAGCTCCTTCTATTGATATTGCTAGGCAGTAAAAGTGTCTGCTTCATTTTACTGTGGCTTAGTCAATGTGTAACTAGCAGTAAGCCATTTATACATGTCAAGGGTCATAATATTTTACTTTACACATGAGCACTGTTAAAACTTCCACTTACTTGACTGTTAAACATGGATTACACCAGGAACACGCTTTCATTCTGGGCAATTCTAGCAATCATCCATTATTTAATGAATCTATTAATAAATTACCAAATCAATCTCTCCAGCTCGAGTTGTTCTAGTCGAGAGAAAGTAGTGCCAAAACATGAAAAATAAACTACATGAAGGTAAAACTGTGAGAGAGAACTACTGCCGGATTAAACTCATCACTCTTTTTTTTATCAACATTTTCAGGGTATTTCTTTAAATGTAAGAGCAGCTGAGCTGTTCAAACTCAATGAGAGGTCTCTGTTTTTGGGAAACCTGCCTGATACACAGACAGAATATTTTTGGATGATGGTCAATGGATTTCGCAGAACCTTGTCTTGGACCAAAGTGTTTGTCAGGCTGATCTTTGTCCTGATGTTGGCAGAAGATGACAGTTCAGGAGGTCACCAAAGTCATTGGGAATCATGTATAACAATCTATACAAGAATCACTCACAATGCAGCCAGCAGACATGACGCTACTTTGTTGTTGGACCTAGAAACATATTGTATAATGCGTACAGTACAGGCACATAACTATTGCATTACTTCCTGAATAGCAAAATAAGAATCTGGTATCCTAAAAAAAGACTAGGGCGGCCCTGTTTCCTTCTGAGGCTGGTGTGTGTGTTAGTATCTGAGGGCAGCTGGTTTTGGATGGTTGGAATATCTGAGAGCTGACCGGCTTATGGTTGCTAAATATTAGTTCCCAGTGGGCTGATGACCCGTTCACAGTTTATCAGAAGAAATGTCCTGCAGTTCAGCCGCAGTTGGTTTATTTGAGTCTGCCCATCCATCCAGGAGCTGATCTGAGAATCAGTACGTGTATATGTATTTGCTTGTGTAGACAATGGAAAACTGCCCACCAATAGAACATGTGCAAGAATTAATAAGGGGGTGATAATAAAGGGATGCAGGGTTTCGTCAACAGGAAGAATCAGTGGTAAAGTCAGAATTTGGATTGTTTGAAGGTATTTTCCTTTTTGGCCTCATGAGTTTGATCGTACTTCCCAGACTGAGACAGTTAAAACAGGAAGTGTCTTTTAGGCTGAGAATTGATTCTCCTGTGGTAAGTTTGGCCAACAGTAAAACCTTGTGTTAAAACCAATACTGATGCTTTGTCACAGCCTGAAGCATCTAATACAACCACACAATCTAAATTTTTTCTTCTTTTCTTACACTTCTAAATGTGAAATGGTCGTTTGGTTGAGGTTAGTTAATAAGAGTTAAAGTAAAAATCTTGAAGATTTAATTTAAATAAATGTTAAGTCACTATCTATCGCCGAATGAGGTAACACAATGGTGATTGAGCCTATGGCACATGGAAAAAATCACAAGCGGCGCCCAGTTAGTGACGCGTTTTCCATCACCCAGCAGTGGTTGGTCTGCCAGAGAGGGTGGGCGGAGCTAATGCAACAAACACACTTCAAAAATAAGTGAAAAGCCAAAGAAAAAAACAAATTCGAGGCTCGGATGAAGGCAAACGGTCTAAAAATTAAGCAAGCATCAGTGAGGAAAATTAAGAGTTACAACCGGAGCCAACCGTGGACGTAGCACATGCAACACATGTCTGGATATCTAAGTGCTCTCACAACTACCGTTTATCACCATAGGTGCCGCCAAAGAGAACGAAACTGATATGACCACTTTAATGGTTAGGGTTAGGAAGTTAAATGTTAAAGTAAAATCGTGATACAACGTAGCTTACCATTAGCCTACAGCTGCTCCTTTGGAGGCACCATGTTCACTGCTGGAGTTGGAGATGATAGAAAAACAAGTTGAGTCTTGTATGCAACAGGTTGAAAAAGCAGAGTACAATAAACTCTCCCTGAAGGCGGGTACCAGGCACTCTATTATACAGTCTAGTAAACACAGGTCAGATCAACCTTCTAACCTGTCATGTTTGTGTGCTGACAACCAACCACATGTTCCCTCTGTTTCGTAAGATTAAAATGTACACACACGTTATGCCTGGGATTATTAATAAACTGTGATTAGAACAAACAGCTCTAGGTAATATTGTAGACTTCCTCCAACGCTAGTTTGTTTGTTTAAAAGAGCTTCTGTAAACTGGAAAAAGTGTTAGTGCTGCCTGTGTCAGTGTTATGCTTACTGTGAGGGTTGGGTCTCTACACCTGCTCTTTTGGTAAAGTGCTTTGGAATAACTTTGGTTATGATTTGACGCGATAGATAAATATTGGTTCATTGATTGATTGATGTTACCTTGTAAACTAGCCTTTCGTTAACTTCTGTCTTAATTACAGTACAGTTTATAACATGACCTGCCTCTGACAAATATACTTAACCTTGTTGATGTGATGGCTCTCTCTGCTCATCTAACTAAAAGTTTGAGTTACTTTCTCTTCTCTCCTCTCTTTTCTCATGAAAATGGGGGAGTAGGGGGAGGTACAGCGTTCAGCCTAGCCCGGCGGGGTGAGTGCTAACCCCACACAGGGCACCTAATCCTGGCTCTGCTTTCCCCATCTTCTTTCTAAGGGCGGGTTCACACAAGCTGTGTTTTCTCTGATTGAACCAAACCCTGGAGCATTTGTCCCCACGGTGCGGTTTGTTTAGGTGGTGTGTGGACCATGGTCCGCTAGAAAAGATGGGTCTTGGTCCGTTTCCTAATGAACTACGGTCCGGTTTGATTCTTGTGAGAACGTAAGCGGACTTAAAGTAGGACCAAATACAGGAAACAAACCATGAAACTGTGAATTGTAGTATCTTAACAGGTTCTGACATTTGCAGAGACATGCAGCGAGATGAGTAGAGGACAGATGTGGGGGAGCAATGAAGAAATAGAAATATGGGCTGACCAAACACTTACACAAATGCTTGTGGAAATGCACGAAACATATTCAAAAGGTGCAGTGAAAAGCTAAAGGAGAATTGAACTGTGGAACAATGTTGGTTAAAAGTAAAAAAAACTCAGACTACAAGACATTAAAGTCTGTGACCATGCTGAGTGTGATTGATCAGTCTGCTCTCTTGCTTTGTTTTCTTCAGGGAGTTTTCCCAAGTGGAAATTCTGTCCAATCAGAGAGCAGTTTCCCCGTGCATCAAAACTTTTGGTCCGCTGGTAAAAGCTTCCGGCTAAACACAAACCAAACTGGAGGCAAAGTGCAACTTTGTAACAATTTGGTCTTTGATTCGGACCAAACAAACGGACAAACCTAACACACCTCTCTCTGCAAACTCTTCTCTCTATTTTTTTCTCTTATGGGGGCCAGTAGAAGCCATGTTGTAGGGTAGGAAGTATCAGCGTTGTCAATACCTGGAGCTTGCATGAACAGAGCCTGGGTCTGTTGAAGTTTGCAAAGCAGCTTGGGTTGCGGTGGTAGGTTTGGTTAATTATAAGTATGGGGATGAGGGCACAAGGAGAGGGGTTTCTTCACTAAGCGCTTATCCTTATCATTAGGGCACAAGTATCTTGCGTTTAATTCAAAATAACAATATAGACCTGTATCACACTGAATAGGAAAATGAGAGCACAATTCATGTTTTAACTGGCAAATCTTGCTTTCAAATGTTTTAATTGAAAATTGAATAAAATTGAGAACTTAAAATTGAAAGTCAAATTAAGACACCCCTCATGTACATGTGAACTTACCATTTCGGGTCCTGTCACGGTTTCAAATTTAAACAAAAGGTTGAGGACCCAGATGCAGACTGAAATAAGAATTTATTTTAAACAAAAAGGCACAAGGCGAAACAAAAGGCTTACTCTTATGAGGAATCCAAAGGGGGCAGGCAAACAAAATCCAATGGTAAAAAGGTCCAAACAAAACAGGCAATAAGTCATCCAAATAAAACAGAAGGTGAAAAAATCCAGGGAAGACTGAGAGTACTGACAAGATGCATGGACATGGACCAACGACAAAGCTCCAGAGAAGGACGACACAGGATGGACGACAAAGACTCACGCACGGTGGATGACAATGAACAGGCCACAAGACAGGGGAGCACAAAGACTAAATAAACTTAGGAGGTGAGGCTAATCAGACACAGGTGAGACAATCAAGGGGCAGGTGAAAACAATCAGGGCAGGGCACAGAATCAAACAGGCGGGAAAACACACAAAGGCAGGAAGTGGACCAACACGAGAGACCAGGTGACAAAGTAAAACAGGAAATGATCTAACCAAAGAGACACAAGTGAAATACTTAACTAAACAAGACTAAACACTGACAAGAACACAGAATAAACTAAATACAAAACTAAACGATGAAAACTCATGACAAGGGACAAAGTGACAAGGTAAATCAAGAAATAATAACTGAACACCGAAATACAAGACAAAAACATAACTAAACTAGAATGACTCATGACAGGTCCTCGGTGATGTGAACTCCGAGGTACTCAAATTAGTTCCCCATTTACATTGTGAACCTGAAAAATCATGAGGGAGGTGTAGTTCCCCACCCCGCTAATTCCCAAAATCCCAAATCAGCTTCTTGGTTTTGTTGACATTGTGTTCTGACAACAGAGTAAGATTCCCTATCTCTTTGGCAGTAGGTCCAATTATTGTGTTCCAAAGTGTGTTATCGATGCTTGGTTGGACAACATTCACGACAATTATAACCTGAAAGTGTCAGTTCGGTTCAGCAGCCTCAGCGGAGGCACAGCACGGAGCAGCAGGAGACAAATTTCACAACACTTAGCGTTGACCCGCAGATTTTGTAAAGAGTTAGTTAATAGACAAGTAAGTGGAGTAGGATCTAACGGTAAAAATCAAACGAAGTGTTCTACAGATATTTAGCACCATCTGCAAATATACTTCTTTTAAAATGTCCCTGTAGGTGTGGACCACATGACAGGCATCAGTATTCCCTATGAGCAGGTTTTTCCCTTTGTTGTCCATTATTGTCTTGGTCTCTCCCACATGTCTCTGGGGTCCCACTGCTTGAATCTGGACTGTACATTGTCCCATTATCTCCTCTTTGTCTCCCTCAAAGCTCTCCGAAGATCATACACACTCTTGAGCTATCAATTTCTTACTCAGCTATCTGGAGCTTGCTTATTTTCTTGATATAATTTGGTGTCTAAGAAACTTCTTAAGATACATTAGTAAGTCTACTTACTTTCAGACAAACAGATAAGTGGTTAAAGGAAGCCAGCTAATGGCTAATGGCAGAGCAGCAACAGGAAGCCCACAACTCAGATGCGCAGAGAGGGCACTCTCAGAGGAGAATGCTTTTACACCACCACAAAAAGCTTATAAGAGGTTGTTAGAGGTTAGAGGCACGCTGTCTTCTGTTTTGTGCTGTTATTTGGAAACTTCATTCATCTCTTAACAACCACCATGATGTCATATTCTGAACAATATGCCTCAGTGTATTCCTGTACATTAAAAGCACCATTCACTTTAGGACCTCTGTGAATGCATTGCCTTTCATGTCTGTGTGTTTACCTACAGCATCATGTTTATGTGCGTTTATGTGCGTGCGTACGTATGCCGTGCATATGGCGTGCGTGCATACATACGGCGCACATGCGTAGGGTGTGGGGCCTCTCTCTCTGAAGCACTAAAACATGTCGCAGGTGTTGAGCATGCCAATAATTCAGACAGATTATCTAAACCACTTTATCAATGATAAAACTGAGTACACCCAATATGTTGTTAACAATCCCTCACTTCACAGGAAAAGTGTGTGCTTGCACTACTACAGTGGGCCCATTGGGCCAAACTTGAACAAGAACTGAAACTGAAGGAAAAAATGATAACGTGGTGGTTGTTGTTTTTCCAATCAGACTGCTCAGGGCTCTGATACCATTACATTACTGTGTTCTGAGCAATTTTGTTTGTCAGTATAGTGTGATTTTAACAGAAAAAAGTTGTTAAACAGAAAAACGTTATTTTTGCAAACTGATGTTATGAACAGTATCCAGGTTTTTAAAAGATTATATTTCAAAATTCTTGACATAGTGTATTTGACAGGGCTTATGGCACTAACATACCGGGATGATAAAGAGGCTTTGTTACAATGATATTCACTTTGCTTTTAATTCAGTACATAGGGAATGATGAAAGAGGCTATTCAAAGGGATTTATAAAGGCAAAGAAAGGCAGTTACACAAGCGCACCTCCACCTTATACTTTTCATGTTTCATGTTTGGTTTGATTGGGGAACATTCTTGTACTTGCATACTGTTGCCATTTTACCATGATTATGAAATTATGTGCAAAAATGTAACTAAACTAAATTAAAAATCATACTTTCATTAAATCCTGAGATTGTTCAGTTTTACTTTCACTCCACCAAGAACATAAACCATAGCTGGTTAGAGGACCAGAACCAACAGTTTCAAGTTGCATCACCATATTATACAGTGACCTGCATGTGTTTTGCATGTACAGGGGAACAGCGACAGGAGAAAAGTTACAAGACCCAGCCCCAGTCCGGCCTATTTTAGAATAACGCCTGAGTGTGCGCCGCCCTTTCTCTGAAAATAATCTTGGCAAAAATGTCCTCACCATTCTCAGATGACCCTGTTTGATCTAGGTGCCCAAAGTGTGAGAGGTTAGCTTCAGAGACAGAGTAAATGGTAAATGGACTGTACTTATTTAGCGCTTTTCTAGTCTTTGCGACCACTCAAAGCTGCTTTTACACTACATGTCACATTCACCCATTCACACTCACATTCACACACTGATGGCAGAGGCTGCTACGTAAAGTGCCCAAGTGTCAATCAGTTATCAAGTCAAGTCAAGTCAAGCTTTATTTATAAAGCACCTTAAAAACAACCTCAGTCGACCAAAGTGCTGTACAGTTATTAAAATACAATACAAATACAATATAATCATACATAAATATAATAATAATAAAATAAAAATAAAAATAGAAGCCAAGAATTCTCGCTTAGCTGGGACTAAATGCCAAGGAGAAAAGATGGGTTTTCAGTAATGTTTTAAAGTGCTCAACAGACTGTGCAGCTCTAACCTGGAAAGGTAGGATGTTCCAAAGCTTTAGGGCCGCCACTGAGAAGGCTCTGTCCCCACGAGTAGAGAGTCTGGACAGGGTACTGCCAGGAGCAGCTGGATTAACGGCCTAAGTGCTCTGGAAGTACTGTGAGGCTGTACGAGCTCTGATAAGTAAGACGGTGCCAGACCATTTAAACACTTAAAAACAATAATAAAACCTTGAACTGGATCCTAATATTAACGGGCAACCAGTGCAAAGATGCAAGGATGGGACTGATGTGATCACGTCGTTTCTTTCCAGTCAGCAGGCGGGCCGCTGCATTTTGGACTACCTGTAGACGGCGCAATGCTGATTGGTCGAGACCAACAAACAAAGAGTTACAGTAGTCTAAGCGTGATGTAACAAAGGTGTGAATAACTTTCTCGAAGTCATTTCTGGGGAGATAAGGCTTTACTTTTGCTAACAGTCTTAGCTGGAAGAAGCACGTTTTAACAATAAAAAGTTATCACATTCCTACCCGTTGGCTATGCCACTGTGAGCAATTTGGGGTTCAGTGTCTTACCCAAGGACACTTGGACATGTAGCCTGAGGGAACCTCCAACCGCCAACCTTCCGATTGAAAGACGACCGACTCTACCACTGAGTCACAGCCGCCCAAAGAGGGTGGATAGAGAGTGCAGCAATCCACTTGCTTTCCTGGAAGATATTATCTATAAGAGACATAGATTGTCCAGGGGAATACATTATATATGCCAACTTGTAGAGCCGCATGTAAGTCATACCACAGACTGACGGAATGCACTTACAGAAACGCAACCTTAAGCGTTGTGTAGTGTTTTATGTTTTGCCGTATATGGTAAATGGTAAATGGACTGTACTTATATAGCGCTTTTCTAGTCTTTGCAACCACTCAAAGCTGCTTTTACACTACATGTCACATTCACCCATTCACACACACATTCACACACTGATGGCAGAGGCTGCTACATAAAGTGCTTAGCTGTCAATCAGTTATCACATTCACACCCGTTGGCTATGCCACCAGGGGCAATTTGGGGTTCAGTGTCTTGCCCAAGGACACTTCGACGTGTAGCCTGATGGAGCTGGGGATCGAACCTCCAACCTTCCTGTTGAAAGACGACCGACTCTACCACTGAGCCCGTGTATATTGCACCACGCTTGCCTTCAAGAACACCTGGTTTTTACAGTGAATGAAAGATGAGACTCTGACTTTGTTTCATTCTTGTTACACCCAAAACACACCGGGATAATCAAGAGACTTAACACAACCTATTTGCACCCTGCACCAAAATTGTGCGCCGTTTACCTAGCAAAAGGTAGTCAGTCACTCCCTTTGACCTTAAGCCTGTGGCTTTGAACCATGTGTTAAAGATCGTTTCAAAACGGCCCTTGACTTTTAGAATGCAAACTCTTGTAAGCTCAGGGTAAAGTATAAAATCACCCAGCACGTGATGAATGAAAGAGTATACTGGTGGACAATAATTACCAGATTTGTGTTACCATTACATCACAACCTCTTAATGTGATTGCTGCAGTATTGAACTCATCTCCAGAGAGGGTTTGAGCTATGCTACAGTTGTCTCTCTCCCCTCTGTGGCTTTAAGTCTTAAGTTGCTATAAGTCCTAAAGAGTCAATTTTCTCCTTTGTTGTTGCAGGCTACGGGGAGATCTATCCAGTGACCCTTCCTGGTAAGGTGGTGTGTGTCTTGTACGCCATGGTGGGCATCCCTCTGATGCTACTGGTCATCCTTGATGTGGGAGACTTCCTCGCTATGCTGATGACTAGAGCCTATGTCAACATTCACACCTTCTTCAAAAACCTCCGCTCCCACACCTGGTCACCATGGAAGGCTGAGAAGAGGTCGAGGGACTCAAGCTCCCGAACGCTGGAAGACGGTACCTTTGTCTTCAGCCATGATGTTGTGGTCCGTGAACCTCTTGACATCCGCCAGGTGCTGCACAGCCAGGCAGACATACGGCAGAAGTCTATCCATCTCCAAAACAACAAAGAAATCTTTGAAAAGATTCTTGCCAGGGAGAATTTACTGAGAAGGGCCCCGCTGCTCAGGTCCCTCTCCTGCCCAGAGCTAGACCGGATTAAACCATCACAGAGAGAATATGCCATATGGGATTTCTCTGGGTTGGGGGATGGAATGGAAACCTTGGATGTACCGTTTTTTCTGATTCTTTTCATCGTGTTTGCCTACATTTTCTTTGTTGGCATGATTCTACCTATATGGGAAACTGAGTTCAAGGGCTTTGACCCCTACTACTTCTGCTTCATCACACTCACTACCATCGGTTTTGGGGACATCGTACCGAATCACCCCAAATTCTTCATGCTTACCTCACTCTTCATCATCGTCGGCATGGCCATTATGTCCATGGCTTTCAAGCTTGGCCAAACACGACTTGTTATCTGCTACCGCCAGTGCATCAAGTTCATCAGCAGGGGAAATGCTGAAACTTTCCAAAAAGAAGATCACGATTAAAGTACCAGGAGAATTTCTGCCTTATGTCCAAGTGTTGTATAAGCTCACAGTCCTGGTTTTGACTCAGGAACACAGGGACCTGTCCAGTGTGGTCTTTGCTGGCTGTTCAATTGTAAGCATGCACGAAAGAAAAACTATGCATGTGTCAAAAGCTTTTGCCCAGTGAAGGAGAGCGATATTGAAAATGATTCCTATCAAGAAAATCTTTTCATTCTTTCAATTTCGCATTAATTACACTACCTTGCCAATGAATGACTTTCAGCTGTACTGTAGTGTGCCTTGGCTGTAAGTCAGATCTCTGGATTTTCTTACTTCCCTCTTGGAAAACCCAATAAAATGCCTTCTTAATTCTTACTTGTAAATTATTTTAAGCTTTACAAAATAACATGGTTTTAAAATGAATTAACTGTCCATGCACATCGCTACTATCTAATTTTTTGGACTGTAATATTGAACGTATGTATACTGTGAAATGAGCATATCGATTGGTACATTCATTAAACCTGTCCAGTCAAAGGTGTAACAACCATCCTTTCCACCTTGGTTGTCTTAAATGAACAGATAGCGTTAATGATGTATTTCCCTAATGTCGTCTGGGAATGTAAATTAGAAAACTGAAATGAAGTGGAAACTACAATGGCCTCATCAATATGTGGCTGCTGGGTTTTTGTACCCAGTGTTGTATTTTTGCATTGTTTTTATTTGGCCATGTGTCACTACCAGGGGGCTACTTCACAAAAGCAGAATTCAGAAATCCAGGATAAGAGAAAACGCGAGGCTTGACCTAGTAAGTGCATCCTGGTTTAATCTGTGTCACGTAGGTCAAGCCAGGCTGAACAGGTGCAACTAGGTCAAACCAGGTTTAAGTAATACTAATAAATGCGCGTTCATGGTTTTCTTCAAAAGACCTCGATCACAGATTTCCTGATGCTGAAATGGAGAAGACGCGTGCAGCATACTTCACACCCAGCGAGATTGAGCAAGAGCAATTAATGGAAGTTCATAAAGAGGTGACACACATAATATGTATATAAAAAAAGGAAACACCGCTGCTATACTATTGTGGACCGACAGAATGCGTAATAGCCGATACATTCACCAAGCACTCTTAACTAAAACCATCATAGTTATAAAATGCAAGGGATTGCCTTAAAATGAGCAGTGAAAGTTAATGTTACCATCAAGATAAATTACAACCACTCATCCACAATGCTAAAATATATTAAGACCATGTAGCTATATATGTATATAATGCACAATTTACCATTTTAGAAATGAAAGGGTGACGAAAGTGATTGTAGCGGCGTCTCTTCAAAATCATTTGCAGCGGTGGGTGTAATCTGCTCACAAAGATGTTATTTCAGGTCGTTTTAATTAGAAAAATCTAAAATCCGGCGCTTCGTGGGCTGTGTGATGTTAACAAGAAGGTCCAGAGACATCAGGGGACAGTTTTGAACATTTTCCACAGAAGAAGAAAAAAGAAGACTGCACACGCCCAGGTACTTCGGCTGGGCAGCTCTGACTGTAACAACCCCTGGAAGCTGACGTACTTCACTGATACCTTTTAAAACGTCTTTTCAACGGAAAAATGCTCACTGGGATCACGAAGTTTCCTGCTCACATACACATTGGTTTCCGATGGCAGTGACTGCTGACTGAACTGATAACTGGTACCAGGATTAATCAAGCCTGGTTGTTAGCCTGGTCTAGAGCAGGCTAGCTGCACAGAATAAAGCTCCATGGTTACTTATGTGCCACCGCTTTCGTGAAACCGAATCACGACTAAATTCAGCCTGGATAGGCGGAAAATCCCGGTTTAATCCGCTATCTAGGTTTTGTGAAATAGCCCTCTAGGTGATACATCATGTTTGTTTGTATCTCTGTCTTGTCTGTTGGTTGAAACAGCACGAGCTTGGTCAACATGAACTTACCACAAAGCTCTTTTTTTGATTAATGTTTGAATTTAAGCCACAAGACGATACAC